>NC_137080.1:72027199-72637776 GCF_951640355.1 Cnephaeus nilssonii | reverse complement strand
CAAAAAAAACAACAACATTCTCAAGTGCATATAGAATATTCTCCAAAACAGACCACACGTTAGGGCACAAAACAAGTCTATACAAATTCAAGAAGATTGATATAATACCAAGCATCTTCTCAGATCACAATGCATGAAGTTAGAAATCAACTAAAAAAAAACAAAAAACCCTCAAAAACACTCAAATACTAGTACTTGGAGACTAAATAGCATGTTATTAAGCAATGAATGGGTTACCAATAAGATCAAGCAAGAATTAAAAACTTCCTAGAAACAAATGAAAATGAACAAACAACCACCCAAAACCTATGGGACACAGCAAAAGCAGTCATGAGAGGGAAGTTCATAGCATTCCAGGCCTACCTCAAGAAACAAGAAAAAGCACTAAGAAACTATCTAACCCTACAACTAAATTAATTAGAAAGAGAACAGCAAGAGAAGCCCAGAGGAAGTATAAGGAAGGAAATAATAAAGGTCAGCAATAATGACATAGAGACAAAAAAAAAGTATAAAAGATCAATAAATCCAAGAGCTGGTTCTTTGAAAAGATAAACAAGATTGATAAACCCCTAGCCAGACTTATCAAGAAATAAACAGAGGACCCAAATAAGTAAAATCAGAAATGAAAGAGGTGATATAACAAACACCACAGAAATACAAAGGGTTGTAAGCAAATACTATGAACAACCAACTAGACAACTTTGGCGAAATGGACAAATTCCTAGCAACATATAATCTTCCAAAACTCAATCAGAAAGAATCAGAAAACCAGAGTAGGTCAATAACAACTGATAAAATTGAAGCAGCGATTAAAAAACTTCCAGCAAACAAAAGTCCTGGACCAGATGGATCTATAGGAGAATTTTACTAAATACTCAAAAAAGAACTAACACCTATTCCAAACTATTCTAAAAATTTCAAGAGGAAGGAACACTTCCAAGTTCTTTTTTTGAAGCCATCATTATCCTAATTCCAAAACCAGTTAAAGACACTACAAAGAAAGAAAATTATAGGTCAATATCCCTGATGAACATAGATGCTAAAATCCTCAAAAAAAATGTTAGCAAATCGGATCCAGCAATATATTAAAAAGATCACACACCATGATCAAATGGGATTTATTCCGGGGGTGCAAGGCTGGTACAATACAAACAAATCAATGAATGTCATACATCACACAAACAAATTGAAAGACAAAAACCACATAATCATATCAATAGGTACAGAAAAAGCATTTGACAAAATCCAGCACCCTTTTTTGATAAAAACTCTCAGTAAAGTGGGAATAGAGGGATCATACCTCAACATAATAAAGGCCATATATGACAAACCTACAGACAACATAATACTCAATGGGCAAAAACTAAAAATATTTACCTTAAGTACAGGAACAAGGCAGGTATGTCTGCTTTCACTACTCTTATTCAACGTAGTACTGGAAGTCCTAGCCACATCAATCAGACAAGAAGAAGAAATAAAAGGCATCCAAATTGGAAAGGAGGAAGTAAAGCTGTCATTATTCGCAGATGACATGATATTGTACATAGAAAATGCTAAGATTCCACCAAAAAACTACTAGATTTAATAAATGAATTTGGCAAGGTAGCAGTATACAAAATCAACATCCAGAAATCAATGATATTTTTATACACCAATGAACTCTCAGAAAGAGAAACTAAAAGATACCTAGGAATAAACTTAATTAAGGAGGTAAAAGACATGTACTTGGGAAACTATAGGACATTGAAAAAAATAGAGGAAGATACAAATAAATAGAAACATATACCATGTTTATGTATTGGAAAAATTAACATTAAAATGGCTATACTACCCAAAGCAATATATGGATTCAACACAATCCCTATTAACATACCAATGGCGTACTTCATAGAGCTAGAACAAATACTCCAAAATTTATATGAAACCATAAAAGACCCCGAATAGCTGCAGCAACCTTGAGAAAGAAGAACGAAGTAGGAGAGATCACAATGCCATTATAAAGCCAAAACATCTTGGTACTGGCACAAGAACAGGCATATAGATGAATGGATCAGAGCAGAGACCCTGGAAATTGACCCACACCATTAAGATCAATTAATATTTGACAAAGGAGGCAAGAACATACAATGGAGTAAAGACAGTCTCCTCAATAAATGGTGTTAGGAAAACTGGGCAGACAATTGCAAAAAGATGAAACTAGACCACCACCAACTTACACCATACACAAGAATTCAAGATGAATAAAAGACTTAAATGTGAGGCATGAAACCATAAAAATTTTAGAGGTGAACATAGGCAATAAAATCTCAGATCTCTCATGTAGCAATATGTTTACGGATACATCTTCTAAGGCAAAGGAAACTAAGGAAAAAGTAAACCAATGGGACTACATCAAAATAAAAAGCTTCTGCACAGCAACAGAAACCACCATCAAAATGAAAAGGAAACCCGCTTCTAGGGAAGAACATATTTGCCAATGATATATCTGATAAGGGGTTAATATCCAAAATATATAAAGTATTCATATAACTCAACAAATGAAAGACAAACAACCCAATTAAAAAGTGGGCAGAAGATCTGAATAGACATTTCTCCAAAGATGACATTCAAATGGCCAAGAGACATATGAAAAAATGCTCCAATTATTAATCATCAGGGATATGCAAATTAAAACCACAATGAGATATCACCTCACACCTGTCAGAAAGGCTATTATCAAAAAAATCAACAAACAACAAGCACTGGTGAGGATGTGGAGAAAAAGGAATGCTAATTCACTGCTGGTGGGAATACAGATTGGTGCACCCACTATGGAAAACAGTAGGGTGTTTCCTCAAAAAATTAAAAATGACTCAGAGATCCCATTTCTGGTAATATATCCTAAAAACCCCAAGATGCCAATCAGAAAGAATATATGCACCCCTATGCTCATAGCAGCATTATTTATAATAGCTAAGATTTATAAACAGTCTAAGTGCCCATCAATAGATAAATGGATAAAAAAGCTGTGGGACATTTACACAATACTATACAGCTGTAAAAAGGAGGGATCTCTTACCCTTTGGGACAGCATGGATGGACCTGGAAAATATTATGCTAAATGAAATAAGCCAATCTGAGAAACACAAATATCACACGATTTCACTTTTTTATGGAATCTAATGAGCAAAATTAATTGACCAGCAAAATAAGACCCAAAGCATGGAGGCATGGAATACACTGCCATACCTCACTGTGGGGTTGGGGATGAGAAGAGATAAACCAAAGAACTTATCCTATCTAATAACAGACAAATATGCAAATTGACCATACCTCCGACACGCCCACAAGCCACACCCACCATCCAATCAGAGCGAGTATGCAAATTAACCCAAACCAAGATGGCTACAGCCACAGAGAGCAAGGTTTCCTAGGTAACAGAGGAAGCCAAGCTTTCCACCTGCCCTTGCCAGGCCTAAGCCTCCACTCAAGCTACAAAGTTTCAATTATAGAAGGTAAACAAATTCAAACAAATGGCGGCAGAATGGAGCTTGAGAGAGCAGGCCAGGGTTGCCGCCGGCAACAGGGGAAGCAAAGCTTTCCGCAAACCCTGGCCGTGCCCACCTGCTTAAGGCAACAAAGTTTCAATTATAACCCCAACACAAATGCCTGCCTGCCTCGGAGGGAGCCCCAGGCTTGGCTCTGCTCTAGGCTACAAAGTTTCAATTGTAGAAGGAAAATAAATCCCAGATACCAGGGCCTCGCTTGGGTTGCCAGGGGGCATGGCCGGCCTGCAAACCACCACAGGCCCCTCGCTCAGGCCGCCCCACGCTCCAAGGGAACCCCCACCTGATCTGGGACGCCCTTCAGGGCAAACCAGCTGGCCCCCACCCCTGTACCAGGCCTCTATCCTATCTAATAAAAGAGTAATATGCAGATTGATCATCACTGCAACACACAATATAGCTGCCCCCATGTGGTCAAAGATCCTGCCCCCATGTGGACACAAGATGGCCACCACAAGATGGCTCGCAGGAGAGGGCAGTTGGGAGGCACCCGGCCTGCAAGGGAGGGCAGTTGAGAGGGACCAAGCCTGCAAGGGAGGGCAGTTGGAGGTGATCAACCCTGCAGGAGAGGGCAGTTAGGGGTGACCAGGCCGGCAGAGGAGGGAAGTTGGGGGCAAACAGGCTTGCAGCAGAGTGGTTAGGGGGTGATAGGCTGGCAGGCAGAAGTGGTTAGGGGCAATCAGGAAGGCAGGCAGGCAAGCAGTTGGGAGCCAGCAGTCCTGGATTGTGAAAGGGATGTCCGACTGCCCGTTTAGGCCCGATCCCACCACCGGGATCGGGCCTAAACGGGCAGTCGGACATCCCTCAAGGGGTCCCATATTGGAGAGGGTACAGGCTGGGCTGAGGGACAACCCCCCTCCGTGCACGAATTTTGTGCACCGGGCCTCTAGTCCTTTATAATAAAAGGGTAATATGCAAATCGACTGAACAGTGGAACGACCGGTCGCTATGACATGCACTGACCACAGGGGGCAGATGCTCAATGCAGGAGCTGCCCTTGGTGGTCAGTGTGCTCCCACAGGGGGAGTGCCACTCAGCCAGAAGCCAGGCTGATGGCTGGCAAGCGCAGTGGTGGTGGTGGGAGTGGGCCTAAGCCGTCAGTAGATATCCCCCAAGGGCTCCAGGACTGCTAAAGGGTGCAGGCTGTGCTGAGGGACCCTCCCCCACCCAGTGCACGACTGTCATGCACCAGGCCTCTAGTATACTTATATACCTAGCCCATGGACAGGGGCAATAGGGTAGTGAAGATCTGGCCAGGGGCGGGGGTCGTGCAGGGAGGGGGAAGTAGGGGCTGGGAGGAGGGGAGTAAAGGGAGGGGGGAATGGGAGATATCTGTAATACTATCAACAGTAAAAAATATATTTTAAAATGTTAGGCTTGAAACCATAAAAATCCTAGAAGAAAACATAGGCAATAAAATCTCAGACATTTCTCAGAGCAGTATTTTTGCCAATATATCTTCTTGGACAAGGGAAACACAAGAAAAAAAAATAAACAAATGGGACTACATCAAACTAAAAGTTTTTGCACAGCAAAGGAAACTATTAACAAAATAAAAAGATAACCCATTGAATGGGAGAACATATTTGCCAATGATATATCTGATAAGGGATTAATATCTAAAATTTATAAAGAATTTATACAACACAACATCAGAAAAACAAACAATCCTATTAAAAAATAGGCAAAGGACCTGATTAGACACTTCTCCAAAGAGATTGTACAGGTAGCCAATAGACATATGAAAACGTAAATTAAAACTATAATGAGATATCACCTCACACCTGTCAGAATGACTATCATCAATAAATCAACAAACAACAAATGTTAGTGAGGATGTGTAGACAAGGGAACCCTAATGCACTGTTAGTGGGAATGCAGATTGGTGCAGCCACTATGGAAAGCAGTATGGAGTTCTCTCAAAAAATTAAAAGTGGAATTGCCTTATGACCCAGTGATTCCACTTCTGGTAATATATCTGAAGAAACCTGAAATACTAATTCAAAAGAATATATGCATCCCTATGTTTATTGCAGCGTTATTTACAATAGCCAAGATTTGAAAGCAGCCCAACTGCCCATCAGTAGATGAGTGGGTAAAAAAACTATGGTACATTTACACAGTGGAATACTGTTTGCTGAAAAAAAAGAAAAGAAGAAGGAAATCTTACCTTTTGCAACAGCATGGATGGACCTGGAGAGTATTACGCTAAGTCAGTGGTCGGCAAACTGCGGCTTGCGAGCCACATGCGGCTCTTTGGCCCATTGAGTGTGGCTCTTCTACAAAATACCACGGCCTAGGCAAGTCTATACTGAAGAAGTGGCATTAGAAGAAGTTTAAAAAATTTGGCTCTCAAAAGAATTTCAATCGTTGTTCTGTTGATATTTGGCTCTGTTGACTAATGAGTTTGCCAACCACTGTGCTAGGTAAAATAAGCTAATCAGAGAAAGACAAGTACCTTATGATTTCACTTATATGTAGCATCTAATGAACAAAATAAACAGGCGAGCAAAATAGAAATAGACTCATAGATACAGAGAACAGACTGACAGTTGTCAGAGGGAAGGGCGTTCTGGGACTGGGTGAAGAAGGTGAAGGGATTAAGGAAAAAAAAAAGAAAGAAAAGAAAACACCCCAAAACCCTCATAGACACAGACAATAGCATGGTGATTACAAGAGAAAGGGGGCTGGGAGAGGTAGGAGAGGTTCAAGGGCAGATAAATGGTGATGGAAGGAGACTTGACACGGGGTGGTGAACACAAAATACAATATACAGATGATGTATTATAGAATTGTACATCTGAAACATATATAATTTTATTGACCAATGTCACACCAATAAATTCAATGAAAATGAAAAATAACAATAAAATAGGCTGCTTAGACACCCACAAAGGTTTAAGAGACAATCAAAAGCTAGGGCAGGGTTGAAAGATACGTTTCATCTCTTTCCTGAGGCCACTTCTTCAAGACTAAGAGGTAGGTGTTTTATCTAAGGTACAGACACCAACATAAAGTCAAAGAAAATAAAGAAATAAAGGAATATGTTGCAAACAACAACAAAAAAGCAAGAGAAAAACTCAGAAAAAAAAAAGATTTTAATAAACAGGAAAAGTTGTTGTACTTGATAAATAGTTCAAAATAATGGTCATAAAAATGCTCATCAAGTTCAAGAGAAGAATGGGTGAACAAAAGAGAATTTCAACAAACTTTTGGTGTTTCAAAAGTAATCTCTCTCAGGGTTACAGCAATCTCTCAATATCAGGTTTTTGTATTATTATTATGTTTAAGAAATGGACTCTAATAGGATGAAATTGGGAATCCTGAGTTAAATTTTCATGTTTGCCCCTACCTGAGTTTTCTATATACCGTTGTGACTCGATGAAATTAATTAGCTTGGTTATTCCCTATCAAGACAAAGCCTGGAAATGGTATCTGCCACATTTCTAACAGTATGTACAGCACCCGGATGGATACCCACTGTTCAGACACAGCCAGCCGTGCAGGGAGGGGGACGATGATGGAGAAACCGACATCCTTTCTGGAAGCTCTCCCTGTGGATGTGGGTTATGGCAGGGAAAGTAGCATACTATGAATTTCTGTAATAAATTGTTTAAGATTTGTGTAATAAATTGAGTAACAGGAAACACCACAGTCTTATTTCTGTAATAAGATTGTCACTACTGGTCTAGAGATTTGGCTTATTCCCATTATGACTCCTGGAAAGTCTTTCTGCAGCTCTGTGTCTATGGCTGATCAGACCTGAATGGACATGTAAATATAATTCAGATTCCATCCTGCAAATGGCACATGGTGAGCCAGGATGAGCTGGTTATTCGCTCTGCATGAACCATGATTTCCCTCTCTGGTTGAATTTCCCGTCAACCAGACTCCTCAACCTCAGTGCTGCTGCCAGTACATTTTCCTCCTAGAAATAAATCGGAGTCTGTCTCCTGCCTTAAAACCTCTGGATGCCCAGCTGTTGCTCACAGGAGTAATTCGCAATTCCTTCCACAGGCACATACAGCCATTTACAATTTGGCCTCAACCCAATTCACTCCTTTTCTTCCTCCCCACTGTAATCCGATGCCCTACATTCCAGCTTCAGTTCATTTCTCAGCATTTCTTGAAACAGCAATGCCCTTCACTCTACCTTTATCCAAACTGTTTCTTTTGCCTGAAAATGTTCTTTGCCTGTTACAATCTCATAAACACGTGTATGCCTCTCCACCTGCTCGGAGGCTGTGCAGCCTCCCCGGGAACATCCCTCTCTACTCGCAGAGAGCTCATCACTCTCTCCGGCCTCCTCAGCCTTCTGTGCACATCTCCTCTCTACCACTCACTGAATAAAAGTCATCTCTGCTCTGCCGAGGGTCAGGGCTCCACCTTTCCTCTTCTCAACCCCAGCTCCAACCGGAGAGCCTGGCATTTGTACGTACTGAGTGGAAGGACTGTATTTCAGGTGTGCCGTTTATAGGCATGCTGGGAAGCTTGTGGGAGATGCAGCTTCCAAACCTGAGCTCATGTGGACCTTGTTGTAGGTGATACTAGCTTTAGAGGAGATACTGGGTTCTACTGAGGTCCTGCCGCCTCACTCAGACAGGGCCCCATTGGACTCAGGTTTCACTGAAGCCCATGTAAGGCAAGGCCCTGGTTAGGAGGTGCTCAACACCTGTAAGCATAGGGTGTTAGAGTTGGAAGGGATCTTATAGAGGTCTCCAGACTAAAGTCAATTAACCAAATGAGGAAACTGAGGCTAGAAAAGGTTGGGCAATGCTCCAGGTGACACAAAACGGTAGTATCAGAACTGCATTTCAACCTGAAATTTCCCTCCACTGCCCAGTGCTGACACTGACTGCTCTTTATACCCAGCCCTAGCTCTTTCTCTGCTGCTCAGCCAGCACAGGGATGTCAGGCAAAGAGGGCGAACATGTTCAAATCTCTTACTTCCAATGAGAGAAACTGGACATGGAAGGGAAACTGACTATGATATTTTTTTCCAAATTGAGGCTCTGTTAGAGAAGCCCGACTCCTTCCCTACTTCTCTACTTGGTGAGCCGCTCTGACCTGCTACTCAGACGAAAGGAGGGCCTGGGGGAACCTGTCCTTTGCTCCTGACACTTTCTTGCACCCTCGGATTCTCACACTTGCCTTCTCTGGTTTTGCCTTTTCTCCATCCCACGCCACTCCCTGCTTCCTTAACATTTAGGCACCTAAATACAGAATCAAGTATTTAATGTGCTTTTTCTGATATTTACTCATAAAAGGTCATTGCTTTAGAGCAGCATTTTTCAACTGGTGTGCCACAAGAATTTTTAAAACATGCAATACCTGACTCTTTAGTCAGGGGCACTGACCTCTTCTCTGTTAGACTGTCAAATAAAACAAATGACAACAGCCAACACAACAAAACAGTTGCCGGGTGTGAATGAATCAAAATTATACCTATTTTTTTTTTGTCAGATTGGCCAAAAAAACATATTTTTTGGTGAGCGGCAGAATTTTAGTAATTAGTATGTGTGCCATGAGGTGAGAAAGGTTGAAAATTGCTTCACTAGAACTTTAAGGAGAAGAGATGCAAAGGAAATCAAATAACCTGCAATAAGCACACCCTGGTAACTTTCACAGTGGATATTCATGCACAAATGTTTACAGATACAGACATTTAAAAATAGAGGCATTTATTCATGCCAGCAAATAGGTAAATGAAGTATGAAATAAGACTAGGGAGGGGACAGTGTTGAACTGGATGATCTCTAAAGATATTTCCAGGAACAAATTCTGTGATTCTTTCATGTGATGGAATCCAGTTGGAAAAAGCCTAAAAGTTTCCACAGAGTTTTTTTGACTGTTCGTTTTCCAGGGTAATCTATATATATAAAAGCCTAAGTCAGTGGTCGGCAAACTCATTAGTCAACAGAGCCAAATATCAACAGTACAACGATTGAAATTTCTTTTGAGAGCCAAATTTTTTAAACTTAAACTTCTTCTAATGTCACTTCTTCAAAATAGACTTGCCCAGGCTGTGGTATTTTGTGGAAGAGCCACACTCAAGGAGCCAAAAGCCGCATGTGGCTTGCGAGCTGCAGTTTGCCGACCATGGGCCTAAGTGATTGGCTGATTGGCCAACCAGCTAACCAGCCAATAGCTATGACATGCAATGACCACCAGGGGACAGACGCTCAATGCAGGAGCTGCCGAGTGACAGCAACTTTGCAGAGTGCCCTCTTGCACTCAGGAATCCCTCAGGGGATGTCGGACTGCCGGTTTCGGCCCGATCCCCGCAGGCCAGGCTGAGGAACCTCACCTACGGAGGGACCCCGCTTACTCCACAGATGACCTTCAAGCTTCGGTGCTGCTCCAGGTGCAGCTGGCCAGGGAGGGACTGTGGGAGGTTGGCTCCAGGGCGTGTCCAGCCTGACTTGCCCAGTCCTACCCCGCTGGCCACCTTCTAATCAATGTGAACAAATCCGTGCACCAGGCCTCTAGTCCTATATAATAAAAGCCTAATATGCAAACTGACCAAATGGCAGAACGACCAGTCGCTATGACGCGCACTGACCACGAGGGGACAGACACTTAATGCAGGAGCTGCCCACAGGCCCCAGGCCAACCAAGGCGGGTGCCAGTGCGGGCCCCCTAATTGTCCTGCCAGTTGCCCCACATAGGGATGTGACCGGCGGCAGGGGGTGGGGCCGGCGAACAGGCGATGCCAGGATGGCCAAGGCAGGTGCCAACAGCGGCCCCCTGATCACCCCACCAGTCACCCCACTGATTGGCCCTGATCACCCGCCAGGCCTAGGGACCCTACACATGTATGAATTTTGTGCATCAGGCCTCTAGTGGGAAATAAAAAACATACCCAACCACATTTAACTTTTCTTCTGAGTGCATGGACTTTGGGTGCCCATCAGTTTGGGCATGGCTTTGCCAGTCAGGCTCTCTCTCTCACATCTCAGATAAACACACCCTATGGTTATTTGTTACCATGTTTTAAAGGACTTTAGTAAGAAGCATGCCCCTTGGTCTCTGCCACAGAGAAACCTCCATAGTGCTCCCCACACAGTGAAAACATGTTCAACATGCACTGTGATCCTAGTTTCTCTGCCTTGGTCCTGGTCAGGACCCAGCATTATGGGAAAATGAATACATTTCCAGAGTGTAGAGTCCAGTGTCCCAAAGCAGTGTCATCATTGCATTTACTTTAAGGATAAGATCAAGTGGTATAGTACATGTAATAACAGACTATTATTCAATACAGCTAACATTTCTGACAAACTGATGAGTGTTTAGAGTGTTCAAGAGAAACGTAGAAAAAAAGCCACTTATAGGGCTATCAAATACTGTCATAATTTACACAGGATTATAAATTTGATAAACACTTATAGAAGTTAGAAATGTTTTTCTGAATATTGAAATGCTCTTTAAAGGTTTAATGATTGCCCTATGAAAGAACATATATGTGAATGTTTAAAAAAATTTCTTAAAATTCCAGAGATTGTGGGAGTTCCAGTTCAAGATGGTGACATAGACGGCTCCTGAACTCACTGCCTCCCAGAGACACACTGAGTCTACAGTAACATACACCCTCTAAAATAAACGCGGAAACACATTGGGCAAATGAGAATAAAACCCCACATGAAAATGGATAGAAGATCGGCCTGCGGACTGAAAGGTCCCAGGTTCGATTCCGGTCAAGGGCATGTACCTTGGTTGCGGGCACATCCCCAGTGGGAGGCGTGCTGGAGGCAGCTGATCGATGTTTCTCTCTCATCGATGTTTCTAACTCTCTATCCCTCTCCCTTCCTCTCTGTAAAAAATAAATAAAATAAAATAAAATAAAAAGAAAATGGATAGAAGAGGCTGTCATAAACCCCACCCATCAGGCATGGCAACACACAATTGGGAGAAAACTCACAACTCCCAGCTTTTCCATGAGGAGTAAAGGGTTTGGAATCCACATATCGTACCCCAACTTTTTAAGATTTTCACCTGAGGTGGGCCCCAAAAACATCTAGTTGTGTAAGCCAATGGAGCTTATGTCTATGAGACCCACAGGGCAAATCAAGATACATCTGCAAATCAATCGATGCAATATACCACATTAGCAAAATGAAGATTAAAAATTACATGATTATCTCTACAATGCAAACAACAACAAATTTGACAAAATTCAACATCCATTCATGATAAAAACTCCCAACAAACTGTGTATAGAGGGAATGCACCTCAACATAATAAAGCCCACATCTAACATTATGCTCAACAGAACTCAGTAAAACAGTTTACCATTTATCAGTTTAGTATAAAGGATATGATAAAGGCTAAGATGAACATTCTGATGGAAGAGAAGTAGAGAGCAAGGTGGGAAGGGGCCTGAGCTTCTAGGCTGTTCTCCCAGAAAATCCATGTGTTCAACAATCCAGAAGCTCTCTGATCCCCATACAACTGGGATTTTTGGAGACTTCCTCAAATTGTTAACTTCATTTCCAGTCCCTCTCCTTTCTCTAGAGAAGTGGAGGTGTGGCTGAAAATGTCAAGCTTCTATCATGGCTTGATCTACCTGGTGACTGGCACCCATCCAGGGGTCCACCTAGAGTCATCTCATTAAGGAAAAAGGACATCCTATCACCCAGGAAATCCCAAGGATTAGACCTTAGTGTAAGTAGCCAGGTCAAAGACCAAATATTAGAGCAAAAGATGCTCCTAGTGCTTTTTATCACTTCAGAAATTATGAGTTTTAGAAGCTCTGAGCTAGGAATTGGGGGCAGACACACTCTCTCTCTCTACACACACACACACACACACACACACACACACACACTAGAGGCCCGGCGCACAAAATTTGTGCATGGAGGGGGTGTCCCTCAGCCCGACCTGCACCTTCTACAATCCAGGACCCCTTGGGGGATGTCCTGCAGGATTGGCCCTAAACCATAAGTCAGACATCCCTCTTATAACCCGGGACCACTGGCTTCTATCTGCTCGCCTGCCTGCCTGCCCGGTGGCCCCTAACCCCTCTGCCTGCTGGCCTGATCACCCCCTAACTGCTCCCCTGTCAGCCTGATCGCCCCTAACTGCTCCCCTGCTGGCCTGATTGCCCCCTAACTGCTCCACTGCCTGTCTGGTTGCCCCTACTGCCTCTGCCTTGACCTCGCCACCACAGCTTTGTCCAGAAGGACGTCCAGAAGATGTCTGAGGGATGTCCAGTCTATCTGGTCTAATTAGCATATTACCCTTTTATTAGTTTGTTTATATATATATATATATATATATGGCTAATACGACCAGTCGCTATGATGTGCACTGACCACCAGGAGGCAGATGCTCAACGCAGGAGCTGCCGAGCTGCAGTGACTTGGCAGCGGCAGTTCTTGGGTGATGCACCCTGAAACCAGAGAGGAGGGAGCCTGATTCCTCATGGGGCCATGCGATTCCACCTTTGGCCCTGGGTTATGTTGTTGCTGGGGCACTATCAGCCCCAAATCTGGTTTACTGCACACTTGCATTTGCGTTCCACAACCTGCACTACAGCAACTTTGCAGAATGCCCTCTTGCACTCTGGGACCCCTCGGGGGATACTGGATCCTTGCAGGCCAGGCCGAGGGACCTCACCTGCCTGAGGGACCCCGCTCACTCCGCAGACCCCAGGGAGGGACCACGGGAGGTTGGCTCCAGGACATGTCCAGCCTGTCTTGCCCATTCCCATCCTGCCCGCCACCTTCTAATTAATTTTCTTTGAATGTGCACAAATCTGTGCACTGGGCCACTAGTATATATATAATATTATTTCATAATGGTATTGGCATAAAAACAGACACATAGATTAATGGAACAGAACAGAAATCCCAGAAATAAACCTAAGCATATTAATTTACAATGAAGGAGCCGAGAATATACAATGGGAGAAGGATAGTCTCTTTAATAAATGGTGTTGGGGAAATTAGATAGCCATGTGCAAAAGAATGAAACTAGACCCCTATCTTATACTGCACACAAAAATCAACTCAAAATGGATTAAAGGCTTCAACATAAAACCTGAAACCATAACCCCTAGAAGGAAACACAGGGTGTAAGTTCCTTGACATCAGTCTTTGCAATGGAGTTTTGGATTTGACACCAGAAGAAAATGCAACAAAAGTAAAAATTAAACAAGTGAAACTACATCAAATTTAAAAAGTTTATGTTGTCTGATAAGGGGTTAATATCTAAAATATATAAAAAACTCATATAACTCAACATAAAAAAAATTAAACAATCTGATTAAAAATGGGCAGAGGATGTAAATAAACATTTATGTAGAGAAGACATATAAATGGCCAACAGGTACCTGAAAAGGTGCTCAACATCTTTAATCATCGGGGGAAATGCAAATCAAAACCACAATAAGATGCTAAGTTAAATAAGTCAGACTGAGAAAGACAAACACTACATGATCTCACTCATATGTGGAATATATCCCCCCTCTCCTTCCACCTCCCTCCCAAAAACAGATCCTGAATTCATACCATAGATACAAAAAAACAAATAGGTGGTTGCTGGAGGGTGCAAGGGTGATCAAATGGGTGAGGGTGGTCAAAAGGTACAACCTTCCAGTTATAAGTCATGGATGTAAGGTACATCATGGTAGTCACAGTAATAATGCTATATTATAATAATACTAGTAATACTGTATATATTATATATAAACAGTAATGCACAATATATAGTAGTAACAATACTGCATTGTATTTTTAAAGTTGCTAAGAGAGTAGATATTAAAAGTTTTCATCAAAGAAAAAAATGTGTAACTATGTGTGGTGATGGATGTTAACTAGACTTATTGTGGTGATTATTTGGAGTATATACAAATACTGGAGGCCTGGTGCACGAAATTCGTGCACTGGGGGTGGGGAACGGTCCCTCAGCCTGCGCCCTCTTGCAATCCGGGAGCCCTCTGGGGATGTCCGACTGATGGCTTAGGCCTGCTTCCCAGGCAGTCAGACATCCTTAACACTGTGGGATTGCACTGACCACCAGGGGGCAGCTCCTGTGTTGAGAGCCTGCCCCCTGGTGGTCAGTGCACGTCATAGCAACCAGTCGTTCCACTATTTGGTCAATTTGCATATTAGCTTTTTATTATATAGGATTGAATCATTATGTTGTATACCTGAAACTATTATAATGTTATTGGTCAACTATATCTCAATTAAAAATAAACCCACAATGAGATATCACTTCATATCTATTAGAATGGCTATTATAAAAAAGATGAGAAATAAGTGTTGGCAAGGATGCTGAGAAAAAGGAACACTTGTGGACTGTTGGTGGAAATGTAAATTGGTGCAATCACTCTGGAAAATAGTATGGAGGCTCCTCAAAAAATTAAAAACAGAACTACCATATGATTCAGCAATTCTACTTCTGGGTATTTATCTGAAGGAAATGAAATCACTACTGTATTTTCCAGCGTATAAGACAACTGGGCGTATAGAAGATTTTCCTGGGTTAAAAAGTCGTCTTACATGCCGGAAAATACGGTATCTTGAAAAGATATCTGCACCTCCATGTTAACTGCTACATTATTTACAATAGCCAATACATGGAAACCACACACACACACACACACACACACACACACACACAAAATGGAATATTCTTCAACTACAAAAAAAGAAAATCTTGCTATTTGTACTAATATGATTGGACTTTGAGGGCATTATGCTAAGTGAAATAAGTTGGAGAAAGACAAATATTGTATGATCTCACTTATATGTGCAATCTAAAAGATCCAAACTCATAGATATAGAGAACAGACTGGTGCCAGAGCTGAGGGTTGGGAGGTGGGAGAAATGGGTGAAGGTAGTCAAAGGTACAAGCTTCCAATTATAAGACTTAATTCCTGGAGATGTAATGTACAGCATGATGACTATAATTAACCATACTGTATTGTATATATGAAAGTTGCTGATAGAATACATCTTAAAAACTTACATTATAAGAAAAAATGGTAACCATGTGAGGTGATGAATATAAATTAACTTATGATAATTAGTTCACAATGCATGCATATATAAAATCATGATTGACAAAAATAAAAACAGAGCATGTGAAGAGTTGTAAGACATTCAAAAGAGGTCTGAATTTTTCAACAATCTGGTTAATTGATTTAGCATCAGGTGACTAGGTTTTAGATAGAGAGGCTTGAATTACTATTGCTGGAAAAATCTACTCAAGTGTTCAGACTGGAAGCTACAAATAACTGAGCTCCATTTGAAAATCATTTTGCTTGTCTTTGGTCAGTCCCACCCCCCTTCCCATTTCCCATAAAGCTCTATCAAACCTTTACCAGCCTCTGTGTGCTCTCCCTACTTACACCTATCCCTGCTCCAAGCAGGTGCCTATACCACTTCATTGAGAAATGCACCAGATGTGAATTCCAACTTCTTATTCCCAAGCTACAAGGTAATTTATTCTCCTACCCATCTATTCCTTTTCCCCACCAATCTCAGAAAATGAGATGCCTCCCTGTTCAGGATTAAGTAGGAGTTAAACAGGGAGGCGAGGAGGGTGGGAGCATATGCCTGGCAGGGGAAACAGCATGCGAGATGGTCTGAAAATGAGAAGCAACATGTTGAGTTAAAGGAAGTGAAAGAAGTTCAGCATGTTTGGAGTGAGAGACCAGGCAAGGGTCTTGATCCTAACTAAGGAAAGTGGGGAGCCATTGCATTGTTTTATTCAGGAAGTGATGTGATGAAATCTGTCTTCCAGAAAGATCACTCTGGCTGCAGTGGGGGGGTCAAGTATGGAGATTAGGAAGAAGGTGTTAAAATTGGAAGCAGGAAGACCAGTAATCCAGGCAAGAAATGATGGTGGTTTAAACTTGGGAAGTGTGTGGTTGATTCAAGTTACACTTAGCAGACAGAACTGACAGGGCATGATGATGGTTGATGAGGGTGGAGAGGATGATGCCCAGGGTCTTGGCTTGTTCTACCAGGGTTTGGTGTGGCATTTACTGAGATAGAGAATGCAAGAGTTAAAGAAGGTTCAAGTGTAGTAGCAAATTATAAATTCAGTTTTCAGTATGTTAAAATTGAGGTACTTGCAGGGCATCAAACAGAGAAATTCAATCAATAGTAAAATTATGGATCTTAAGCTAAGGAGACAGGTCTGACTGCAGATATGGATTTGGGAGCAATTCACCTATAGATGTAATCAAGCTATGGGACTGCCTGGAGAGAGTGTGCAGAATCATGACAGGGTTCATGACAGGACCCCCAAAACAGCAAGATGTATGGGCTAGGCATGGGGTTAGGAGGCCATAAAGGAACTGGAAATACCTAGCCGAGAGGTGGAGCCACAGTAACCAAGAGCATCACGAGTTTTAGAATGGAGAAACTGGTCATATGCTGTCATGTGATCTTTGGATTTAATGACAAAATCCATTGTTTACTATGGTGGATGGAGCATCTTCATGAATGAAAAGAAGGTTATGTATGGATTGAAGGTGAGAAGTGAAGAAAGTGAATGAAGTAAAAACTCTTTCAAGATGTTTGGCTGTGAAGGGACAGAGAGGTAGAACAACATCTGAGGAGTTCAATGTCGGAAGTTCGAACTGGAGGGAAGCCTTTGTTTAAATAATTTGTTATTTATTCATTTATGCACAACAAATGGGCTACATGAATAAGATAGATGTATTCTCTACTCTTGAGGAAGAGATAAGTAGAAAGGAGTTAGCAATACAAAGAGAAAGAGAATAACTGATAGGATGTGGCATCAGAAAATGAAGAAGTGGATGGGACTGTCAGCAAGGTTGCAGTAGGCAGAATAATGGCTCCCAAAGGGTGTCCTCGTCCGGATCCCTCATGCTGTGAATATGTTAGGATATGTGACAGCAAGAGAGGATTAAAGTTGCTGACCAGCTGACTCTGAGATGGAGAGACTAGCCTGGATCATGCAGGTGGGCCCAATGTAATACAGGGTTCTCATATGTGCCAGAAGGAAGCAGAAGAGAGAGCCAAAAAGATGGCAGTGTGACAGGATCTTGGTCTAATATCATTGGCTTTGAAGATGCAGGAACAGGGTCCTGAGTCAAGAAATTTGGTGGCTCTAGCCGCTAGAAAAGCTGGGCAACAGATTTTCCCCTAGATCCCTCAGCCTTGCCAGCACCTTGCTTCAAACCCGGAGAAACCCATGTCAGACTTCTGACCTACAGAACCAGAGGAGAATAAATGTGTACTGTTTTCAGTCACTAAGCTTGTGGTCATTTTTGACAGTAGCAAAAGGAAACTAATAGGGTGACCTTCAAATATGTTTGCCCACATTAATCCTAAATAAATTAAAAAAATATATATGCCCACTCACATATTTTTATGCAAACATCTAAAATTTTCATCCTAAGTTTAAAAAGTTAAAAAGAATATAATTTCTGCTGCATGTAAATATTTTATTAAAAAAACAATGTTGTTACATCATTCTTTTAAATGTAAACAAGGAAATCTAAACTGCATAATGATTTGATATTTACCATCATCTATTTAATTCACCATCATCTACAAATATGAATTCTTTAACAGATGAAAAATTTCCATCATTACCTTTTCTCCTTGAAATATTTTCATTTTAATTCCCCCACAGAATTGCATCCTAATGTAATATGATTTTATGCTTGAAAGTCTTATATATCATTCTATCAAACTTCTCTGCAACAAAAATGTGTATGTAAATGGGAATTTTAATATTTTTCTCAAATATAAGGTTGTATGTCAATATAAGTTATAATTATTTTTTAAAATATATTTTTATTGATTTCAGAGAAGAAGGGAGAGGGAGAGAGGGAGAGAGGGAGAGAGGGAGAGAGGGAGGGAGGGAGGGAGGGAGGGAGGGAGGGAGAAATATCAATGATGACAGAGAATCACTGATAGGCTGCCTCCTGCACATCCCCTACTGGTGATTGAGCCCGCAACCCAGGCATGTGCCCTTGACCAGAATCAAACCTTGGACCCTTCAGTCCACAGGCTGACGCTCTATCCACTGAGCCAAACCAGCTGGGGCTATAATTATTTTTAATAAATGTTTATCAAATCAATATATGTGTTATGTATAATGAAAATTCTACAAAGTAAAATGTTATGGGAGCTGCATTGTTCTGTGAGATGGGTGGCTTTTTTTTCCTAATTAGGTTATGTAGCTATAGGTAAATATGACATAGCTAGAAAGAAACAGGGCTCAGCATCAACCATATTCCTATATTACATATGATAAATGCAAAATATTATTTACATAGTAAATGGAAAAAATGGAGTAACTTTTATAACATCACTCAATTTGTTGAAATTCTTCCAAGTTATATACTCAAATTCATAGTAATATATAAAAATTATATTTAAACTTTAGCTCCTGACCATTGTCATGTCTACATTTAATTCTGTTGAAGGAAAAGCATAGAAAAGTGCTGACTGACCAAACTGCTGACTAACCTTTTACAATTACTAACTTTCTCATTTTCTGGGAAATACACCTAGAAGGCTTATCAAGGCTGATCAAATGCCTCTTAATTAGATCTGCTATTCTTTCATTTAGAAACTCATTGCACATGGAGCTAAAAATACACGACGACTGAGCAAAAATTGAAAATTTTCTATTTTAGGACTTTTCCCATTGGCTGTGAATGGAGACCTATATAATCATCTAAAGTTTAATTTTCTACTTTATCAAAAACTGCCTTAAATATGTGGAGGTCAGAAAGTCACACACCTGAGTATTATTACACATAGATTGGTGATTTCATTTTATAGTTGAAGATAATTGTTTAAATTTATACCTTGAGAGAATGAAACAGCATATCTGCCCCTGAGAGGGAGAAATTAATATTAATTAAAATTTTCTAGATTTCAGGGCACTACATATTAAATGGATTAATGAGACGTTTTATCCTATTTCCATACACAATGAAATGTTCAGCTTTAAAAGTGCACTTTAACCTGCTTCATGGAAATTCATAGCAAAATAAAAAGGTGGGGGGAGGCATTAGGCCACCAGTAAATGTGTGACTTAGGTGAATTAACGATGTTTAGCATTATTAACAGTAGAATTAATATATTTCCATTAAGTTAATCTAAACTTATATACACATAACAGCAACGAATAAGTAGCAGTGAAGTGACTGACAAGGAGCAGCAAACAGGATATTTGCTTGTAAGAAAAAAGTGAATATGGATTCAATAACATTTTAGTACAAGTTAACGGAATTGCTTCTCCCACACATCTGACTTAATGTTCAAGAGTCTATAAAATTCTAACTTACCTTCAAATATGTTCCTTTTCCTTGAAGCTGTAGCCCTCACTGGTTGAGGAACTTGCTCTCTTCCTCCTTGAGATCATGGAAATACTTCTGAGGTAGATCAGGACACACCTAAATTGAGTTCTCACTGAGTGTTTTTCATAGAACAAAGCAAAAAAAAAAAAAAAAAAAAAAAAAAAAAGAAGCAGAGCAGGTGCCCCTCATAGCCAACTGGCTTTCCTCGAGTGCCTTCCAAATATCTCCAATCTTCTAGTTCTGGGACAGATAGGAAGATAAGCCACCAAACCTTGCCTTGCGTTTGTCACTTGGGTAAAATAAGGCACAGTCGCCTTTGGTCTTTGTCCTGTTCTGCTTTCTCTCTTACCCCTCTCCCTAAGGTGACCTGTCCTTGGGCAGGAAGTAGGGAAGAAGGGAAGTTGCTAAATGAAATTGTTCTCACTCCTTCTGCCTCCTCTTACAAAATATCCCAACTCTCTAAGCGTGGGTTCCCCCAAAAGCAGAGCCTGAGCCAGGCCAGCATACCTGGAGCAGGGAGACGGCAGAGTGGCGGGGAAGAGGGGGAGCCCACCAAGGACGCTTTAGCCAGTTGGCGGCTGCGGTGCTGCTGCTACGGAAGCCTGGCTGGGGGATCATCAGAGGAGCCCGAGGAAAAGTCTCAGGACCAGCTCTCCGAATCAAGGGGGGCGCCTTTAGCTGCCTGCATCATGGCTCAAGGACCGCCCTGCAGCGTTAACTTCCTCCCGCTGCGGGGTGCACCTGTGTGAGCGCCCAGGCACCCACAGCCCCGGGGGAGCCGAGGCCAGGAGCTTCTCTGTTGTACCTGCACGCAGCTGGTCCAAGCCTGTGCAGAACCGGACGTGGGAATGAGAGGGGACATGGAGAGGTAGGAAGAGGTCACGAAAGGTGGACCCGGAACCCAGGATTCTAAAGCCACGCCGAGCCCTCAACAGGAATATATAAGGCAGGGAAAGACACGAGGCCCATAATGTGGTTCAGGTGCTTAATTGATTCAAGAAGGCTTTGCTGAGACGGTTAAAATCTTGAATTGTTTCTTTGGCTTTTTAAAAAAATTTTCTTTATTGATTAAGGTGTTACATATGTGTCCTTATTCCCCCATTACCCCCCTACATCCCCCCCACTCATGCCCTCACCCCCCTGGTGTCTGTGTCCATTGGTTAGGCTTATATGCATGCATACATGTCCTTTGGTTGATCTCTCCCCCTTACCCCCACCCTCCCCTGCCTTCCCTCTGAGGTTTGATGGTCTGATGGATGTTTTTCTGGCTTGTTACGTGTTTTTATACCCTAGAGCAGTGATGGGCAACCTTTTGAGCTTGGTGTGTCAAACTTCGCCAAAAAACTGAGCATAACTCGGGTAGTGTGTCACTTTGAGGAAAAAACATTATTTCGCAAATGTTTCATCCTCAGGAGCAGCAAATGTTTCATCCTCGGCATGCGGCCTCCTCAGCGGCCACGTGTCATCAGAAATGGCTACGCGTGTCAGTGCTGACACGCGTGTCATAGGTTCGCCATCACTGCCCTAGATAAATGTATCCAAGTATACCTAAGATGGGCAGGAGAATGCCTCTCTTTTGTGAGGAGGAAAGAAAGTGATTATTAAAGGGGAGGTGGAGCCTGGCCGCTAGTGTGGCTCACCGGTGGAGTGAGACCTATGAACCAGGAGGTCACAGTTCGATTCCCCGTCAGGGCACATGATCCTCTCTCATCATGGATGTTTCTCTCTCTCTCTCCCTCTCCCTCTCCCTTCCCCTCTGAAATCAATAAAAATATATTTTAAAATAAAAATAAAGAGGAGGTGGGAAAGGAAAGGATTTTTCTAATGCTTGAGCCCAAAGTATATTCTCAGGGAGGTCAGTTTCAGGAAGGGTCATATGGAATTTGAGGCTCTGGAAATGGATCCCTTTAAGACTTTTCTTGACAACATATCCAATATTCTTCCAGGTTTACATGTCCACTTTTGAAGTTATCCGAAGCCCAGATATTAGCCTTCAAGAGATGGAGGCAGTTCTCAATCATATCAATACAGGGGAGGACCGAGGGTTTGTGCTGACTGAGTTAAGTTCTTAGGCTTAATGGCATGAAGTTGCCTTCTGTGGTCTCTGGATTCTTCCTCCACATCTCCACCCATTTCTGTTCATTCCTCTTTGTGGGATCTTCTTTGGTATCTCCTTTTGGATGTGTTTCAAAATTCCTTCCTTGATTCTCTTCTCTCCTTAATCTCCAGTCTCCATGCTCTCCAGGCAGATCTCATTCACTTCCATGGCTTTAATCCCGACTACACATGGATGAACACCAAATATTGATCTTTAGCCCCAATGATTTCTCCCCTCCCCTGGAGTTGCAGATTTATTAATCCAACTGTTTCCTGGATATCCTCCCCAGTGATGTGTCACAGTCAGCTGGAATTCAACTGAATTAACTCTTTGTCTCCCCTGCCACTCCCAAAGCTGCACTTTCCCCTAATTCCCTATCCTAGTGGTTATAATCATTATCCATTCATTCCAACAAGCTAGACACTTAAAAGGCACCCTGGACTTCCTTCCTTCTGCACTTTGCACACCAGAGTTCTGTTGATTTTCTAATACTCTTACATTCATGTGATTTTCTCCATTCCCAATGCCACTACCTTAGTCTGGGACTCCATTGTATTTTTCCTGGATCATTATGAAAGCCTCCAATCTGGTCATACTACCTCCATTCACTTCAATCCTTCATTCTATTCCCAAAATTGCTCCCCAAGAGTGATCTCACAAAATGTAAATCAAATCATTTTACTCCCTTGCTTAAAATTCAATGATGTCCTGCCCTGACTGGTTTGGCTCAGTGGATAGAGTGTCAGCCTGTGGACTCAAGGGTCCCAGGTTCAATTCTGGTCAAGGGCATGTACCTTGGTTGCGGGCACATCCCCAGTAGGTGGTGTGCAGGAGGCAGTTGATTGATGTTTCTCTCTCATCGATGTTTCTAACTCTCTCTCCCTCTCCTTTCCTC
Organism: Cnephaeus nilssonii; assembly: GCF_951640355.1. Lineage (NCBI taxonomy): Eukaryota > Metazoa > Chordata > Mammalia > Chiroptera > Vespertilionidae > Cnephaeus > Cnephaeus nilssonii. The sequence continues at coordinate 72,614,941 of NC_137080.1, read as the reverse complement.
TCTGTAAAAAATCAATAAAATATATTTAAAAAAAATTCAATGATGTCCCTTTGCCAACAGGATAAAATTCCAACTGCTTAGCATGACTTATAAAGTCCTTCATGATTTAACTCTGACTATTAGTGTTATCCAAAATAGGCAATTCTATAAATACAGTTTCTCCACCTGCAATGCCCTTGTACATATAATTGAGCTTCATAAATATCACACTGTGTTAAGGGGGCTGTTTATCTGGTTTCCCCACTTTGGAACAAAATCTAATTTATTATGAAATATTTCAAGCCCATAGAAAGCAGAGAGAAAAATACTGAAAATCACCACCAAGCTTCATTGAATCCTAAAACCTTGACACATTTCCTTTAGGTATACTTTCTTTGTTAAGAATTGTCATTGTAGTGAGATACCATCTCCCACCTGTCAGAATGGCTATCATCAACAAATCAACAAACAAGTGCTGGAGAGGATGTGGAGAAAAAGGAACCCTGGTGCACTGCTGGTGGGAATGCAGACTGGTGCAGCCACTGTGGAGAACAATATGGCGTTTCCTCAAAAAATTAAAAATGGAACTCCCATTTGACCCAGTGATCCCACTTCTAGGACTATATCCCAAGAAAACAGAAACACCAATCAGAAAGGATATATGCACCCCTATGTTCATAGCAGCACAGTTTACAATAACTAAGATTTGGAAACAGCCTAAGTGCCCATCAGCAGATGAGTGAATTAGAAAACTGTGGTACATCTACACAATGGAATACTATGCTGCTGTAAAAAAGAAGGAACTTTTACCATTTGCAACAGCATGGATGGAACTGGAGAGCATTCTGCTAAGTGAAATAAGCCAGTCGGAGAAAGATAAATATCACACGATCTCACTCATATGTGGGATATAATGATCAAACATAATTTGATGAACAGGAATAGATCTAGAGACAAATGGCAGGGGCAGGGGTGGTTAGAGAGCAACCAAAGGACTTGTATGCATACATATTAGTATAACCAATGGACACAGACACTGGGGAAATGGGGGCTTGCCTGGGTGGGAATGGCTGGGGTTGGGATGATGGGTCAAGCAGGGAAAAAAGAGACATATGTAAAACTTTAGACAATAAAAATAAACAAACAAACAAATAAATAAATAAAACTGTCTTAAATTTAAGAAAGAAATGTCATTGCAGATACCATTAAGACCCTCATCCCCCTCCTTCCTTCCCTACCCAGAAGTAGCCACCCTACTGAATTTGGTATTTATATTTTATTCTTTTAATATATTGCTGGTGTCTCCATAAATTCTATACGGTATTGTTTTGCACACGTTAAGCTTTATGTAAGTAGTATTATGTGGTATGCATCCTACAGCTTGCTTATTTGCTCAAAATGCTTTTGAGATCTATCCAAGCTGATACAAGAGACTCTAGTTCTGAAGGGCTTCTTAGTATTCCACTGTCTGAACATACCACAGTTTATTTATCTACCCTCCTATTGGTGGATATTTAGGCTTTTCCAATATCCTGTTATTAGAAACAATGCTTCAATAAACATTTTGCATACATGTCTCCTTGTGTACACATGATATGGTTTTCCTAGGTTATATACCTAGGATGGAATTCCCAGTAGAAGGACATGTACATCTTAAATTTTAGTACCCATTTTTCTCCAAAAATTCTTCAAAAAATGTTTGTACAAGTTTTTCTCTAAAGGCAATAGAATCTCAACTCTACTAGTCAGGTAAGTTTCAAGTCTGAATCTAGCACAAGTATAAAATATGGCAATACTTAAGATGAGGTTCTTAAACTAGCAACTTTATGAAGTTTATAAGGGAACTTTATAAATGATTGTGTCTATATTCAGTTATAAGAATTTCAATACCTATTGTGTGTGTGTGTGTATTTTGTTTGTATAAGCTAGAAAAAAATTATGTGGTTCTGGTATCAGCCTTTAGCTCCTTCTCTCTGGAGGAACTGGGTTGGCATTCTAAAGAACTGGCCTTCTTCTGAGTATGCAGGTGCTAGGAACCATTTCTGTTCATTCATGGGTCAGTCAGTCAAAAACATTTTATTGGGTGCCTGCTACATAGCGGGTACCAATCTGAGAGCTGGAGGTACACCAGTTAAACAAGAGACAAAGTTTAGGCCCTCACAGAATTTCTGTTCTGGTGACAGTAGAGAGTCAAGTAAATAAATATACATATACCCATATACTATGTCATCTGGTAATAAGTACAATTTAGAAAAAGCAGGGAAAGGGGAATAGGGAATGCTATAAAAAGCGGTCATGGAAAACCTTGCTACAAAGGTAATATTTAAATAGTTTTAAAGAAAGTGAGAAAGTGAGACATGCAATTCCACGAGGGAGGGCTTTAGAAAAAGAGGGAAGAGTAAGTATAAATGCTTTAAAGTGGAAGTCTGCATATTCAAGGACTAGCAAGGAGGCCAGTCTGGCTGAGGCTAAGCCAACAGGGAGTGGGCAAAAGTGATGAAGGTGAGGTCAGGGGTGGTAGTGTTTGGAGGGAATTGTTGATTCTACTCTGACTTGGGTGGGAAACCATTGGAAGCATTTGAGCAGAGGAATGCCAAAATCCGATTTAAGTTTTTGAACAGTCATTCTGTTGCAAGAACAGAAGCAGGGAGACCCTTTGTGAAGGTTATTGCACTCTTCCTAGTGAGAGATGATTGTGGAGAGACAGAGAGAGAAACATCGATGTGAGAGAGAAACATTAATTGGTCGCCTCCCACCCCAAATGGGGCTGGGGATCTAGCCTGCAACCAAGGTACATGCCCTTCACTGGAATCAAACCCAGGATTCTTCAGTCTGAAGGGCCACTGCTCTATCCACTGAACCAAACTGGCCAGGGCTGTATGTATTTTGAAGAGATTTAGTGTTGGACTGGATGTGGGGTGTAAAAGAAAGAGAAGAGTCATCAAGATTTCTGGCATGAAAAATGGAAAATGGAGAGCCTATTAACTGAGATGGGTAAGATTAGAGTAGAAACAGGTTGCTAGAGGAGTAAGAAGTTTTTTTGGGGGGATGTGATAAGACTGAGATTCCTATGAGACTTCCAAATATAAATGTTTAACAGGCAGTGAAATATGTGAACTTGGTTGATATATGGTTGATTTCTAGGCCAAAGGTAGAAATGTGGGAGTCATCAGAGTATAGTTGACTTTTACAAGTGTGAGGCTGGGTGAGACATCTTAGGAAGTTCATTTGAATAGAGCAAAGAAGAGGTATGAGGGTTGAGTCCTGGGGCTCTTCAACTTTTAGAGTGCAAAGAAATGAGGGGGGAACCAAAGGAGCCCAAAGGGTTGGTATGAGATAGCAGGAGAACCCAGTGACTGGTGTTGTCCCAGAAGCCGAAGGAAGAGGATATGACACATTCTATTAAATGTTGTTGGTAGATAAAATTTTTAAAGGTTAAAATTTGACTTTGGATTCAACAACATAAAGATTATTGATGACCTTGGCAAAAGCAATTGTAGGGGAGTGGTGGAGTCAAATGCCTGTTTGGGGTAGGTTCAAGAGAAAACATGAAACGAGGCATAGGAGAAACAGAAAGTAGACAACTCCTTCAAGGGGAGATTTTATTGGGACATCTCTGTTAATGCTTAGGGTCTAAATTTAAGTGGACACCCACAGGTGGGCAGCAACTTGCTGTGTCAATGCCCTTCAGTGTTCCTTGGAAGTCGTTTCATTCTCAGTGTCAGGTGGGTCTACCCTTCTCTGCTGTGTCTGCAAGGTGAACTCATAGTCATGCTCCAACACCACACTTAGGCATCTCCACATGTGGGAATTCTTCAGGTGGAACAAAATGATCCTGGACTTTGTATACGTTTTTAGTATAACCACATTGCCGTAGTATAGTTTATCCCTCAGTAAGCAGTAACTTTGTGGAAACAAGTGTTGTGACTTCCAGGGTCCCCAGTGCTATGTACAGTGTGTGCCTAGTACTTGGTAATGCTCAGTTAAATAAGAGGGGCATTCAGTAAATTAAACTGAATTATTTTAGAGAAATGTAGGGTTCAGGTCTTCCCTTCCATTTCTATGGGGCTAGCAGTGTGCCCTACTATTTCTGTAGGGGAAGGAGCAGCACTGTTTATCTTCAGGGGAGCCTGAAACAGATTCTCGTGGAGAGTTTGGCAAAGCCCTGTTGTTTATTTTTTTGTTTTTATCACAAGTACATCCAGTTGAAGTCAGAAGGGGCCTCACTGACACGCACCACCAAGGGGCCTGCCCTGTGTCCTTGGTTGGTCCCATCATGTTGATTTGTGGTGGTGCTGAAGTGGGTGACCCTGGAAGGTGCCTTTTCCCATGCACCATTAGGCCAAAGTGAGGGCTCCGTTAGCTTTTCACTGAAGCAACTGTGTTTTTCTAATGTGCCTTCACCAAGCGCTGATGTCATTTCGTTCCCAGAATCATTTCAATTAGATTCCAAACAGTCCTTTATTGCACTTTGCAAGTCTTTTGAGATGACAAATTATTTCTATGTTCAATCTGCTGTTTTTTCTTTTCTCTGCCTCTTCATGGCTGAAAGTCCCTGCATGCTTTGTTTTGTGTGCTGTTTGGCCAAGAGGGAGTTATCTGAAATATAGTTGACACTGCTCCTAAAGAATATTATTCTTTTTGCATTCACTCGCTCTGTTTATTCTTTGGTTTCTACTATTAATTAGCAAATTCATCTCCTGATAGCCACAACGAGGTTAGAATAAATGTACCGAGCTAGGTATGCAGCAAAGCCCAATGTATTCAGAGTGGTAGCAAGAGACCAATTCTATTCTGATAAACACCATTAAAAGGAAAAGATAAATCAAATCTTATGGCCTTAGTCAGCAAGTTTTATTCTACAAAAGGAATCTGAGCTGAACCACAGCTGTAATTTGGAGGCTTAGCTCAAAGTGACTGCTTTGTATTTTCCTCAAGGGTCAAAGAATCAAATCTGTATTCTGCTGGTCAGGCACACCGTAAAGAGCGCCGCCTTCACCTGGGTGGTTTGGAAGGCCCATAAGTCTTGGCAACTTGGTGGATTTCGATGCATAGCCATGAGTTCCACAGGGCATTAATTCTCCATTGCTTGTCCATTTAAAATAAAAAGTGTTGGTGAATACATTATACTTGGGGACCTCTAAATCCCACTTTAGTATGTTGTCATTCTCGAGGTCACCGATCTCCTTTGCTATCGTTATTTTAGTATCCAGAGCACATTTGAAGTTGGCAGCTATTGTGTCCTTTTTCTTTTATCTCTGACAACTGCATCAGCTCTTACTCTTGAGGAAATTAACATTGCCTTTTGTTCACAAAGCAAGATTATTTGGAAAGGTCAATGGATGTAGCACAGCATTCTGGTATTTTTCTACTGAGAAACATGCCTGCTAATATTTCAGTGATGCCCTGTGTTAAAGGTCTAGCTTATTTATAGTGAATAGCCATGTGGAAATAATCACTGTCAAGTCATTTGTTATTTAAAAGAAACTAATTTCATTTAGAAGATTTTATGAGTGGATCTGTTAGATGAAATATTGCCAAGCCATTGCTATGGAGTTGGCTCTATGGGGATTCTGGAAAGTACGCCTATTTTCATTTAGTTGCCCTCAGGAAGTCCTTCTTGAATGAGAAATTCACTGTTACCTATTTTCAGCACACCTGGGGAGTTAACTAAATATTCTTTTCACTTTTATTAGGTATTTCCATTTCAATGATTTGGATAAATCTATTGTGTTTCCTCCTACTTTTTCTAATAGTGGATATTACCTTATACTGTTCACTAGAGGCCCAGTGCACAAAATTTGTGCACTCAGGGGGATCCCTCAGCCCGGCCTGCTCCCTCTCACAGTCCAGGAGCCCTCGGGGGATGCCATCAGTCAGACATCCTTAGTGCTGCCGCGGAGGCAGGGGAGGCTCCCGCTACCGCTGTTGCACTCGGCAACTGTAAGCCTGGCTTCTGGTTGAGCAGCGTTCCCCCTGTGGGAGCGCACTGACCACTAGGGGGCAGCTCCTGCATTGAGCATCTGCCCCCTGGTGTCAGTGCACATCATAGCGATCAGCTGTTCCGCCATTTGGTCAATTTGCATATTAGCCTTTTATTATATAGGATACTACCAATGTTTAGACCAGGATACAAATTGTGAAGAATGGAACTTTTAATCAGGAAAAGTGGAAAACATATGTCAGTAACTCCTGAGGGCAGATAGAGGTAGATAGAAATGAAGCTGGAGGTTGTAAGAAATCATGTTTTCAGCAAGAAGCATCTGAATTATATCAGTAGGAGACCACCTGATCAGAAATTCATATGTGTAAGAGGTGCATGAATGTTTTATTGAGAACAATGTGGGTCAAGAAGGGTCCTGGCTTGGCATATGAATAACGGATACAAACCAAGTGTATAGGAGTTAACACCTACTCTTATTTTCATTTTGCTAGCAAGCCTTCCTAATACTCCAGTTATATTATATAATTTTAGGAGACTCAAATGTAAGAGCTCACACCTGTAGAATTAATTGCATTCAGCCTTAATTCCAGTTACTGAACTATAAGAGTTTGGTATTTTAATGGTTTGTGGTACAATAGCACAGGGAGGATGGTTAGGCCATATGGATCTGCTAGTTCATAAATGCTCGCTAATGCAGGTAAAATTCCTTCTATGCCACTCTGATGAAAACTGGTCTTCATCTGGTCTGCAAACAAGGCAAACATAATTTATCATCCAAAGTAGGAGAATTGTTAGAGTAAGCAGGGGTGCTATTAATAATTAAGTTAGGACATAGGCAACCTCAGATTGTCAGAGATTATATTAGAAAGAAAATGGCTTTAAAATGTTCCTATTCTTGTGAAAATCTCTTTCTTCTTGTATAGTTTGTAACAGAGAATTGAACTCACCTAACATAGGCTTGACAAAAAAAAAAAGATGAAAGAAAGGAAGAAAGGAAGGAAGGAAGGAAGGAAGGAAGGAAGAAAGGAAGGAAGGAAGGAAGGAAGGAAGGAAGGAAGGAAGGAAAGAAGGAAAAAAGACTTTTACTGTGGAAAAGATTAGAAAAGTTTTACCCAGGAGAAATAAATGTTGGGCCAGGGAAAGAAACATTTGCTTTAGTTTAATCTTAGGGTTAAGTCTAAGCCTATTAGTCAAGATTGGAAGAAACAGACCTGTTCTTTCTTACCAACATGGCAGTGATTCAGAAGGTCTCAGAGAGTGGAGTGAGAAAGCAGCCCTTGAAAGGTGGATGCCAGAGATGTCAGGTGTTTGTCAATCCTGCAGAGGAAGAGCCTGTAGGAGAAAAGCAGAAGTTGAACACAGGAAGGAGCAGTCAAGTTGGCTGCGTGGAGATAAAAGGAACTGCTGGTTCTCTCCTATGTTTTTTTCTTGAAGACGTGGAAACATACCCAAGACTGACTTGCTTGTAAATGTGGGAGATCTGGAAATGCTGCCCTCAGGAGAGGCCAAGGGGTTTATTTAGCCCAATGGGCAAATGAAACATCTACGTTGGATTTTGATGGCAGATAGAGTGTGAAATTGTTCACTTAATATTCCTTATGTGGCTTTCCCTGTTCATTATGGGTTTTTGTTTGTTTGTTTGTTTATTTAACTGGTGGAAAACATGCCTGGCCTGTATCTCAGCTACTTTGAGCAGGGCAGACTGAAGATTGGAACTGGGTAGGAATTTAAGCAGACAGTTTGAGCTCTACCTGAATATTAGACTCACCTGAGACTATGTCTCACTCACTGTGAGTCTTACTTAATTGCTCTGGTCTGGGGCATGGATAGCTCTAATTTTAAGAAAGTTTCTCAGGTAGTTCTACAGTGTACCCGGGCTTGACAACCACTGACTTAGAGTATCTGACTATACAGCAATAGTCCATGAAATTATTTCACTTGGAAAACAAAGTGTTAAGTCTGTATAGGTTTACTTGAAGGTTTGTGATTCATTAGCTTGGTTGTTTAGCTGGTGAGATTCAGCTTTTGTTTTGATCTAAAAATGTTTTCATTTTTAGAGGATGGTTTCATTTAGTATAGTATTTGAGTTTTTCTTCCATTGCTTTTAAGGCATTATTTCATTGTCTTCTGGCCAGCATTGGGTTTTGTCTAGAAGTCAGCTGTGATAATTATCTTTGTTCTTTTATAAATAATGTAAATTATTATTTTTATTTTTATGTAAATTATTATTATTCCTTCCTATAATTATAAATGTTACTTTTTCTCTCTCTAGCCTTGCTTAAGATTTTTCTTTATCAGACTGGACTGGTGATTGCCAGAGGAGTGGGGGACTGGATGAAAGAAGTGAAGGGATTAAGAAGTACAAATTGGTAGTTGTGGAGTAGTCATGGGGATGGGAATATGGTCAGTAATACTATACTAACTATGTATGGTGCCAGGTGGGTACTGGAAATATCAGAGGGATCCCTTTGTAAAGTATATGACTGTCTAACCACTATGCTGTACACTTGAAACCAATACAAAACAATACTGAAAGTAAACTATAATCAAAATATTAAAAAATAAATAAATGCAAAATGGTAAAACAAAGATTTTCTTTTTACCATTTATTTTCAGCAATTTGATTATGATGTACTTTTAAAAAAATGTTTCTTACATTTTGTTCAACATCTTGGATTGTTGCTTTCTAGTGTTCAGCAACTTTTGATCACTGTTTCTTCAAATATATTTCTCTGTCTCTCCTCCTTTTATGGGACTTTAATTACATGTATATTCGACTGATTTATTAATTTGTAATTTTTAGTAGACTTTATTTTTTAGAGTAGTTTTAAATTCCCAGCAACATTAAGTGGAAAGTATATAGAATTCCTATACACCCTCACCCCTAAACATGTACCACCTCCCGTACTGTTGGCATCTTGAATCAGAGTGCTAAATTTGTTTCAATAAATCTTCATTAACATATCATTATCATCCAAAGTCTATAGTTTACATTAGGTTTCCTTCTTGGAGTTGTCCATTTTATGGGTTTTGACATATGTATCTTTTTTAATGGCATGTATTTAACATTGTAGTGTTGTACAATATATAGTTTAACTGCCCTAAAAATCTCTGTACTTATCTATTCACCCCTCCCTGTACCCTAATCTCTGCCAACTACTGATCTTTTAACTGTCTCCATACTTTTGCCTTTTCTAAAATGCCATATAGCAGGAATCATTCAGTATGTAGCCTTTTGAGATTGGCTTCTTTTACCTAGTAATATGCATTTAAGTATCTTCCATGTCTTTCCATGACACCATAGCTCATTTCTTTTTAGTACTAAATAATATTCTGGTTGTCTGGATATAACATAATTTATTTATCCATTCACCAACTAAAGGATAGCTTGGTAACTTCCAAATTTTTGACAATTATGAGTAAAACTGCTGTAAACATCTGGGTACAGGTTTTTGTGTGGACATAAGTTTTCAACTCACTTGGGTAAATACCAAGGAGTGCTATTGTTGGATAGTATGCTAAGACTATGTTTAGTTTTGTAAGAAACTGTCAAACTGTCTCCCAAAGTGGTGTGCCATTTTGCATTCCTACCAGCAGTGAATGAGAGTTCCTATTTCTCCACACCCTCCTCACGTTTAGGATTTGGGCCATTCCAATAGGGGTGTAGTGGCCTATTTTTCTATTTTTATTTCTTCTGGATTTTTAGGAACTCCTTATATTTTAGAGATATCAGCTGCTGTAAAATAATTGAAAATACTTTTATTCTTGTGTATCATTGTCATTTAATTATGCTTATAGTGTCATTGTTTTGTTTTACAAAGCTTGTTTATTTTCACTTTTTCAAAATTACCCATTTTTATTTTATTGCTTCAGGACATTGACTCATGGTTAGTAATGTCTTTCCCTCTCCCAGATAACAGAGGAATTTGCCCATGACTCATAACAGTACTTCTGTCATTTCCTTCCTTCCTTCCTTCCTTCCTTCCTTCCTTCCTTCCTTCCTTCCTTCCTTCCTTCCTTCCTTCCAACTTTTTCTTTTCTTTTCTATCATATCTATCTATCTATCTATCTATCTATCTATCTATCTATCATCTTTCTACCTATCATCTGTATATTTATCATCTATCTATGTAACATCTATCAACATTTACGTATATAATTTATTTGGAGTTTATCCTGATGTATGTTGTAAAGTATAGATCCAATGATAATTCTTCCAAATGACCATTCAGTTCTCTCTATGACATTTATTAATATTTTTATATTTTCCTCTACTGATTTGAGATATCATCTTTATTACACAATAAATTCAAATATATACTTGGGTTCATGTCTGATAGTTTCTTTTGTCCATTTGTTTTTCTTATACTATATATTGTTTTCCTGGATACCATACAATTTTATAATTTTACTAGAGGCCCAATGCATGAAATTCGTGCAAGAGTAGGCCTTCCTTCCCCCAGCTGCTGGCACTGGCTTCCCTCTGGCACCCGGGACCCAGGCTTCCCTCTCGGCCCCAGCTCCGTCCTTCTGGAAGGACGTCCAGTCTAATTAGCATATTACGCTTTTATTATTATAGACAATAATATTCTAATACCTATTTGAGTTAGTCTCCCTCTTTTTTCTTATTTTTTAGGTTTTGTTGGTGATTTTCCTTGTTCATTTTTTTTGGAAATGCATATGAATTTATTGATAACTCAATACATTTATAGGGGATGTTCAAATTTCATATATATATATGAAATTTGAACATCCCCTATAAATGTATTGAGTTATATATATATATATATATATATATATATATATATATATATATTAGAGGCCCGATGCATGAATTTGTGCATGGGTGGAGTCCAGCCACCCTGGCTAGGGGGAGGGAACATGGGCGGTTAGCCGGCCTGCCTGCTGGTTGAACTCCTGGTTAATGGGACAATTTGCATATTAGCCTTTTATTGTGTAGGATATACACTGAGTGATATATATATATATATATATATTTACTTTCTTAAAATTTTGGTAAAAAAAACAACCCATGACAAAATTTACTATCTTAGCCATTTTTAAGTGAACAATATACAATGTTAAGTATATTCACATTGTGGTGCTATGTTTCTCTAGAACTTCTCCAACTTGCTTGTTTATTTTTCAATCTTAACTTTATAGTTAACTTATCTGTATCTGGGAATACATTTATTGACATTTTTTATGGGGAATTGAAGCAAATTTATAAATTAATTTAGGGAGAATTGGCATCTTTACCAGAAGAATATTAAGTCTTCCTATCCAAAAATATGTTTCTCTTTTTATTTGTTCAATTATGTTTTATATTTCAGAAATAATACAAAATTTTCCTCATATAAGTAAGTTTACATATCTATCGCTAACCTGATAACCAAGTATTTTTCTTTTCTGTTGTTCCTGTAAATTTGTCTTCCCTCTCCTTATATCTTTGGCTGGTTATTATTTGTACATATAAAAACTATTGATTTCTGTATATTAATATTAGAGTTTCATTGCTAAATTCTCTTATTGATTGTAGGAACCCATTGATTCTCTTGGATTTTCTAGAAATACAATTATGTTATCTGCAAATAGAGATAGTTTTATTTCTTTCATTGAAAGTTTTATGCCTTAGCTTCCTCTTGCCTATTGTATCTTGTGTCTAATTTTTGTCCAATATTTATGTCTATCTTATTTTTAAGCTCCACAATTTAAATTTTATAAGCTTATACAATACCTTTAAAACAATGTTAAGTATGATGTATTATTTTATTTTTAAAAGACTATTTAGGATAAATTTTTACTTCAGTGTGTTTTAAACATCCTTGTAAAAATATAAGCATTTAAGTTTTATATAAGCACTTAGATTATAATTATTTGCATACTTATTTAGGATTTTTATTTCTTTATGGTTAAAGATTTTTATTAACATATGCTTATTAACATATGGTGAATCTCTTCGTCCTTAAATGTGCTTTTTGCCCTAAAGGAGTTACTTGATACCTTAACCTCTTTCTGAAATATAGAAGGCCCTAGAGGATTTTAATTCCAATCACACTGTTACACTTTATATCTAATTTCCACCCAATATTTTAGGTCTATCTTATTTAAACCTTAAAAATTATAAATTATTATTATTATTTTATATAGATGTATTTTAGATTTATTATCATGTTACCATATTTTTGCTCACTATTCTTGTATTTTAATCTCTTACTTCCTTTTATTTTCTGAAGTAGTTCCTGTAAAATTTCATTAAGTGAAAAACTTTTGATGGTTGTGTCCTTATTTGTAAAATAGACTAATAATATTAGTTCATAGGAATATTTTGAGGGTTAAATCAGATAATCTGTGTAACACTTAATGCGATCCCTTGCACATAGTTTATGCTCATTGTTGGGTATTATTTTGACAATCTAGTGATAGGAACCAGACTGGGGTTAGGAGCAATGGCAACATCCTGACTTTAAGGTGAAGATGGGAGAGCCTATGGATTAGAATAAATAGATTAAGATTCAGATGAAAGTGTTGAGCCCAGAGAAAGCACAGGGAAATGTTGCCTTGTGGATGTTCTTATGACTACTATAGCTCTACCTCTTCTTTCCCTTTTTTCCTATAAGATTGTGAACTATTTGATGTCTCCCAGATGTGGCTAGTGCAATTTAGAAATTGAATTTTAAATTCTATTTGCTTTCAAGTACCTGGAAATGTGCCTTCACATAATAGGTGGTTTAAAAAATGTCTGTGAATGAACAAATCAAACTCACCAAGAACCAAATGTAACAAGAGAATTGAGAATTAAATGCTTAAATATTTTAGAGAACTTTGGCCAATTAGTATTGAACATATGCTTTTTAAGTAATGACATAATTCAAATGAACACTTTGGCATACTCTCAGATATACCTTTGAAACATAAAAAGCATCGGCTTTGTGCTAAAAGTTCGGTATGTTAGAGATACTCTGAGATGTTAACAATAAAGTCATTCTCAAAAGGGCACTGTTTTAATTCAAATTAATACAGTTTCTTCTTGTTATTTGCTTTTTCGGGACAACCCCTATGCTTTTGAAAGTTTGAAGACTGTAAAAGTCATATGAAAGGTACAAAAGAAATTACCTAGTACTCCCTCCTCCTAGCAAATCTTTCCCTCTCAAGAGGTACACATCAGAGAATTCTATTAGTGGTCGACAAGCAGGCAGTCTAGTTAGTGTGACGTGGCTTCCCCACTTGGTGACACTTTTCTATAGCATTCTTCAGGCTATCTCGTTTGACACTTTGGAGCAGCTGCCAAGTCCTTTCCTGCTCTCTGTAAACAAGGCTGTCACTCACCAAGCATTCCTCTTACCTAGGGTAGGGAATGAGGTTAATGACTTTGGAAATGGAAAACAGAGCAACCATCAAAAGGACTTTTAATACCAGGAGAATTATAGGAGAATAATTGAATCAAATAAAACAAGAATATAAATAGATCATATTACCAGCTGCATTTGTTAAAAGGTTTCATATCAGTTGAAGTTTTGTATTACCTGGGAAGAGTAATCAAAAGAAATAAAATAGATTGAAAATGGTTACCCTTGAGAAGCTATTTCTGACTTTTTGTCAGGATTCCCCTGTGGCTGCTGATGCCCAGATAGTGTTCTCACTCCTACTTTCTTTTCAACTTTAATTCTACTTTACAAGGAAGACTTCTGGCCCCCTTCTCCCTTAGAGTATCTTTGATTTATCATTTAGTTTAGTGGTTAAAGAGATGAGACAAGCCTCTGCATCTGAGGAAATGACATTTTTAGGCTTCTGATAGGAGGTCTTTTAAGGTCAAATATTCTAAGGGAAATCAAGATTGGGGGGATTGATTCTGGTCAATCTGAATCAGAAGGTGCTGGGAATAGGAATTAGAAGAGTAGAAAAGAACTTTTGAAAAATAAATACAGCTTAGCTGGTGTGGCTCAGTTGGTTGAGTGTCGTCCCGTGAACTAGGAAGTCAAGGTTCGATTCCCTGTCAGGGCACATGCCCAGGTTGTGGGCTCGATCCCCAGTAGGGGGTGTGCAGGAGGCAACCGATCAATGTCTCTCATGGATGTTTCTATCTTTCTATCCCTCTCCCTTCCTCTTTCTGAAATCAATAAAACATATTAAAAATAAAAATAAATAAATAAACACATCCTGCCCTGGCCAGTATGCTCAGTTGGTTGAGCAATGTCCTGTGCACTGAGAGGTCTCTGGTTCGATTCTGGGTCAGGGCACATGCCCAGGTTTCACCTCAAACCCCAGGAGGGGGCATGCAGGAGGCAGTCAATTAATATTTCTCTCTCCCTCTCTTTCTCTTCTGCTCTCTTTAAAAATCAATAAAAAATATTTAAAAAATAAAAATAAATAAATAACCTGACATATACACATATACAATATGTAGCTGGTGGAGATGGGGAGACAGTAATTTTGCATTACTGTGTTTAGTAAACTTCTTAAATGTAAGGCATACTAATAACATGTACCTTTTCACAAGAATGACTAGTTTGTTTATAAAAGTCTTTTGATTTTGTAATTCTTAAACAGAATATTCTTTAACCACATAGAACATTATCATTATTATTAATTAAAAATACTAATAAGGAATTAGTATATTCAGAGCATTGTTCTAGACATTGAGTTTAGAATGAAGAATGAAGACGACATGGTGGCTTGCTTATGGAATTTACAGTGTGGAAGGGGTAGAGCTGTAATAGACAAGTAAAAACATGGGCAATTATAAACTGAACAGAACTTGTAAAAGAAAGAATAAAAGGATTTAGTCAGAAACTTAGATTATATTTAGTCTAAAATATATACAATAATAAGAAACTAATTAACTAAAGAGCCTAGTGGATAGGATGGGATGGGATGTGATGGGGTGGGGACTTACTTTAGACAGGATGAAATTAATTATGTAGCAATAGCTAAGTAATATACGACTAGTCTCTTTCCACTCTACAAGCTGCCTCTTATCTGGGAGCTGTTAAATATTTACAATTTATAACAGTAATTGGGGAGGTCCCAGGAGGAAAGACCATAATTTGCTCCAGGTGGAAGGCCCCAGTGATTGTAGTTCACAAATGAGGAGAGTCAGCAGTAGATGAGATTGGAGAGGTAGGCAGGGAGTCGAAAGTTTGTTATTGAGTTTGCTAAGTGTCATCTGAGGTGATTTTTCTGGCTACTGTGTGGGGAATGGATTAGTGGGGGGAACTGGAACCGGGAGCTATTGCAGTATTACAGGGGAAAGAGAGTGATGGCTTATACTAGGTGGGTGGCATTTGCCATCAAGTGCATGGATTCAAGCACATCTTGGCGACAGTCTCTAGAGGACTTGCTGTTCGGTTGAATATGAATGGAGGTTATGGGAGGGGGAGAAATGATTGGTAACACTCCAGATCGTTTCAGGCTTGAGTATCTAGCCTGGGTAGAGATACCCAGGAGAGTAATTTGTTTGGGAATGAAGAGTTCTGCTTTAGACATGTTAAGTTTAATCTGTATTCATGGCAAGTAAAGATCTCAAAATGACAGTTGGATATATAAATCTGGAGGGATAAATGTGGGAATTTTGGCCTTTTTATAGACTTTCATTTGTTGGGAGTAGAAAAAAAAAAACTTGCAGGAGAGAGATGTTTTTGGACTGCCCCTGAGAAATGGAAACATTTGGAAAGCAGGCGGAAGAGGAGGAGTCAGGAACGGAGACTGAGTGGAAACAGAGAAGTAGGAGGAAAAAACTAATCAGATAGAAAAAAGTTACCCAATTATTGTGATATTTAATTTTCCTCCCCTTAACTGGAAACATGTAAATCAAAATCTTACCCAGAGTGGTTAGGGTTTGACTTTTAACCCTTGCAGCTTGGAAAATCATTGTAAATATTGAAAAGCTCCCAGATAAGAAATATATTTTAGAGGGGAAAGAGCATAAATGGTGTATTAGTTATCTATTATTGCATAACAAATTTCCCTCAAACCTGGTAACGTAAACCAATATATTATCTCACTATTTCTGTGGGGTAGGAACTCAGGAGTAGCTTAGCTGAATGGTTCTAGCTCATGATCTCTCATGAGGTTACAATCAAGTTGTCAGTTGGGGCTGCAGTCTTGTCTGAAAGCTCAACTAGGGGAGGATACGCTTCTAACCTCACTCATGTGATTGTTTGCAGGCCTCAGTTCCTGGACACATGGACCTCTCCATAGCTTGCTTGTCTATCATCATGACATTCAGCTAGCTTCCCCCAGAATGAGTGTTGGGAAATGGAGGAGGGACTACATAAGAATATAAATGCCAGGAGACAAGGATCAGTGGGGTTCGTCCTAGAGATTGGCTATCACAGATGATGTGTTAGGTTTCCACAACACTCGATATCTTCATTATTTGGCTATTAGACCTTACAAACATTAGATAACATTTTTTAAAAATTGAATTTATTGGGATGACATAGATTAATAAAATTATGTAGGTTTCAGGTATACAATTCTATAATACTTCATCTGTATATTGTATTGTGTGTTCACCACCCCAAGTCAAGTCTCCTTTCATCACCATTTATCCCCACTTGACCCTCTTCTACCTCCTCCCACCCCTTTTCCCTCTGGTAATTACCACACTGTTGTCTGTATCCATGAGTTATTTTAATCTTAATTTCTTCATCTTTTTCACCTAACATTTTTGAGATGCATTTTTATCATCTGGTGTGTCTCTATTAACTTTTATTCCTCTAAAAAACATTATCAGCTTATTCCCTAAACCTTGTTTGCACAGATGGTTAAAAAATAAAATTGCAGTTCTCATCTACCTTCTTTAGTGATTATGTTTTTTACTGTTGCCACTAGCAACAAATTTGGCAAGATTATAGGAGATTTATGAGGGAATAAAGTAGACCCCTTATTTGCAAATATGCTTTCTGCGGTTTCAGTTACAATCAACTGTGGTCCAGCAATATTGAATGGAAAATTCCAGAAATAAAAATTTTATAAGTTTTAATTGCACGTTGTGCTGAGTAATGTGATAAAATCCTGCACCATCCCTCTCCCTCCCACCTGGAATGTGAATCATTCCTTTGTCTAGTGTACCCATGCTGAGTATGCTGCCTGCCAGTTAGTTGCTTAGAGCCATGGTTGTGAGATTGACTGACTGATCTGGTATTGTAGTGCTTGTGTTCAAGTAAGCCTTATTTTATTGTTATAATTATTCTATTTTATTATTAGTTATTATTGTTAGCCTCTTACTATGCATAAATTATAAATTAAACTTTATTGTAAGTATATATGCATTAAAAAACAGTGTACATTCATGGTGTTCGGTACCATCTGCAGTTTCAGGCATCCACTGGGGGTCTTGGAATGTATCCCCTGTGAGTCAGAAAGGGTACTGTAGTCAATCAGCCATAGAGAAGAGTTTCCAAATTTTGTGAAGACATTTTAAAGTAAAAGATTCAAAGAGATATTTGCAGGCTACTCATTACCTTTTAAAAAAATAACAACTTTATATCTCAGTAATTCACATACCATATAATTCATCCATTTAAAGTATAAAAGTTAATGGTTTTTCATACATTTTCAGAGTTGTGTAACCATCATCACAATTGCTTTTAAAACACTTTTATTTTCCAAAAAGAAACCCTATAGCCATTAGCAGACACTCATCCACTGCCCCCAGTTATAGGCAACCAGTAATCTACTTTCTGTTCCTATAGATTTGCCTATTCTGCACATTTTTGTGAATTGAATCATATGCTGGGCATTCTTTTATGACTATCTTTTTTCAGTTAGCACATTTTCAAGGCTCATCCATGTTGTAGTACACTTTTGTACTTTTTATTGCTGAATAATATTTCATTGCATGAATACACATTTTACTCATCCATCCAACAGTTGATGGACATGTGTGTTGTTTCCACTTTTTGGCTGTTATGAGTCATGCTGCTGTGAACATTCATGTACAGATTTTTGTGTGGACATATGTTTTCATTTCTCATGGGTATATAATTAGGAGTGAAATTGCTGGTTCATATGGTAACTCTATGTTTAACATTTTGAGGAACTGCCAAACTGTTTTCTAAAGCAGCTGTATCACTTTGCATCCCTCCCAGCAGTGTATGAGGGCTCCAATTTCTGTATTTCCTTGCCAACTGTTTTTGTCGGTCTCTTTTATTTTAGTCATCCTAGTGAGTGTGAAGTGGTATTTCCTGACATTTTCCTAATAGCTAATAATGTTGAGCACCTTTCCATGTGCTTATTGGCCATTTGTATATCTTCTTTGGAGAAATGTCCATTGAAATTCTTTAGCCATTTTTAAGTTGGGCTATTTGTATTTTTATTGTTCAGTTGTAAGAGTTCTTTATATATCCTGGGTACAAGCCCCTTATAAGACTTGGTGTCTGTTTATTTTTGTTTTATTAAACCTCATCTGAGTATATTTCTTTCCATTGATTTTTTTTTTTTTTGAGAGAGAGAGAGAGAGAGATGTGAGACACATCGATTGGTTGCCTCCCACACATGCCCTGACTAGGGATTGAATTGAACCTCAACACTTCAGTGCCAGGGCAGACGGTCTAACCACTTAGACACACCAGCCAGGGCAAAACTTTATGTCTTATGGTGGGATAGGACATCAAATTAAGGTTCAATATCATATGCTACCTTGACATCTAAAAAAATTGGAAGGGCTGTGAATGGCCTAACTCTGTTCCCCTCTCCACTCTGCTCCCACGTATAAGGCTACTTAGCCAAACAACACTCCTTATCAAATTGACCAAATATGGTTTCCGCTTATGCTTGACTAGTGAGTTTCAATGAAATTATTCAAATAAGCCAACCCATGAAATTATTCACATAAGCCAATTACATCCTTTATTGGGACCCAGTGGGCATCTCACCCACTTGATACTACCCAAGTTGACCTCCACAGCTTACTCTTCACTCTGTTCTGAGTGCAGCTCCCACATGATCCTACATGGCACGGTGTCATCCTCTTCTGGGCTGTGAGTATATATGACTAATAAATCGCTGTCATTCTCATTGTATGTTTGGCTATCTCCATAACCCCAAGGCAGGAATCCCTCCCTCACCAAGAGGCAAAGGGAAAGCAAAATAATAATAATAATAATAATAATAATAATAATAATAAATATATATATAATTTGCAATTTTTTCCCTTTTCTGTGTCATATTTCAGTTTCTTAATGGTATCATTTGAAGGATATAAGTGGTTTTTTTAAAAAATATTTTTATTGATTTCAGAGAGGAAGAGAGGTAGAGAGAGAAACATCAATGATGAGAGAGAATCATTGATCAGCTGCGTCCTGCATGCCCCCTACTGGGGATCGAGCCTGCAACCTGAGCATGTGTTCTTGACCAGAATGGAACCTGGGATCCTTCAGTCTGCAGGCCAATGCTCTATCCACTGAGCCAAACCAGTTAGGGTGAAGGACATAAGTTTTTAATGTGGTGAATTTCTATTTATCATTTTGTTTTGTTTTGGTCACTTATGTTTTTGGTGCTATATCCAAGAAGGCTTTGCTTAACCCTAGGTCTCCAAGATTTAATTCTTTGTTTTCCTCTAAAAGTTATATAAATTTAGTTCTTACATTTAGAGCTATGATCCATTTGGAGTAAAGTTTTGTATGTGGTGTAGGAATGCTTTTAACTTTTTTTTTTTTCATGTTATTATCCAGTTGTTCAGCACCATTTTTTCTCCCTGAGTTATTTTGCCATTACTTTTTAAATAGTCTTTTCTGTATTTGAAGAAGTTTCCATTTTTGAGTCCTACATCCTCAGTGTCGAGTCAAACCTCAAGTTCATAGCCTCTCTTGCAGCTAAAATGTGGCATGTGGCCCAGGACTCAGCCATCAGATATACCCATGAGAAAATGTGATACAAAAGGGAGCAATATGAGCAAACAGGCCTATGTGTAGCCTTGTGATTTCTGGTGTAGTGGCGACACTGGCCACAGTTGGTTTCTGTAGTCTTGGTGGGGCCTTAGCAATGGTGATTGCTCTTTAACAGGCCAGCTGCACCATGGCTTTTGACATTATAACCAAGGTTATCCTTGAGCCTTGCTCTCAGCCTCCCAACTAGCACTTCTATGGATTATGGTATATATTTTTTGCTTATCAGCCCATGTCAATTTGTTTTGCTTACAACCTACAGTCTGACTGACACACATGCTAAGGAGTGATAAAGTAGAATTTTAGGTAATGACTTGTACTTTAATTTTGCATAGAAAATGGGTCTGACAATTCCTACTGGCTTTTGAGATGGAGATGTAGAGGACAGTCTTACAAATAGTAGTACCTCTTTTAAGCCAGTCCAATACAATTTCAGTATTCTGTTCTCTGCTAAATTAAAAACAAGCAGTAGAATTCCCAATCCAAAATTGCATAAACACTTTATACTTTCATCTCTGACCAGCTCTATTCCTTTCTTTTACTTCTCCTGATTTTTAGCTCTGTTTCATAGTTAGGCCTCTGTTGTTCTTGTACCTGGTTGCATGTTGGACTCCCTGGCTTGACTCACATCTTGAGGACTAGGACCCAGCCTAACCTGTCTCTGACTCTTCAGATCTGAATTAACCTGTTTATTATTCCCCGCTCCCCCCACCCCCCCACCCCAGGATCTAATTTCTGCTTCCAGGTAACTTAGCAGGCTAATGGTTGGACCTGTCTTTCCCATCTCAATCCATTTTCCCATCTCAGTCCTCTGGATCCAGGCGAATGAACATTGCTATATGGATAGAAGTAAGTTGTATCTCAAGGGAAACATTACCTGGAGGAGGTAGAAGATCTGCATTTGAGGGGAGATAGCAGCTCCCGTGAAAGGTGGTGAGAGAGTCATGGTAAGTCACTCAGCACTTACAGGTCCTCTTTCCTGTATTCTCCATGAGAGCCACCCCCAAGTCTACTCCAACTCCTTTGTCCTAGAAAAAGTATTGGATAAACTAGACAAATGAATTTACTTCCTCATAGAGATGCAAATCCTTGAGAAGCAGAGCCCACTATCTGTTAATGAATTAAAAGGTCTGATCTTTTTTTTTATGTCCTGTCTCTGAGGGAGTTAGACTGAATATATGTCACCAGAGTTCTCTATTCCCTAGAAGTTCCATATCCCACATTTCCTATTTCTCTTCACCACCAAATACATAGTTCAGGGCTCTGGAGCCACTTATATTGGCAATCTTAAAAGCTATAAAGAATAATCTGGGAATAAGTTGGGGTGGGGTGGGAGCGGAGGAGAGAGATTTCTCCAACGGTCTCATGAAGCTGCCAGTGTTGTTCCCATCAGCCTCTGTAGTGGTTGCTGGGTAATGCAGTACTGATGGTTCCTAATATGGAGATGTATTGCATATTCTCTCTCTATCCTGGAGAATCAAATTCTACTGCCATTTTCTTTTTGCCTCATAGACAATGAGCTTAAATCTTTTCCTATGTTGTTAAAAACTAGAATCAATGTGAACAGTGTCATTGGAAAAAGTTAGGCTTTTTTTTTAGAGCATGAACCAAGAAAAATAGATTGGTAAAAGTAATGTGAAATGGTCTCTATTGAAGTCATTATGTTTGATAGGTTTTTCTAAGGCATTAACCTCAGAGGTGTCTCCGAGAGATGCTTTCAAGATCCTGCACTCTTATAAAAGAAGACAGTGGAGGCAGTGGGCTAAAAAATAGACTAAGACCTGGAGGGACCCTTTTTGAGATTCCAGTTCCCTAATCTCTGAGGTATAGTGGCAAAGTCACTTAGGTCATCACTGCTTCAGTTTTGCTATCTGTAAATGGGAACAGTAACTTGGTATGTAGTTTAATAGCTTATAATTTCTTCAAAAATGCAGATGGGCAAGAAGAATGCAAAATAGATCTCTAATCTTCCTTTCCCAGTGGAGAGGAAATAATTACTTCTCTTTGGTGCATATCCTTTGAGATCTCCAGCTTATCTTCTTTGGATCCTAAGTTTTGAGAATCTTCCTTTAGCAATGATTCACGAACATTGAAAATTCAATAAAATTTAACCACATTTCAATCCATCGCCCTTCTCTTTCTTCTTGAATGTCAGTTAAATCATACCAAAAGATTTGTAAAATTGGTATATGAAATAGACTTCATGTTACATAAAAAATTGTTAATTTGTACCACACAAGGTATGTATAGGATATATATACCTATGCAACCATAATGGCAAACATTGATCTATAAATGGTTCTCAATCAACAGGGTATGGGAGAATAATACTTGCTAGTGGAACAACACAGGGAAGACTAAAGCAAGTTCCTTTGCTCATAAAAAAACCCCAACCCTACTAAGGTGGGTTCAAGGATTGGGAAAGACCCTGATCTCTGTATGATGCTACATAAACCAGCCAGTGATGACCATGTGTGGGGAAGCATGGGACCTGGTTGGAAAGTCTGTAAGGAGGAATCTCTGAAAGGTTGCAGGCCTCTAGGGAAGTCTTGCCAAAGGCAGCAGACCCTGCCTTGACTTTTCCAAACAAGTCTGAGTCCCCAGGTGTTTTACTGGAATCTTTCTATTTACTCTTCAAAACGTCCTTGCTTAAGGAACACTACAGATGCATGTGTCTTCTCAAGGATGCTTACCCTGCTGATAGTGAGGGTAATAGTTAATTTTAGTTCAAGCTGTTGTTACAGTAAAAGCCTAAGGAGGTAGGCAAATTGGGCTGTCTGGTTCCTTTAACCAGGCAGCCCCTTGGCCCTCTCTTTCACAGAAATGTGTGTCAGAGTAATCATTCATCCATCACTCAGGGTCTGCGGGTCAGTTCCCGCAACCATGGTGAACCAGTGACCACCCAGGGGCTGGTCAGTTCATTTGAGTCTCTGTTACCTTCATGGGATGGGATATCTCCTAACATACCCAGGGACTTAAAGGGCCTCTCTGTATTGATTTGTTTTATGGGTCTTTGTGGAGAGGCAAGCAAAGTCCTTCCAGTGTTATTACCTGGGTTGGGAGGGAGAGATTTCTGAGATGGTCTGGATTTCTGAGATGGCTCCTCCTAGTTACACTGACTGCTCATAAATTGGGATCTGGTTGTGTAGAGAAGAGGCATGGGAGGGAGATTTTACACAGAATATTTGCTTGTGCATTGAGTTTTATGCCATGTACAAATATTATCTATTTGGAAACGAATACAATGTCACATTTAAACAAATTAAAAAATACGAATGGCAATAAAAAATCTGGCATTTCAGGTGGAGGTTAAATTGCTATGTAGTTTTCTAAAGTCTTATATTCAGTTTAGTTCTCTTGGAAGAATAAAAACTATGACAAAATATTTACATGTGGAAAATGCTACTTCTTATCCTGGATTAATGAAAAAAATCTAAAGATGTGCTCTAGCCCTGGGATTGAAATCACCAAATAATCCAGAAGGATGTCCTTCCAATCAGCTAAAACTAAGCTGTCCTCCGCGCCCCTGGGTCCGGGTGAGGCCATGCGCCCCTGGATCCGGGTGAGGCCCCTGGATCTGGGTGTAGCTGGATCCCGGGTCCGGGTGAGGCCGTGTGCCCCTGGATCCGGGTGAGGCTGGGTCCCAGGTCTGGGTGAGGCCGCGCGCCCCCGGGTCCGGGCAAGGCCGCGTGCCCCTGGGTCTGGGTGAAGCTGGATCCGGGGTCCGGGTGAGGCCACGCGCCCCTGAGTCCGGGTGAAGCCGTGCCCCTGGGTCTGGGCGAGACCAAACCAGAGGGAGTCGGACCTGCATTACCACCATTTGTCCACCATCCAGAGCTGAAAAGTCAGTGCCGACATGTGCACATAAGGAACTGGTGGACATTGAAATTGGGTCTCAAAAGAACTGTTGGTCCAGAAAGAAACTCACTACAGACTGATTCATTTGCCTGTCAGCATAACTATTATTGCTCGTCTCACATTCGGTTCTTATAAGTATATTTCTAGTAACACATGATCTCACTCATCTAGGGGAAATGATGAACAACATAGACTGATGAACAAGAACAGACCCAGAAATAAGGAGGCATCAATCGGACTGTTGGGCCTCAGAGGGAGGGTAGGGGAGGGTGGGGGTAGGGGGGAGAGATCAACCAAAGGACTTGTGTGCATGCATACAAGCCTAACCAATGGTTAAGGACAACAGGGGGGTGGGGGCATCCGTGGGGAGGAGTGTGGGATGAGAAGGGGGGGATGAGGACAAATATGTGACACCTTAATCAATAAAGAAATTAAAAAAAAAATCCAGAAATAAAC
Organism: Cnephaeus nilssonii; assembly: GCF_951640355.1. Classification (NCBI taxonomy): domain Eukaryota; kingdom Metazoa; phylum Chordata; class Mammalia; order Chiroptera; family Vespertilionidae; genus Cnephaeus; species Cnephaeus nilssonii. Next base: position 72,590,812 of record NC_137080.1, on the reverse strand, counting down.
ACTTCATAAATTTTAAATTAAAACACACACACACACACACACACACACACACAAAAACTAAGCTGTCCTCCACTGAGTGAAATCTCTATGACAGAGAAGTTTTTCTAATCCTAACCACATTTTGTTATTTTTAAACTTTATAATGAGTTTTTTTCCGAATGGGCAATATTTTTTTTATTGTTTAAAGTATACGTCTCCTTTTTCCCCCATTGACTTCTCCCCAGCCTCCTCCACCTCCCGGCACATGCCCTCACCACCTCATCTCCCCTCCAGTGTCTGTGTCCATTGGTTATGCTTATATGCATGCATACAAGTCCTTTGGTTGGTCTCTTATCCCTCCCTCCCACCCTCCCCTGCCTTCCCACTGAAGTTTGACAGTCTGTCTGATGCCTCTTTGCCTCTTTATCTATTTTTGTTCATCACTTTATGATGTATAGGCAATTTTTGAGAATCCTGAGAGATAGTGTTTATCTCTTGGTTTATTAGGCTATGTACAATATCATTTGGAATGTCACTGCACAAATAAGTTTGTATTTGTATGACTTGAATACATGCACCTAATGGTACAAGATTGGAACCTGTAGTTCTTCCACATAGTAGATTGCACCATGACTTAACAATCCATTGATATGACTGATCTAAAATAGCCAGCATTCATCCGATGACCTGTCTTTATTTTCCAAATATTTTGCATTTTACTTTTAATTTGGGCAAGGAATGAGCTTGCCTCCTAGAAAACACATTTGATGTTGACTGTATTGTGTTAACTTTTCTTTGTTTAGATATTTCTTTTATAGGTCTGGGCAAGTAAACATTTCAAATTTTCTACCTAGCTATTATTATTTAGATGTCACGAGGATTATAGAGAGGTTAATAACTAAAAGAACATATCAAATGAAGTTGTTGTCATGTTAATAACCCAAGCCCAGATGTAAATACATTTATTGTGTACTCTTTTTGTATGTACATAGTTTTATAATACTAATGATAACTTGGTTTTGTGCATTTCTGAAATATTTTACTAATCTTTTTATTTCCTTTATCATCATGCCCCTGTTGCTCAAGCATTCTGTCTCTCTCTGTTCTTGCCTTTCCTCCTGTTCTTCTCTAGGCCAACTACATCAACCAGACGCTTGTCAACCGATATCCCTGGTTTAATCTCAGTTCCATTAGAGGAAACTCTTTCAACACTCCTGATTTCTGCTTTTCTCTCCAAACTGTTTGAGGCTGATTAAATTATGCACTTGACATCTATGTTCTTAAAACAGAAGTGCACTTAATGGGATGCAGCAATCAAATAAAATTTCCCCTTCAATTTATTTTTTGAGCAGTTTTTATGGTGAACAATGGCAAACATACGGTGAAAATGTATAAAGCTTAATAAATCATTAAAAGGCAAAAGAGTATTTAATAATCACCCAGGTAGGTTGTTAATAGAACATTGCTGCACCCCAGGTTCCCCTTATGTATTCTTTCCCATTCACACTTCCCTCCCCCAAATTAACCACTCGCCTGACTTTTATGGTAATTTTTTCTTTCCTTTATTCTATAATTTTACCACCTATGTATGCATTCCCTCAAGCTGTAGTTTACTTTGGTCTATTTTTTAACTTTATATAAATCTAAACATTTGGGTCTGGCTTTGTATGGGTCAGGTTCCTGGCAGGAAACAAATAGCATATTCAAAAGGAGGATTTAAGAGTTTTATAAAGTGACTGTCTACAAATTGTGTACAAGATTAAAGAGAATCAACAAGGAATGTTGCAGCATCCAGGTCTAACAATAGTGGGGAAGTGGGGACCCTTTACTACCCATAGGCCTGCAGGGCAAGCAGTTACAGGAACCCTGTACCCCTGTTGCTGTTGGGGAGAGCTGCCAACAGCACATGTGGCCTTTGGCAGAGAAACATACCAACTATGCCCTGGCAGAGAGAGTCTTAAGGGACAAATATCCTAAACCTCTCTCCTCCTGCCTTCTCCCCTGCCTCTTATTGGCAAGATTGGACCAAAGCCAGAGGGCAAGCCATTTAAAGAAATCCATATGGGCCAGGCTCCTAGACACAGAGGTGGAGAGAGAGGATAGAGAGTGGGCCTGGAGGCTCAAATGGAGCATGTACAGAGCAGGATTTTTTTCCTTGACCATATTTTGAGTGACTTATTCACATTGTTGTATATAGCTGGGTTTTGTTTATTTTCACTGCTGTATAGTGCTCTATTATGGAAACACTAGAGGCCCCTTGCACGAAGAGATTCGTGCAATAGGCCTTCCTTCCCTTGGCATCCAGCACCGGTTTTCCTCCAGCACCCAGGACCCAGGCCTTCCCTCTGGCCAGAGTCTGCCATGTTCATCTTCGCTGCAGACTCAGGCCGGAGTCTGCCATCTTTGTCTTTGCTGCAGACTCCAGCCGGAGTCTGCCATCTTTGTCTTCGCTGCAGACTCCGGAGTCTGCAGTCTTGTCTTTGCTGTGGCACTCCGCTCCTGTAGATCCCTTCGCCTGCCCCATCCCCCCGCCCTCCCTCTCATAGCAGGCCTCCTGCCCCGCCTGGCCACTCCGCGCCTAGAGCAGCTGGGCGGCTGCCATCTTTGGCCTTCTAATTTGCATACTCACTCTGATTGGCTGTGGGCATAGTGGAGGTACGGTCAATTTACATGTTTGTCTATTATTAGGTAAGATATCCTTATTTATCCATTTTATTGTGGATGGACATTTGGGTTATATCTTGTCTTTGGCTATCATAATTGGTGTCTATTCATTGAGGCACATGGGCATGTTTCCTACTGAGTACATATCAAGGAGCAGAACTGATAGAAAATGTGACCTGTAAATATTTAATTTTATTAAAGAATGCCAAAGTATTTTCTAGAGTTGTTGCACCAATTTACACTCCTAACAGCAGTTCCTGAGATGTCTGTTGTTCCATAGACTTGTAAATCTCAGGTATTATCAGTCTTTTAAAATTTTAGCCATACTGATATGTGTAGTGTTATTCAATTTGCATTTCTTTCATCAATGAGGAGGCCACCCATTGTACATTTCATGGGCTATTTGGATAGCTTTTATATTCTAGTTTCTTGCCCTTTTGAAGGTTAATACAAAGACATCTCTGCCTGAAAGTTTTTTAATATAAATATTTTTACTTACTAATATGGAACCCCACTCAGAATTATATATATATGTGTGTGTGTGTGTGTGTGTGTGTGTATGTATGTGTATATATATATATATATATATACACACTGTATACTGTATATGTTTGAAAATTTTATTCAGATTCATTTTCCTCTTAGAAATACTGCAGTATGTTTCCTTTAAGTTTTAGCTATCTATTATTTGCTTTTAAATATTTTGATTTTTTACTTTTACTTTTTGAAGTTTGGGTATTGTCCATTTTTCTATTGTGTTGTTTGTTTTTTCCTTATTTACATATAAGAATATTTAGAAAAATTACATATTGATATATGTACTGTATGTATATGTATACATACATGCATGTTGATATATCTGTCTTCCTACTTTGTTTTTTCTCTATCTTAATCATAGAAGCTATTAAATTTATTATAGCCTAATTTATCAATCTTTACCTTTATGTTGTTTTTAATTAATCTTAGAGAGAGGAAGGGAGGGAGGGGGAGAAGAGAGAGAGAGAGAGAGAGAGAGAGAGAGAGAGAGAGAGAAGGAGAGAGAGAGAGAGAGAAAGAGAGAGAGAGAGAGAGAGAGAGAGAGAGAGAGAGAAACATTGATGTGAGAGAGAAACATCAATTGGCTGCCTCCTGCACATGCCCCAACTGAGATTAAACCCACAGTCAGGCTATGTGCCCTGAGTGGGAATCAAACCCGCCACCTCTTGGTGTATGGGACAATGCTCCAATTAATTGACCCACTACCAGCAGGGGCTCAATCTTTTCTTTTATAATAAGTGCTTATATATTCTATCTAAAAATAATTCTTTCTTAATTTATTTAGAATTGCTCCAATTTCTCTTAATAGTGTTTTATAGTTTTCTGTGTAGAAAACTTGCATATATTTCATTAGTTTTATTTGTAGGTATTTTTAAAAATTTTACACCATTGAAAAGAGTATCTTTTAAAAACTATTTTCTACTTGCTTGCTGTTGTAATAGAGAAGCAAAATTAATTTTTGTGTATTGAATTTGTATATAGCAACTTATTTTCCAACCAGGAAAACAGAAACTATTCTAAATATTTATTACAGAGAAAACTTAATATAAGGGATTTATAACACTGGTGATGGTGGAATTGAGAAATAGAAGAAGAGAGGTAATGAGGTAACCCAAATTATAAAAGAGCAGTAAGATGCTTATACTTCTAGATTAGGGGAATAAAGAAAGAAGGTAGTATTACTGAATACCAGAGACCAGCATCATTCAGCAGAGATGGAACCACAGAGAGCCTGTACAGCAGAAGCTAGAAAAAATTCGTAGTTACCTGAGATGCCATGGGAAGCAGAGAGAGAGAGAAATACCCTGGATTGTTCTTTCTCCTTCCCACTAATACTCAACCAGTGCCTTCCATTGGTTGAATGAATGTAGAAACCAGAGGGCAAAAGAGATTGCAAAATTTTGTTCTTTTTTTAAAATATATTTTATTGATTTTTTACAGAGAGGAAGGGAGAGGGATAGAGAGTTAGAAACATCGATGAGAGAGAAACATCGACCAGCTGCCTCCTGCACACCCCCTACTGGGGATGTGCCCGCAACCAAGGTACATGCCCTTGACCAGAATCGAACCTGGGACCTTTCAGTCCGCAGGCCGACGCTCTATCCACTGAGCCAAACCGGTTTCGGCAAAAATTTTGTTCTTTTAAATACAGTACAGTACAGAAAAAAAGGGATAAATCTGAGATAAATAGATAGCTGGCCAGTTTATGTGTTATTTATTCTGATAATTCCTCTTTCTCTCTCTTTGAATATTCACAGTCAGATCTTCCACCGTTTTATTACTTCCTTTTAAATCCATATAACTTCTATACACTTTTCCTGCCTTATTGCATTGACTAGGTGTGGGTGGATATATAGGCTCCAGAGACAACAAAGCATTCTTAGTTTCCCTGAAGTTTTCCTGGATCTATCTGCAGGCTCGTCTTGACAGCTCAAGCCTACCTGATAGATCTCACTCTGCTACCTCATTTTTAGAATTATAGCCTCAGAATTTCAGAGATGGAAGAGATATGAGTTTATATAGTCCAGGGGCTGGCAAATTAGAGCCCTTGAGCCAAATCTTGTCTGCTACTCATTTTTTTAAATAAAGTTTTATTACAGCATAGCTACACTTCTTTGATTACGTAATATCTGTAGCTGCTTTATATTACAATGACAGTGAAGTAGTTGTATAAAGATTGGGTGGCCCTCAAAACCCAAAATACGTAGTATTTGGCTCTTAATGGAATAAGTTTGCCGACCCCTTATATAGTCCACGCACTTCTTTAGACAGATGAGGAAATTGGTCACCGCCCATGGTCATCAACTGTTAGTGGCAGAGTGTGGATTAGATCATAGACCTCCAGACTCCTAGATCAGTGTGTTTTTCCACTGCAACATATAATTAAAAGCCTCTCCATGATCCAACATGAAAGTCTATGTCATAAGATGAGGCTTATCTTGGGCAGGATGGAGGTTCTAAAATACAGATAGCCAGGGGCCTGGCCAGTCAGAGGTGAGGCCATCACAGACTTGGTGGGCATAGCCCTCCCATCTGCCTTGGCCTTTCTATCGTGCACAAGGCCCTAACAACAATAGCTCTCTTTCAACCTTGAGCAATAAAGAAAAAACATAAAAAATAAGCCTCTTCCTCTCTCCTCCACAGCTCGCCCCCAATCCCCCAGTGTCAGTATGATGTTAGGTTAGGTTTTTTGAAAGTGCTAGACAATTTAAAGTTGTTATTTTCAACCTGGAGATATTGTGAGTGTTGCTATTTACTTGAAAGTTAAGAATTTCCAAAGGACCTTGAATTATTATTTACCTTCCTTGTTGTCATTATTCACATCTCCCTAGGCATAGAAAACATTCAATTAAATTTTCAAGCAGTGCTGTTTGGTGATGGATACAGGAAGAATTTCTATTGAAAAAGAAATGACCTCAAATTTATTTTCTCAATATTGAGGCCTCAGCTTTCTTCTTTGAAAAGGCATAATCAATTATTAAAGAACATGTTAAATTACTTTGCATTTTCCCCCTCCTGATCCTTAATGTCCCACAATCTCATTGTTTCTAATAAAACACAGGAGTCTTCAGATGGAAAGACTGTGGGCTTCGGATTTGTCGTTGTCCTCCTGTTGTTTAGCACTGTATTGTTTTGGAGTGTTAAGTGCCAATTATCACAAAAGAGTATTTAGTTAGCTAGGTATTACCATAAAGGAGGATGCTTTAGTAAGAGTGATAAAGAACTTAATTTGGTGTCCATGAACCTAAACTTGTTATTTTTCTTTTACTATTCTGTAGAATAGTTCTCTTTTTAAAGTTAACTTCAAGTCCTTCCTGCTTTGATATCTTTGCAAAACTTTGACTTCAGTTGGAAACTTTTAGAACCAATTATTGGATTTATTTTTGAAATTTGTATTTATTTGTAGAGTTAAAGGAATGGCTGTTTTCTTTCTCTCCATAAGTGCTTTCTTTTAGCTCTGATCTTGTATCTCTCTAGCTAAGCCAAATCAGGAAGAGGTATCTCAGTGACATGGAGGTGGGTGCAGGTGAAATATACCTGCATGGTTCATAGAACTCCCATTCAGCTGTTTCATCATCTGCTGAAACATTTCCCTCAGTTACACCTCTTGAGGAAGATGTGGGAAGAGACAATCAGCGCGTTATCTTAATAAATGGTGTCATTTTGGAGAATGTACTTAGAGGGCAACTGTTGTCCTTTCTCATTCCCTACTCCAGATGGATGACTTTGCTGTCTACAGAATAAACTTCTACCTACTTACCAGAGTTGGTGCGGAGTCTAACTTTTAGACCAAATTCCTTACTACCATATGACCGTAAGTCCTTACTTTTTCAGTGCCATGGACCTCTTTGGTAATCTGAAGCTTGTGGGCCTTTGCCAGGATAATGTATTTAAATGCATAAGAAAATACATACAATTATAAAGGAAGCTAATTATAATAAAATACAGCTAACCAAATATTTTAAAAATGGACTTCTTTATACATTTAATAACAAGATCCAGTGGAGGGTCTAATAAGCAATTTTGAAATGGTGATAAAATACTATTTTGAATTAACAGCAACCATAGTTATGATATGAAAATATTTGCATTTTCTATTGGTTACAAAATCACAGATACTGCTCTGTTTTGTAATAGAAGGAAATGCTATGTTGCAGTTAAGGACTAGTGAAAATAAAGATGCATTTTTCCTATCAAGTTTATGAAGCCCTGGATTTGTAGTTCATGGATTCCGGGTTAACATGTGAGCTCTGTGCAGGGTTCCCATCGTCCTTTCTATAACTTGGTCTTCGTCAAGGTTGCTGCAGTCTGTTTGATATGCTGAGATATCTTTGGTCCTTGAAGGGAATCAGAGTTTCTGGCCCCATAGGGAACTAGAAGATACCAATAAATACATAGAAAGGGGGTGCTGCTTGGCTACAATGCTGAGGAGAGTCTAACCCTCAAGGACAAATGGGTCTTGGAATAGTGAGGAGGGTGATTGTTAACCACTTCTCTCTCTGGCGGCATCTTAACCCACTAGGGTTCCCAGTAAGGATTTTTAGGGATTTCAGTGCTGATTTACAGCCTATGGGACGGTTCCATTTTCTTTTATGTAGCCACTATATCTCAACAAAACTGGATCTCTTGATGTTTTTTCTCCTCCCCTTGTGTCCCCCCAACCTCTGTGCCCTAGTGTGTACGCTCTTCTCTTGAAGTGAGCCTCCTTTGCAATCTGGTGGGACTATGGGTGGTTTGTTTTCCAAAATTTTTATTAAACTCCCCCCTCTCATCCCAGAAGAGCTATCATTTATGTTGTGAGTATGCACTAATCTTATTATGGGAAAAATATATAATATTTATTTTTGAACATTTACCAAACTTTATAGGCCCCATTCAAATCCAACTAGCTCCTTGATGCCTCCCCTGATATTGACAATCCAAAAGGGACTCCCGACCTGCATTCTTATTGCCTTCTCTGCGCTCATCATGTTCTGTCTGGCATTAGTGTAGACACACTTACTGAATAAGTTGCTTATCTTGTCTTTTTATTGCAGATTAAATCCTTTGAAGAGAGTGCTTATGTGTTTATTTATTGCTATATTTCCCCCAGCACTCTCTAGTATCTTGCACATAATATCCTATGTTATCATATTTTAATTAGCTAATTATTTAATATGCTACATGGTAATAAGCACTTAAGAAAAAACCCCACTTATGGCAACATTTTGACTATAAATTGTGATCAATAACACTGACTGAATCCTATATAATAAAAGGCTACTATGCAAGTCCACTGAACAGCAGAATGACTGGTCACTATGACGTGCACTGACCACCAGGGGGCAGATGCTCAATGCAGGAGCTGCCCCTGGTGGTCAGTGTGCTGCCACAGGGGGATCACCACTCAGTGAGAAGCTGGGCTCACAACTAGTGAGCGCAGCGGCGCTCAGGATGTCTAAGCCATCAATTGGACATCCCCCGAGGGCTCCTGGACTATGAGAGGGCACAGGCCAGGCTGAGGGACCACCCCCCCGAGTGCACGAATTTCGTGTACTGGGCCTCTAGTTTATATAAATTTGTCTTGATAAAATCCACTATTTGCTCCAATAAGAGACATTTATTAGGAGCAGGGACATTTCTACCCATCTCTCTGCATCAGTCTGGCCTCAGCCCAGACTTCTCCTGGAAGGATTATTTTTGTTAATCAAGTTGGTCAGGTCATTCGTTGGGCTACATATTGGGAAGAAAGGCATTTTCTTCCTGCATAATGGTAGGGCTGCAATCTATCCCTACTCTGGGGACTCCAGCCATCTTATACTGTGGCAGGGGCACATGAGGAGTAGGGGTAGGAGCCTCAGCTGTGTTTTACAATCTAGCTTTTACAAAAGTCATTTTATTGGGCGGGGGGGGGGGGGGGGGGATAGGAGGGTTGGATGTCCTCCCAGCTATTATTTAAGTTTTGCTTTGATTCCCAGTCTTCTGTTATATTTTGCACATAACTCCCTCAGTCCAGAGTTTCTTAGGGAGCATGGGTGAACAAGGCAGGACCTAATTATATCTGGGTCTCTGTCCATAATGCCATCAGTACTTTGCCAAAATCTTACCTCCACCTTAAACATCACAGAGAATAACTACACTGGGAAGCTGGCCTCATTCTGTTTGTTATATAGGCAGCTGTGTTTTCTGATTTATTTGGGATTTTAGAACACATGAAAAATGACCCAATTTCATAAAATTGATAGTAGAAAGTACTGTTTGCTGGCTGCAGACCCTCCTGGTAGGTTTGGGTCAGATTTTGAGATTTCTGCAGTGGAAGGAGAGTCAAATGCCAAAGTTCTCATGCTGACATTTCTCTCCCGTGTTCAGTGATGAAGGAAAGTGGATTGGGCTCACTAGGCGGGTTTGTTCCACCCTGATAAGGTGATGAAGTTCTGCATCAGCTCTGCAGCTGGCAGCCGTGGCAGCCTTGTGGCATTGCCAGGGGACCCTGCTCTTAGTGTATTCCTCACGTATATGCAATAAACTCCATGGTACTTCTCAGTTTTTGTTTTCTTTTGCTGGAGCTGTGACCTGGTTTTACAACTTAATCCCATTGTGATATAAATTATATAGATGAGAATCCACCAACATCACAGAAAAATGCAAGAACAGAGTATTCATGGCATGGTTTTATAATATCCCAAATGTTTAGAACTTAAAACTTTTTACACGACAAACCATATTTTGTGTTTCTCCCCTCTTTGGAACATTATCCCATCAGCAGTAGGTGAGAGTCATGATGGAAGTTGGGGACTAGGTTAGCCAGCTGGCAATATCTATGGTTTAACCCAGCAGTTAAAATTTTGAGTGAAAGTTTCTTATAATTTCTTAAGTATTTTGTAAGTCAATTTTTTTTGGGGGGGGAGTCTAACAATGCATTGTATAAATCAGGTGAGACAGAAGGGAGATTGTAGTGAGTTGAAAATGAGATATTGATCTCCAAGGACATAATTTTCTTCACTGTAATAATTTGTTTTCAAGTAAAAGACTTTTTAAATAAGTTCATTGGCCTTAACTACTCCTAGGGAAAAACCATTTTGTTGAATTTCTGTTCTTTTCTTCCAACATGAAATTGTAAGTGATTTTCGAAATACTGGTGAAACTAGAGGCTCAAATAGAGTGCTAGAAATAAATAGTCTTGGTCCTATAACCTATTGCACAGTAAGAAAACATTATTTGTCCACATTGGAAATGGCTAAGTGGAAAAATACTGGACTTTTGCACTGGGCTCTACAAAAAGCTAGCCAGCAAGGTCCAGACTTAGGATTGTCTCCTTCTCATTTCTCCTGTTGGATCTCTCAAAGGCAACTCAATTTATCACACCAGAAACCAGACTTGCGGTCACCTGCCTCAAACCTAGTCATCGTATTATGTTTCTTCCTTGGTAAAAGGTCTAATCTTTCAACCAGTGAAATGTGGCAGAATAATGAAATGTTGAATTGTGTTTTTCCTTTCCAATTCATTTAAAAATGATGTGACTTCCTCACACCATTTTTTGTCAATATGACTCCAAGCATGAGGGATCTTGGCTGTGCCTGAAGTATTGGCCTGGAGTCTAAGGCTGGTCTTTGGAAATGGCTTAACCCAGTTTCATAGAGAAGCTGAGAAGGGAAAGGCTTTTGAGGACCAGGAGATGGGAAGGAGAATAACCCACCTAGGAAGGGAGGAGAGAAGCCTGTGAGGATCTCTATAGGAGACCTGAGTGGCACCTCCATGGGTGTGGCCTTCAGGGGAATGACTGTATATCCCTAGGGGGATTGGATTCAGCCCTGTCAAAGGTTCCTTTGACCTGGAAATACAGGTAGTAATACTGTAGCATCCAAAGGGATGAGGAGACCAGAACAATGGACAGCTCAAAGATAGCCTGTGTGGACAAACAACCGTTGGACCAGGAGGAGGACTACTGGACACAACCCTGGAGAAGAGCCAGTGTGGTCAAAAGGAGAGAGCAAGGCAGAGCGTGATGCAAAATAAACCTGAGAGAGAACCGATCTTGGTCCATTGGCCTGTCCTGATCATCTGCTCAGCACAGGCTTCTTTAAACAAGAATGTTGGGTTAGGGTCACCCATCATGCCCATAGGAAAATGGTTCTCCTTCTGAAAGTGAATGCCACAGGGCTTTCTCATCTACCCTGCCTTCCCTTCCTTCCTCCTTCTTCCCTTCCTTTATTCCTGCTATGTAAAGAAGTTCTTCCTTCCATGTAAAGAAGTATGCCCACAACCGATATTTATTGAGGTCTGCCTGGGAAACGGTAGTATCAGCTTCTACCACTTAATAATTGTGTGACTCTGGGTCAATCACCTAATCAAGCTAAGCCTCATTGTACTCATTAATAAAGGGAATAATAACAGTCCCAACAGGACTGTTGAGAGGAATACTGTCTGTGAAGCATTTATCACAGAATCTGGCTCAATATGTGGGAATCAACATTGTGGTTTGCTGTGTCCTCTGACAGGCAGGAGACACTGGGGTCTCAGTGGTAAACAAGTCAAGATTCCTGATCTCATGAAACTTTCATAACGCCTTTTGCTTTCACATCAGCTCCAACTCTCTGGTGCCATGTGTCTAATAGCGAGGCTCTAATACACTCCTTCCTGAATAAGTATATTCGTATACTCTGATAATAAAGTTTCCAAAGAATGACAAGTAATTTTTAAAGGCTTAAGTAAACATGAACCCATCGTAAGGTATTTTATTAAAGCAGGAAGAAATATTCAATAGGTTGGAAAAAAATATTAGCTGTGGGTTTTTTTTGTTATTGTTTTTCTTGAAGTTTACCATAGAACATGGTTGTGAACTTTTGATAGTTTATGGTTTGAATATGTATAAATTTATTTTGGCTGTAAACTGAAATAAAATCACTGGCAGCATACAGTCCTCTTGCCCATTAGTTATATGACTCTGTTTGGAAATTGTTGCATTATTACATCCAAAATCCCTATGCTATTTAATAATGTTCCACATAGAAGTACGTTGCCATGAAGCTAATGAAGCTTCCTCTCTAGGACGCCTTACTTGTACGGGCAGGGGATGGAGCCATTGTTCTTACTGTTTTCTCTAAAGTGATTTGTGTGGCTGGAGTCAAACAGGTTTATCTCTGCTCCTCCCCACCAACAGGCAAGAGGCAGCTCTCATTTGATGCTTATCTTTCATTACTTCTTCATCTGGGGAATCTCCCTGTGATGACAAAAACTAATCTTTAAAAATATATATGCAAAGAATTTTTCAAAATATTTTTGTTATTTCCAGTATATAGTAAAAAAACCAAATATCCCATTACAGGCCTCTCCCTCATTCATTTCTATTTTCTTAAAATAAATACTATTAACCATTTGTGTTGATCTTTCCAGATTTTACTTTATATTTGCATTCATGTAAACTTAAACTATTTAAAACTAAAATTGTATATTCTGTTAATAAACAATCATACTATGAATATTGCGCTGCAAAACTTTTTACTTAATAAGATATCTAGGATCTCTCTTCAACCAGTTCATTTAGATCTAACTCATTCTTTTGAACTCTTAGGTAATTTCCATGGATCATTTTATTAACTATTCACCAATTGATAATATTCAAGTTATTCCTGATTTTTACCACTACAAATATCTCTGTAACAAACACCTGTATACATAGATTTGTTGTGGTACTTGTGTTTATATTTCTGTGAGATAGATTCTTAAGAGTAGAATTGCTAGATTTTACTTGATACTGCCAAATTGTATGCTTACAATCTGTACCAATGATATTACCACTAATAATATATTTCTGTTGCATTTAACACCAGAGTAGAATTGTGCAGTCCAAGGTAATGAATATTTATGTTTGAATTTAGATAGTGCCAAACAGTATTCCAAAATTGTTACATCAATTTACATTCCCACCAGCAATATGTGAAAATTCTAGTTGCTTTACAACCTTTCCAATATTTGGCATTGTCACATACTGAAATTTTTGTCATATGTTCTGTGTATTATGTTATCTCACTTTTATCTTCATGTTCTGGTTGACTAAATCAGTTAAACACTTTTTCAGATGTTTAATGGTCATTGTGAACTTTCTGTTTAAGTTCTTTTTGCCCAATTTTAAAACATATTAGGTAACTGTCTTATTCTTATTGATTTTTACAATACAAATATTTTTAGGGCTCTACATGCATTGTATAGATTCTCTGCTCTATTGGTTGCCTTTTCATTGTTTTAATGGTGTCTATTAATGAGCAGAAATTTAAAATTTTAATGTAGTCCAATTTTTCTGTCTCTTGTTTTATGGTTACTTCTCTTTGTTCCCCATTTGAGAAATCTCTGCCTTTTCTCAAAGTGATGAAAATATCTTCTATGTTATCTTCTAGATGTTTTTATTGTTTTACCTTTCACATTGAGACCTATAATCCACCCAAAGTTGATTTCAGTGTATGATATAAGCTAAGAGTCAAGATTTATTTTATTCTCTATGAATATCCAATTTATGCAGCACCTTTTATTGAAAAGACCATTTTCACCCACTCTTCTATAGTGTCACTTTTTTCATAAATCAAGTGACTATAGGTCAACTCTCTAATTTATTCAGTTGGTCTCTTTTTCCATCCTAGTGACATTATCATACTTTCTTAATTAAGGAGCTGTATAATAAGTCTTGCTGTCTGGTAATGTATGTTTTCCAGTTTTGTTCTTTAAAGTTGTCTGATCTATACTTGGCACTTTGTATTTTTCATATAAATTTTGAAAACAGCCTTTAATTTACCACCAAAAAGCCCTTTGCAATTTTGTAACAACTTTATTGAAGTATAATCAACATATAGTAAACTGTACTTTTAAAAGCATAATTTGGTAAGTTCTGACACATAAAAACACCTGTCATACCATTATCACAATAAAAAATAATAAATCTATCCATTACACCCAAAACTTTCCTTATACCTATACCTCTTTGTACTCAATCTCATTCCTCCCAGACCCCCTAATTCACAGCCAACCACTGATATTATAGATTACTAGAGGCCCGGTGCACAAAATTAGTACACAGGGAGGGGAAGTCCCTCAGCCTGACCTGTACCCTCTCCAATCTGGGACATCTGGCTCCTAACCGATCACCTGCCTGCCTGTCTGATCCCCCTAACTGCCCTCCCCTGCCGGCCTGGTAACCGCTATTAACTTTTTAAAATCTTATCCCCTTCATACACAAAATTGTATTTGATTTCCTTATTGGCTTCTCCCTCTCACACAATTTCTCTCTCTCTTTTATGTAACACTTTTTTCTATTGACTCATTGTTTATAAACCTTTCTTTCCTCCTTATTTCCTACTTCTGTTCCATCATCCTTCTTCCCATCTTTCTTCTACCCTCCCTCTTTCCCCACATTCCTTCTTTCCTTTATCTTTACCCCTGCCCTCCCTCCCCTTTTCCTTCCTTTCCACCTTAATTTTTTTTCACTTCCTCCCTCGGACCTGCTTTGCTCCCTCCCCCATTTCTTCCTTCTTCCCATTCTCTTTTTAAGCTCTACCAGCTCCCATTTAAAACTTTTCTTCCCTCCCTCTTTCTCTCTCATCCTACCTTTCCCATACATTCTTCTCTACTTACTTCTACTGTTTTAATATCTATCTATCTACCTGCCTAATTATTCACTATTATTTATCTTTTTTTTCTTTCCTGACTCCTACTTTTAAAATCTGTCCCCAGTAAACAACTATACTTGATTTTCATTATAGCTCCTACAGTTCACTCATACATCCTCTTTCCTTCTTTAACTCTGCTCTCTACTGACTCCTCTATAAAGTTTTTCCCTCCTTCCCTCCCTTCTTAAAGCTTCTGTTCGGGGGGGCGGCGTTAACCCCCAGCCTAGGTCTCAGCCCCAGCCAGGTGTTCACCGCCCCCCCTTCCCCAGCCTCCCCGCTGCCGTCCTGCTCCCATTCCCTGCCCGGGACACTCAGCCCAGTGAGGGTGGCCAAGGCCCGTGCAGCCCCGGTGCTGCTGCTGCCGTGAAGCAGGAGCACCTCCGCCCAGAAGGCCTTGGACCATCCACCACTCCGTCCCGGACCTGTGGGCGCCTCCCCACCACCCTCCTCTCACATCTGGGCGGGGCTCCTGCCCTGCCCCTCACTGGGCGCACCTGCTTCCCCCCCGACCCCCCCGCGGTCACGACCCCCTCCCATGTGCAGCCCGGCATTTCCTTCCCTTTTCCATTCCTGTGTCTTTGTCTTGTTCCCTTTCTGTATTTCTGTTTCTCCTCTTGGCCTGTCTGCATGCAGGCCTGCCTTCCTCTCCCTCTCTTTTCTTATCCCCTCCTATTGTATCCTATCCTATCCTGGGTCTTACAGCTGCCTGAGCAGAGGGTGGGGACGCAGCCTGCTGATCCGGTTGTGACGTGATGCTGTAATGGATAATTTGAATATTTCTCTATTATTAGTATAGATTATAGATTTGTTGGCATTTTCTAGACTATTATGTAATTAGAACCATATAGCATATGCTTTTCTTTTTGTCTAACTTCTTTCTTTTAGCATACTTATTTTAAGATTCATCCATTCTGTTGTTTATCAATAATTTATACCATATTACTGCTGAATAGCTTTTCATTGTTTGGGTTTGTTTATCTATTCATCTGTTCAGAGACATTTGAATTATTTCCAGTGTGTTTTTTTTTTGCTGTTATAAATAAAGCTAAGAATGTTCATGTTCAAGTCTTTATATAAACATATACTTTTATTTCTTTTTAATAAATTACCTAGGAGTGGAATGGTTGTTGTATATTGAACTTTTTAGGAAATTGCCAAACTGCATTCCAACTTGGTTAACCATTTTACATCTCTACCAGGGATGTAGAAGAATTCCAATAGCTCAATGTCCTCAACCACAACTTGGTGTGATCAGTATTTTTTTATTTTAGGCAGTCTAATAAATGTGACATGATTTTAATTTGTACTTTCCTAATGACTAATAATACTTCTTTTTATGTGCTTATCTGCCATCTGTATATCTTATATGCTAAAGTGTCCATTTAAATATTTTATTTAGTTTTTATTGGTTTATTTTCTTATTGTTGAATCTTGAGAATTATTTTTATACTAGAAGCTCGTTGCACGAAGTTTCGTGCAAAAGACCTTCCTTCACCTGGCTAATGGCACCAGTTTTCCGCCAGCACCAGTTTTCCTCTGGCCACCTGCTGATTGGAGCGCCGTTTCCTCTGGCCTCCAGCGCCGCTGGTGGAGGAACTCGGGGTGGCCGATCGCGCTGGCGGGAGGTGCTCCGATCGGCGGGTGGCCAGAGGAAAACTGGTGCTGGCGGAAAACTGGTGCCGGCAGCCACGCAATCAGCCACCCCAAGTTCCGCCACCGATGCCTTCCGCTGGCCCCGTGGGTCCTCCCGCAGCGCCAGCCACCCCGAGTCCCACCCCCAGCCTCCCCCAATCGGCCACCCTGAGTCCCGCCCCCAGCCTCCCAACGGCCCAATCGTGGGCGTAGCAGAGTGATGGTAATTTGCATATTACCATTTTATTAGGTAGGATTGTAGATACAAGGCCCTATCATATATATGCTTGGCATTTATTTTCTCTCTGTTTGTGGCTTGTTTATTCTTTTAAGACTGTATTTTGAATAGCAGAAATTCTTAATTTTGGTGCAGTCCAATTTATCTTTTTTTTTTCTATTATCAATCATATCTCTGGTATTGTATATGAAATCTTTGCCCAATCCAAAGTCACAAAGATTTTCTTTTACATTTTCTTATACAAATTTTATCATTTTCAGTTGTAGATTTAGGTCTATTGTCCATTTGAAATAATATTTTTATATGGTGTGGGGTATGTATCAAAGTTGATTTTTTATGCAAATGTGCTTTTAACTTGTCTATATTGGCACCAATACTTGACTCTATTACTCTAATTAGTCCTGAAGTCACATTAATGTTAGTCCTCCAACCTGTTCTTTCTCAAAGTCATTTTGGCTATTCTAGGCCCTTTACATTCCCACATAGATTTTAGCATAAGTTTATCAACTTCCAGCTAAAAATACTTGCTAAAATTTTGATTCTGATTCCATTGAATCAACAGATAAATTTAGGGATAATTAACGTCTGAACAAAATTGAGTCTTCTGATCCATAAACATGGTATATTGCTCCATTTATTTGTGTATTCTTTAATGTATTTTAGCAATATTTTGTTATTTTCAGTATACAGTCTTACACAACTTTTAACAGATTTACCCCTAATCATTTCACATATTTGATGTTACTGTAAATGGTACTTGTTTGTTAATTACAACTTCAACATCTTCATTGCTAGTATGTTAGAAATGTAATTGATTTTTGTACTTGCTCTTTTTTCCTTTAACATTGCTAAACATTTATTAATTCTGATAGCTTTTCTGTAGATTCTTTGGGGTTTTCTACATGGGTATCCATGTATTCTGAGAATGCAAAGAGTTTTACTTCTTCCTTTATAATCTGGATGCTTTATATTTCTTTTTGTTGGCTTATTGCATTGACTAGATTCTTCACCACAGTTTTGAATAGAAGTGGTGGAAATGAAAATGCTTGATTTGTTCATGGTGCTAGAGAAAAGCATTTAGTCTTTCACCATTAAGTATGGTCTTCTATGTATTTTGTAAGTGCCTATTATCAGGTTGAGGAGATTCTTTTCCATTCCTAATTTTCAGAGAGTTTTTTTAAAAAAATAAGGAGAAAATGTTGAATTTTGTCAAATGCTCTTGCTGTATCTGTTGAGATTAGTATGTGATTTTTCTTTTTCAGTCTCTCGATATAGTCAATTACATTGATTTTTGCCTGCTGAGATTTTTATTGGGTTTTTATTAAATCTTAAAAAAATAAGAGGATTACTGTCTTTACAATAATGAGTTCTGCAATTTGTGAATCCCAATAATGTTTTGTAGTTTTCTGTGTAGAGGTCTTGGACATTTTTCTTCCCCAATCTTCCTCCCTCCCTCCCTCCCTCCCTTCCTCCCTCCCTCCCTCCCTCCCTCCCTCCCTCTTTCCCTCCCTCTTCTCTTTCTTTTTCTTCTGTTTATCTCCTTCTTTTATCTTTTCTTTAGATCTCTTTAAGAATAGATTGCCTGTGTACTTGTTTTAAAATATGTCCACATATTTTTGGCACTCCTTCCTTCAAATAGTGGGGTTTATGTCCCCTTCCCTTGAATCTGGGCTGGACTTAGTGACTTGACTGTAACCAATGGAATGCAGCAGGACTGATGCTGTATGACTGTCAGGCTAGGTCAGAAAAGGCCAGATCTCATCGTGGATATTCTCTTTTAAAATGTTGACATTAAATTATCTTTAGTAATTCAGCCTTTACCATGGTACCTGGCACTAGACTCTATAAGTACGTTTAAAATAATTTTTAAATAGTGTCTTGTTACACCACTATGTATAAGGATGGGAGTAGGTAGGAAAAAGGGAGTGGAAGCAAACCTTGTGAAGAAAATATTTTCTATTATGATTCTACATATGGAAAATGAAGATGTAGAGCTAAGTTACTTGCTCGTGTAAAGGGAGAGCCCAAATTCAAGCCTTCAAGCCATATCTGGCCCCAAAGTTCTTGTTCTTTCCTCAATATGCTTATTAGAGGCAAGCAGAGAACTTCACCGAGGAGTGTGGAATTAACACGCCATATTTTCCTGGGGGACATTTTATTCCAGGGTAATTAATTTAAATTTCAAAATATGCATGATATATTATGGAGCAAAACAAATAATTTGCCATTGTTTAAAAAGATAAAGTAGGAGAATTCTAAGAAATATCATTTTGCAACTGCTTGTTTTGGACTATAAATGCAAAATCATCCATTTACATTTATACTCTCCTTTGGCAGGAATTTTCAAGATTCATTAGCTGTGCCTTATTACCTCTGATCCAGGGAAACAATGAAGTGTTTTTGTGCCATGATTTGCAGGGCACTGACTCTGCAGTTCTAAAAATTACTAAGTCCCTTTTGGTTGTTGGTATATGCCAGACACTGCGCTTATCACTGTTCCTCATTTATACTTGCAACATTTCTGCAAAGTAGGCAATACTACATCATATTCTAGGTGAAGCATCTGATCCTTAGAGAGGCAATTTGCCTACATTTTCACAGACAGAGCAGGAATTCCATGTCAGGTCTGTTTGTCTCCAAGGACTGGGTTCTTAACCCCTAATATTGTTTAAGCAAAGGATTTCTTGGAGTTCTCTGTATAACACATAGCGGTGGAGATATTAGTTGTAGATGTGGGGAATACTTGATTAGACTCAAGTAGAGCCTAATTGTGTATTCCAATGTAGTTGAAAACAGGACCATTCTGTTCAAGTTGGATCTCTGATCTCCCTGGATAGAATTTATAATTGCTTCAGAGTGCAATTCTCAGCTCCTCTCTGATTGGCCAGCTTGTTTGCAGGGAGGTATCATACCTATGCACACATCTGCTTAGCCATCTGTGGTGTAAACTGTTGTCAATCATTCTCACCTCAGGGAGACCATGCGATTTCAGTTTTGGAAAATTACTGTCCTGTAGAAAGGTAAAGCAGGATGCCAATGGTAGAGATATTGTAACATGTCTTACTTTAGATGGATTCCTGGATAGATGGCTTGTAAATTTAGGATTCGGAAGTACATGAATAATCTCCCAGCCTACAAAAGCAGTTCATTTTATGCCTACTACTAGGTCATAAGTTTTCCTTCCTAAGACACACTGTATGATCAAGTCTGACAGTCAAGGTTCTCAGACCCAATGAAACCTGTTTTTAGTAGTTGTGATTGTGGCAGAGAATGGAGGCTGGAGAAAAGGGGCATAATAAGCCATAACCCTGCTGGTAATTCAGCAGTTTCTTAGAAAGGCCACCGGTTCAGTGAAGTGATAAGTTTTCTCGTTGATAATTTATTTTATCTTTTCAAAAAGCATGAAGCTATTACACACGCCAGCCCCATACTACCTGTCCTGTTACCAAGCCAGTGTACTTTAAACAACTTTATCTTCTACATACATCCAATCAATTCACACTGACTTTTCAGATTTATTTGAGTCCCATATCACAAATGTTGAAGCTAAGTGTCCATAGGGAGATTTTATTTTAACTTCCAGTGATGATTATCAGAGGAACTTAATAGGTCAGGAGACCTAGGGCTGATTCTCATTCCAGATGTGCAGTTTGGGCTTGTTGGGATGTATTTTCATTTATTTCCTGCTACCTTTGTACACAGAATTCACAGTTTGCCGTTATATAAATGGAAACTACTTCTGGTGACAAGATGTGACCTTTCTCTTCAAAACTGGCCCTTTTCCCAGTCTCAGTGAATAGGGCTGTCATCTGCCCAGTGGCTCATGCCAGAAACCTAGGAGCTATCCTGATACCTTCTACTCCCCGTGGCTATATTCCATCCATCACAAAGTCCTTCTATTTAGTTCCCGAATAGCCCCTAAGTGACTTCTCTTGCACCCACTTGCTCCCCCTCCAATCAGTGTTCTCCACACTGTAGCCAGAATGATATTCTCAAAAGTTACCTATTAATGTATTCATTCATCTCACAAATATGGTTGTAGTGCCTACTATGTGTAAAAGATATAGTGGGGAACAAGATAAAGTTCTTCCATCATGAAAATGAAAAACAAATTGTTATCAGGCTTCTCCCCACCCCCCACCTCCAACTTCATATTAAAACACTTGGATAGATTTATAGTTATTATTAGGATAAAAGCAAAAATATAATGGCCTTCATGATCAGGTCCCCATCCCTCTAGCCTCACCTTTTATCAACATTCACTTCACTCTAACCACCTGGCCTTGTTTCTGTTCCCTAATTATGCTACCTGCCCTGCCTCTTCAGGGCCTTTGCACAGTCTGTACTTTTCACCCAAAACACTTTCAGCCTCCATCGCCCATCCTCAGTTCTCGGATCTCAGTTCAAATGGCTCTTGTTAAGGAAAGCCTTCTCAGATCCACCAGACTAGGCCAATCTTTGAATTTTATGAAAGTTTCTTTTGTGGCAGTCATCACAGTTATTCTTGAGATTAGTTGATTAATGACTTAATTCCCACAAGTGTTTCAGTACCGGGAGTTTTTTGCTCATTGTTTATAGCTCCAGAGGCCAGCATACTTCATACTCAAAATGATACTTCCTAAATAAATCATTGTTTGAACAACTGGGCTCTTACAGAGCAGGCCTTCAACTGCTAATCCAATCTTGGGTTGGCCACATATACTGATGGTGTTTGAGAGCACAGGTTCTTACAATGAACACACCAACCTAAGAGCAATTCCACTGCTCCAATTATTAGCAAGTTATTCACCTCTGAGAGCCTCAGCTTTGGCACCAATATCAAAGGTCATTGTAAGGATTAAGTGGGACAATGACAAAAACCACTTAGCATAGTGACTGGCATTTGATATGTGATTGTCAAAATAATAACAATGAGCCCTGACTGGTGTGGCTCAGTTGGTAGGAGCATAATCCTATGCACCAAAAGGTCATGGGTTCGATTCCTGGTCATGGCATATACCTAGGTTGTGGGCTCGATCCCTGGCCTCCATTGGGGAGCATGTGGAAAGCAACCTATCGATGTTTCTCTCTCACATCGATGTATCCCTCTCTCTCTCTCTCTCTCCCCCTATTTCTAAAAATCAATGAAAATGTCCTCAGATGAGGATTAAATATGATGGTAATAATAATATTAGTAACAATGAATCATTATTTCTTTTTTTTTTTTTTTGAATCATTATTTCTTAACATGGCCTCTGCCTGCACTCATAAAGTAACAGTACTTGGTCTTCCCTGCTGTCATTAGTTATATGTAAGCAAAGTATTCCTTAGTATTTGGGGCTCCACTTCGATTCAGGAGGATTAGCTGTTGGGGCAGAGACTGCTACTGCCACCTAATATCTGTTCCCTCCTTCTGTTGTAATAATAGAAATTTTAAGGACACACACTGCCCAGAAGAAAGTCCACTTTTATTAGCCTTCCTTGCATTCAGGTGTGTCTGTTAGACTAAGGTCTGGCCAATGAGATAATGTGTGGCAGTTTTTGAAACTCTCTAAGAGACAGCTGGTGTATGTCCCCTGCCCTTTTGATTACTTTCTCTTTCCTTGTACATTTTTGTTGGAAGTCAGGGATCATGGTTGGACCTGGAGTTGGCATCTTGAACTTGAAAATGGAGGCCATGCAAGTCAGAGTTGCAAGGCAGAGCCTGGATTCCCAAGGCCTTTTTAGGTTAAAAACCTATTCTGCGGAGTAGAGCCAACACACAACTCTGGACTGCCTCCCTCTTCACTTTGACATCAGAGAGAAACAAACTTCTGGCTTGGTCCAACCGCTGTTAAAGGAGTTTCATTGAAGCCCAAATGAAATCTTTGCCCATAGAGTTCTGTACTATATAAGGCAGGAAAGGAACAAGAGTTTTCTTGTCTTCTTCCCAAGGCCTGTGAGATGGTGATTCTGACATCTGTTTACCCCAGAGACTCAGAAGCACAATGCAGTGATCTGGCTTCAGTTCTAGAGAAACCAGAAAAATCTCTTTACACGGTTCCAGACCCAGGCCCAAATCAGAGTCCCAGGGCATTCTGTAGCTCATCTAGTCACCCATTCAGACTCCAAATATTTGTCCATTATACACGCGGAAGCAGGCAGTGTTCTAGATTCTTAGGGTGCATCCATAGGCCAAGCAGCTGGACTGAGCTGTATTTGAATAGATTTCTCTTGTTTTCCGAGGCCCTCCTTGCTCTCTGCAAGAGAGACAGACAGTCATGTGTCCAGGTGTTATTCAATATCTTTTTGGCTTTAGGAGAAATGCTACATTTGGTGGGGAGACATACAGTTGATATAGGCTTTTTTTTTTTTTTTTAGCTTCCACTATTTGTGAAGACAAATGAAAAAAAGGCTCTTTTATAACATTTTATGATAAGAAATTTGGTCATCTAGGTTGAGAGGAAGCTTAGGTCATAGACAGATCCTTTCGTTATTTCTTTTGGACAGGATTTCTTCCTTTATCCTTGACTGTAGACCAGTCACTCTGGAGTGTAGAGATGGAGAAGCCATGTGGTTGCAGCCAAGGTGCAGGCCACCAACCCCCAGTGGCTCACCAAGGACACACAGGCAACATGGTTTGCCCTCCTTCAGGCTCAATTCCTGGTCTCCTTTCGATGATGTCAGACAGAATGTCATTAAAAGACGGCCACCACTTCCTCTTGCTCAGCCGTTGTCAGTGCACGCCAGTCCCTAAGAGGCCACACTTACCTCAGCTTCCTCATGCCCAGGGTTGATCTAGGTAACCTGGTGTGTTTTTCATCCTAATAGAACCAATTTTTTCTCCTTTCTTGTTGCCCTCAATTGTTATTTATCTGGTAACTAGGATTCATGTGTGGCAAAATTCTGAAATATGTCTTCATATTTCCTTTCCTAATTCAAGCAGATAGTACTCCTTGGTCTTCCTTGCCTCAGAGAAACTTTGTTTCAGGGGGTTCCTGCTCTGTTTTTCAAAAGCATAAACTAGTGAGTACACTGGCATTGCTGCAGAGAGGAAGGCTATGTGATTGCGCTCTGCCCCTAGACTGCATTCAAGATACGGCAGGAATCAGGGAGGCAGTCCTGTGGAGTTCCAGAGAGCACAGCCCCAAAGAGCACCAGGAAGCTGTGTCCAAGTCTCCCATGGCCTGGAGTGGCACAGAAGCAGCAGACTAAGGAGCCTGATAGGACCACATGGGGAGGTGCAGAATAATTTAGATGTGACCCCTGTGGAGGGATGACCAATGACAAGAGACCTCACCATAGCTGGGCACCCTCTATGATCTTAGGACTGGCACAGTATTAGAGAGCATGAATGGGGGGAGCCCCAAGAATGAGCCCATTTGGATGGAAGCTTGCAGTTGAAATTAAGGTGAACGATATAACAAATCAAAGTATGTGTCATTTATTGAATGCCGTGTGCTTGTATACTGAAATAGAGTACAGTGAATAAGAGTATGGCCTCAAAACTGGTTTTCTTGCTTACTGGCTGTGTGACTTTGGACAAATTAGTTAACAATAATGATAAAATTAGTTATCAATAAATCAGTTGTCTTATCTGTACAATGGGGCAGTAGTAGCTTTTACTTCATACTTGTGTTGTGAGAATCAAATTATTTAATCTATAGGGTGTCCCCAAAATGAATAATTACAAAGGCAGTGTGTTTATTAAAATACATTTCATTTTCAAAGTTGAGCTATCAACTGTTAACATGTGTATATATATTTTTGTAGATATGCTTGGTACACAGTAAGCAGTCTATGTATTGGTAGTTGTTAAGATCATCTGTTTATGGAAGATGTGCTTTTTTTCCTGTTGATTATATTCTTCTTTATAGATTTTTTAGTAACTGAGAGGAAAATACTTTGGAAAAGAAATGTAAAGCTATTGTATTAAAAAAAACATTGATCATTGAAAAGCAATAAAAAAGTGAAAGTAAAAATCTTTGAGGTGATTTAGAAAAACTTAGGAAATGGTATTGAGTTCACAGAAATTTCACATTTTCTGAGAAAATCTTTGATTTCTACAGAAAGGAGTGCCTGTGTAAATAATTCCACGTGTTGTTAATTTCTAGCCAAATATTGCAGAAGCTGCTCCCTCCTCCCCTTGCAAACTAACTCAGGAAACACCCCCTCAAGACCGCATCTTCCATGGACACCCTTGCCTTTGGGTCTTGGGTATTTTTAGTCAGAACCTACTGCCTGTACTTGAGTAATACAGAATAAACAGCAATAAATCCTGTGGGTACATTGATTATTCCCAAAGCCTATAATGTAGTCTAGAGAACACTTCACTTATGTCCTGCATTTTGATT
The DNA here is from genome assembly GCF_951640355.1 of Cnephaeus nilssonii. Taxonomy (NCBI): domain Eukaryota; kingdom Metazoa; phylum Chordata; class Mammalia; order Chiroptera; family Vespertilionidae; genus Cnephaeus; species Cnephaeus nilssonii. The sequence continues at coordinate 72,565,814 of NC_137080.1, read as the reverse complement.
GAATGCTTATGAAGCCTAGTTCATGACTTGTAAACCCTAGTTTCCTATTGAGATTCTTAGCCTGAAGCACAAGGGAAGAGCATCTCTAACTTTAGAGTGCACACGACCAGCTGGGGACCTTGTTAAAATGCAGGCTTTGATGCAGTAGGACTGGGGTGAGCTTGAGATTCTGCATTTCTGACAAGCCCCCAGGTGATGCCCATGTAGCTGATCACAGACAGCACTTGGAATCAGGACCTGGGTTCTGACAAGAGAAATATACTAATGGCTGTGTTGTAGGGTCTATGGTGGTTACCGAGGGAATCTGTTGATTATCCTTTCCTGCAGATCTTATGCATGGAATACACAACAACCTGCCAGGAATTTTTTAGATGTAGTTTCCTCTGGAGGCTGCACTGACTAAATGACCTCTGACAGTTACTACTCTCTCTGCAGCTTTGAGATTAGATTACAGGCTACTGTGTGGTGTGGTATTTGAGTCCATAAACATTCATGGGCCCACAAGGCACAAAATTCCACCAGGTTGTTAGATAACATTTTTTTTGAAAAATTTGTTTATTAAACTTTGTGCTCTATTAAAAGAGTGTTGGGGGTGTTGAAATTTTAAAATCTTTATGAATAACACAATACATTCAATTGTATCCAAAAGAGGAGGCAAGATTACAAGTGTGAGGCTAGTAAGGTGCCAAAGTGCATTTTTAGGAACAGTACCTTCACCTTTAAGTAAGTACCTTTCAGGTGATAGCTTGCTCATAGACACCAGAAATTCATAATAAAAATTAAATTACCCAAAAGACACAAATGAAAATGTTAACACAAGTATAAAAGCAATATTATATAAGGTTAAAAATCTATTAAAATGCTTTTGAATATGTAAAACTATACACTCATCCGTTGCACAGACATTCAGCTTAAATTTACCATTAAAAAATACACACACTACTCTTCCGAATTATAAGTTCATGCCAACATTAATTTATAATGTAGCATGTACCACTACAGCACCCAAAGAAATGAATAGAAACTAAAATCTAGGGAACAGATTTTAGAGCTAGTGAAATAATTGTATTGTAGACCTTATCTTACATAATAAAAAGGTAATATTTAAATTACCATCACTCCGCTACGCCCATGATTGGGCCGGTGAGAGGCGCAGGGGGCGAGACTCCGGGTGGCCGGGGTAGCCGATTGGCCGGTGGGAGGTAAAGGCCGGGCGGCGGGGACGGAAGGTCCACGCCCCCCGCCCTTGCCTCCCTCCAGACGCGATCGGGCTGCGATCGGGCCCCCGTGCCACTGAGCGGTGGAGGCAAACGGAGGCAAAGGCCGGGCGGCTGGGATGGAGGGTCCACGCCCCCCTCCCTTGCCTCCCTCCGGACGCGATCGGGCCCCCGCGACGCTGAGCGGTGGAGGCAAATGGAGGCAAAGGCCGGGCGGTGGGGACGGAGGGTCCCCTCCCCCAGCCCTTGCCTCCCTCTGGACGCGATCGCAGCCCCCCCCCCCCCCCCCCCGCTAAGCGGCGAAGGCAAATGGAGGCAAAGGCCGGGCATGGCCGAATGGGGCCGGCTGGATGCTGAGCTCGCATGGCCAGCTGGGGCGCGAGCTCAGTGTCTGCGCCATGGCTGTGCTGGGGCACAGAAGGGGCCTCTGGGGCAGCGAGCCCCTGTCCTGGCCAGCCTTGCGGCGGGAGTGAACGGGCCTGTGGAGCCCGGAGCTCAGCATCTGCAGGGCAGAGGAGGAACCAGAAAAATGAATCTTTCCAGTTCCTGATGCTGACAGCCCTATGGGTGCCGGGGTCCTCCACCTGCAGCCCCCAGTCACAGCCCATCAGCCCAGGTCACAGACTGGAAGCCCCCTGCCAGCAGTCCAGACGGGACCAGTGTTGCGCCGCGGTAGTGGGTGTCAGTGGGCATGCTACAGACATCAAATCACTGCCACCGAGGCCACACACACACACACACACACACACACACACACACTCTCGCAAGTAGTACGGTCCAAGGGGGTGACTCCTAAGGCAAGGCTCCCATGGCAGCTGATGCTCACCATGCCAGGTGAGGAAGCCAGACCTGAAAGCCCAAGCCCTGGGTACCCGAACTGCAGGGCGTCGTGGGCCAGGGCCTTGAGGAGGCCCCAGGACAAGCATCTTCCCAGAGGCTGTGCAGAAGGAGGGGAGGTACCTCTAGCTATAGGCCAGGGTGAGGGATGCTGGTGTATTTGCAGACCAAGACAGGGCTGAGGGACCCCCTCCCCCGCACCCCCGTGCACGAATTTCGTGCACCGGGCCTCTAGTCTACACTAATAAAAGAGTAAGATGCAAATTGACCATACCTTCGTGACACCCACCAGCCAATCAGGAGTGAGTATGCAAAATAACCCAACAAAGATGGCGGGTTAATTTGCATATGCAGGTGCCGAGCGGCTGGGGGCAGGGTAGGATGCTTGTGTCATCACCATGGTGAGGATGCAGGTGTTCTGCACTGCCCCAGCCGCTTTGGGCCTCTTGGCAATGTGGGAAGGCAGAAAGGCGGCTCCAGGCCAGAGGGAAAAGGCAGCTCAGGCCGCAGCAAAGGCGGTGCTGGCAGCCAGGGGAAGGAAGGCCCATTCTTTCACGAATCTTCATGCATCAGATCTGTAGTCTATAATAATCTATAATAATAAAAGCATATTATGCTAATTAGACCAGACAACCTTTCAGAAGAAGCTGGGGCTGTGAGGGAAGCCTGAGTCCAGGGTGCCAGAGGGAAGCTGATTCCAGCAGCTGGGGGAAGGAAGGCCTACTCTTGCACGAATTTTGTGCATCAAGCCTCTAGTTTACTATAAAGAAACTATTGGCTTATTCTACTATATCAAAACTCCGTCACAATCTGAAGGGAAATACAATTAAGTCACTTTCTTCTATTAAAACAGTATTTAATATGTTTGGCAGTTTGGAGTACTCCTTTTATTCCATTCCCTTTCACTTCTTTTTTTTTCTAAAGAATAAATCACTTTCACAAAATTAAGATTCAAATATTTCAAAGCTCAACTTGATTTTTTGCAACTGCACAAAGACATGCTGGCCCTACAATAGCAAATGTACATCCTCCCAAGTCTGGAAAACAGATCTGATGGAGAACATTTACTGGCTTAAAATGTATTTTATCATTCTGAGTTTATGAAGAAAACATCCTCCAGGAACTGAGTTGGGAAGTCAGATATAGGATTACATATTTCTATAATATACAATATGCAACATCATACAAAATAACAAAATGCTGAACCAGAGAAAACTTTAAAAAATTTGAAACCAATAATTAGGGAATTTCTACTTGTATCTGTCAAATAATAAATGTTATAATGTTTTCTTATTAGAAAAATATTACCTAAAGCAAAGATCCAGTATTTAGTTGGGAACTGCATAATACTCCATCCTTGCTCTGGCTGGTCACCATTCTGAAGATCACCACAGGCCTCCAGAAATCAGATTAGTCATCACTGAAATCTGTCCTCTATATTGTACCCCTAGTGTCATTACTCTATGTAGCTGACAACAAATTTTCTAAATAAATCCATAGATGCTTCTTTAAATTAGCATATAAACGAGCTTGCTATGTCTTTGTTGCCTATAGCAGTCTATCAATCAAATATTTAAGAAATCATTTCATAGACAAGGTATATGAATGACTCAAAAGGAAAGCTAGTAATTTCCAGAACACAGTAGTATTTTTATGTTATTAGAAGTATTCCAAACACATTTAGAGTTTTCTGAGAAGCTATAAAAAAAAAGAACAAACAAAAAGGTATATAAGAACTTTTGCCATCAATGCTTCCTAACCAATTTTGGGTTATAAATTAATTGAGAAAGGCATCCTAAAAATCATAGTAGAAATCATAAAGTACTACTTTCAGATGATTCAAATATCAAGTTGGTGTGGCATGTAAGTTCACCAGTTTCTTCCCCTACGATTTCATATCCAAAGTGCTACATCTTACTAAGTATTGATATTTAGACACCAATAAAAATCTACCTCTTAAAGGAAATCTTTATCAGATGGTGAATTTGTCATAGTAACTTGAATGCCTTTACTATTTTCATATAATCAAACAAAACTTTTTGAAGTATATTTTTTACAGTTTCTGGCTCACTTCTTTTTGATCTATTGAGGCTGGTAGCAAAATTTAGAACAGAATAGGTTTTTATATTTCAAAAGAAGAAGAGCCGTGGAGCACAGAAATGGAAGGTACCAAGACTCTATACTATAGACCTGTCCTTGTTCTCTGCTGGAATCATCACAGGCATCATTCCATTCCCATCCGAATGGGATTAGGGGCAGCCACCCTAGCGTTTGGGAGAGCTGGCCTCTGAGAACTGCTTATAATCTTCACTTGGTACTTGGTGATACTGAATCTTTTTTTTTTCTACAGTGAAATGCATGGCTATTTTAATTTTACTGAAAGATACATATTGTATAGGTAAGGTATGTAACATAATGTTTTGATATATATTGTGTACATTGTGAAATAATTCCCCCAATTAAGCTAATTAACCTATCCATTACCTTACCTATTTACCCTTTCCCCCTCTTTTTAAAGTCATTTTTATTTTTTAATTATAGTTGAAATGCATTAGTATATTTGTTTAAGGTGTATACCCCAGTGATTGATTACACATTCCATAACTTACTAAGTGATCATTTCCATAAATCTTGCACACCCATAGGACACCATACATAGTTATTAGAATATTACTTTACATCCCTATGACTATTCTGTAACAACTAACTTCTACTTCTTAATCTCTTCACCTTTACTACCCATCCCCCAAACCTCCCTCCCATATGGCAACTGTCAAAGTGTTCTCTGTATTAATGAGTCTGTTTCTACCAGGGGAACTTTGTAGAAATACCCAGGCCCCACCACTTCAATGAGCCTGTGGTCTTGGTTAGCTCTCTGGGGGAGATTCTCTTACCCATCAGACTGTGAACTACCCATCAGATGTAGTAAATACTTGGTTACTAATTGATACCAATGATGTTGTAAATACAGGTTGTTAATTGAGATTCCAGAGGAGATATGGGCTAACAGTGGTCGGCAAACTCATTAGTCAACAGAGCCAAATATCAACAGTACAACGATTGAAATTTCTTTTGAGAGCCAAATTTTTTAAACTTAAACTATATAGGTAGGTACATTGTTATTAACTTAATTAGGGTACTCCTAAGCTGGCCTTTGCTAAAAACTCAAGGGGCCAAAGAGCCGCATGTGGCTCGCGAGCTGCAGTTTGCCGATCACTGGGCTAGCAAATGGGAAGAAGCTACAAGTAGAAGATGTGGGTTAAGGGGAGACACAGTGAATGTGAAGAAGGAAAGGGAGTCAAGGAAGGCTTTTTTGAAAACTCCACAGGAAGTTTGGAGGGAGGGTTGGGGGATGGGTAGTAAAGGTGAAGAGATTAAGAAGTAGAAATTAGTTGTTACAGAATAGTTATAGAGTTTAGAGTTGATGGAACTCTAGGGATGAGCTAGATGAAGAGAAGGGATGAAGTGAGACACACAATTCAGGGAACAGCGTGGGTAAGGCATGGAAGCAGTAAAAAGTCATGTTTATATTCACTGGAAATTTTAAGGGAAAAGGAAAAACGTTGGGAAAAAGCCTATTGATTTTTGCTTAATAATAAAAGATAAATGAGGGTAAAATTGCCAGGTACAAGTTTCTCTGGCAATTGCAAAGGCTTAAAAAAAAAAAAAATCACACCAGCACAATGCTGAAACATATCCTGCAGCTGTTATTGATTTATATATGCACATTCAAAACAAAGTTATTAGAAAATGTAATTACTCTCTGACATTTTTGCCACACATATTAAACAAACAGATAGCATTTTACTTAGCTTACAAAGCTTTGTTTTCAAGGAGCTCTGGCCTTGCTATAACTCCTCTTGTTTTTTTACTCAATTTTTTCAGCTGGATTATTTCTTTTAAAAAATGAAAAATATATAATTTGTGCATTAGTCAAATTTAGGCAGAGATATGTATGATAGATTTTAAGGGCCAACTTTTTCTTCTAATAAAAGCTCAACAGGTAATTGCTGAACACTTTGTTACTGTTTTTCTATGAAATTGGTTTCTTTATGAAGGTTGCTGTTATTTCATGAGTCATGCAAGCTTTTTGGAAGTTATGTAGTACAAAGAGAAGTTGTAATATAGGGCACTATATTACAAAGCCTGGATATCATATTAGGATACTATCTAATGTAGGATACTATATTAGAAAGTCGGGAGAGTGTAAGCAACCATAAGTCATGCATACTATATCAGTCCAATATAAAGTGAGATCATTGTCTTGTCCACCTATGATGTAAATTTGGTCTATTCAGTGTTGAATGTTTAAAAGAAGAAAAAAATAAAATTTAGGCAACTCAATGCAAACAATAAGTTAAGCCAAGTATTTGGGCAGCTTTTTAAAATAAGCTATTGAGTTAAAAAAATGTGTTGCACTCTGTGGGCAAAATTTAAATATTTTTTTAAAGTTTATGTAATGAGGAAACTAAGTCAAAAGTGCCAGCTTTATTTCTTTTCTTTACTCACATATCCCCCATTGATTGTATTGACTGCTACCTGAGTTTTCCGATATGTATAAAGATATGATGAAACTTTATTTTGTTAAAAAAAAGCTTTCCTTTATCTTCACCCGAGGATATGTTTATTGATTTTTAGAAAGAGAAAGAAACATTGATGTGAGAGAGAAACATCAATCAGTTGCCTCTTGTACATGCCCTAACCAAGGATTGAACCTGAAACCTGGCTATGTGCCCTGACAGGAATTCATACTTGCAGCCTTTTGGTGTATACTCCAACCAACTGAGCCACCCAGCAGAGCAAAAATGTGATGAAAGTTTAAATCTATATTTGCTTCTCTTAAGTAAATCACTTATAGTTGATCAGATTCAGATCTACCATTCAGTATTTTTCAAATCCAAACTCTCTTGTTTGTAATTTAGACCTTTTATTACCTAATTAGACAAATAGTGGAACTTTTTCTTTTTTCCTAGATAGCAGGCTGCAGTGTTTCCTTAGTGTCTAGTAGCTTAAACATTTAACCCCAATGACTGTTACAAACTTGAAAACGCTGAGCTTAGAAAAAGTAATTTCTAAGCTAAAGAGAATTAGAATTTGCATGATACTATCTGAAGACGGCAGTGAATTCCTGGGTGCTATTTATTTACTCCTCCCCACTTTTCAGTTAAGATGAAAATGAAGTCTATCCTTAATTACAGCTGGAGAAATGATTAAGGTATAGGAGGGCTGTTGGACTAGAAGCCTTGTATAGAGATACTTAACATGTTGTAAGGATATGACTAGTCATGCCTTGATTTCCTAAGTAGGTTCTATGCCTTATTAAAAAAAAAAAATCTGCTTTGTTGTTAAGATCTGGTTTCGAGTGTCGTATTCACACCCTGCATTTCAATAAAACTTTAAAGTATGATGCAATGGGGGAGGAAGAGGAACAAATTGGATGATGAGAGATGGTGTAGATGCTTGGGGTCCAAAACATAATTTAAATAGACAAGCCTTAGTTTAAGAGGCAAAGGAAAGCCTTCAAATGAACTCTTTCCCTTTGAGATTTCAATGAAACACTGAGGAGAAACACAATTTTTAATGCCAGAGCTGATTCCAGCTACAATTCAAAATATTTAAAATAAATATAATAGGAACCTATAAAAAGTTATATAAATGTCTACATATCCATTACTGAGATTATATAAATAACACATTTTTTTTGCCAAATTTGCCTAATACTTCTCATTCTTTCATAAACAAGTACCATATCTCTATCTCTATCTCTATCTCTATCTCTATCTCTATCTCTATCTCTATCTCTATCTCTATCTCTCTATATATCTCTATCTCTATCTCTATCTCTATCTCTATATCTAATCTATGTATGTCTATATCATCTATATCTATTTATTTACCAGCCATCCTACCCCTTCTCTTCCCAGAGTTAGTCTCTCTCCTGAATTTGGTGTCTAGCATTCCTATGCATGTTATTTTATATTTATTATGCATGAATCCTTAAAACAATACTTGCTTTACTTTCCCTGTTTTGAAAAATTGACATAAGTAAATATATATATATATATATATATATATATATATATATATATATATATATATCTGTTTTGCAATTTGCTTTTTTCCCCTTTTAATATTGTTTTAAAAAATTATTAATATAGTGCTGCCTTTGTTTAAATGCCTGCACAATATTCCATTATGTAAACATGCCAATTTATCAGTTTGGTTTTCTAATGAGGGACAGTTGTTTCCACATCTTACCAGCAGTGCTCCTATGAACATCCCTGTGTGCATCATATTGTGGCTGTAAGTAAGAGTGGAATTGTAGACTCATAGGATTTACCCATATTCCTCTTTTCTAGAGATTGTCAAATTGCTTTATAAACTGAATGGTTGTGGCTCTTTGTGAATTCTGAGTCTTTGTCCCAGTTTTTTTTTTCTTTATGTGTTCTCCTTGTTGAATAACATTTATCTCTAAATGAAATACTTGGCTGACTGTTATTTTTCATAACATTTTGAGTGTCGATGTAAGAAATGTCCAAACTTGTAAGAATTTTTATGAGTTTATTTGAGCCAAACTGACAACAATTGCCAGGAAGCAAAATCTCAACAGATTAAGAAAATGCTCTTGAAATGGCAGTTTTACCACTATTTTATACATCAGAATCAAAGGGGAAGTTACATGGGGTTATATGAAATTCATAAGTGATAGATAAGGGAAGCAGGAGAATGCAAAGCAGGGACATTTCTGGGATTGGATAAAAAGTAAAAGGAATAGACACATACTTCTTTTACATTGGTGGGTATGGGTTAGTTAATAGTTAACAATTAACATGGTAACAATAATAATGAAGGTCTCTGTGGTCTCCTGCTGTGGTGGGAGATCATGCCCTGAGGGGTCTGGAAAAAAGAAATTACCCTGACATTCCAAAGGTATGTTACCTTGGGTGCAAAAAGACAATAGAAAGGCTCAGTTAAGGGAAGGATTGACCTTTCTCAAGGCCTAGGACATGACTCTGCCATGATTCGCTTTTAGCTAGAAACTTTTAATTTCAGACCACCCTATGTGGTTACTGTAAGTCTCTAAGTTTGTAAGGCCTGCCAAGCAGGCCTCCCCTGAGCTTGTCAGGTTTAGTATGTGGCCCCTTTTTCAGCCACATGAGGTTATTTCCCCATTGCCTTCTAACTTTTATGCTTGCTTTTGTGAAATGAGCTATCAATCTAGTTGTTGTCTCTCTCACATTCTATCAATGCACTGCTCTTTATAGCTAGGGCTTTTTTAGCTTGTTTACCTGAAACTTCTTGAAGCTAAGAATTCATAGTTACAATCAATTCTGAAAAAAATTATTAGCTATTATCTCTTTAAATATTGCCTCTCTCTCATTCTTTCAACTCCTTTCTTCTGGAAACTTATATTTAATATATAGTGGACTTTCTTAGTTGCTTTCCTGTGATTTTAAACTTGTCTTTTATGATCTCCATCTCTGGAGTGCAGTCAGTTTTTTTTCCAGCTCTTTAATTTTCTTCTCAATTATACATTTCATTTCTTAAAGCTCCATTTGACTTCTTTCCAGAAAGTTATTGGCTACTTATTTATTTTCGCAATGTCTTAACCTTTTGGACCAGGGTGGTTACTTCTTTCTCCTATCACTTTGAACAGGCTCCTTTGCCATTCTCCTCAGATTGTCTTTCAGTCATTTCATGGTCTTGCAGCTTCCGCCTCTTGTCTGTGTTTATTGACTTTCCCATGGTAAGTTTGTCCCCAGGTCATTGCGACTGTTTGGGGGAGATGTATTTCTTGCCGTGTGTGTGTGTGTGTGTGTGTGTGTGTGTGTGTGTGTGTGTGTGTGTACACTGATCCAGGTCAGGTTTTTGTGGTAATTTCTCAGTTTAGAGTTCCCCGGACCACAAAGGTAGATGGTGTGACTTACAAATCTGGAATTTACGTTTATCAGGGAATGCTTTTCTTTTCTCTTTTTCATTATCTCCAGTCTAAAGTTAGACAAGTAGGTTTAAAATAAATGAATGCCTAGAATTTCCAGAATGCCATAATATGCTGCAAAAGAAATTTATATTTACTGTGGTAAATATGGAAGGCCTGGAAAACATAACAAGAAGAAAACAAAAATTATCTATTATCCTACCATGAGGCTGATCACTTTAACACTTTGATGTTCTATTTTTTGGTGTACATATACTTTAAAAAATTAATCACATACTATAATTTATTTTATAATCATTTTGCTTGAAAATAATATACGATAAAACTTTGTGTTTCTAAATATTTTTGTACCACAAGCTTTCAACTAGAGTAAGTTTGCTCTTCCAGGGGACATTTGACAATATCTGGGGACATCTTTTTAATCCTCATTAAAGGATATGTTTATTGATTTTTAGAGAGAGAAGAAGGGAAAGAAAGAGAGAGGAACATTGATTGGTTGCTTCTTATACAAGCCCCAACCAGGGATTGAACTCACAATGTAGGTATGTGTTCTGACGGGGAATCAAACCCACTATCTTTTGGTGTATGGGTCGATGCTCTAACCAACCGAGCTACCAGGCCAGGGTATTTTTGATTGTCATAAATGGGCAGTGCTACTGGTGTTTAATGGGTAGAGCTAGAGATGCTGCTGGACATCCTACAATATGTGGGACAGCCCTCCTCCACTCCCAACAAAGAATTATGCAACCCAAAATGTCAATAGTTGTCAAGGTTAAGAAACTTCTATGACATTATTTTAATGGGTACTGATAAGATTGTCCTTCTCAAGTCCTTTATTCTGATCATTAGAGTTCTTTTTTAAAAAATTCTTGTCATACTTGAACTCTAAGGGACATCTGAATGGGTTGGCCACTAATCTCTTCTTTTTAATTAAAAATATTTTCTTTATTTTTCTTTAATTTTTTAAGTTACAGTTTCAGACTAGTCATAGGGATATAAAGTATAGCATAGAGAATATAGTCAATAATATTGTAATAACTATATATGGTGTCAGATGGGTACCAGATTTATCAAGGTGATCACTTTGTAAATGATATAAATGCCTAATCATGGGGTTGTACATCTGAAACTAATATAATATTGTGCATCATAGTTCTTAGTGATCAAAATCTTTTGGAGCCCTTATTGTTTGTATTTTTTTAATTTAATAAATCTTTATTGTTCAGATTATTACAATTGTTCCTCTTTTTCCCCCCCATAGCTCCCCTCTACCCAGTTCCCACCCCACCCTCTGCCCTTATCCCCCCCCCCACTGTCCTCATCCATAGGTGTACGATTTTTGTCCAGTCTCTTCCTGCACCCCCCATACCCCTTTCCCCCTGAGAATTGTCAGTCCACTCCCTTTCTATGCCCCTGATTCTATTATATTCACCAGTTTATTTTGTTCATCAGATTTTTAATTCACTTGATTTTTAGATTCACTTGTTGATAGATATGTATTTGTTGTTCATAATTTTTATCTTTACCTTTTTCTTCTTCTTCCTCTTCTTAAAGAGTACCTTTCAGCATTTCATATAATACTGGTTTGGTGGTGATGAACTCCTTTAGCTTTTTCTTATTTGTGAAGCTCTTTATCTGACCTTCAATTCTGAATGATAGCTTTGCTGGGTAGAGTAATCTTGGTTGTAGGTTCTTGCTATTCATCACTTGGAATATTTCTTGCCACTCCCATCTGGCCTGCATAGTTTCTGTTGAGAAATCAGCTGACAGTCGTATGGCTGCTCCCTAGTAGGTAATTAATTGTTTTTCTCTTGCTGCTTTTAATATTCTCTCTTTGTCTTTTGCTCTTGGCATTTTAATTATGATGTGTCTTGGTGTGGTCCTCTTTGGATTCCTTTTGTTTGGGGTTCTGTGTGCTTCCTGGACTTGTAAGTCTATTTCTTTCACCAGGTGGGGAAGTTTTCGGTCATTATTTCTTCAAATAGGTTTTCAGTATCTTGCTCTCTCTCTTCTTCTGGCACCCCCATAATTCTGATGTTGGTACGCTTGAAGTTGTCGCAGAGGCTCCTTACACTATCTTCAAATTTTTGGATTCTTTTTGCTTTTCTGGTTGAGTGTTTTTTGCTTCTTTGTATTTCAAATCTTTGACTTGATTCTTGTGTTCCTCTAGTCTGCTGTTAGGTCTCTGTATAATATTTTTTATTTCAGTCAGTGTATGTTTAATTTCTAGTTGGTCCTTTTTCTTATCCTCGAGGGTCTCGCTAAATTTATCAGCCTTTTCTAGGAAATTCTTGAAAAACCTTATAACTGTGGTTTTGAACTCTATATCCAGTAATTTGCTTTCTTACATTTCTTTCATTTGTGACCTGTTTCTTTGTCTCCACATTTTCGCTGCTTCCCTGAAATGGTAGAGTAGATTTGTGTGCTAGGTGTCCTATAGGGCCCAGTGGCTCAGCCTCCCCAGTTACCTGAGGTGCACACTATTGGTGCACCCCTTTGTGGACTGTGTGTACAGCCTTGTTGTAGTTGAGTCTTGATTGTTGTTGGTATCACTGGGAGGAATTGACCTCCAGGCCAATTGGCTGTGAGGATCAGCTGTGTCTACGCCAGGAGAACTTCTGTGCTGGAGACAGCCTTATGAGACAAGACTTGCAAAATTGCAAAAGCCTCTGTGCTCAGCTTGGATGGGGCAGAGTCTCAGGGCTGAGCAGACAGCCTTGGCTTCCCGTCAGTCCAGCCCTATGAGGCCCCTGGGTCTCAGTGTTCCCCGGTAATCGCTGCAGTCCTCTCTGCACACACTCGCATGCGTGCCTCCAGACCTCTGCCTTTTGTGGCTCCCCTGAGTTTCTGTGTGGTCCTCTCTTTTCCCAACAGTCCAGACTCCCCCCGTATGAGTCTGGGTCCCCAGGGTCTCGCCTAGAACTGAGGTTCAGTTCAGTCGGGACTGGGGTTCAGTGCAGTCGGGAGCTTCTGTCTCCCTCCTGGTAGAGAAAGCCAGCCAGGCACTCAGCCGCCCGTCCTCTCTGCACGCGTGTCTCCGTACCTCAGCCTTTTGCAGCTCCTCTGAGTCTCCATGTGCCCCTCTCTTTCCTTCTAGTTGTAGAATTTCCACTCACCCAGCTTCCCTGTGGTTCTGAATGATGTCCGTTCTGTCTTTTAGCTATAGTTTTGAAATTGTTGTGCGAAGCAGCAGTTTAGGTGTTCACCTATGCCCCCATATTGGTTTCTCCCCCTTATTGTTTGTATTGTTCCTTAAGCAATAGTACATGTTGTCTTGAACTATTAATCATCTCTTTGCAGTGCCCAACTAGTCTATGTGTTCTCTAAAGAGCTGCTTCTTTGTGTTCTGTTTGGTTGATGACCAGTGGGCCCTCAGTATTGTCTAATGATAATGGTGACATTGACCAGCAGTACTACCAGTAAATAATGAGAATACAAGATCCCCATTTGTAGATAGGCAATGTAATGTGTTGGAACATGCTTGGACCTGTCAGCAAATTCAAACTCTCTTCCTTAGCAGTTTTGTGACCTGGACTTATCTTTCTCTAGCCTCAATTTTAATATCTGCAAAAATGGTCATACAAATAGCTTGCAAGTATTTTTAGAATTTAGAGTATGTGGGTAAAATGCCTGCTTACAGTAGGTAATTAATAGTTGTGTTAACATAAGAAACTTTCAAACCTGTAAAGAATTTTTGTTAGTTTATTTGAGCTAAACTGTGGACAATTGCTGGGAAGCAGAATCTCAAGGTATTGAGATAATGCTCCGGAGAATGGTGTTTTTCATCTATTTTTATATATTACCATAAAAGTAGGAGATGTAAGTGGGTTACAGGAAATCCATTGGTGATAGATTAGGGTGGTGGGAGAAAGAAAGGTCGGAGGGGAGGTTTTGAGAAGATGGATCCTCTGGGATTGGATAATAAGCAAAATGATAGACACATGCTTCTTTTACACAGGTGAGTACAGGATCGATAACAGTCAACAATTAACAGGTCTCTGCCCTGGTGCATTGGTTGTGCCCTGAGGGGTCCAGAAAAAGGGAAGTTACAAGTTACCCTGACATTCCAAAGGTATGTTATCGAAGATGCAAAAAGACAATAAGCTCAGTTAAGATCAAAGTTGATCTTTGTTAGGGAAGATACTGGCCTAAGACATGACTACTCTCCAGAGACTGCTTTTTAATTTAAAAGCTTTAATTTCAGACCATCCTTTGTGGTTACTTTAGGTCTCTGAGTCTGCAAGGCCACCACGCAGGCCTTTCCTGAGCTTGTCAGGTTAGCATGTGGCCCTTTTCGTCCACAGTTGTTACTATAGTGATAGAATATGGGTTTGGTGTGGTCTTTTTTGGCACCCATATATGGAATATATTGACTCAAATTTAGCTTCCAGTGGAGCAGTAAAAGACAGATATTACTGAGTCAGACTCTACTAGGGTGTAAAATAATACCTTTGGAGTGAGTTGTGTTCTTCAGGGAACTATAGTCCCTCCTCAGTCAACTGGGACACCATTCGAAGCAATAATTGGCTAGTAACCTGAAAGCAGTGCCGAGTATTACATAGCAGCATGTCATAGGATTTGAAATTGTCAAGCAAGATATCTTTATGATAAAATCAGTTAACAGGGCTGCCCTTGAGCAATATTGTGAAATAGGAGAAGTTGGTCTTTGTCTCTCTCCCTCCACACTACTCAATGCCAAGCTCTACAGTCACCCCAGGGCAGAAGTCCCACATCTTGTTCCTGGAGAATGTTATTCTTTGCCAGCTGTCACAGTAGAAACACCAGCTGATAAGAATTTCTTCTAGCATCAGCCAACAAAGGCCCCAGTGGTAGGTGCATTTTAATAGGAGTCTTCTAAGGACCAAAAAGGCTTTAGAACTCAAAGGAATGGTACTTTAGGGGGAATTAAAGGTAATGGGGAAATAGTGATGTGAGGGAACCTTTTTAGCACCTCCATCATCATTAAACAAACAACTGCTTTCTCATGAGGCTGATTAGGCTTTAGAGATTTATCTAGAAATTCTGAGGATCACTTGGAAGAACAAATAATCTCATTTATGAAGCAGATCACATGAATGCATCGAAGAAGTTGTGAGTGAACACATTTTCATGCCATTCATATGGGAAGCGTCACCAAGTTTTTCCCACTGATCCTGAAAACTGCCGATGTCATTTCTGGTGCAGATTTTTTTACAGTGAACTGGGAACTTAGGAATCCTGCACCTCTGTGTTCAAGGACCTGAGAGATTCTGTGAAGACAAAGAGCCTAGGGTAGGGGGAGAGATTATTATGGTTCACTTCATGTATTTCCTATTCCCTCTATTGCTAGCTATTGGTAGTCTAGTTCTGAAAAGGATGCATTGTTAATATGTGTGTGTGTTTGTGTATGCACATGTATGTATGAATGGGCATGTGTGGATAGATATATAAGTTTTTGAACTTGTGTTTGGAGAGTCCTGGCCAATTGAACACAATGACTTTTAACTCATCACAAGTAGTTTTAGAAATGGTTAACGTTTCCTAAGTATACACAGCATCTGGTCTATTTTGTTCATCAATTGTACCTTTGCAATTCCACTGCTTTCCCTTGCACTTGATAAAGTTCATTGGGGTTTGCAGGCCTTCATCTGATGGGTTTGAAGAGACTTGTAGATATATACTGTAACACCCATTTTCTTTTTGTCACATACTGCCTCATTCTATCTAATAAAGAGGGAATATGCTAATTGACCATCACTCTGTCACAAAGATGGCTGCACCCACAGCTGAGTCCAAGTTCCCTTAAGGAGCCTTAATGAGCAATCAGCAGGGACCTGAGGCTACACTCTCCCCCGCCCCCATGGGGCTTGACAGGGGATCTCAGGCCGTGCCCCCCCACCCGGCAGGGCTTGACAGGGGACCTCAGGCCGTGCCCCCCACCTGGCAGGGCTTGACAGGGGACCTCAGGCCACGACCCCTGCCCCAGCGCCAGGCCAGGGAACCTGAGACCACGCCCCCCACCCGGTGGGGCTTGACAGGGGACCTCAAGGTGCACTTCCTGTCCTGTTGCTGGGCTAGGGGACCTCAGGCCGCATCCTCCACCAGGTGGGGCTTGACAGGGTACTTCAGGCCATGACCCCCACCCTGGCACCAGGCCAAGGGACCTCGGGCCACACCCCCCACCTCAGCACCAGGCCAGGGGACCTCAGGCTGCGCCCCCCACCAGGTGGGGCTTGACAGGGTACTTCAGGCCACGCCCCCCCAACCCTGGCACCAGGGCGGGGGACCTCAGGCTGCACCCCATGCCCCAGCACCGGGCCAGAGGACCTGAGGCTGTGCCCCCCTGCCTGGTGGGGATTGACAGGGGACCTCAGGCCGTGCCCCCACCCAGCAGGGCGTTATAGGGGACCTCAAGGTGCACCCCCAGTGCTGGGTCGGGGGAACTCAGGCGGCACCCCAGGCCAGCGGGACTTGACGGGGGACCTGAGGCTGCGCCCCCCTGCCAGTGGGGCTTGATGGGGGACCTCAGGCCATGACCCCCATCCAGCAGGGCTTGACAGGAGATCTCAGACTGTGTCCCCCCACCTGGTGGGGCTTGACAGGGGACCTCAAGGCACGCCCCCCGCCCCATCTGGGGGACCTCAGGCCATGCCCCCGTCCTGGCGCTGGGCCGGGGGACCTGAGGCTATGCCCCCTGCCCAGCAGGGCTTGACAAGGGTGGGACTGGCCAGGTCTGGATCTAGCCCAAGGTGGGGGAGGTTGCCGGGTCTGGGTCTCACGTGATTTTGAGGTGCATGTGGGTGGGCAGGGACTTGACTCTGGGTCCCTCTTTTAATGTGCACGAATTTCGTGCACCGGGCCACTAGTGTTTTTATAACTGAGAAACAAGAAGAGCTTGGGGTCATAGAGTGAAGTTTTAAATACTGACCTTGTCATCTTTCAGAATCCCATCTGTAAACTGGGGACCAAAAAATATCTATCTCTCAGTAATGTTAGTGATACCAAATTTTTGGACTGGAACCCGGATTCTTTGTCCGCTGGAATCAAAGAATGAATCCACGGACAGAAAAGTGGTATAGCAAAGATGGAGATTTATTGAAGATCAAGTACAGACTCCCACGTGGGGAGAGGGAAAGAGTCCCACAGAATGGACTCCCAAGTAGGGAGGGGGAGAAGGGTCCCTGAACTGACTACCACGAGGGGAGGGGGAAAAGTCCCACAGAATTCCTCTTTCCAATGGCTTGTAAAGGCTGCAAATCCTGGTGCCTTGATATCCCCTCTGATTGGTCACTATCCCCTTAGACTGGTTACTATAGAAACTCCTGGGCTCAAAGGTCGAACCTCACCTGGGACATGTGAGGTTCTCCCCCCTCCTTCCTTCTGAATGAAGGGCTTCCTTCTCTTTATTTTGTAAAATAGACATTTCTTGGCTTCTTCCAGTTCCCTTGTCTTATGTAAATATAGCTGTTGCTGCCTCCTTGTCTTATGGAAATGTAACTGCGCCTGGCTTTTTGTGTTATGGAAATGTACCTTCTCCCAGTCTGCAGCCCCATGCTTCTCCATGGACCCCAATTCTAAAAAAATCCCTAAGCCTGCCTATGTCCCCCTAAAATTCCTGCTTCATTAGGGAATTGGAAATAATATATTTAAAGTACCAGTAACAGTACTTAGCACATAGTAGGAGTTTGGGGAAAAAAAGGCCTATACCTATTTTTTTTTAATCTTTTAAAAAAATGTATTTTTCAATTACAGTTTACATTCAATATTATTTTGTATTAGTTTCAGGTGTACAGCATAGTGGTTAGATAATTCTATACAAAGTGTTACCCCTAAAATTTCCGTACATAGTTATTACAATGTTATTCACTCTATTCTCTGTGCTGAATTTTATAGCCCCGTGACTATTTTGTGACTGGCCTGTATCTGTTTGCATGTTCATCTTATGAATAAAGGATCACATGTTGAAGGCATTGAGCACAGTGCCCTGTATATAGTGCTCCATACTTATTTTTGGGTACAGATACAAAAATTATATTTTATTCATTTTCTCTATATTGCATATATCCTTTCACAGTATATGATAGATGACCATGGATACTGGTCTTTAAATATGAGAAATTTACAATTTTCCAACAAAAAATGTTAGGGGCAGAAATAGAATATTGGGGACCAGCTGTCATTATAAGAAATATTATACATGCCCTGTTAACTGTGATTGTTTTGTTCTGATTAAAGAAAGCACATTCTAACCAGGTTGGGAGTTGCCCGTGGGACCTTGGAGCTCACCTGGAAATTTGGCCCATCCTCTACACCTGAGAGTTGCCTATTATCGTGGAAAGATTAACAACCTTGTCGCAGAAACCAGAGGCATCAGCCCTCTGCAAACCCCAAGGCTTTTGAAAAACCCCAGGCCTTTGCAAACCACCAGACCTTTTCAACCCCCAGCCCTTTGCATACCCCTAGACCTTTGCATACCCCCTGGCCTTTGCATACCCCTAGGCCTTTGCAAGCCCCCAGCCTGCATGACCTGTAAACTGCCTATTTTGCATACCCATTCTTATCCCTTTTGCCTACTTCCCCATGTAATCTTTGTCTTTTTACCCAATATAAGCAGCTGGCTTATGGTGGGGGGCAGAGCAGGTTTTGTGGATGGCTTGCTGCTCTCCCATATTGCTGGCAGTATTGGAATAAACACTCATATATGATTCAACCCTGTCTCTGCTTAGTTGGCTCAAGTAGTGACAGGTAGCATAGACCCATTGATTGTCCAGTTACAGAAAGGCTGATGCTTCTAGTACTTGTTCATGACGCAAAGTCACAAATAGTCTCTCAATTAAAAATTCCTTTGTGTGTATGTGCAATATTTGTGAGAACAAAATGTGTATGTTGGTGTTAAGAAATGGATATATTTTGATACCTTGAACATTGGAACCATGCTTTAGAGAAGAGGTTCTCAAATTTCATGAAAATTGCAAGCAATAATTTTTTTAATTTCTTGGAAGGATACTTTGGAACTTTTGGGTAATGTTTCTAAAGTTGCATAAAAGATGATCCTTAGAAGTGAAATGCATTTTACTTTTCTCCAGGCTTAGGATGGGCTGTTTCCACATATTAAGTGGAACAAGATCTTGACCGCTGCTGTCTGTTTCAAAAAACAGGTCAAGGTTTTCTGACATTGTTCTGAGAAAGAGGAATCAGACTGTCCTGAAAAAAATTGAAATGCCAGTCTTCTCTTTTTTACTTTGGAAAAAAACACAGCAAGTTTCTGTTTATTATCTCAAGATCTGAAGGCCCATAGACAGTGTAGGAGCAAACTCTGCTTTAGATGCGTCTACTATCCCCAACGCTTTTTCAGGAGGAACAGAATTCTGAACTCAGATCTTGACTGGTATGTGAATAGGATGACATGCATTCTTGATATTCTCAGGGTCACTTCCCTAGCTCCGTGCCCGTAGGGCAGAATACAAAATACAAAATAGAACCAGCATATCCTAGAACCTAACCCGTCCTTAAAATATTATTCTAAATGTTCCAAGGGAAAACTTTATTTATGATGAAAATAAGACCTCTGGCATTGCTTACAAATGATAGTGATTCAAATACCAAATAGTATTTATCTTGCCATGGTCTATGATAAGCACTGGAAACCACATGGATTTTAGATGTCCAGTGCGAGGTCTTTATGTGCTTTGGAAAAACAAAATGTCAGCCTGGATCCCTCCCCACATTGTTGGTTTGTTCAGGCAGGAAGTGTGTATTGTTCAGCCTTGCAGCACCTGCAGGAACTCTAGGATAGTATTCTTCACTCAGTAACCATCCGTTGATTAGATGAATGAAAGACACTGTTGACTACACTGATGAGGAACAGGTTTCAGGCCACAGTAATCAGGGCTGTAAATTTGCCATAAGGAGTGCTGGGCAGGCCCATTATCTCTGCATCTTGACTTCATAGGATAGGCAGAGCAGACACATAGAAGTACATTGTGAGGCCAGGAGGAGTCACTGCACTAATACCCACAGGGCTATTGACTGAGTGAGTACCCAAAGGAGTGTGGCTACCTGTGGCTTTTTTTTTTTTTTTAACTGAGTGTATTATATAACAGATAATTTGATAAAGTACATTGCTTTTAAATTGATGACTCCTGCCTGTAACACCCTTGAGAATCACATTTATGTCTTGCTCTGCTACATGGGGACTCAGTGTTGTATAGTGGATAAAAATTGATTCTGGACCAGGCTGGCTGGATTGAGTTCTGGCTCCG
The DNA here is from genome assembly GCF_951640355.1 of Cnephaeus nilssonii. Classification (NCBI taxonomy): domain Eukaryota; kingdom Metazoa; phylum Chordata; class Mammalia; order Chiroptera; family Vespertilionidae; genus Cnephaeus; species Cnephaeus nilssonii. The sequence continues at coordinate 72,545,580 of NC_137080.1, read as the reverse complement.
CCAACTCCTGTGTGAGCTGGGTACGTTATATAACCTCCAGTATCTTGGTGTCCTTATCTCAAAAAGTGAGATAGGAGTGTTATTATTAGGGTGAAATGAAATTAATGCACAAAAACATTTAAAAAAGCACTTGGTTTATGATAAGTTCTCAGTAATACGTAGCTATTTGGCAAAACCTTGTTTGAATAAGTTTCAGTAGAATAGTAGTGGTCATATTTAATGAGCACTACTTTTAACCTGTTGCTTTACATAACTTATTTATTATGAAGCTATGTTTTGTATAAAGCAGGTTTGTCTTGCCTTCTATACAAGGAAATCTGGTAAATGTAGGGCTAAAGTACCTGTGTTAGTTTTCTAAGCCAGCTGTAACAAATTACTACAAATTTAGTGGCTTAAAGTAAAAACAACAACAACAACTATTCTTTTCATTTTCTGGAGTCTAGAAGTCTTTAATCAGTGTCACTGGGCCAAAATCAAGGGATCAGCAGAGCCATGCTCCTTGTGGGTGTTCTAAAGGAGACTCCATCCTTGCCTCGCCCAGCTGCTGGTGGCTGCCAGCATTCCTTGGCTTGTAGTTCCAGGTCTGTCTCTATGATACATTGCCTTCTCTTCTGTGTGTGTGAAATCTCCCTTTGCCCCCACTAATAAGGATACTTGTGATTGCATTTAGGGTCCACCCAGATAATCCAGGATAATTCCTCCATCCCAAGACCTTTAACTTAATCACATCTGCCAATTTTCCCCCATATAAAGTAACATTTACTGGGTCTGGGGATTAGGACATGGATATCTTTGGGGGCAGGGTGTCATTTCTCAGCCACTCTTGTAGATTTCTCAAACTATGAATTCTAAGACTCTATAATGAGATTCAGTACACTTATTAAACCATCCTCCAAATCGATATTAAGTAGCCTAAATAACGGTACCTGTCAGAATCAAGTATCACTAAATATAAATTAATCATTATTTCTTTTCATTATTTTTCTTAATCCTTATTTTTTAAACTGATTTGAAATTTTTTTCTGATACCATTTAAACATAGATTAATCCTGTCATTCTGTCATTTCACATTCCCAAAAATTCTATGATGCTGGCATAACTGGTATTATCTTTATATTATAGAAGAGAACACTGACATTTAGTAAAGGTAAGTGACTTATCCCAAATCAAAACTTTGAGCAGACCAATGATATCAGCCAAAGTCTTTTGACTTCTAGGCAAGTATTCTTTACATTTTATCATAGTGACAAATTGACTTTTTAGAAACAGCTCCCATTTTGTTTTGTTTTTTAATCTTTTAAACAACCTTTTAAAGAATTTTTATCTTTTTAGAAAGTTTTCAGAAAGTCTTAATGATGACTCAGTCATTGGACTTCAGATATAATAAATATTGCTCTGTATGGGGAATAGGGAAAAGATAAAGCAGTAGAGTTTTGAGGTTATGTTTTTTTTTTTCTTTTTTGTTCAATAGTTTAACACCCATAGTTTTTAGCAACTATAGATTTGCTATAACATAGCTGGAATGGAGTTATCTCTGTAAGAATCAGGCTAATGATTTTTGTTTTTTGAGCCATGTACAATGCAAGTTTCAAAACACTGGCAAATGTTGCCTAGCAAAATTGAAAGTTTAGACTGAAATAATTGGCAATTACAGAAGAATGGATGGCAAGAAATAACTGAGAAAAGGAGATAGGCCACTACTTGATGAGTGGAAATTGGCAGACTGGTTGAGAAAAGGGTCAGGTTATAATTATCTTAGTAAAATTTTTGTTTCATTTCACCTATTTTCCCACTATTTTATAATTGTTGCATATCTGAGAACTAACACAGTCATAATTGTAATACATTATTTCCAAAGTGTTTTTTTTTAATTCTTTTTAGTCACAAAGGTGAACTCTAACCATGAATTCCTATAGACTATATTTTAGTAAGTTCTCCATCCAAAAGAGAGGGAGGGAGGGGAGATTAAGTAATGACTTGTGCCTTATACATGAATTTTTAAAAAATTGTAATATGGAATGAAACCACAGACAAATCTAGTGGAATAGCAGTTAAAATAAACACATCATGAGGTTTAGCCTATTCAACATTATGTGAGGGGACATAGAATTTTCTCTATTTGAAATGAAATTTTGTCTAGCACCAGATTGGCAGAGAACAATAGAATGAGGCAAACAGGACAATGATTTTCCCAGCTGTGCCCTGTGGCATGCATTGAGTGGTAAGTGACTTTCTATTTTAAAGTCCATCTAAGAACCAAGAGAGAACTTAAGTGGCACCCAAACTCTCTGGTAAGAAGGGTTCTATAAATGCTAGAAATGCAAATTCATTAAATACTATAAGTGGACTTTAATATAAGAAAGCTGTACATCAATTTAATATTTCCTCACAGGAATATAATAAACATATTAGATACCATCCAGTGTGTTTCCTACAATTGTCAAGCAAAGCATATTTTTCGCAAAAATGAGGCAGATATTATTTGTATCAATGCTGTAGTTTTTATTGAAACCACACACACATGAACATATACAAAAAAACCCGGTACACCATCTCACCTACAACTTTATAATTGTGTGACTATCTATCTACATTAATTTATTTTAAACCATCTCTGTGTGGCAAGGTTAGTATCTGAGAATAGTGTCCCAGAGCCTAAGTTACCTTAGACCTGTGGTCGGCAAACTGCGGCTCGTGAGCCTCATGCGGCTCTTTGGCCCCTTGAATGTGGCTCTTCCACAAAATACCATGGCCTAGGCGAGTCTATTTTGAAGAGGTGGTGTCAGAAGAAGTTTAAGTTTTAAAAATTTGGCTCTCAAAAGAAATTTTAATCATTGTACTGTTGATATTTGGCTCTGTTGACTAATGAGTTTGCTGACCACTGCCTTAGACTATTATTACCCTGCAATGGGAAATCCAGTTTCATAAAATATCTGAAGTTAAAAGGGAGTTTTAGAGAGGTAAATCTCAGTGGGATAGGCTGAGATAGTGAGTCAATCAACTTTTTCTGCTTAAAAACCAACCCAGATCTCAATAGTTTAAAATAGCATGGTTTACTTTAATCTTGGCTATACATTATGGGGAGCTTTTGTGTCTCTCATCTCCTAGCTGGATCATGTTGTTTTCAGGGTGATCATGGAAGCCCAAAAGAACAACCATGTGAATTCTCTACTTGCATCAAATCCTCTGCTATCAACTCTGCTAACAATGAGAATTGGCCAAAATGTGTCACATGACCAAGTCTTACATTAAATGAGGATACACCTCCCTGGAAGTGGTGGGGAGAAACTAAATATTTCTGAACAAAAATACAAATGATCACAGATACAAAAACTTACTGTTGCCTTGAACATAAACAGCATGGAGTAGAGCAGTGCCAGCCCTAGTATTGCATAGTGTTTAATGCTTTTTTCCAGACTGCCTTGGTTCTAGAGGAAGCCAAGGATGCTGTTCACAGCAGCTGCCACTTCCCAGCCTTCTTTGCAACCTCCATTTCCCCTCTCTGTTGTGTCTGGGGAAGGGAAATGCCAGTTGGCTTGTGTGCGTTTCAAAGGAAGGCAGGGTCCTGCTGTGGGAAGAGCTTTGGCTATGCTATCAGAGAACCATGGGCTGAATTCCAGTTCTGACACATCTCACCTCTATGACCTCGGAAAATAATATTACTTCTGAGTCTCTTTTTCTAAATGCTAACCGAGAATAGTAATATTTAATGAGAATGAAATGATCTCCTGAGTGATATATGTAGCATGGTACCCAGCCCTGAGTAGATGTTCAATAAATGTTGAGTTCTCTTCTCCCCAAAGAACTTACAAAAGGAATAAGTAGAATGTTTGAGGTGAGTGAATAATCCCTATTTAAAATTCCAAGAGGCTCTAAAATTCTATAATAAAGTTAATTTAAGGCAGAGAAATATGTGGTTGAATTTTTAAAATAAACTAAACATTATTTTCAGTGATATATTATTAGATTCTGTATTCCCCCCTTCCCAGAAAACTAGTAATTTGAAACAAATGAAATCCTGGGGAAAACATTTGCCATGTGAAAGGATAGATGTAAGTATGTTTTCCTTTCAAAGTAACTTGTGATTTCTATTTAGCCATGAAAACAAAATCTGTTCAGGCACACAACTTTCTAAGGTCATCATGTTGACAAAAGCCCCTACTATAGTACACAGTTTGGCACATTTAGTCTTCCCTGATGACTTACGGCTTTTATATATAACTCAGTGGACCTGTTGGGTATTGAAAAACTTTCTTTTGGGGGGCAGTGAGGTACAGTGAACTTTATTGATGGTGCATGACAAGGTAGGGCTCCATAAGCGCCTCCCCCTTTAAGGGAGCTGGGATGGAAACTGTGGAGGTCAGGACATTCTGTGTGTTGGGGGATTGATTTGGGGCAAGGACTTCCCAGTAGCTGAGGGCCTCTTTTCCTCTCACTGGGGCTGGTGGTCCAGGAGACTCTTACTACTTAGAAGCCATGTGGACCATAAGGTCCACCATCCTGTTGCTGTAGCCAAATTCATTGTCACACCAGGAAATGAGCTTGACAAAGTGGTCGTTGAGGGTAACGCCAGCCCCAGCGTCGAAGATGGAAGAATGGGTGTCACTGTGAAAGTTGCAGGAAACAACCTCGTCCTCAGTATAGCCCAGGATGCTCTTGAGGGGCCATCTGATGCTGGCTTCACCACTTTCTTATTGTCATGGTATTTGGCAATTTTCTCCAGGTGGCAGGTCAGATCCATGACCATTTGAGGGTGGGCACACAGAACGCCATGCCACTGAGTTTCCCATTCAGCTCAGGGATGATCTTGCCCACAGCCTTGGCAGCTCCAGTAGAAACAGGGATGATGTTCTGGGCAGCCCCTCAGCCATCACACCACAGCTTCCCGAGGAGCCATCCATGGACTTCTGAGTGGCAGTGTTGGCATGGACTGTGGTTATGAGTCCCTCCATGATGCCAAAGTTGTCATGGATGACCTTTTGACATGGGGACCAAGCAGCTGGTGGTGCAGAAGGCATTGCTGACAATCTTGAGGGAGTTGTCATACTTCTCATGGGTCACATCCATCACAAACATGGGGGCTCCCACAGAAGGGACAGAGATAATGATCCTCTTGACTCAGCCATTCAGGTGAGCCTCAGCCTTCTCCAAGGTAGTGAAGAAACCAGTGGACTCCACAACATACTCAGCACCAGCATCACCTCATTTAATGTTGGTGAGATCTTGCTCCTGGAAGATGGAGATGGGTTTTCCATTGGTGACAAGCTTCCCATTCTCAGCCTTGACTATACCTTTGAACTTGCCTTGGGTGGAATCATACAGGAACTTGTAGAGCGTGTAGTTGAGGTCAGCGAAGGGGTTATTGATGGTGAAAATATCTACTTGGTCAGAGTTAAAAGCAGCCCTGGTGACCAGATGCTCAATATGTCCAAATACGTTCACTCTGACGTTCACCATCATGTGTCAGGGTCGCGGCTGGTACTGTACAGGCAGACAGAGGAGCAGAGAGCCTGAGTAACTTCCACAGGGCCCTACTGATCCTCAATAACAAAAATTCCTGTGTCAACCAAAAGTACATTTACCACTGAAACACAGAAATTTTCTTTCTAGGCTTCCTTCCCCAAACATATTGTCTGTAAACCTAGTTTTGCTATAAACACTTGAAAGAAATATATCTAAACATCTTGGTCTATTAAAATAGTAAGCAGGATTGTTGAAAGCAGACCATTATTGTGCTTTCTTATGGGATTCCTAGCAGATGATTTATGAAGCTTTAGTCAGCATTGCCATTTTTATCATCCCCCAGGCACCAGCTTACCCTGGGAAACATTTCTTCCACTGCTCTTAAGAAACTCTGAAGACTTGTAAGAGATAAGTAAGGATGGAGTTCTTTGTCTCCCAGACCTACAGAATCATTTTAGTTAGAGTCAGAGCTGCCTGTGTTTATATCCTGGCTCTATCGTGTGGGCAATTTACTTAACCTTATTATTTTTTAATTTTATTTTATTGTTTAAAGTATTACATATAGTAATACATATATCTCCTTTTTTTCTCCATTGACCTTCCCCTAGCCTCCCCTACCCTCATCATGTCACATGCCCTCATCCCCCCCACCCCCCCCGCAGTGTCTTGTGTCCATTGGTTGTGCTTATATGCATGCATACAAGTCCTTTGGTTGATCTCTTTCCCCCTCTTCCCAACACTCCCTAGCCTTGCCGCTGTAATTTGACAGTCTGTTCGATGCTTTACTGCCTCTATATCTATCTTTTTGTTCATAAGGTTATAATGTTCTTTATTTTCCTTAAATGAGTGAGATCATGTGATATTTTTCTTTCATTGCCTGGCTTATTTCACTTAGCATAATGCTCTCCAGTTCCATCCATGCTGCTGCAAATGGTAGGAATTCCTTCTTTTTTATGGCAGCGTAGTATTCCATTTTGTAGATGTACCACAGTTTTCTAATCCACTCATTTGCTGATGGGCACTTAGGCTGTTTCCAAATCTTAGCTATGGTGAATTGTGCTGCTATGAGCATAGGGGTGCATATATCCTTTCTGATTGGTGTTTCTAGTTTCTTGGGATATATTACTAGAAGTGTGATTATTGGGTCAAATGGGAGTTCCATGTTTAGTTTTTTGAGGAAACTCCATACTGTTCTCCACAGTGGCTGCACCAGTCTGCATTCCCACCAGCAGTGCACGAGGGTTCCCTTTTCTCCACGTCCTCGCCAGCACTTGTCATTTGTTGATTTGTTGATGATAGCCATTCTGACAGGTGTGAGATGGTACCACATTGTCATTTTGATTTGCATCTCTTGGATAATTAGTGAGTTTGAGCATGTTTTCATATGTCTATTGGCCTTCCTTCTGTCTTCTTTCAAAAAGTATCTATTTAAGTCCATTGCCCATTTTTTTGTTGGATCGTTTATCTTCCTTTTATTATGTTGTATGAGTTCCCTGTAAATGTTGGAGATTAAACCTTTATCAGTGATAACATTTGCAAATATGTTCTTCCATACAGTGCGCTTTCTTGTAGTTTTGTTGATGGTTTCTTTTGCTGTGCTGAAGCTTTTTATTTTGATGTAGTCCCATTTGTTTATTTTCTCTTTAATTTCCATTGCCCTAGGAGCGGTGTCGGTAAAGAAATTGCTTCGGCATATGTCTGAAATTTCTCTGCCTATGGATTCCTATAGTATTTTTATGGTTTCCCGACTTATGTTTAACTCCTTTATCCATTTTGAGTTTATTTTTGTGTATGGTGTAAGTTGGTGGTCTAGTTTCTTTTTTTGCATGTATCTGCCCAATTTTCCCAACACCAGTTATTGAAGAGACTGTCTTGGCTCCATTGTATGTTCATGCCTCCTTTGTCAAATATTAATTGAGCATAGTGGTTTGGGTCGATATCTGGGTTCTCTATTCTATTCCATTGGTATCTATGCCTGTTTTTGTGCCAGTACCAGGCTGTTTTGAGAACAGTGGCTTTGTATGTAATACAGCTTGAAATCTGGTATTGAGATCCCACTTACTTTGTTCTTCTTTCTCAGGATTTCTGTGGCTATTCGGGTCTTTTTTTATTCCAGATGAATTTTTAGAGAGTTCTTTCTAGGTCTGTGAAATATGCCTTTGGTATTTTAATGGGGATTGCATTGAATCTATAGATTGCTTTGGGTAGTATGGACATTTTAATGATGTTGATTCTACCAATCCATGAACACGGTATGTTCTTCCATGTGTTTATGTCTTCCTCTATCTCTTTTTTCAGTGTCCTGTAGTTTTTCACGTATAGGTCTTTTACCTCCTTAGTTAAGTTTATTCCTAGGTATCTTAATTTTTTTTGGTGCGATGATAAATGGGATTGCTTTTTTAGTCTCTCTTTTTGTAAGTTCACTATTGGTGTATAAAAATGCCATAGATTTCTTGGCGTTAATTTTGTATCCTGTTACATTGCCGAATTCATTTATTAAGTCTATTAGTTTTTTGATGAAGTCTTTAGGGTTTTTTATGTACAGTATCATGTCATCTGTGAATAAGGAGAGTTTTACTTCTTCTTTTCCAATTTGGATGCTTTTTATTTCTTCTTCTTGTCTAATCACAATGGCTAATACTTCCAGTACTATGTTGAACAGGAGTGGTGAGAGTGGGCATCCCTGTCTTCTTCCTGTTCTTAGGGGAAATGGTTTTTGTTTTTGCCCATTGAGTATGATGTTGGCTGTGGGTTTGTCATATATGGCTTTTATTGTGTTGAGGTATGATCTTTCTATTCCCACCTTGCTGAGAGTTTTTATCAAAAATGGGTGTTGGATTTTGTCAAATGCTTTTTCTGCATCAATTGATATGACTATGTGGTTTTATCTCTCAATTTGTTTATGTGATGTATCACATTTATTGACTTGCGGATATTGTACCATCCTTGCATCCCTGGGATAGATCCTACTTGGTCATGGTGTATGATCTTTCTGATGTACTGCTGGATCCGATTTGCTAGAATTTTGTTGAGGATTTTGGCATCTATGTTCATGAGGGATATTGGCATGTAATTCTCTTTAATTGTGTTGTCTTTATCTGGTTTTGGTATTAGGGTAATGCAGGCTTCATAGAATGAACTTGGAAGTGTTTCTTCCTCTTGACTTTTTTGGAATAGTCTGAGGAGGATAGGTTTAAGTTCTTCCTTGAATGTTTGGTAAAACTCCCCTGTGAAGCCATCTGGCCCTGGGCTTTTGTTTGCTGGAAGCTTTTTGATGACTTCTTCAATTTCTTCCATAGTTATTGGCCTATTGAGATGTTTAGATTCTTCCTAATTGAGTTTTGGAAGGTTGTATTTTTCTAGGAATATGTTCATTTCCTCCAGGTTGTCCAGTTTGTTGGAATAGAGTTGTTCATAGTATTTTTTAACAATCCTTTGTATTTCTATGGGGTCTGTTGTTATTTCTCCTCTTTCATTTCTGATTTTGTTTATTTGGGTCCTCTCTCTTTGCTTCTTGGTGAGCCTGGCTAGAGGTTCATCAATCTTGTTTATCCTTTCAAAGAACCAGCTCTTGGTTTTGTTGATCTTTTGTATTGTTTGTTTGGTCTCTATGTCGTTTATCTCTGCTCTGATCTTTATTTTTTCCTTCCTTCTGCTTACACTGGTCTTCTCTTGTGGCTCTCTTTCTAACTCTTTGAGTTGTAGGGTTAGGTAATTTATTACCATTGTTTCTTGGTTTTTGCAGTAGGCTTGTAGCGCTATGAACTTCCCTCTCAAGACTGCTTTCACTGTGTCCCATAGATTTTGGATTGTTGTGTTTTCATTGTCATTTGTTGCCATGATGTTTTTTTATTTCTTCTTTGATCTCTCTGGTAACCCAGTCATTGTTTAATAGCATGCTATTTATTCTCTATGTGTTTGATTTTTTTGGATTGTTTTTATTGTAGTTGATTTCCAGTTTTATGCCACTGTGATCTGAGAAGATGCTTGATATGATTTCTATCTTCTTGAATTTGAAGAGACTTTGCCTGTTACTCAATATATGGTCTATCTTTGAAAATGACCCATGTGCACTTGAGAAGAATGTATATTCTGTGGCTTTCGGGTGAAATGTTGTGAAGATGTCAATTAATTCCATCTGGTCTAGTGAATCATTTAGGATTGATGTTTCTTTGCTTATTTTTTGTTTAAAGGATTTGTCCAATGGTGATAGTGGGGTATTAAAGTCCCCTACTATGATTGTATTGCTATCAATCTCTCCCTTGATATCCTCCAGGAGTTGTTTTTTTTTTTTTTTTTTTTTTTTTTTTTTTTTTTACATATTTTGGTGCTCCTGTATTGCGTGCATATATGTTTACCAGAGTTATTTCTTCTTGTGGGATTGCTCCCTTTAGTATTATGAAGTGGCCTTCCTTATCTCTTGTTATGTCCTTTACTTTGAGATCTAATTTGTCAAATATAAGTATTGCTAACCCAGCTTTTTTTTCATTTCCATTCACCTGAAAAACCTTTTTCCATCCCTTCACCCTCAGTCTGTGTGCGTCTTTTTTTCTGAGGTGGGTTTCTTGTAGACAGCAGATATATGGGTCATGTTTTCTTATCCAATCCGTTACCCTATGTCTTTTGATTGGGGCATTTAATCCATTTACATTTAAGATTATTATTGATAGGTACTTGTTTGTCACCATTTTTATTCTTTACCCCTGTGTTCCTTCTTCGCTTCCTATTTCTTTTTTTTTTACAGCCCACCCTTTAGCATTTCTTTCATTGCTGGTTTGGTGGTAATGAACTCCCTTAGTACATTTTTGTCTGTGAAGCTCCTGATTCCACCTTCAATTTTGAATGATAGCCTTGCTGGGTATAGTATTCATGGATTCAGTCCCTTGCTTTGCATCACTTTGTATATTTCATTCCATTCCCTCTGGCCTGGTGTGTTTCTGTTGAGAAATCAGTTGATATTCTAATAGGAGATCCCTTGTAGGTAACTTTCTGTCTCTCTGGCAGCCTTTAAGATTCTTACTTTGTCGTTGGTGTTTGCCAATTTAATTATGATGTGTCTTGGTGTTGGTCTTTTGGGGTTCAACTTGTTTGGGACTCTGTGTACTTCTTGGACTTGCATAGTTTTTTTTTTTCTTGCCAATATCAGGGAAGTTTTCTGTCATTATTTCTTCAAAAAGGTTTTCTATTCCTTGCTTCTCTTCCTCTCCTTCTGGTACCCCTATTATGCGAATGTTGTTTCATTTTGTGTTGTCCCAAAGCTCCCTTAGGCTCTCCTTTTGCTTTTTAAGTCTTCTTTCCAGTTGCTGCTGTGTTTGTGTGTTTTTTCCTACCTTGTCTTCTAATTCGCTGATGCGGTCCTCAGCCTCTTCTAGTCTACTGTTTAAGCCTTCCATTGTGTTCTTTATTGCAGCTATGTCGTTTTTCATCTCCTCTTGGTTCCTTTTCATGTTGGTGACATTCTCATCCAGCTCCTTATAGTTCTCATTGAGTTGTGTGTATTTGTCATTGAGTTGTGTGTATTTGTCATCCAGCTGTTTAAACATCCTTATAACCATTACTCTGAATTAGTTCTCTGATATGCTGCTGGACTCAATTTCATTTAACTCCCTTTCTGGTGATTCCTCTTTTTCTTTCCTTTGGGGATTGCTTTTATGTCTTCCCATGTTTTGCTGTAACGTTTTAATTGTAGGTCTGATTGGTTTGATACTCAGGTTCTTTGGGGATGGTGCTACTGGTGTTATCTCTCAGGTCTCCTGGGCTTGGTAATCTAGTGTAGCTGCCTACTTGAGCTATTTGGGTTCTCTTGATGTAGGCCTGTGAGCTGGAAAGGTACAACTGCGGTGTCTAGAAGTCAGCAGCCATGGAGGGGGGTGTCCCAATTTTTGCTGTCTTGCGCCCTTGATTGAAATCGTGCGTGTCCAGCAGGGACTCATAGTGGCACCCAGGAACTGTCTGTTGGGGTGATGGGTCTCAGGAGGCCTGCGTTCTGGAAAGGCGTGACTGTGGTGTCCAGAGTTCTGTAGTTGTGGGGTGGGCAGACTCAGCTTTTGCTGCTGGACCTGTGATGGATATGTGCACACTCCCAGTGGAGGCTCACAGGGGCACCTGCAGTGCATTTGCCAGTGAGTGGCGCTGAAGTACTCTGAAGGGCCCTGGCACTGAAACTGCGTATTGAGGTGTCTGTGTGCAGGTATCCAGGAGAGTGAATTCAGAATTTCTACTGCCGGGGGGCAGTGCATCCCTGTTTGTCCAAGATCACACCCAGCAAGGAGTCACAGCAACTCCCACAAGTGCCCTGTGGATAGATGGGCTCAGGGTGCCTTCCCATTGGAAATGCGTGCACAGACTGGCGGTGCATTTGGCGCAGAGCTCTGAGGCACTTTGAGGGGCCCTGGTGCTGAAGTTCAGCAGCTGGGGTGTATGTGGGTAGTTATTTAGGAGGAGGGAATTCAGAATTTCTACTGCGGGGCAGCGCATCCTTGTCTGTATAGAATTACACCCAGCAGGGGCTCAAAACAGCTCCCCAAAGGACCCTGTGGATATATGGGCTCAGGGTGCCTGCCCTTTGGAAATGTGCGTGTCTGTGGCGGTGAGTTTGCGGGCACAGAGCTCTGACACACTTTGAGGGGCCCTGGCGCTGAAGTTACACAGCTGGGGTGTCTGCGGGCAGTTATTCAGGCAGAGGAAATTCAGAATTTCTACTGTACAGAATCATACCCAGCAGGGTTTCCCCGTGGCTCCCAGGCGCTGCCTACGGAGTGGTGTGCCCTGGATGCCTGCATGGATGGAAACGCTCGAAAGTGGTGTCCGGAGTTCTGCAGCTGGGGAGGGGGAAGATGCACTTACTGCTGTGGGAACGGTGCACCTTTGGAGGTGGAGGTCCCAAGATCCACGGGTCTGCATCTGGGATAGCACGATTTTGGCTGGAGTGGCTGCTGGGTCGCGGGCAGTTTCATGGCTTGTCTGGTTGGTGGTGCTGATGAGTTCCTAGAAAAGGCAGTTCTCTCCTTCAAGATGGCGTGGTCTCCGTACCCAAGTCCTGCAGTCCAGGGAGTGCCCAGAGCAGTAGTATTTTTTCCTTGTCCAAGAGAGCCTGTCAGCCAGCCCCTGCTGTTCCTGCGAGATTTAACTGTCCCTTACTCACACACACACCATACACATCCACACACTCTCCTTTCATACCCTCACTCACTCACTCACTTCCTCTCCCTTACCTCTGTCCTCCCAGCCGCCATCATCAGTCTGAATCTTAACCTTATTTTTAATAAGATATTTTTAAATTGGCTTCAGAGAGAGGAAGGGAGAGGGAGAGAGAGATAGAAACATCAATGAAAGAGAAATGGCAACATTAATTGGCTGTTTCCTGCTCGCCCCTACTGGGGATTGAGCCTGCAACCCAGGCAGGGAATTGAGCTGTGACCTCCTGGATCATGGGCCGATGCTCAACCAATGAACCACACTGGCCGGGCTACTTAACATTTTTTTGGCTCAATTTCCTCATCTGTAAAATGAAAATTAAAATTACTGCAGTTGTGTGCTCGCTTCGGCAGCACATATACTAAAATTGGAACGATACCGAGAAGATTAGCATGGCCCCTGCGCAAGGATGACACACAAATTTGTGAAGCGTTCCATATTAAAAAAAATAATAATAATAAAAATAAAATAAAATTATTGCGATTGTGAAGATTAAATAGTTACTATACCAAAAGGACTTACAGGAGTGCTGACATGCAGTAAGCACTATGTAATTACTTGCTATCATTATTATATCAATAGCACCTTTCCTGGTTTATTATTCCATCCCTGTTGTTTGAGTCTGGATACTACTGTGGTTACAAGTTTGTCCATTTCTTTTCTTTTGCCCTTTCACCTTTCATCCATGTTTGGAAACATCTATTCAAAATTGGGGGGAAAAACAGTAAACTCTTTAATAAAAGCAGTTCATCAGGCAGGAAGAAATTTCTAAGCCATTTCTCCAGCTTTGGTGTGTCTTATGTTTTCCTTTGGGCAGCAAACTCATTTTGAAATTGTAAAAAGAGTTGTGGGGAGCTCTGGTCTTGCATCAGAATGATTTTTGAAGCATCCAATTTACATGCTGAAAGTCATCTTTTCAAAAACACAAAACCATCAGTTGGGGAAAATAACCATTTCTTCAATTCCGTGTCAGTAAAGAATTTCCTGCAGCAGGAATGAAAGACAAGCTTAGAGGATGCATCTGATAAGAAACAAAAAAATAATCAGATTTTATTTATAATGGAATTCACAATGTAGTATTAGGCCCCTGTGGGGCATCATCATGTTCTTTTCATTAGTTTCTCTTATGTGTTCTGTTGTCCTTCATTAAGATGTCTCATCTCTCTCTTTCTGGAGAATCAAAGCAAGAATTTAAATTTCCAGGGGACATCAATAAGCTACCTATTGTGGCTGTGTAAGGGCAGATTGGAAAATAAAAATAAGGAAAAGAAATGAAGCATTTAAAAATATTGGGGTGTTGCAAATCAGGTCAAATATTTGCCTTTAAAACTTAATGTCTTAGAATGCAAATGTCTTAACTGACAAGTGTCTTAGATGGCTTATTAGAATACAGTAAGAGGGGTACAGATTGCCTGGACATTTTCCTGAAGAGAACAGTGGCTTCCCTTGCTCCATCTCCTTAAAAAATCACCTTGGAGACAATATGTCTCTAAAATATCTATTATGAGGCAACCTGTGACCTTTGATTGTATGTCGCAGAAAAGCTTAATGGCTGTAGAAAAAAATTCCAGTTTGACATCTGTGTTTGAAAACAAAAGCTAAACGGGGGTGGAAATAGGGGCTGTTGTAGATTAAGAGCAGATGGCCTACGTTTTAGGATCATGTTAGTGTTTAAAGACTATCAAAATAAAAGAATCTATTTTGAAAAAAACCTTCATATATTGTCCCCAGGAGTCGCATAGAATGCAAAAATGTTTCTGTTGTTATAGTCACTGATTCCTTAAATGTAGGAATGAAACAGAAAAATGGAGACGCACACAGTCTTGCTGCCATTGGGTATAATTCTTGTACCCTTTTCACATCTCTATGAATGTAAATGCAAAAGATGAGGAAAGCAAGTCCCATCTATTTTGGGGTAACATTAAAAATATCTGCCTCTTTTCCTTCATTTTCGCTGCCAGATCCTATTCTGCTTTCCTCTTGGCTGTGATAAAGCTCCTATGTCAGCCTTCTTGTGAGTCCTTGCTCTTAGAGCAGCAAAAATAATTGCTGTCTCTTAAGGGTCATTTTGACCATGTCATTCCTCTTTATTTGAGTCCAGATTTGCCTCTCAATTGCTATTTTTGACAGGGGAAACTTTTAGGCTTATTTTTTAAAACTTGAAAAATATAATAGGTCATAAAGCACGAAATAAGAGAAAACTACAAACTTAAATTCCCCATCATCCCTAAACTGTTCCTAATATTGGTGTGTGTGTTTTCTACCTATTGATATGTAACAAAATACTCTGAAACTTACTGGCTTAAAGAACAACTTCTTTACCATATCTTGTGGCTTTGTGGGTCAGGAATTCAGGCAGATCCTGGTTGGGTGATTCTTCTGCTCCCTGTGGTGTTGACTGAGGTCACGTGGTAGTATTTAGCCTTGTCTGGAGGGTCCAAGAGAATTTTACTCACATGCTTGGCCACAATGGCTCCACTGGACCCTTCTCACTCACCAGGTAGTCCAAGAGTTTTCACATGGTCTCTCCAGAAGGCAATTAGAATCCTTACATGAGGACTCAGGTCTCTGAGAACGAAAGTTCCCAGAGATAGAAAGAGGAAGCTGCCAATCTCAGGGGTGAGGAAACTGGTACAATGTCACTTCTGCTGTATTCTATTGATCACAGCAGTCAGAGAGTTTGCCCAAATTCTCAGGGAGGAGTCTCGCTGAATTTCTGGCCATCTTTAACCTGCTACAATTTAGGCACAAATTATTTATATTTCTCTCACATGCAAAATAATTCATCTAAGATCACCAAAATCTCTTTTCATTACATCAGGAGTTGGCAAACTGTGGCCCACCACTTTTTTAATAAATAAAGTTTTATTGAAACACAGTCATGCCCAATAATTTGTAGATGATCTGTGACTACTTTTATGCTACAAAGGCAGACTTGAGTAGCTGTGGTGGAGACCTTATGGCCTGTAAACCTAGCATATTTACAATCTGGCCAACCCTGCTATCAGCTCCAAGTCCAGGTTCAAGTGCAGTTCCTCAAATACAGTAACTTTCTATGTGAAGACCCATGACCTCAAGAGATATGTTATCATTCTCACTTATCCCCAATACACAATGTTGGCTCAGAGATAAGGTCACCCCCACAGACATTCCCGTTCAAGAAGGAATATGCTGTCACTAGTCCATAGAAATTCTAAAATCCAGTAACCACATTTTGCCAGTTCTTTGATTATGGCCCAGTTCTGCTCCATGGGAAGGTTTTCCACAGCTCTTGGCTCTACTTTATGGGCTTTTGGTTTTGTCAAATTATCCTCCGATTTCTATGTATCCCATGTTTCAAGCTGAGTAGTTTCTCAACCTGCTTCTTTCTCAGATAAAGTCAAGATCCAAAGTTATCTTTTTATTTTGCAGTGTCTCTGTCCTGCTCAGTCCAAATTAATACAATTATTTTATAAAATTTTTGGGTTTCTGAGATATTAATTTATAATAAACTTCTTTAAGTGAAAATTACACCAATATTTTCTTTCTTAGGCCCTTTCTCTACCTTTGGCTTCCTCTGAGGCTGCTATAGGACAATGCCCTTAGGATCCTAAAAAACCCAGTTGCTTAACTGAGAAGTTCTTTGAAGCATATCTTTAAGATTCTTAGAAATTCTCCTAGGCATACTCTTAAACATTTCTGAGGCTTAACAAATGGTCTTACAGCCATGCCTTGAAGTCATCCTTTACTGGTAGTGCTCTGGGTTTGATCTTTGCCTTGAAGCTATGTCCTTGAGGATATTATGTTGGGGACACAAAACAATTTTTATTTTCATACCACATGAGTCCTGGCTTGCTCATATTTTCTCTAAATTCTGCTTGAAAACTTAAGAGTTATTTTAAAAGTTCATCTATCTTTCCCTGGCTGGTGTGGCTCAGTTGTTTGGATGTCATCCCATGTACCAACGGGTTGCAGGTTTGATTCCCGGTCAAGCCAGATGCCCGGGTTGTGGGCTCGATTCCTGGAAGGGGGCGTGCAGGAGGCAGCTGATGGATGTTCCACTCTCACATCAATGTTTCTCTCCCTTCCTCTCTCTCTAAAATACCAACAACAAATATATTTTTAAAATGGCATCTATCTTTTCTAGTATGTTGTCATAGTACATGGGAGCAAGTTGGTACCTTCTACATTCTGCCTGTCAGTTTCTTCAGCCAGATCCATGAACTCATTTAGATATCCTTTCTGCATTCCATAGGACCACAGGTGTCAGTGTTGCTAAACTTTCCACCACTATATAATATCTTCCTCACCTCCTTCAAACTCTCACCAGCAATGTCCCTAGGCCCTTTGAGTTTCCGCTTGTTGCTCAGTCACAGAGCCAATGGCACCTATCTTACAATTTTATTAGGGCAGCAACCCATTTTCAGGTACTAAATCCTTATATGTCTTCTGTGTTTAATGCATAATCATTGACATCATTCCCTTTTACCTATCTCTTCCCACAACTTGATACACTTTCTCTACTGCACACACCAAACATTAAAAATTTCCCTTTCTCATTCTCTGTCCTGGGTCATCTATTGCAGTGACCGTGTGTTCTAAATATTCTGACTGAGTTAAGATTTGTGTGTTAAAAATACCTAAGACAAATAAAATTGTTTACAACTAAATTATTGCCTAAGATTGCTTTCTTCAATCTCTTTTAATGCTGCAACTGGACAGGAAAAAAATTAAAAGAGAAAAATGAAAGGAAATTAAATATAAGGACAAGAGAAAGGTCACAGGCAGCTACCTCTTTATCTTTGGTCTATTTTATGCAATACTTTACGAAGTGCTTGGTAGTTAAGTATATCATGATAAACAACTAGAGCACAGACTCTGGCCTTTTGTTGTTGTTGTTGTTCTCCACTCTCTACACATTAGCAAGTGAATGTACCCAAACAGCTAGTTGTTTCTGGGTTGCAAATACTATTTTATCTCAAGGTTTTGGTTAACTATCTTAATTCACTATCAGCATTTTTCTCGAAGGTATGTATTAGAGTAGTGTTTCTTGAAGAAGGTATAGGGTGGGGACTATATGGAGGAAAAAAGCAGAAGGAAGTAGGAGGGGTATACATCAGAAAAATATCACCCAGAAAACTTTTTCCAAAATACACATACTTAGGCCTCTCCAATCGGAATCACTAGATTTAGGGAGGTTATTGTTTTTTTGAGGGCCCTTCATAGTTTGGTAGGTGTATGGTGGCAGTACCTTCTTCAATAGCTGGGTTTTTAATTCTACTTGACCATGCAGTTCCACTTCCTTCAAAAATTTTCAGCTTATGGCTGGACACTGGATTTGTGTTCAGAAGAACTTTCTGTACAGATCTTTGACAAAGTTACTTCTGTCTCTTTGGGATCCTCGTTTACTACCCTACAGAGGCATTTCAAATACCACAATAGATGTGAATGACCTGAAAACGCTGAAGAGCCTTGGGGGTCTTTCCAAAGGGTTGTTAAAGGGCTTTCCTATGGAAGAAGGATTATCCATGTTGTCTGTGTCCTCATAGGTAGCATGATTTAAATGGAACTATATCAATTTCACTTTCAGCTGTAGCCCCAAGCATGCATGGCCAGCTACTCTGCAAGCCATCATGCAAGACTTCTAAGGAGGTATTCAAAATTCGGTCAGGCAACTGTTAGCTCCTCTTCCTCACTGAAGGTATACCAGGATTGAGTTGGAGTCTTGAAGATGATTTTTTAGAGAGGGTTCTTGGTGTGTGTTGAATCTCCCTTTCCCTAGGGACATGGAGCCGGAGTAAAGAGGGTGCTTTTCTCTCTCCTCACACCAAGGAAAGGAGCTCAGTGGACCCCTGGGGAGATCCACACATGCTTCTCCTAGAGCTGATGTCTGCTTATTCCTGAAAAATATCTACTCCGCTGAAGACTAGGGCCATCTGGCTAGGACTGAGGGGAAACGAGAGGTAGATACAGTGGCAGTAACCTTCTCAGGAATTGGAATTGAGTGACATCTGACTAGATCACTGCACTTGCACACTCAGGTCTTGTCCAGCTAAGGCTGCAGGGGTGTTTCTCTGGGCTGGATGAGGTTACACTTGGAGGAGTCAGAAGAGTGTTATAGTGGATCTTGTCCAAGGGGAGTCACAGGAGAAGGGTGCTGGCTGTTCTTTCAACTACATAAAGGCTAAGGGGACTGTGTAAAGTGGTCAGCATTCACCATGTCAAGGGAACTACAGTGAGAGATCTAGCGATGGAGGAGTGTAAAGGGGCTTCAGAGAATCTGCAAAGTATGTTATGAAAGGAAAGCCCAACTCCAAATATCTGCCAAGCTCAGGCAGCACCCAAGAGGCAGAGGTAGCCTCGTGGGTGGCTTCGAGGAGAAGTTCTAGGTGGGGAAAGAGAGAGCATGGTGAGCACAACATCCCCCCTCACCACTGCCAGCTGCCAGCCCAAAGCAGGACAGACTGTGGGCAGGCGTGGAGGGTGGAAGAGGAGAAACTCTAAATAAAGCTGTAAGTTTAGTCTCATTATATGACTGTATAGATACATATATACCTACGTAATAAGAATAATATAATACATAAAAATAATATTGTTATATATTTTATTATAGGAGAGTGAAGAGAAAAGTCATAGTGATTTCCCAAGTGTCCAGAGGGACAGGAAAAGAAACAGCCCTTCAGAGTAGGCTTAAATGGGCAAATGAGGGAAAGAATAAAGCTATTTTCTGTTACACTTAGGCTGATCTTGTTCAATATAATGGCTGCGCTGAGGATGGTGTTAGGATACCTGGATGAAAGTTGCAGGGTTTATTATGGAGAAGATATTTGTAACCATGAGAGCTGTCCACAAAAGGTGTCCAATAGAAGAGACTTCTTTGACATAGTTATAAAATCTGGTGGTGGGTACGAAATTAGGGCTCAAGAAAATAGGCTACATAATAAGCTTGTTCACTACCTTATTTTGCAAGGTACTGTTGGCTAATGTGAAGTTCCACATTATTCCACACCATTCTTTGTCCCCCCCACCCTTCACAGATGACATATTGGTTTAGTTTCTAAAGTGTTTCTCTAGCTTTCCCAAATGTAGGCACAAGTTGGAAGCCACATCTCATTTCAGAGAACCTACTAGTTCTTTGAGGGAGTGAAATCATCCATGGATAATGAGGGCATAGCCTTCTCTCCTGCTATAGACCTCATTTCAGTTCCCAGCGATCATCTGATTAATCCTCAACTAACACATGTGGACAGTGGACATAATAGTCTTCTCTGTGGCACAACTTCCTAGAGTCAGTGTCAAGATAACAGTCTAACATACTCATCAGAATCAGAAACCGATGACAAATTCTTAGGAAATACCTTTCAGGGACTGTGAGAAGTCTCTTATTTTGAAAAGCTCTTCTCTGTTGCTATTTCTGGACACCGAATACTGTAAAAGGTTTTCTAGCTGAATTCAGCTTATTACTTGCAAAAAAAAAAAAAAGTCAAGGAGTAGAAACAGAGATGCAGAATTTATTTTTCTTTTTTTTTGGATGATCCTGAGCTTTCTGGAAATGGTCTTAGAGCTTTTCCCTTAATTACATGCCGGCTTCCCTCCAATGAAGGAAAAGTTGTGCTGATGTTAAAAATCAATACGGACACCACACTTTCCTCTCTAGTCTTCTTAGTCCCTGGTGTTGCAGTTTATAATGAGGTCTTTTTTTTTTTTTTTTAAGGGAACTACAGGCCAATTATTATGTCTTAGTTTTGAAATAGTCCTATCTTACTAATTTCCTCACAAAAATGAACACAAGTTTGACTGCTTCTCTGATGTTATAGTCTTTAATAAAAAACTTCACGCCAGGAGATGCATTTTAGGGTATCTGCCCAACCCCCAACCCTCTTCCCTGACAGCTGTACTATCTATACCTGCCCACAAAGTCTGTACACAACTTTTGCCCTGTGGCCATAGCAGACTGGACTAGAAGTAAACTTTTAACTGACTGGGCTCAATTTAGTCTTTTTACTGGAAATGTGAACGTGGACTTCAGAAATATTAGTTTATTTCTTTCGTTTTCTTGGCTGAGGAGACACAAATTCCTGAACAGAGGCTGCTATGGCAGAGGTGGGGCCCTTCTCTGCATCATACAGATTTTCAGAGAAAGAGGAAAATGAAGCCAACATGCTGAATGATAGAGAGATGAGACATGAATGGAGAGAGTGAGAGTGAGAGAGGGCGAGAGAGGCGAGGAAAGCAGTTGTGTTGGTCTCCGATGGGTCTCCTCTTTCTAGTCCCAGTCCTTTGTGATGCCAACAATAGGCTTTTGGTTCCATGACACAGCTCCATGTCTTCATAACATTTTGTCTTTTTTTGCTCATTGGATTAAGTGAGTTTCTATTATTGACAACCAAAAAGTAAAATTTACTGAGCTATCTATGAAACTAAATTTTGACAGCTCAACAAATTTTTCAGTGTCCATTGCCAATGGCTGATCTTTTAGAACTGTATTTCTGATGCCAGTTTGGTAATCTTAAAGGACATGCTATTTATATTCTCAAAATTTTCATTGCCATTTATACCTTTCTCTTGAAACTACTGTAGAGAACACACACTTATAATTATAGCAAAAATGACCTCCTCAAGAATACATCATTAGCCAGTATTGTTGCCTATCACTGATACCAGGGCTGTTCTAGAGTATGACTTCTGTCATCACCATGGGAGTCAGTAAGGGAAAGATTCAAACATCACATCTCCTACTTACTGGCTCTATGATTTGTGGTAAATTACTTAACATCTCTAAGATTCAATTCCTGCACATGTAATATGGGAATGAGATTTTAATATCAGTTCTAGATCAATCAAAATTGAGAAGAAAATCCCTAATAACAACTCTGGATAATCTAGAACATGTTTGTAGATTGAGGTCAAGAGTGCTACCAGAGTGATACCGGAAGAAGTGTGTGTATATGTGTGTATGTGTGTGTGTGTGGGGGGATGGGGGGCGGGGGGGGGGAGATGGGGGAGGGTGATCTTCTCCACTGGGTGCTGTTTGTGGGCTTCTTACAATATCCCCAGAAAAATAATTTTCTGGGACTCACACAGGAGAACAAGTGATTTTTATTTGTGTGAAATTTACATCCCTGGGTTTCCAAAGTCCCATTTCCTTTAGTCCAGTCATAGAAGTTTAGCTGGGGTTTCAGTAGAGCTAAAATCAGAGCCAGTATCCAGAGTTTCCTTTCCATGTTGCAGCTGGATCCAGTACAACATCAGGCTAGTTATAGTCCATTAATCTAGTGTGTGTGTGTGTGTGTGTGTGTGTGTGTGTGTGTGGGCGGGGGTGGTGGTGGTGGGGTGGGGAGGGCGGGGTTGGAGTCTGCATGGCCATGGGCCACAGGGGAGAATGTCAGGAAGTTAAGCATGAGCCATGAGCTAAGCATGCCAAGAGGAACCAAGAACATAAGAAAGTGAGCTTCTTAGGGGATAAATATCCCAAATTTCCGTGCTTGCAGTGGTCACTCCCATCTGGCCAACCATCTCTGTCCCCAGGAGTGATTGACAGACAGTATCTTCCCTCTGTGGTTCCCTCCCTCAGTGTTTTGCAGGGAACACATGTCTATAATGTCCGGCCTTCCCTTTGTTCCTTTTCTATTATTAATAACTAGTTAATTATAATGGTGTCAAGAGGACCAAAGTGCATTCTCCCCTTCCTCCCTTACAATACAAGGTCTTTGTTGTTACTGGGCCCATAGTCAACCAGCTGAAGACCACATTTCCCAGCCTCTCTTCTAATAACCACAGTACTCTTACATAGTCGGACTTATGAGCCAGGCATTGTTTCAAGCAGTTTACATATTACTTCAATTAATAGTCAGAACAACTTTATGAGCCGGGTTAATTTTCATAAGAATCCCATGAGATTGGGACCATTGTTATTCTAATTTTACAGATGAAGAAACTAAGACCTAAGGCAGTCCAGAGATAAGGCCGAGCCAGCATTCCAAGCCAGGCAGTGTGGCTCTGGAGCCCGTGTCTTCACCCCTGTGTTGTGGTGTCCCTGTAGCAAGATGATTGGACAGGGACACCATACAATTGGACACAGAGCAAGATCTGAGCCTGAAGAGAAAAGGATGAAAAGAAGAATCCTCTAGATTAATTAAAGATAAAAAATTAGTTATATTTCAATATTTTGTTTTTTAATTTAAAAAAGTAGTCACATTTATTATAAAGAATGTGAAAAAGACCAAAAGCACAAAGGCAAATGTAGTAATCTTCTACAATTCCACTACTCAGAAAGAACCCTTGTTTAATCATGGAAGTCTTTTAATCCCTTCCAATCTTTTCTTATACACAATATACATGCATCTATAATTATAGGGCTATCATGTTTTTTTCTTAAAGAGTTGAAACTATTCCCATAAACCTTCCATAAATCAAAACTTGTATAACTCAAGACTAATACTAAAAAAGATTGTGGATAGTGCAACATGTCATGTCCAGGTAGCAGTAATATTAATATGATTGCTGAAATTATATACGCCTTAACAAACTTTTAACTTGGGAGAGATTAATATTATTTCAAATATGTACATAAACTGGTACTTTACTAAATGTTTTATGTGACAATATTACAAATTCACTTAATTTAACTTTGAGTAAATTTGTGATTAATGGACATGTTAGAATACTATTTTTTATATTTAGCATTTTAAATTTAATTCTTTAATTTCTGCATTTGCTTTTAACCTCTCCATGTTATTTTTGTTCAATTTATACATATTCTTCTATTGGCTTGAGTTAAATTCTTAGTACTTTTTGCTGTTCCTGTCTTCCTTAAGATAATAAAAGCACTATGACCAGGAGCTGTCCTATAAGAACAACTTTTACTTCATAAAGCATCTGGGCAGTTTTGTTTTCATCTTTAATGTAGGAATCACTTAAGGGCGTGTTTTAAAATTTCTAAGGGGTTGAGTTTTTAGAAATCACTTCATATTTTTAAAATGACTTATTTTTTTACTCATTTTTTTGTATACTGTCTCTCCCTCTCTACCAGGAGATAAATACAATTAAAGCAAGGATCCTTCTTATTTTATTCCCTGCTATATCTTCAATGCCTAGTGAAGGACCGGGCACATAATAGCCCATTGTGAATATTTGTTGAATGGAAAAATAAATTTCTAGCTTTACTGCCCGGTGATCATAGACTATGGGTAGTCCACTTTTGCTTTCTGGAAATAATTGAACTTTTCTAAGTGGTTTATTGCCTGATCTGTTTTAAAAACATTCCAGTATCACTAGAAAAGATACATCCTGTAGACCACAAAGTTTAGTATATGCATCTGAAAGCAACCTTATTAATCATATTATTCAGATTTTGCATTTATTTATTTATTATTGTTCCCTCCCACCCCCAAGATTGGGAGTTGTGTTTCAAATTCACCCTGTAAAATAAAAAGACTTAAAAAAATTAGTTCTAAGAGTTTTAATTAATTCACCTAATATATATTGAGCTCACACTATGTTTTAGGTCTTATACTAGGCCCTGGCTAAGTGGTGGACAACAATGAAAAAGACATGGTCTTGCTTTAATTGAGGGAGATGGGTATTAAACACACAGACCAACACAGCAGTCATTACCAATGTAGATAATAGGAGCTCTGAAAGTGATGAACAAGATGAAGATAGGAAAACATGGAAGGTAACACGTGAAACCCAGTTGCTAGGGTAGTTAGGGAAGGCTTCTCGGCAGAGGTGACAACTCAGCCATGATGGAAAAGCTGAGGAAAGAAGAAAAAGGAGTCAGCTTTGGATAGGTAGTAGGGGTTTTAGGATTTGAGGGAAGGCAGAGGGCAGTGAACTTCACTTGTGTGAAAACTCTGAGTTGGGAAAAGGCTTGGTATGTTGGAATAACTTAAGAGAGGCCAATAGGAAGCCCTTTCATAATAACATTTTGCGGTACCCCTTTTACTATGCTGAAATGAAGTTCACATATAATATATACACAGTTTTAATAAAGTATGATGCCCTAAAAATAATAATAAAATAAAATGCCCTAACTGGAATACAAAAAGAAACAAAATGAAATAAATATACTATAAATTAATAAGGTTTTTAATGTGTGAATTCTTAGCTATAAGTATCCTAGGAGGTATAATAAAGGTGTCAGATGTTTGTACCCAAATATTGTCTTTCCATAAATGCTAGTTACAAATACAGACTGATTCAGGAGTATGGGTTGGCAGCTCAGTTCCATGAGATGAGTTGCTATTGATGACTTGATATTCCCACATGGCGGATAACTTTTGGTAAAATGTTGAACAAAATAAAATGTCACTTTCTTGATAGAAGTTGTTTATATTGAAATCCTACAGAGAAACCAAGATGGCGGCATAGCTGGGAACGCAGGGTTGACAACATGGGACGTATTTATTATATTGACCATTTCACAAGAACAACAACGTGGCAGAGGCCAACATTGGAATCCGTCCGGAACTATGAACAGTGGCAGCTCCAAAGTAGTCAGCTTCAAGGAGCAATGCAGCAGTTTAATTAGAGATTCATTTATGGGGTGAGCAACCTGTTGCATTATAAACTTAATAAGAATATTTGGTGTTTAATCTTTTCCTGAATATGAAATGTAAAGCACTAATTAGAAGGAAGGTATAAGTAAGTTGGAAACCCAGTTGTTGCTGTTGATATTATTTTTAGACCTTATCTCAACGATTCTGTGTATCTGATTTGTTCTTTCCCATTTGAAATTTCCTGAAGTTCAACCTCCTTTATTTTGTTAATGTCAAAAAAAATAGATGTTAGGACAACTGAAAAGCCATGGACAAAAGAATAGTAAAAATAAACCAAAACAATTTGAAAATAATTAAAAAGTTCTAAATTTAGTACTACCTAAATTTAGAAGGCTTGGATCTAAGAACACCTGACTCTTGAGTGGTTGTACAGAACTAATGATAGAATTGAATCACTTTGTAATATATAAAGGTAAAGTATACCTGATAAATTATTTGATGTTCTGGTAAGCTAAAAAAATAAAATAAAAAAAATCCTACAAAAATAATTTGTTTTCATAGATAAAATATAATTAGGGTCAGGTAATAATAAACTTGAAAAAATTGTTTTACTTCCACCAATGCATGGTGAAATATTTTAAAGCTCTGTGGCATGCAGGAAGTTTCCTTACCACGCTAGCTTCATCTATTAATGTCAAGAGTGGCCTCCAAGCACGCTGAAAAATAAAAATGTACTTCCTCCACACACACACACACACACACACACACACACACACACACACACACACACACAAAGTGCTTCTCAGGCAATGTGCCACACCCTTGAGAACCACTGGAGTAGAGTATTATGACTAATGGGGAGAAATTCTCAAGGGGAGGTTGGAAAGATGGGCAGGACATCCAGGAAGTCTACAACCCAGTGGATGCTCAAAGGGCGGCAGGTTCCTTCCTTAGGTCTTTACTTTTTAACCTTTAACTTTTTAGTCTTTTGATTTTGTTTCGTTTTATGAATATTTCTTACTTTTAAAAAATATATTTGTATTGATTTGCGGGGGCAGGAGGGGGAGGGAGAAGGAGAGAGAGAGAGAGAGAGAGAGAGAGAGAGAGAGAGAGAGAGAGAGAGAGAGAGAGAGAGAGAGAGAGAGAGAGAGACATTGATTAGTTGTCTCCTGTACACACCCTGACCGGGGATCAAACCAGCAACCTGGGTATATGCCCTGACCAGGAATCAAACCGGTGATCTTTCAGTGTACAGGATGATGCTCCAACCAACTGAGCCAGGGTGTTATGTCTGTTTCTTATAAATAGCATATTTTTTATCAATCATTTTTAGAACCCATTTAAAAGACATTACCTACCACCTGCAAGAGATTGCCAAGCACCACTGTAAACCCACACACCAGAGCAGAGCTAGCAACAGTGATTGCTCAACAGATGTCTGGTAAGTGAATAAATAAACTAGTTCTTTTAATCTTCTTCAATGTTTTAAAGTTATATATCTTGCTTTTCATTTTATATGTGATTACTTTCAAGTTTTTCTGAAGCGTCATTAACATTTCCCATAATTGTCAACATCAGGAATAAAATGTTTTATTTTGAGACCTTTTTATTAAGAGAATTTCTATTTTTCCCTCATTACTTCTCAGCCTTTGTTAATAAAATCTTGGGGTTTAGATCTATATTATTACTAAGGCTTTTTTTTTCCCACTAAGAAACTTTCTCTTTTTGACATTTGCCTCTAGTTTTATGACCCGATTTACAATTATTTAGGTATCTTATTTTAATTGGTCTGCATGTTCCTGCCTATTCCTTTATGTCGGCTTTCTCTTCTTGACCTGTTAATTATATTTCTTCTCTCTGTCTTCAAGTAATTTTTCAAGAAGAATATAAGGGTATATCTTTCTAGAGACCTTACATTTGATCACTGTCAGTGAAAGACCACTTGAATAAGTATTGGATTTTTGGGTTACAACCCTTGAATAATTAGCTCCTGAATAACTGAGAGTTGATTTAAATAATGCAGTATTTGAAAGAATACAATTTTCAATAACACTGTTATTTATATTGTTTAAAATGTAAATTTAAAAAAAGAATAGATTAATTTCCCAGCTTTTTTATGTGGAGAAACTTCTTTATTGCTAATTATAGGATGGACACTCTCCTACACTTCTCCCTTAGAAAATAAGATATAATACATACATCAGAGGGTTTGGAACTCATTTATTCTTTCATTTATTCAAGCAAGAATACAAAGGTGTCTGATTTATTCAGTTTTTATTGAACAGTTACAATTTTAGCTCATAAACACAACTCAAAAGAAGAGGAAGTTGTGATCCTTGATATTTGAGGAACTTACTATCTTGTTAGAGAGACAAGAAATCCATAAAATTAACTGGGGAGCCAATTACAAGGCAGTGTACAAGCTAATGTTACATATTAGGTGTGTCTGTAAAACCTAAGACAAGTAAGAAACGACTTTAGTGACATATGTATGTGTATGTGAATATACAGTATATGTACACATATAGTTATATATTGCTTAAGGATGGGGATATGTTCTCAGAAATGGGTCATTAGATGACTTCCGCATTGTGTGAGCATCATAGGGTGCACTTAATGAACTTAGATGGTGGAGCCTATTACACACCTATGCTATACGGTATAGCCTATTGCTCCTAGGCTATAAAGCCTATACAGCATGTTACTACACTGAATACTGCAGTTGTAACACAATGGTAAGTAATTGTGTATCTAAACATATACAGTAAACATGCAGTCACTATAAGAGATAAAATATGTGTGTGTCTGTGCCTGAACTCCAGGGAGAGAGAGGCACCAAAGGAGGGAGAGTAGAAATCAAGAGGAGGAAGGGAGGAAGAGAGAGAGGGAAGGAAGGGGAGAGAAAGGGAGAGGAGAGGTAGAAAGAGAATCAGAGATAAAGCATGAGAAGAGAAATAATAACAGGGAGAAGGGCAGGAAGGAGAGGGAGAGAGGAAAGGTGGAGGGAGAAAGGAGGGAAGGGACAGGAGCTATAAAGAGAAACTGAGGAAAGAAAGTGAGTTTGTATGCAATGATGTGTGCAAGGGGTTGTGGCGGGGGGGGCTCCCCTCCTCCCCAGCCTCTCCCAGCTGGCCCTAGGGCACAGGACAGGTGAACCTTCTCATCTGTTTAAATCACTCATAGCCAGCAGTATACTCCCATCTGGCTAGGTCCAGCCTTTTATTTCAACAATAGAGGCCTGGTGCCCAAAATTTGTGCACTGGAGGGAGTGTCCCTCAGCCCAGCCTTCACCCTCTCCAATCTGGGACATCCTTCTCGCAATCCGGGACTGCTGGCTCTTAACCACTCGACAGCCTGCTTGCCTGCCTGATTGTTCCTAACCGCTTCTGCCTGCCAGCCTGATAACCCCTAAATGCTGGTGTGATTGATGCCTAACTGCTCCCCTGCCGGCCTGATCACTCCCAACTTCCCTCCCCTGCCATCCCAATTGCTCCCAACTGCCCTCCCCTGCTGGCCCGATCACCCCAACTGCCCTCTCCTGCAGGCCGGGTTGCCCCTACCTGCCCTCCCCTGCTGGCCTGGTTGACCCCAACTACCCTCCCCTGCTGGCCTTGTCACCCCTAACTGCCCTCCCCTGCAGGCCTTGTCCCCCCAACTGCCCTCCCCTGCCAGCCCGACTGCCCACAACTGTCCTCCCCTGCTGGCCATCTTGTGCCAGCCATCTTGTGACAATGTGGGGGTGGCCATCTTATGACGACGTGGGGGCGGCCATCTTGTGATGATGTGAGGGCATTGCGCGAGGGTGCGAGGGCCACCTAGGCTTTCATTAGTATAGATGGCAAATCTTTTGTTTATAATCCTATATAATAAAAGCCTAATATGCTAAGTGTCCGGTCGTCTGGTCAGCTGTTCAACAAATCAAAGCATAATATGCTAATGATATGCTTAGGCTGCTCAACTGCTTGCTATGACGTGCACTAACCACCAGGGGGCAGACAGTCAACCAATTGCTATGATGTGCATTGTCCATCAAGGCTCAGACAGTCGACTGCTCGACCAGCCGCTATGACGTGCACTGACCACCAGGGGGTAGATGTGCTGATCGGTAGGTTAGCTTGCTGCTGGGTTCTGGCCAATCGGGACTGAGCGAGACAGGCTGACACACCCTGGATCCCTCCTGCAGTCCCACCCCAGTTGGCCAACCTCCTGCGTCCCTCCCCAGCCTCGATTGTGCACCGATAGGGTTCCTTGGCCTGGCCTGTGGCCTCTTGCAACCCGTGACCCCTCGTGGGATGTTGGAGAGCCGGTTTTGACCTGATGGCAGAACAACCAGTTGCTATGATGCACAATGACCACCAGGGAGCAGATGCTCAACGCAGGAGCTGCCCCCTGTTGGTCAGTGCGCTCCCACAGAGGAGCGCTGCTCAGCCAGAAGCTGGGCTCATGGCTGGCAAGTGCAGTGGCGGTGGCGGGAGCCTCTCCTACCTCCATGGCAGCCCTACCAGGTGTACCAGTTAAGAATGCGGATTTTGTAATCCAAAGAAGACACGATAATTTCAAGAGAAACATCAAAAGTGCTTTATTCAAAGTAATGTCCATCACTAGCTACACATTTCCCCCATCTTTCAGGTAATTTGTGGATACCGTCCCAAGAGAACTTTTCTTGTTTTAAGGCAAACCATTCAGAGACCCAATTTTCCACTTCTTTGTACATTTTGAAGTGCTGCTCAGAAAGTGTGTGTGCCATCCATCAGAACAGGTGGTAATCTGAAGGAGCAAGGTCTGGTGAATACAGCAGGTGGGTTAATACTTCTCAGGCAAGATCTTTTAATGTGTCTTTAATTGGTTTTGAAGTGTGTGATGGTGCATCATCATGAAGCAAAATGACTTTGTTGTGTCTTCTGGCATATTCTGGTCATTTTACTATCAAAGCTTGGTTCAAATTGATTATTTGTTGTTGGTAGCCATCAGTATTAATGGTTTCACCTGGTTTTAGAAGCCCATAATACACCACACCTTCCTCATCCCACCAAACGCAGAGCATTGTCTTCTTTCCGAAGTGATTTGGCCTTGCAGTCGATGTTGATGGTTGGCCTTGATCAACCCATGATTTTGTGCATTTGGGATTCTCAAAATAAATCCAATTTTCATTGCCAGTCACAATTCAACACAAAAAAGACTTTCTTTCCTGCCATTGAAGCAACATTTTATGGATGACTTTTCAGTTTTCCATTTGTCTTTCATTCAGTTGATGTGGCACCCATTTTTCTTCCTTTAAAATCTTTCCCATTGTGTGTAAATGATCAGAAATTGTTTGCTGAGCAACGTTTATTCTTTCTGCAAGTTGTTTTTGAGTTTGACATGCATCTTCATCCAATAATGCTTGCAATTGTTGGTCTTCAAACTTTTGCAGTTGACCTGGACATTCTTTGTCTTTCACATCAAAATCATCACTTTTAAAGTGTTTAAACCAATGTTCATAAGTATCTTGAGATGGAGCATGTTCACCATAAGCTTCCTGAAGTATATGATAACTTTCAGCAGCACTTTTCTTCAAAATAAAGTAATTAATTAAAACTTCCTGCAAATGCTCTTTTTTTTGGCACGAAATTCGACATTTTTAAGTGTAAAAATATCTATGATGTTAACACCTTCAGCAAATTTGACATATGAAGTTTTTAAGCTTGTCAATACAACAAAATAGCATACATATCAAATCACATATATATCAACATATGTGTAACTCCATCTATTGAAAAAAACCCGCATTATTAACTGGTACACCTGGTAAGGATGTCCGACTACCGGCTTAAGTCCTGTGACATCCCCTGAGGGGCTCCTGGACTGCAAGAGGGGGCTGAGGGGGAATTTCGTGCACCGGGCCTCTCGTTCATTATAAAACCTTATGGGATCACTGTCATATACTAGTATGTGTTTCATTGTTGACTGAAATGTAGTTATGCAGTGCATGACTATATATACACACATGCTTTATATACCTATGAGTTGTGAAACAATTTATTTAATTTTACATGTAGTCTTTGCCAATTTGTAGGATACTGGAAATTTAAAGGTGATTAAATTGAGTAAGGTATTCAAGGAACTTATAGAATGGTGAGGAAGAGAATCAGTCACCAGATAATGCAAAGTAAAGAAAGATGCATGTGGAGTAAAACTGGCTGCCACCAGCTTCTTGGAAGAGGCACATCTTCTTGCTATTTCAGGGTGTTATTTGAGTAGATATACAGTTGAACATAGGTGATATACCTGGTAAACCTCAGGTTGAAGGTAACATTGTTATATAATCTGCACAGAAGTGTTGGTTCCTAATTCTGCATATCACCCATTTGGCACTCAGAATTATTGCTTAACTTGATTTTAATTCAATCTAAAACTCTTTTTTTGTGATATTAACATTTGGGGACTTTCTGCTTTGCCGGTCTTCAGAGAATAGCACACAGAGATGACAGAATTGGTAAATTCTAAACTTACTGGGAGGAACCTAAAAGGTTTTTTGATGGTTAATTTTATGTATCAACTTGGCTAGAACACCGGGTGCCCAGATATTTAACATTATTAGAGGCGAGTCTGTGAGAGCGTTTCCAGATAAGATGAACATTTATATTGGTAGACTGAGCAAAGCAGATTTGTTTCCCCAATATTAGTGAGCCTCTTCTAATCCCTGAAGGCCTGAATTGAACAAAAGACAGAGTAAGAGAACTTGCTCTCATTGCCTGACTGTCTTGCAGCTGGGATATCGGTCTCTGCCTTCAGACTTGGACTTGGAATTAAACCATTGGCTTTCTGGGTCCCCAGTTTGCTGACTGTATATCTTGGGACTTGTCAGCTTCCACAATTGTGTGAACCAATTCTTTATAATAAATCTATCTTACTATCAATCTATTATTGGTTCTGTTTCTTTGTAGAATATTGATTAATATAGATTTTGGTAGCAAGAGTGGTTCTGGAGGAACAGAATTTTATTTTATTTTTCAAAATATTTTTTATTGGTTTTTAGAGAGAAAGAAAGAGAGATAGAAACATAGACGAGAGAGAAACATTATTGATTGGCTGCCTCCTGCACACCCCCTAGTTGGAATATAGCCTGTAACCTGGGCATGTGCCCTGTTGGAATCTTACTGGTGACCTCTTGGTTCCTGGGTCAATGCTGAGCCATGCTGGCCTGGCATGGGAACAGAATTTTAAGGGTGAGTTTTCTGGATTGGTTCTGGGGTTTCCAGATTTGGCTCTCTAATCTGATTAGTTTTAAAGATGTTAATAACTGTTTCTAGCAGTGAAGACATCAATGATAATTCATGCTTGATCTGGCAATAGAGACACTAAAAGTATTATTGAATACTCCTAATTAACGGCTTATAAGAAGCAAGGGTTTGGGGACTGTATATGATAAGTTTGAACATTTTGACAAACTAATGAGTTTAATGAGATTGGCTGGTTGCTCCTATTGTAGCTGGACCAAGTGGTGAAAGAAAAGAATGAGCTCAGGAATGTAAATTTGATAAAGATCCACTTCCCAGAGGTGGACAAATGAATGGATTATAAGAATCTCTTAACCTAGTACCTGAAGGGGTGTTTGTACCAGGTGTTACTAGATCCAGTGAGTAATTAGCAGAAATTACTTTAGTGATGGGAAAAACAAAATTGTGGGACCATATTGGAGTCTTTAAAGGTTTATCATTGAAAGTCTCACAGACCCTGGGCTTGGTATCTTTTTACTGCTGTGTGATTGGGCCACATTTTTGATGACGGGGCATTTCTCTCCTTGCTAAGGTTGTTCAATAGCAATGAAATTGTCTAATAGCTGATGAATGAGTGCTAAGGTGCAGTGTTCCCATGAACTAATAAGGTTAAGTTTATATCAGTTTGTCTTACCCTAGAACCATGGTCGGCAAACTGCGGCTCGCGAGCCACATGCGGCTCTTTGGCCCCTTGAGTGTGGCTCTTCCACAAAATACCACGGCCTGGGCGAGTCTATTTTGAAGAAGTGGCATTAGAAGAAGTTTAAGTTTAAAAAATGTGGCTCTCAAAAGAAATTTCAATCATTGTGCTGTTGATATTTGCTCTGTTGACTAATGAGTTTGCCGACCACTGCCCTAGGATAAACACTTCCTTGGGTGGCAGTGTTTTTTGTTGTTGTTGTTGTTGTTTGTTTACTTTATAACTGGCTTGACTACTAATGAGAAAGTCAGGACGTATACATTCTAACTTGAGGTAAACTTTAGGGAAATCCATTACATCTATTTGCCTAAGTCCCCTCTCCCCCCTTCAATTAAGTGTTATAATCATATTAACCAAATCATCAGGCTGTTATGAAAAATATTTTAATTAAAAGATTCCCATGCCAATGCATCCCTTTGGTGACGAATAAGAAATTGGCATAATGAGGTGGTAATCTCCAGCTCAATAGGAGGGAGAGAACTGCACAGGAAGTTCTGAGATTCCTCACTTCACCTGGGAACAATTACAGTAATGACTGTAATAACAATAATAATAATAACAAACAAGAAAAGCCCAACAATACTTACCATTTATATGATACCAGTGCCAGAAATTCTCTGGAGAAGGCAGGTGGCAGTCTAGTTGGAAAGAGGTGGGCGGCTAGAGACTTGTCTTGAGGTTGCCTTGGCATAGGACTTCATCTAAGGTTGAGAAAATGACAACTGTTAAAAGTCAAAGCATAAGGATGGAATAGGCAGGTGGAGGAGGGGTGAGGTGTCTCAAGTTGCCTCACTCCCTCTCTTTACTCCCCACAAGCTATTTCTTAATGCTGGCTGATGCATGGTGCTTTGCCTTTGCAGAACTCAGAATAACTTATTTCCATCAGTACAACTACTGCAGATATAGTCGTTGTGTAGTCTTTGTTCAAAGGAAGTGTTATTTGTTCTGTATTTTCTGTATCATGTCATTCTCTCATAGGAAAATGCTAATCTGTGTAAGACTGAAAGGGCAAAGGGAGAAAGGCCTCCAAGGATGTTAATGAAATCCTTTTATGAGGTGCATGTCACATCATATAGGAAATTGTCCAGTATCAAATAACAAATGTTTGGGTGACAAGGGGTTAAAATTCTTCCATCTATCTAAGAATTCAGAGTCTGAATATTACATATTGATAATTAGGGAAGGATGAGGATGGTCTTGATTTGATCGGGATACAAGTGCTCCCCCTGCCCCAACCATTATATCAATGGTGGCCTTATTCTAGAACTTCCCAAACTGGTTTGAAACGTTCCCAGTCATCATTCCTAAAAATGAAATATTATCTACTATGTACATGAGCTCTTGAGAACTTTCCTAGCTTGTAATTAAATAGGCATAAAAGGTGAGTAACACGTTCAACTCAAGTAGAATGCTGGCTTGTTTGATCAAGCATTTACAAAGATTCTCCTGAGTGGTGATTAAAAGCGAATTCATGGTTTTGGGTTCTTCCCTCAGTGTATCAGTCTCATTTCTTTAGCAGAGTCTCTGAGTCTCACCTTGGGGCACATTTTCTGAGATGCTAGACCCAGTTTAAAACTCCAGATTGAGTTCTACATATTAAATGTGCCTGTTTGATTTTGAATGCTTGAGCTTTGCCTGGGGCTCCCTCTCTAATTAATCATCCCAGAGGTTTAGAATACTTCGGCCCAATCCTTTCTGATTTGTCAAAGGAAATAGAGAAGGTCTCAGTTTGAAAAAGTGCTTATCTGATGTGTCACATCATATGGATTTTAAGATTTAAATACATTTTCTTTTTACGTGCAGTGGCTTTATCAAAGCAGAAAGATGGAATATTTGCATATATTATCCACAGTCCCCCACACTGGCAGACAGAATGGGTGATACAGTACAGGAAAGGAATGGCTATTTAATAGTTCTTTTTCCTTTCCATTCAGATCACACACACTTTTACCGAAAGAAGCCTCACAGCACGGAGTCTGATATTACAGCAGTGTTTTCAGGAAGCAATAATTGTATAGTCCTCATTAAACTGGTTCATAAAAGAATCCTATTAAAACCAATACAAATAATAAACCTTGAAAATGCTGCTCTAAATTCCAAGAGGGTGGCAAAGATATGCTACAGTAGCGGTCTTCCTGTTTAGAGGGTTATTTCGAAAACCACGTGTGCTGAATTTTTCTTAGCCAAGCAAGCACCTCACTACCAAATAAAAAGACCCAGGAATATTTCAAAGGTATTCAATCCAATCCTGTGCCTTTAACAGTCGTTCTTCTCCACGAATTTATCCCTAATTCTGACAGGATACCCAACCAAAAGGCTAATTATCTTTAATCGCTTAATTAATAGGTAATTCTTACAAAGAGGCTAAACACCTGAACCCGCCAAGTCCTTTTTGCATGGGCAAACCCAGCTGGTTCTATGTGCTAATTTCACTAAATGAGAATTTGGCCAAACTGTGTGTTGCTGCAAATAATGGTAGATGTATCAAATTAAAAAATAATAATGAAAAAGTTATTTTTTTTGTTCTCCTTTAATCACAGAGGCGGTTGTGGAAGGCCCCAAATGCACAGGGCATATGGCTCACCTCACCACCCCAGATGGTGCTGCCGGCCCAGCCTCCCCGAGGTCCACGCTGGCGGCCCTCACTCCTTCCCTGGGCCCTCACCCCTTCTCCTCAGCCTTCCAGCTGCTCTGCTGCTGTATGCTGGTCTTTCTCAATAGTTTCCCCTGCTTTTCTGTATCTGCCAATGTTTTCTCTTCTCAGGGTGTTTCCCAACTTCTTCCTCACTCAGGTCCCAGACCTGTTTCTGTCTGTCCTCTGAAGGAGATCAACATTCACACGGGCTGGCATTTGGGTCTTTGCAAAGGTTTGCTAATGATTTCTCGACTGCAGATCTCATGATACATCTGGGATGTTGATCTAGTTCAATGGCTTCTCAGTGTTTCTGAACTGAAAAGTATGAGGGACCGCTTTATAGCTAAGCACTTGTTATTTTACCTTTTCCCGGGAGCCTTGTACAGATTATCCTATATAATAAAGAGGGAATATGCAAATTGACTGTCACTCCGCCACCAAGATGGTAGCGCCCACAGCGGAGGCGGGGGGTTTCCGTAACACAAGATGGCTGCACCCACAGCAGAGGCTGAGTTCCCGTAATGAGCCTTAATGAGCATTCAGCAGGGACCTGAGGTTGTGCCCCCGCCTCCGCCCCCCGTGGGGCTTGACAGGGGACCTCAGGCTGCACCCCCTACCCGGCGGGGCTTGACAGGGGACCTCAAGGTACACCCCTCCGCCCCAGTGCTGGGCCGGGGGACCTCAGGCTGCTCCCATTACCCCTGGCTGTGGGACCTCAGGCCATGCCCCCCTTCCCAGCAGGGCTTGACCGGGGACCTGAGGCTGCGCCCCCCGCCCAGCGGGGCTTGATGGGGGACATCAAGGCATGCTTACCACCCTGGCCCAGGCTGGGGGTCCTCAGGCTGTGCCCCCCGCACCGGCGCCGAGCCAGGGGACCTGAGGCTGTGCCCCCTGCCCAGCGAGGCTTGACAACGGTGGGACCGGCTGGGTCTGGATCTAGCCCAATGGGGAGGGAGCCGGCCGGGTCTGGGTCTCACACGATTTTGAGGCGCATGTGGGTGGGCAGGGACTTGACTCTGGGTCCCGTGGTGTGCCCCAGACTCTGACAGGAGGAAGATCTTCATATACATTTTACTAATTTTCTTTCATCTCTGACACTTCTAATATAGAGAAAGGGGAAATAGCAATATTAAAATATTTCCTCTAATTAATCCCCTTTTAATATGCACGAGTTTCGTGCACTAGGCCAATAGTCACCAACATAATGGTCACTTAATAAAAAAACTCAAACATCTCTAACATTTCTTCTCATTCATATCTGTGAGTGCTGTTCTTTTCTGTCTCTTCCCCTCCCCTCCAAACACAATATTCTTTGTTCCCTCTCACTACTCCTCAGTCTTCAGATCTTGATCAGTGTGTCTCATATTTTACCTGCATCAGAACATCTGGAGGGCTTTTATAACTCAGATTGCTGGACTCCATCCCCCACATTTCTGATTTGGTAGGTCTGGGGTGAGGCCAGGAAATCTGCATATCTAACAAGTTCCCAGGAGGTTCTGATGCTGCTGGTCCAGGGGCAGCACTTTGGGAACCACTGAGCAGAGATGAGAGAGATTACAGGCGTTCAGTGTTCTAGTTTGAGAGTCACTGTTAATCCCGCTTCACTGCCTTTCCAGCTGGGTAGCCGCTCCTCTGAGAAAGCTCCCTAAACTTCTGTTTCTTCACTGATAAATGAGTTTAACAAAACATCCCTACCCAGGTTGATAAAAAGAAGATGTGAGATCATGTTTATTAAGCATTTGAACAAAAATGGATTGTGATTTTGTTATTACGTTTTATTTCTTCTCTAGACCTCAATTTTCAGGACTTCTAACTGAATTATAAAGGGTCCTTTAAGCACCCAATTTGATTAGGGTAGTGTGTCTGTTCAGAAAATAAGAAAATAAAATTCCTTTGAGAGGATGTTGACAAAATAATGATTCCAAAATTCATCTGGACAGGCACAATAATAGCCAAGAGAATTTTGAAAGGAGGCTCCTCTTTTTCTTCCCTCCAATTTAGTTTTTGCTTGAATTAAAAGTCTCTCAATTTTCCTTCTTTTCCTGTTTTGTAAGTTTATTATTTTTTTAATTGGGATTTTATCCCACCAGATATCAAAATATATTATAAAGTCACAGTAATCAAGACAACATGGTATTGGCTTAGGAAAGGCAAATAGATTAAAGGAGTAGAGTAAAAAATTCTCTATCACACATAGACACACATTCATATGTATTGTATATGTGATTTTAAGTCAATGAGGGAAACAGTTAAATGATGTTGGAGCAATTAATTATTGATTTAAACACATTGATAGTTACTTCATATTACACAAAAATAATTTCTGAATGGGTTTCTAAAACCTAAAGAGTATTGAAATTTCTTTCAATGTGTGTGATAAGGGTGATAATTCTATAATCTTGGGAGAATGAAAAGAAATAAATGTAAAAATGTCATACTTGAATTCATATAAGTTTGAAACTTCTGTTTGAGAAAGATGTTATGAATAAAGTTGGAGGAAAAAAAGGAATAACACTAAATGATAAAACCACCTTTCAAAGTAATAGGGAAACA
This sequence comes from Cnephaeus nilssonii, assembly GCF_951640355.1. Lineage (NCBI taxonomy): Eukaryota > Metazoa > Chordata > Mammalia > Chiroptera > Vespertilionidae > Cnephaeus > Cnephaeus nilssonii. The sequence goes on along the minus strand of NC_137080.1, from coordinate 72,507,294 downwards.
AAACACGAATAATTCAATAATAAAAAAGCAGGCAAAGCATATGAATAGCCAATTCAGATGAGGAAGAAGAAATAAAAATGCTTCTAAAGACTGATAAGATTTAGAATTGTTAAGGCTCTGGAAATGTAGTCACTGTCACCCAATGTTCATGAAAATGTAAATTTATGCAACTTTTTGGTGAGCAAACTAAAAATGCACATAACAATTTGATACATCAAGTCTGTTTCTAGAAATTTATACTTTATACAACAGAAGTACTTTCATGTAGGCATAACATGTTCACAGGAACGTTAATTGCAACTTTTGTGTTAATACTGAAAAATCTAAAGCAATCTAAATATGCACCAACAGGGAAATGGTTAATTATATTATGGTACATACACTAGATGGGATACCATATAAAAAGTACTTCCACCAAAATGAAACATTAGATATAAAAAAATCTTTGCAGGATAAAATATAACAAACATCCATTTGGAAGGCATAGTTTAACTGGCAAGAAAGTAAGAAATATTCTTAGGGAGCAAAAAGAAGAATTAGGAAACCAGAATGTTAAGCACATCCAAGAATGCTCTGAGGGCATTTGCTCATAGCAAAGACTGGAAATAGTGGGCAGGAGACAAGGCCCTGGGCTTGTGCAGGATGGAGCTGCAGCTTCAGAATATAGCAATTTCTTGTGGTGGATTTTCAGTGAGAAAAGACCATGCTAGGCAAAAGGATAGCAAAAGGGAGGCAAAAAAGACACTTATTTGTCTCCAACTGGACTCTGGGGAGGAAAAGGTAAAATAATCCTTTCATATTCATCAGAAAAGGCCCCAAAATAGGAAAAATAAATGTAATTTTCAGAAGAGGGATCATAAGTAGCCAATAAATGCTTAACTTTACTAGTGCTTAGGAGATTACAATGTAAAACCAAAATGAAATATCTGTCAGTCACGCAAATATTGCAAGTCAGAAGATACCTATTGTCTCAGTCTGTTTGGGCTGCTATAACAAAATATCACAGACTGGATGGCTTATAAACAGCAGAAATGTTTTGCTCACAGTTCTGGAGGCTGGGAGGTTTGAAATCTGGGTATCAGGATGGTCAAATGTAGGCCCTCTTCCAGGTCACAGACTTCTTGTATCCTAACATGACAGAAATGACAAGGGCTCTCTCTGGAGGCCCTCCCCCCCCCTTATTTTTTTATATAAGGCACTAATTTCCTTCATGAGGGCTTTACTCTCATAATTTAAGTACCTCTCAAAGGCCTCACTTAGTAATATCATTGCCTTTGGGGGTTAGATTTCAATATGTGAATTTTGAAGGGACACAAGCATTCAAACCATGGCACCTGTTATTAGACTACCAGACCTACGCTGGGAGAATAAAATGGAACAACTACTTTGGGCAATTATATAGCAATAAATAATATTTAAGCTACAATATCCTATGGGTCATCAATCACTTCTACATTTAAACTTTAGAGAAGCTCCCACACAGGATACAAGGATGTAGTTACAAGAATGATAGCATTTGTAATAGCAAAAATGATAAATAACCTAAATGTGTGATAAAAAAATCCTATCTAATAAAAGAGTAATATGCAAATTGACTATACCTCTGCTACACCACAAGCCACGCCCACCAGCCAATCAGGAGCAAGAATGCAAATTAACCCAACCAAAATGGCTGCGTCCACAGAGAGAGCAGGAGGCTTGGGTTTCCCTGGCAATGGAGGAAGCCAAGCTTTCCGCCTGCCCTGGTGGGCCCAGGCCTCCATTCAAGACTACAAAGTTTCAGTTATAGAAGAGAAATAAATCCCAACAAAAATGGCAGCAGTCACGGAGCTGGAGAAAGCAGGAGGCTTGAGTTGCCCCCGGCGATGGAGGAAGCCAAGCTTTCCAGCAGGCCCAGGCCTCCACTCAAGGCTACAAAGTTTCAATTATAGAAGATAAATAAATCCCAGATACCAGGGCCTCTGCTTGGGTCGCCAGGGGGCATGACCAGCCTGCAAACCACCACAGGCACCTTGCCTAGGCCGCCCCATGCCCCAAGGGAACCCCACCCTGATCTGGGACACCCTTCAGGGCAAACCAGCTGGCCCCCACCCATGCACCAGGCCTCTATCCTATTTAATCCTATCTAATAAAAGAATAACATGCAAATTGACCATCACTCTAACACACAAGCTGGCTGCCCCCATGTGGTCAAAGATGACTGCCCCCATGTGGACACAAGATGGCTGCCACAAGATGGCCAGCAGGGAAGGGAAGTTGGGAGGAACCAGGTCTGCAAGAGAGGGCAGTTGTGGGCGATCAGGCCAGCAGGGGAGGGCAGTTGGGAGGGACCAGGCCTGCAGGGAAGGGCAGTTGGGGACAAACAAGCTGGCAGGGGAGCAGTTAGGCATCAATCAGGCTGGCAGGGGAGCAGTTAGGCATCAATCAGGCTGGTTAGGGGGTGATCAGGCTGGCAGGCAGAAGCGGTTAGGGGCAATCAGGCAGGAAGTCAGGAGAGCAGTTGGGAGCCAGCAGTCCTGAATTGTGAGAGGGATGTCTGACTGCCGGACATCCCTCGAGGGGTCCCAGATTGGAGAGGGTGCAGGCTGGGCTGAGGGACACACACCCCCGTGCACGAATTTCGTGCACTGGGCCTCTAGTGTATAAATAAATTAGTAATGGTAATTAAATAGTAGAATGGTATTCTGCAGTGAAAATTAAGGAATAGAGCAATGTATATTCACCCATGTGTTCTTACAATATAATTTTGAATGAAAAGTGTAAGTCATAGAGAAATCCATATAATATATGTCAGTCCTATAAAGCTTTGAAACATTTAAAACAATGCTGAATACTGGTTAGCAATTCATACATTTCTATACTTGTACCAAAAAAAAAAAATTATGTGGGTGACAGAAACAAATTTAGGATAACAGTTACCTTCACTGGGGATGTGAAGAGGTGAAGAGGTGATGTTGCTGTGGGGTAAACAACATGGAACAAAACTTTGTGTCCAGTGATAGCTAATAATGTAATAAGTGTTGACACAATTCAGAATATTTTCAATCTTCTAAAATGATAATCATATAGATTATAACATAAACCCAGAGAAATATTTTATATGATTAATAAAAATTCAAATTAAGAGGTACATTATATTTATTACATTAAAAAACAGGAGCACATGGAACCAGATTAAAAGGTAATGTACAAATATGGATATAATTTTTCTAAAGTGGCCTTAGTGAATGGTTAAAAATTAATTCTCTTTAACATTGACATATCATGGTCTCAACTTTTAATTATTTTTAGATTCCCCTAAGAATGAAATAAAAATTCCTGAGGACTCTGAGTATTGATCTGATAACTTGATCAGAGTCTGAATAAGCTGTCATTCAGAACTCTTTCAGCTCAGAGCCATTGAAGTATGTTAAAGGTTTGAATCAGCGAACTTGCCACATGCCTAATTTTTGTTATGGATGAAGTATATGGAGGAGATTGTGTTATTTCAGCAACTTTTATATAAATTTGAAATTATTTAAAAATGAAATGTAAAAGTATTCATATGGAAAAAGTAAATATGCACCAAAGATCCTAAAAAATAAGAATGGTGTGAAGAGAATTATTGATTGTATGTTAAAACATATTCTAAACCTTCTGTCATTAAAAGACTCTTATACTGACATCTCACATCTGTCAGGTAACTATTATAAAAAAGATAACAAATGTTGGCAAGGATGTGGAAAATTAGAACTCTTGTACATTGTTGTGAAATGCAAAATGGTGCAACCACTAAGGAAAGACAATATGGAAGTTCTGCAAAAAATTAAAAATAGTGGTACCATATGATGCAGTACTTACTTCTGGGCGTGTATTCAAAATAATTGAAATCAAAATCTTGAAGAGATTTTAGCATTCTTATATTCATTGCAGCACTAGTCACAATAGCCAAGATAGGAAAGCAATTTAAATGTTCATGACGTATGAGTAAAGAAAATGTAGTTATATACACACAGTGAAATACCATTCAGCCTTAAAAAAGAAGGAAATTGACCTAGCTAGTTTGACTCAATAGATAGAGTGATGGCCTGCAAACTAAAGGGTCCTGGGTTCAATTCTGGTCAAGGGCATGTACCTTGGTTGCAGGTTCCTCCTGGCCCAGGCCCTAGTTGGGGCTCGTACAAGAGGCAACCAATCAATGTGTTTCCCTCACATCAATGTTTCTCTCTGTCTTTCCCTCTCTCTTTCACTATCCCTAAAAAACAATGGAAAAGTATCCTCGGTTGAGAATTAAGACAAAAAAAAAAAAGTAGAAGAAGGAAATTCTGCAATGTGGGACAATATGAATGAAACTTGAGGACATCATGCTAAATGAAATCAGTCACAGAAAGACAAATGCTGCATGATTCCAAATACTATATAATCAAATTCATGGAATTAAAGAGTGGTTGTTACCAAGGGCCCAGGGTAGGGGGATCTGGGGAGTTACTAGTGAACTGGCATTAAGTTCTAATTAAGCAAGATGAATAATTTCTAGAAATATGATGTATAACGTTGTACCTATAGTCAACAATAATGCAATGTACACTTAAAAAGTTGTTAAGAGGGTAGCCCTGGATAGGTGGGTCAATTGGTTGAAGCTTCGTCCCAAACACCAAAAGGTTGGGGGTTCTATTCCCAGTCAAGGTGCATACTTAGGTTTCAGGTTCAATACCTGGTTAGGCATGTGTGGGAGACAACCCATCAATGTTTCTTTTTCACATTGATGTTTCTCTCTCTCTTAAAAAAAATCAATAAACATATCCTCGGGTGAGGATAAAAAAAAAGTTAACAGGGTAGGTCTCATGCTAAGTGTTTTTACCACAATAAAATAAAATTGTCTTAAAAACTATGAAACTGAGACATGAATGGATAGACCATTGCAAAAGATAGAAAAGTTCAGAAACACCCAAATATGTACAAAAATTAGACCCACGTAAATATAGAAAATAAGTAAATGATAAAGCTGTATTTTAAATTGCTGTGGAAAAGATCGACTTTAAAGTAAGTGATGTTGGAACAATTGGATAATCTTGAAAAGGAGAAAATAAAGTCCATATTCAAACTAATAAGTTTCAAATGCATCATATATTTTAGCAAAGTTATACATTTTATAGATTCTGTTTCCTAAGGCTGTCCACTGAAAGGGCAAAGACACAGTGACTACCCCTTGCAGGCACTGAGATATTAGTTTCTAAATACCTTTTTCACTAAAAGGAACCAGGACTCTTTGGAACATTGCGTGATTCCAGGACTTGCACTGAGAGAACATAAGATAAACCTGAAGCATGTTGGTTCAGAAAGCAAGAAAGTGCAGAAAGAATGACAGGAAAATGTCAAAAGAACACAGGAACACTACTTGACTGACTAAATTTGAGACAATAGGAACATCAAAAAACAAATATTGACAGTAATAAATTATAATACATTGACTATAAAAAAAATAATGACAAGGAGACAATCAGACAAGTCCATATTGTAGAAAATTTCCTAAGACCTGGACTCTTCACAAAATTTCAGTGTCATAAAAAACAGACACACAAACGGCAGGGTACAGTCTAAGTTAAAGAGGACTCAAGAGACACAACAACTAAATGAGATGTGGGATCTTTGATTGGATCTTGAATTTAAAAAGCACAGCCACAAAGAACATCTTTGTAGATAATCAGTGAAATTTGAACATGGACTGTATAGTAAACAGTATTATTCCAATGTTAAATGTCTTGTGTATGATAATGATTATGTAAGAGAATGTTCTTCTTAAGAGATGTACGGCATGTAATTAGTGGTGAGTTGTCATGATATCTATACCTTACTTTCAAATGGTTTGTCAAAAAGGGTATGTGTCAGTGATGTTAGCAACTGGCTCTAGGTGAAGAAGAATGCATGGTGTTCACTGAACTATTCTTTCAATTTCTTATAGCTTGCAATTTTTCAAAATTAAATTGGTAGAGGGATAAAACACAAATAAAACATTCACCATCAAGTCATTAAATCATCATTTTGATATGTAGAGATATTTGTAGATCATGTAATTATTTTGAATTATTTATAATTTAAGACAAATGTAAAAATAAATATACAAGTACATTAAGGAATAAATGATGTAAGTAGAAACCATCTGTCTCTACTCAGCAGATGAAGACATAAATCCACGAATAAATGAACTCCCCTCCAGTCACACTTAAGATGTGTAAGATTCCATTTCTGTGAGCTTTATACAGCAACTGACCCTCAAATATGGTTCTTCAAATACTTTAAATTTTCTTTTCAGGCTCTTGGCTTAAGAAAGTTCATTGTATTACACTTTATCAGAGAAAACAGACCTTTCAAAGATTTTGTTTTTCTTCTTTTTATACCTGCTATTTTTCTCTCTCATTTCAGCCAGGATTAAAATATCAGTAGGGACGCTTTCTATTTCTTAACCCAGTTCATTAACTGGTGAAGCGGCTGGAAGTCCTTCAGATCTACTGAATAAGGTGGTAATGATGCTGCAATGAACAATAAAGCGAGTGTTAGAACAGATTCTAGCCGATTTAACACTTTGAAATGACAGTCTTCTGTTCCTCTGTGTTAGCAAGGATTTGTCTTCAACCACAAATCATCATGGATCAAGATGTCACCATAATTATTAATACCACCTGCCTGGACAAAGGGAGCCAACACGGGCTTGTTCCCCAAGTGCAGTGGGATGGCTGGATCCGTATCCTGCTCTGCCCCCTATTGGCTGCTCTGCCCCCTACGGCTGCGTGATTTGGGGCAAGTTACTTAGCCTGTCTGGCTTGTTTCCTCAGGTGTAAAATGGGAATAATGATATCTAATCCAGAGATTTGTTGAAAAGATTTAAATGAGAATGCACAGGGCTTTGTACATAGTAAGCACAGTTTTTTTATTTTTATTAAGCACTATTTTGTCAATTAGATATGTCTCAAATGACTGAAGTGTTTAAAATAGTTTATATTTTACAGATATCACTTTCCTTTCAATTTTCATATTTACATACCAGGATGACTGGACTATTATTGCCCCTATACACTAACCCTACATTTTAAAAATATCTATACTAATAAAAGGGTAATATGCTACTTAGACCGGGAGACCTTCTGGGAGACCTTCCGGATGTCCTTCTGGACAAAGCCATGGTGGAGGGGCTGAGGCAAAGGTGTTTAGGGGCAACCAGGCAGTTGGGGATGATCAGGCCAGTGGGGGGGGGGGGGAGCAGTTGGGGACAATCAGGCTGGCAGGGGGGGCAGTTGGGGACAATCAGGCTGGCAAAGGGGGGGCAGTTGGGGGCAAACAGGCTGGCAGACAGAGTGGTTAGGGGCGATTAGGCAGGTAGGCAGGTGAGCAGTTAGGAACCAGTGGTCCTGGATTGCAAGAGGGGTCCCAGATTAGAGAGGTGCAGGCCGGGCTGAGGGACAACCCCCCCATACACGAATTTCATGCACCCGGCCACCAGTATATATATATATTTATTTATTTATTGTTGACAGTATTATAGATGTCCCCCATTTCCTCCCCTCCCTTCATCCCCCTTCCACCCAGCCTCTATCTATCCTTAAACTTTTTACATGGAAATGCATGTAACAAACATTGTTTATTTATCTACTGTCCTTCCAGGATTTTTATTTTGGTCACGTGCAGTTGTTTAATATATATTTCCTTCCTATATATACCATTAGGAATTGTGCCCTGGTATATGTGAGTCAAACATGTTTTTTTTCAAACATGTTAGATTGAAACTGGTTCTTCGTGATATCTTTATTCTCACTTTTTTTTTCTTTTGTGAAGTAATTTTACATTTGATTGGCTTTTACAATGCATTTAAGGATTCACAGTTCACATGGACATGTTGGAAGGGAATTTAAGCTTTAACCAGAATCCTGCATACCTGACTCAGCTTAAACTCCTGTTCTGATCTCTTCACAGTTTTTTACTCCATGAAAAATCAAACTGCACATTGTCTCACTTGTTCATCTTCTAAAAGTATTTATAAAGTACCTACTATGCTCAATGCTAAGGGGGGAATGTAAGGAATACTTCCTGTTCTCTAGGAAGAACCATTATAGTTAGAAATATAAATCATACAAATAAACACTTATCTAACAATGGATACTAATATGTAAATGGCCCAAATGAGTGGTCTAGATAGGGGGAAAGTTAATAAAGCCAGCAATGGTCAGAAAGATTCTGTTTATATTAAATGAGCTGCTTTTTAAAAGTTGGTCAGAGCCCTAGCTGCTTTGGTTCAGTGGATAGAGCGTTGACCTGCAGACTAAAAGGTCCCAGGTTCGATTCCGGTCAAGGGCATGTACCTTGGTTGCGGGCACATCCCCAGTAGGGGGTGTACAGGAGGCAGCTGATCGATGTCTCTCTCTCACTGATGTTTCTAACTCTCTATCCCTCTCCCTTCGTCTCTGTAAAAAATCAATAAAATATATTTTTAAAAAAATATATTTAAAAAAGCAGAAATTGGCTAGAAAGGAAAGAAAACGTATTCTATGGGAAAGGAACTGTGTGACCAAAAGCTTAGAATGGAGACTAAGTTTAACAAGTTGTCAAAAGAATGAAAAATAATAAGTAGTCTAGAATGTAGGGTAGAACTTGGGGAGAAGTCAGAAATAGGTACCTTAGAGAACGATTATAGAACATCTTAGCTAAAGGTATCACATATTTTGCAAACAGAAATCTTTAGAGGCTGTTAGACAGTAGGATAACTTGAAAAAATATTTTATGGAAATGTAAAATGTATTGGTATAATGGAAAAGATGAGGGACAAGAAACTGAAAGCAGAGAGCCCTGAGCTCTCCACTTGGTTTTCTGAAGAAGATAATGGTGGGCATGTTGCATTTAGTACAGTAGAACATACACATGCAAGTTTGGGGCTGGACATCAAACTTTGAGTCGTTATCATTAAGGTGACATTAAAGAGTTAAAAAAGATAGGAACTGGATTGATTTGGGTAAGGAAATAGCTGACAAAGGCAATAGGAGTGCTGAACTTTAAGAGAGCTTCTTCTTAAAATAAAACTTCCTTCATGTCTGTCTTTGTGTTTTATATGTTCAAGCTGTTTCAAATTTTTAGGTTGGTCCAATGCTAGAACCACAGCATCACCTATTCTGCCTAATGACCCTGGATAGGAAAACATTTGATAAAGTTTTCAAGCATTAAATGTAATGCCTAAGTAACTCTCAGGGTTTGTTTTGAATGTTGTCACTACATGCTGTTTTATAAAACCTTCTGACTAAACATAATGGGTATTGATGATCTTGAAGCATATTCCAGTTTCACATGGAAAGATCAGAGAATCTCTGTATATGTAACAGATGGATTAATCAGGAGGTCATTGGGGGAAATAGTGGAAGCAGAAAGATTGGTAGAGAAGCATATGTGCGTTCGTGGATATATTTGACCACATCAAAGTTGTGCAGATAGGCAGTGGTCTAGGAAGACATGACTTTTTGAAGATCAGCTACATATCAAGTATAATATTCTTGAGCCCAATCAAGAATGAGGTGAAGGCCCTGGTCTGTGAGCCTCAATTGGTTGGACATTGTCCCCTGCACCAAACGGTTGCTGCTTCGACTCTTGGCATGGTACATGCCGGGGTTGCAGGCTCAATTCTTGTTAAGGGGGCAGTGTGCAGAAAGCAGCTGATTGGTGTTTCACTTTCACATTGATGTTTCTCTCTCTTTCTCCCTCTCCTTCCCTCTCTCTCTCTAAAAAATAATAATAAAAAGATTATTTTTAAAAGAGAATGAGGTGAAGGCTGATTGACGTTGGTTCACACACTATAACTGCAGCTGTAAACAGCCAAGGCTCAGTGGGTTGATGTAAAAAATAAATTATTACCTAAGGGGGCATATGGAAGCAGGCTTAAAGGGAAGGTTCCTCTTCTCAGTTGGCTGGGGAGCAGAGGGAGATGGCTGTCACCTCATTGGGTATAGAACTTGGCTTACAGAACGCTCCAGTGGTGTGTCCTTGTGACAGCATGGATAGTGAATCTTAATGCAGTCCTGGTCAGTATTCCTGGGCAATTGCCAAAGGAGAAATCCGTAGTTACTGACCTAGATCTTCAGAGGGTTCTTGGTTCTTACACTATTGGAGGCCTGAGGGGGGCATTTGAGCAGATCAGCTTCTCTCCAGTCTGCATTTTCCTGCCTGAGTGTCTGTGAGCCTTTGAAAACCTCCTCTCTTTCTCTTGGGCAACAGTATTAGGTTGCCCTTGGAAGAGGGCTGGTAGGGCCCTATCTTTCAATTATTCTGTCTGGGCATTGGCCCACATTGTCTGCCAGGCATAATTTACATTTGGCACTGTGCTTAGTGCTTTACATACCTTCAAAACTGCTAGGGAATTATAATGTGAAACACCTGATAATTTCATTTAGGGTCTTGATGACCACCAGCGAGCTGGCTGAGAGTTGGGGAACAAACATCTATAGTGGGTCTAGGGAAAGAATAGCCTGTGAGGGATCTCCTGTTAGCTAGGTATTTTTCTTCACCTTCAGCTACTTAAAATCAAATGGCTTATGTGTCAAGTTCCCTGGGAGGTGCCAAACAAATGAAAATAACCTTCAAGGCACGATTTTCTAATGAATATGAATTCTTGCCATAAGCAACCGATTTCAATGGAAATCCTGGTCTTTGCAGAGAGAGAAACTAAGGGGAACTTACATCTTGGTGTGAAAGGCAGGATGATTTTTCCTTTGGTGGTTTGTTTTCTGGCCTGAGAAAATATTTGCGTATGAATGTGTAAGGGGAATTGCAGAAGCAGAGCTAAAACTTATTTTCTCCAAGAATGTGTTATAATACTACTAAAATGCAAAGGTCTGGCTGTGTGAACACATTAGTAGAGTATTCCTAGAAACCTCCATCTCAACATTGGTCAATATTTATTAAATCTATCTTTACAAAAGAAGAAAAAAGAGAAACAAATATCTGGAATGGCCTAATTGGTTCTACATTTGTGCCTGTGTGTGTTCTCTGGGGATACTCTTCCCTCTTAAGAAGAAATATTGTATTTATTCCTCAGAGGTTTATTCTAAGGAAATGATGAAGCCACTTCATTATGTGTGGTTCAAATTGTTTATTTTGTTGAGTATTTCATCTCTGCCTAATGGCTTCCACAAGAAAACAAAATGGGCATTTTAAAAGAAAGGAATAAACGAGAATCAATGAATTTAGATAAGCTAATTTTATTAAAAATTTAGAAATATAGGATAAATTACAAGCAAGACATAGATCATTTGATTTTTGCTGTCCACAATGAGAGCATATTTTATTCCCTACTCTCGTTGTATTAGAAGGGTATTAACTGCAGCGTGGAACTTTTGGAAAGCAGCTGTGAACCTGGATATTCCACTTACTTGCCAATATTTTATGACCAAACAGATGTGTACGCAAATCACACCTGTTCTAATTGCAGATGCCCTGCTTCAGTCAATCACTTTAAAATAACTTCTGTCTCGAAGACATAAAATGTGCTAAAGAATCTTGAAGGCTGGACAATGAAGGTGTCAGCTGCTCTCTGACCAAGGGCACGGCTGAAACATATGGTCGCATTTTCTATGCTTTCATGGGACTCCAGGGAGCACTCAATGACAAATCAATGAAAACTTCTCATGGATGGGAAAGTGAGAAGCCCAGAGAATGTGTTGGGGGGACAACAGGGCTCATCTTGCTCTACAAATGCTTTTTTTCACCCCTCTGTTCAGAGAAATCTTAAAGTGGTAATTGCCATGAGTGAGATCATAAGAGGAGGCAAATCTTATTTTGAAAGTAAAACTTGTCCTTTGAGAATTAAAAGGCAAAGTACTTGGCATTTACTATTTTGATTAGTCTTAACATTTTTTGTGTGTTTATATGCACAAATCAGGTATATAGAACTAAGAATAGCCCACAGACACTCTTCATATAATGATATACTGATCAGTTAAGATTCTCCTGGCTCTATAACCCATATCCCCAGATACCATTTATTAAGTTGAATCTCGAGTGTCAGAAACCTCTGAAGAATTCTTTTCACAGAAAAATCGATTGATTTTAAATTGATGATGGGCGTTGTGTAGACTGGGTTGTGGCATAGGTCCCTGTACTTTTCTTCTCTGCACACGACCTCTTGTTATCTCTGCTTGGTAAAAGCAGGCTGTTGGGTATATGGTCAGAATTTACTGTGCTATGTTTGAAAACTTATTTTTCATTGCATTCCTTGCACACTTAACAGTTAATTCATGGTCAGAGCAACTGTGTCTTGTGTTTTAAACCATAGTAGCCACATCCATGGTAGACTCTTTAGTTACCCAGTAGCCACAGTTCTTTGTTATGAAGAGTTTCACGTCTTTCCCCCCCCTTTTAATTGGTCTTTTCTTAAAAAAAAAAAGTTTTCATTGATTTTTAGAGAGAGAGGAAAGGAGAGGAATGGAGTGATAGAAACATCAATGAGAGAGAAACATCATCGATCAGCTGCCTCCTGCATTCCTCCTACTGGGGATCAAGCCTGCAACCCGGGCATGTGCCCTGACTGGGAATGGAACCCATGACTTCTTGGTTCCTGGGTCAATGCTCAGGCAGTGAGCAACACCAGTCGGGCTAATTGTCCTTTTCTGTATCACTATTACAAATTCTTTGCTATAAACAGAGGGCATGCTTAGATCTTACCACAAATATTCCAATTTTGTCTAACAAGCTTATTCTGATCTTTTATTGATAAAGGATCCTACATCACCTTTTAGGATCTCCAAGTTTGCACCCAAGATGAAGTCTCCATCAATACGATTCTATTACGTGCTCTTGAGATTTAAGGTATAAAATTCCAATTGCCTTGGAAACAAATTTGTGCAGAATGCATTCTGAAAAAGCTACAACTTCAGTTTTACAGCTCAGGGATTATTGTTATTCACCATGTGTAGCTACATCTGCGCAGGAAAAAATAAGGCCCAGAACAGCACAAGCTTCCAAACCCTGAATCAGTTTGTGGGACTCAGTAAAAACAATGATGCAGCTAGACGTGTTTTTCACGCTGTCATTTCCAGGGGCTATGAGCAAGATCGGGGTCCCCTTGCCTTTCTTTGGTCCCTCATGCTCCTATCTGCTGGCTGTGCAATACATTCTGGGAAGGAATTTTGAGAGTGAACATGTTCAACATCATGTTGATTTCATCACTGAAACTGTCAGGGTTGCAGAGAGATGCTTTTAGAAGAGCCTTTTTAATCTTTAGCTATTTGCTTCCGGGCAACCCCTGCCTTTGCTGTTAGTTTTTCTGCCTCCTCCTCACTCCTCTCTTCGAATACAAATCTTGTAAAGCTATATATTTATGTAGTAATACAATAAAAGAAAAGTAGTGTAGCAGTTTCAGCTCATGTTATTATGAAGTAATGTTTATTACATGTACAAGACATGCACGCCATTTGTGATTCATTAATTTCCCTGACATCTGAAAGGGATTTGGGATTAGATCTGCACTGGAACACGCCGTTCACTCGGCTGCGGCCTATGGTCACCGGGCTATAGAAAAACAGTATCATGCAACTATACTTTGAGCTCTTAAAAAAAATAGTTGGAAAGCATGCTATTTTAAAACATCACAGACTGATGTTGGTGGTTTATTTGAGTTGGGCTTGGAGTAACTGAAGGAAGATGAGAATGTTCTCAGATGAGTAGCAGGACGCAAACCGGACACGCCTGTCAGTCACAGGGAATGCCACATGAAGGGTAGCTGCTGTGTTTGTCTCATTCTAGTGATTTGAAGATGCATATATCTGGCTAAAACACCAGAAAGGATGAACACGCATGTAACAAAACCCTAAGAGTGGTAACGGCAGAAAATTCTGAGCTTGATTTCAAACGCTTATCTCCTAAATCCAAAGTTAATATAACGCTTGCGCTCCACAAAGGAATAGTTTGGGAGAGAACAGACTTGGGGAAAATGATCCCCTCTTCCACCACCACCACCCCAGCCTCAGTCCCCTCTCTGCACATTTTACAGTTCTCTTCCTCAGACTTGAACACAATTTAGTAAAATGAACAGAATCCCAGAAGTCCTGCTTAGCACGGCTGTTCAACGCAGAAGCTTTCCAGGCTGGTTGTTGGCCGTGGGGGAAGGATGCAGCCTGATACTGGAGATGGGTCCCGAGGAGTGGAGCGTCCAAGTCCATTGGTGTGTAGCCACCACCATTGTTCATTTAATAAGCCTGCTGGCGCCTTTCCCAGCATGGGCTGCTGCCATCCACACACCTGAGTGGTTGATGATATCAACTGGGGACGTGGATTACAGCCGTCAGGATGTGGTACACCCAGTCAATAGAGTAAGTCAGCACAAGCAAGCTTTATCAGTTAAGTATTGGAAATTTGTCCAATAGTTAAAGCCATCTTATGCCCTGTAGCTTATCTGTCAACAGCAAATCTATGGCTTCCTAATAAATGTATATTCCTACAAAAAGAAAACGACAGGGAAATGGAATGTACGGAGTTTTTAACATCAAGTGTTTGTGAGAACCTTGAGTTCAGGGTTGGTATGTCTGTTCTGATTTGTGGTGTTAGGTTTTTGGATGGAATTTGTTTTCAATTTGAGGCCTTTTTTTGTGACCATTTTTAAGTTAAAATATGGAAGGGGAAATACATAGCATTTCTTTTTTTCATGTGAAAGAGTAGTATTATGAATTCTTAAAAATTTGACAAGATACTATGGATCTGTGAGATTCAGTCTCATTTAGTGATATAGATCATGATGTTGCTCAAATTGCTCTCTTCAAAGGTACAATTTTTTCCCCTGTTAAAAAATTCCAGAAATATTCTCCATGTAAAATGTCTTTATCTGCAAGTCTGGAAATATTCTTGGTGTCACACATGTAACATGTATTTGTATGTAAATTTCTCCCTGTACTTTAGATTGTAGAATATTATAATTTGGAATTTCCAGAACTCCCAGAAATATTTTACACAGGACAGATAGTTTTACCTCAGTCAAACTTAGCTGTTTATTTAACATAAGTCATGTAATATAATGTTTTGTATATAAAACCGAGTACGTGCATGTGGTACCAGATTTGAAAGGTACAAAGAGAGATTTAGTGAAAAATAAGTCAGTACTATTGGGGGGATTCCTTTGTAAATTTTATAAGTGTCCAGGCACTATGATGCACGCCTGAAACTAATATAATATTGATTGTCAACTGTAATTAAAAAATTAAAAAAATTAAAAAGACAGTAAACTCAGCCACTCAGGACTCCTCCATAATCACTTTATCATTTTTTCTATGTTTACACACACATGTACATAATGGACTTATTTATACTATAATGTTGTATGTTTGTATGTATCTATCCATCTAAATTCAATTAGCCAGGCCCCTATTGATGACATTTAGGTTGTTTTAAATTTTTCATGAACACTGCTGCAATGATGTGTATTTAGATCCCTCTTCCCACAGATACCTGCATAGCTTGTTTCCTCATTTCATTCAGGTCTCATTTAAATGTCACCTCCTGCCTGGACAGTGTTGCTCAATGGTTGAGCGATGGCCCATGAACCAGGAAGTCTCGGTTTGATTCTGGGTCAGGGCACATGCCCAGGTTGTGGGCTCCATCCTCAGTGTGGGGCGTGCAGGAGGTACCCAATCCATGTTACTCTATCATCATTGATGTTTCTATCTCTCCCTCTCCCTTCCTCTCTCTCTAAAAAATCAACTAAAACAAACAAACAAAACATATTAAATGTCACCTGCTTACCTTATATAAAACAGCATCCTTCCCTCACTACTTCCTAGCCCTCTTACTCTACTTTCCTTTCCTTCATTCCAACACTTGACCTGTTATATGTTTATTTATTTATAGCCTATCTCCCCAACCAGTATAAGCCTCATGAGACTACTGTTTGCTGCTCTACCTCCAGCAAATAAGTTCTGGTATATAGTTGATGTTAACTCTGTATACTTATTAAATGATTAGGTCATCTTGCACATTTGTGAATCCATTTGTAGGAAAAAATTACTAGAAGTGGAATTGCTGTGTCAAAGGGTGTGGGTACTTGTCATTTTGACACATATTGCCAAATTGCTTTCCTTAGAAGTTGTAGAAATTTCTATTTCTGTCAGCAATGTACCAACAACAACATTAAACTTTTAAATTTTTTCCAAGTTGATATAACCTATGGTATCTCATTTTAGTTATAATTTGTATTTCTCTATTATAAGTGATGTACATACTGCCGAAGTCATTAACTGTTTATGAAGGCTGAACATGTATGAAGTGTTTTCATCTGAGCATTCTTGACAGACCCCCAAATCTTCTTGACTCTCATGCTTTGAAACCAGACATTGATGATTATATAATCTCCTTGGCTCTAGGCACATGGTGGTTCCTAGCTGCCTCAACCATGTCTTTGCTTTCTTACTCTGAAATCCAGAAATAATATGTCTTAACCATTGGCTGACAAAATCAGGGATTAAACTTACTTCCTTAATTATAGTCCCCAAGTTTTCTTCTTATGAAGATATCAATTTCCTAGTTATTTCCTACTATAGCCTTTAACTGCCAGAGAACAGAGAAGTTTCCAGCATCCAGAGAAAGCCTCTTCTCTCCCAACAGTCCTTACTCTCCTTTCCCAATAGTGTGCCACCCACCACTGTTGGTTAACCAGCCCAATAAACAAGTTTATAAGTACATTTTGGGAGCTACTTTGATTTCTAGATTTCTCATGCAATACAATTTATCTTTTACCTCCTGTCAGTTAATGTTCTCCCACTTTCAGGCCATATTTGGGTCTTTAGTTTGTATCACCAGGAATACCAACATCAGGAAGTACATCTTACCACAACAATTAAAAATACCAGGAATCCTATATAATAAAAGGCTAATATGCAAATGGACCAACCGAATGGTGGAATGACCAGTGGCTATGATGCATACTGACCACCAGGGGGCAGACGCTCAATGCAGGAGCTGCCCCCTGGTGGTCAGTGTGCTCCCATAGGGGGAGTGCTGCTCAGCCAGAAGCCCTGAGCCAGCAGCAGTGGTAGTGGGAGCCTCTCCTGCCTCTATGGCAGCGCTAAGGATGTCCAACTGCCAGCTTAGGACCGCTCCCCGGAGGGAACGGGGCTAAGCCATCATTCAGACATCCCCAGAGGGCTCCCAGACTGTGAGAGGGTGCAGGCCAAGCTGAGGGACCCTCCCCCCGCCCCCTAAGTGCACAAATTTCGAGCACTGGGCCTCTAGTTACATATATAATTGGATCTGAATAAAAGAGTGCTGTCAATCCATTGTGCTGTTTCTTAGTTAATCTTAGGCCAGAAATTCTTTAGACTCCCCCTTTAAAAAATGTTTATATATGCTAAACCTATGTATTTGACCATCATGGTTTTTCTGAAAAGTGAAATAGGAGCTTCCTGTTGCAATTCATTCTTAGGCTTGTTGGATTAAATCCAAATGCATAAATAATAGAATCCTCCTATCAAGAATTAAATAATGTCATTAAGATGATTTTCAACATTGAATGTTCTTGCTACTGCAACTCTAATCACGTCAACATTTGTATAGTGTCCCCCTTCCACCAAAAAAAAGAAGTCATGGATTATTTACTTTTTGTGATTTGTACCAAAACTTTGAAAAATGCTGCCATTACAACAATACTGAGAAAAAAACATCAAAACAGTTTTTAGGTCTCCTGAAAACTTGTGTTATCTTAGTCCTAACAAAAAATCAAATGCATTTATAACATGTGATTTTTTTACTTTTGAGTGTTAGCCTGGGATCTTCTGAAGTTTAATGTGATTTGTGCTTACAAAATCATTGTATAGCTGTTAGGTAATACCTTTCTTTCTTAATAGGTGGGGGAGGGGAGAATTATTAAAAATCATTGTTTAACACATAAATAGCATGATAAAATCTAGTATTGAAACCAGTTTAGTAATATATTGATCAAAACACAATTGAAAGAGAGATCACAGGACATTTTTTCCCCTAAGATTATCATGTCAATAATGCTATGTTTGGAAAATTCCATGAGCTATAAAACATGTGTTGTGTTTACATGCAGCTAGGCAGAGAAAAATTAGGTAACAAAGAATTTTACTTTATAATGACACAGGAAAATGTGCACTAACATTTATGTTGGGCATATCCTTGATAAGAAAAAATCTTTAAACACACTGTTTTTATTAGAAGCAGCTATAATGTTAGGGCCAATGATTATGAAAAACTACAGTGGCTAAGAGAAGATAACCTTGACACTATAATATAAAATCCCTGAAGTGTTATGGATGACTATGCTGTATAAATGTAACTTGGCAACATCTTCATGCTGAGATTTAATACTTAGGGGGTCAGTGTAGTGGTAAAGTTTGGAAAAAATAAACATATAAACTGAACAACCTTCATTATTGTGTCCACCAGGGAGTCTCAGTATGAGATCCTTTCCCATCAAGAATTATTTCAACACTGAGTCAAAAAGCCCAAAGCGTGCAGGTGATCAACCAAGCAATGACAAAATTCTTAAAAGAAACACGAACTCCTAAATTCTTGCATATACAGTTTTACATAAAATGTACTTAAACCTATATATCACTTAAAGGTGAATTTTCCAAGTGTACCACGATATATATTCTTCAACCATTTACTCATTTTCCAAAAGGCAGTTGAGTTAATAAAAAAGATAAAAATGTCACTTTATATTCATTATCACATAAAAATTAAAGTATTAAAATTTGAAATAAAACTCTTATTTTCAGATGGAGAATGGAGAATTTTTAGGGCAGCAAAATTATTCTGTATGACACAATAATGATGAATATATATCATTATACATTTGTCCAAACCCATAGAATTTACAACATCAAGAGTGAAACATATGCCCTGGCTGGTCAGTGTTCTCAGTGGTTAGAAAGTCGGCCCACACACCGAAGAGTCATGGGTTCAATTCCTGGTCAAGGGCACATACCTGGGTTGCAGGTTCAATCCCCAGGTGCATGTGGAAGGCAACTAATAGATGTGTCTCTCTTATATCAATGTTTCTCTCTCTCTTTCTCTTTCTCTCCCTCCCTCCCTCCTTGCCACTCTCTCTAAAAGTCAATGGAAAAAATATCCTCAGGTGAGGATTAACAACAACAACAACAAAAAGAGCGAACCCTAATGTAAACCATGAACTCTGGGTGATAATGATGTGTCACTGTAAGTGCATCAATTGTAACAGATATACTACTCTGGTGAGGAATGTGTTGGGGCAGGAGGTATATGGGAAATCTCTGCATATTTTACTCACTAGTGCTATAAACCTAAAACTACTCTAAAAAGAAAATCTATCCAAAAAAACACCTCATTTTCTTTTATTTATTTTTATTTTACATTAAAATTATTAACAGAGTGTTGGAAGTATAATGGGCATACATATTTACATTATATATTTTGATAAGTTTTGACACATGTATGCATCAGTGAAAGTATCAGCACAATCCAGACAGGGAACATTTCCATTACCTCCCAAGGTTTCCTCATGCCCCTTTCAAATCCCGCCTTCTCTCCCACTGGATCCAGCTCCAAGCAACCACTGTTTTGTCACTGCAGATAAATTCATCTTGTAAGTGATATATAGGTTTAAGTACAATTCTAACGTTTATAAAAATGGACTTGTAGAGTATGTAATCTTTTTCTCTTCCTTCACTCAGCATAATTAGTTTGAAAATCATTTTTTAAATTGCTGAGTTTTTCCATTGTATGGATGCACCACTGTTTGTTTACCCACTCACCTGTTCATGGAAATTTGGGTTGTTTCCAGTTTGGGGCAATTGCAAATAAAGGTAGATTTGTATACAAGTCTTTGTATGGACATACTAGTATGCCTTCTTTTGTCTTGGGAAAAGAACTAGGAGTAAGATGGCTGAGCATATGATGTGTATATATGTAACTTTTTAAGAAAGTGCCAAACTGTTTCCAATATAAATTATCATTTTATATTACTACTAGTAGTGCGGTAATAGCGAGTTCCAGTTCCTCTAAATGCTTGCCAACCTTTGATATAGTCAGTCTTTTTAATTTTAGACAATCCAATGGGTGGTGGTATCCAATTGTAGTTTTAATTTGCATTTCCCTATGATCAGAAGTAATGCTCAGTCTAGGACTAGTTATTCCCCACGCTGAGGCAAGACCCTCCAAATATTATTCCAGATGCCCCATGAATTAGGTTTCGGGGTCTGGCTGCTGTGAATAGACACTATTCCCAGGCCTGTGTGCACATATGGCCCTGCTCCTTCCAATCATTTCAAAGGGTTCTTTCCCAGGCTGTGGATAACCTCCTGCCACATAGGGGGGAGCTACATTCAACTGAATACTCAAGGGTGGAGACCTGCTGGTTTCTGCACTTTTCGTTCCACATGGCTCTTGCCTACCTGATATTCTGTCCTATGACCTCTAGCTTCTTTGGTTTCCCTGGACTCTCAACTGTGTCTCCTCAACTCAGGAAGTTCATCAGGCTCAGCCTGGGTTCCCCCTTCTGTACTGAGGCTGGAAATGCTTTCTGTTTCTGCCTCTCAGGGACCACAGTCTTTTATTTCTCACGTCCAGACTTTTGAATCCTTGTTACATTTATTTGTTTGGGGTTTGTTGTTGTTTTTTTTTATTTAAGACAGGGCATTATCTCATCTTGACTAGAAATGGAGGTCTCCAAAAACTACTTTTCTAAACATACTATTTTTGGGGAAGAATAAGTAATATTTTAAAGATGTACATAAAGAAATAGGGAGTGCAACATTTCTGTTTACATACAGAATTTATCCCGAGGTACAATGTTAATAGCTTGGGCTTTCCTTTAATTTGTTTTGATATTAAAATGATTATTAATATATATTAAGCCTTCTAGACAGAGGCACCATGGCTGTATTTTAATTAATCAAATTCCTGCCTTGAGAAACTTGAAATCTAATTGCACAAAGGATAAATAACATTAGAACTCAACTGCAAAATTAAAATATAAGTGGGCAAGGATAGCTAATGTGGAAATTCATGAGGCTGAAACTTTCCTTTAGTGGGAGAGTCAAGCCACAACTTAATAATGAAAGGGATGATTATTGAGAGTTATGAGAGGAGATAATTATGTAAATGTCCCTAACTGGAATATTAGAGGGCAATCACATAGAGATAGAAAGGACGACATGTACCACTTACACATCCCAGGAGGTATTTGGGTAGGTATTGCTATCTCAATCTCGAGGATGAGGACACTGAAGTCTTGTGAAAAAGACAACGGATTCTTCAAGACATACCTCCCCTAACTGCGGGAGTAGAGCTAGCTGTACCTTCTCTGAGGCCCCTGATTGCTCATTTCTTTTCTTTTTTTAATATATTTTATTAATTTTTTACAGAGAGGGGGAGAGAGGGATAGAGAGTTAGAAACATCCATCAGCTGCCTCTTGCACACCCCCTACTGGGGATGTGCCCGCAACCAAGGTACATGCCCTTGACCGGAATCGAACCTGGGACCCTTCAGTCCGCAGGCGAAGCTCTATCCACTGAGCCAAACCGGTTTCGGTTCATTTCTTATATA
Organism: Cnephaeus nilssonii; assembly: GCF_951640355.1. Taxonomy (NCBI): domain Eukaryota; kingdom Metazoa; phylum Chordata; class Mammalia; order Chiroptera; family Vespertilionidae; genus Cnephaeus; species Cnephaeus nilssonii. Next base: position 72,485,747 of record NC_137080.1, on the reverse strand, counting down.
ATTATGAGACGACATCAAACCAAACCAAGAGTTCACATGATTATTGCCCTTACTACAACATATGTAGATATATTACATGAAAAAAAAAATACATGTTGGGGAGGTACAATTTGACCTAGAGGTGGTAGGTACCTTCATGAAATGGCAATCAAGAGTTTAGGTGTGTTTATACTTGCGAGCTGTATTTTGTGGATTTGACGCTGTTGCTAAATTGTACTGTATCTTATCCATCTTTGAATTTCTATTACTTAGCATGGCACTATATCTACAGTAACTGACCAGTAAATCACTATGGAATAAATAAACAAAAGGGTATTCTGAAATTTTGAAGAATTGGCACTAAAGTATACCAATTTTAAACTTAAAACAGCACTATTTTTCTTAATTTAATATTTTTCTTACTATTTCTTTAAGAAGGATAGAGGTAAATGTTTCTAAAGAAACAAAACAGTCTCCTAATCTCATACCTTCAGTGTTTGAAAGAGTAATAAAGGACTTGTGGTTTTACACACTTTACTCTTTCACATCTACTCTTCCTTTTGTTTCATCCACATCCAAATCACAAAGCCAGTCCCACCACCCCCTTTGCTGCCCCACCACTGAGCCACCATGACCTCACTGCACCCTAGCAAAGGTCTCTGCTGCTACGCTTGCCCTTCCATGCTCTGTTCTTCACATAGCAGAGAGATTTTTACATGTAACCTATCACTTCGATGGTTAAATATTTTAATGGCTTCCCATCAAACTGAAAATAAATTCTAAACTCTACTATTTCGTAACCTATCAGGTCCAATAAGTTACCCAGCTGCCCCTGCCACTCTGCCTGCCTCACCCCGCTCACTCTGCTAATAATGCTGGCCATGGTGCCCTTTAAACTCTGTGTCTCACTGCTCTTCCCTCTTCTTAGAATGCCTACCCCCGTTTCATCTTGGAGTTATTTGAAAAATGTTGTCTGTAATAAAGCAAACATATAAAGCTCCCAATGGTGCCTGTGAGAAACAACACACATTTGGCTATATAGTTGTCCCTTGGCGTCCCTGGGAGAGTGGTTCCAGAATGCCTGCAGATACCCAAATCCACAGATGCTTAAGCCCCTGACAAAATGGCCTGGTAATTGCATACAACCTAAGCACATTCTCCTGTATGCTTTAAATCATCTCTATATTACATACAATACCTAATACCATGTGAACTCTATGTAAATAGTTGTTATTCTGTATTGTTTAGGTAATAATGACAAGAAAAAATCTGTGTATGTCCAATACAGAGACAATCATCATAGGCTTATAACACATCAGCAACAATGTAACTTCTCTCCCCCGCCCCCCCCCCCCCCCGCAAATATTTTTGATCCATAGTTGGTAGAATCTGAGGATGGGAAACCCACAGATACAGAGGGCTGACTGCGTATACATTGTAGATTTGTTAAAGAACCAGTCACAGTGAGCTCTAGTTACAACGCTTTTGGAATTAAGGATGGTTTACTCCCATTTTGCAATAGGGATAGTTTGCTGTTGAGGGGAAGCCATTCCATGGCTCACAACTATCTTGGGAGGCCGGCTTTACTGTTTGCACCATGAATTATCCAGCATCCATATTGGTAGAACAAACCAGCTGTCATTCCTTCTGTCTTCTTCAGTGTGTTGTCACCTCCACAGTCAGCGTTTTTCAGCTCCAATGAACATCCTTAGGGCTGTAACTCCTAACCTTCCCTCAAGGTCATCTGCAGTTCAGTTTACAGGGACAGTGCTATTCTAGTTACATTACACAATTTGTTTTTTACTCAGATCCATTTTATGCCATTAATGTGGATCTGGCTGCTTTGTTAGAAAAAAGAGGATGTGTTCAGGGAGAAGAACATGAAAAATGACCTGGGGAGAAATAGGCTATTTCTAACAAAGAGATAGATCAGTATAAGAACTTATTAAAAACATACCATTTATAATGCACAAATTGTAGTCATTGCAATGGCCATCATTGTTATTCTGAACTGCTTCTCCACACCTTCAAAGGAGACCAGTGTCCTCAGACAGTTTCTTTTGTCAGTGATAGATTTTTCTTTTTATGTTACAGTACTATAGGGTTTGTTCTCTGCTGACTTCAAATGGCTGCACTTCTGTTCATTCTGTTTGCACCAATTTCCCTTCCATCTTGTCTCTTCTAAGCTGGTCACAGGAGTTAATTTTTTTTTTTCCTTTCTGAAAATAAACCAAACAGAAATTACCTTTCTGCTTCAGGGAATTGAAAACTTCCATAAAAATATTAATAAAGATATGATCACTGTAGAATCTCTGTAACAATCAATGTTGATTTATATAAGAATGTTTTGACACCTTGTGTTTAAATGGCTAAGAGTACTATGCATTTGTGTAATACTTCAGGAAAACAGACAATGCACTCTACCTTAAGTGGACTTTTTACATACCTGCATGAAGAATTTTTGCAAATAGTTGTCTTCCCCTTTTCAGGGTAGAAATAGCCACTGAGGGACCACTTGAGCTAGTTCAACTGACATGCTGGTAATTGTGAACAAGCAGCAGGAGATAGACTGTGGTGGTGACTAGAAATCAGAAGTGAAGTTGTTTAAGTTGAAGAAAACATCTGTGTTAATGTCAGTGTGACAGGTATAGCAAACAGTTGTAAATGAAAGGAAGACAATAAATGATACAAAAAGAACTATGGATAATGCTTTAATATATATATATATATATATATATATATGCTAGAAGCCCGGTGCACGAAATTCGTGCATGGAGGGGGGTTGTCCCTCAGTCCAGCCTGTACCCTCTTCAATCTGGGACCTCTGGAGGGATGTCCGACTGCCCATTTAGGCCCGATCCCGGTGGGCAGTCGGACATGCTTCTCACAATCCAGGACTGCTGGCTCCCAACTGCTTGCCTGCCTGCCTTCCTGATTGCCCCTAACCGCTTCTGCCTGCCAGCCTGATCACCCCCTAACCACTCCGCTGCCAGCCTGGTTGATGCTTAACTGCTCCCCTGCCAGCCTGTTTGCCCCCAACTTCCCTCCTCTGCCGGCCTGGTCACCCCTAACTGCCCTCTCCTGCAGGGTTGATCACCTCCAACTGCCCTCCCTTGCAAGCCTGGTCCCTCTCAACTGCCCTCCCTTACAGGCCTGGTCCCTCTCAACTGCCCTCCCTTGCAGGCCGGGTGCCTCCCAACTGCCCTCTCCTGCTGGCCATCTTGTAGTGGCCATCTTGTGTCCACATGGGGGCAGGATCTTTGACCACATGGGGGCAGACATATTGTGTGTTGGAGTGATGGTCAATCTGCATATTACTCTTTTATTAGATAGGATAGGGGCCAGCTGGTTTGCCCTGAAGGGTGTCCCAGATCAGGGTGGGGGTTACCTTGGGACGTGGGGCGGCCTGAGCGAGGGGCCTGTGGTGGTTTGCAGGCCAGCCACACCCCCTGGCAACCCAAGCGGAGGCCCTGGTATCTGGAATTTATTTTCCTTCTACAATTGAAACTTTGTAGCCTGGAGCAGAGCCAAGCCTGCTGCACCCTCCGAGGCCGGCAGCCGTTTCTGTGGCAGTTAATTCACCTTCTATAATTGAAACTTTGTAGCCTTAAGCAGAGGCTGGGCCCGGACAGGATGTGTGGAAAGCTTTGCTTCCCCTGTTGCCGCCGGCAACCCTGGCTTACTCTCTCAAGCTCCGTTCTGCCGCCATTTCTGTTTGAATTTGTTTACCTTCTATAATTGAAACTTTGTAGCTTGAGTGGAGGCTTAGGCCTGCAACAGCTCGTGGAAAGCTTGGCTTGGTCTGTTACCTGGAAAAACTTGCTCTCTGTGGCTGTAGCCATCTTGGTTGGGTTAATTTGCATACTTGCTCTGATTGGCTTGTGGGCGTGGTTTGTGGTTGTGTCGCTGGTACAGTCAATTTGCATATTACCTTTTTATTAGGTAGGATGCCATACACTGGAAAAGTAATACACTAGTGAATGTACTTTCCTGTGACGAATACATGATTCACGGAGCTCAAGTATGCAAAGTATTAGATGCTATTTATTTTGTGGATTATGGAGTATTATGGACTGAATGTTTGTGTTCAAAATTAATATGTTAAAGCCCTAACCTGCAATGCAATGGTGTTTGGAGAGGGTGCCTTTAGGAGGTAATGAGTTAGATAAGGTCAGCAGGGTGGGTCCGTCATGAGGGGATTAGTGCCCCATTAAGAGACCCCAGAGATTGTTCTCTCCTTCTTTTCCCTCACCACCCACTGTGGACACAAAGAAGAGGCTCTGTGAGCACACAGTGAGATCCTGGGCTCTTATAAACCAAGAAAAAGGGGCCTCAGAATGAAACCTACACCTTGATATTGGACTTTCTGGCCTCCAGAACTGTGAGAAATAAGTTTATGTTGTTTAAGCCACCCAGACTGTGGTATTTTGTTATGGTAGCCTGAGCAGACTACTAGTAAGACAGAGGCTATGAGAGTATGTGTGTGTGTGTGTGTGTGTGTGTGTGTGTGTGTGTGTGTGTGTTTCAATTTGGCATAGCAAAGAGAGAATCTAGTGCAGTAGCTTTTCTATTAAAGCTTTTGCAGTCTCTCTCATGTTATAGCTGACTGAATATTGGGTTGACCCATCTCAATCTCTCACCGTTTAATGAGTTACAACTCAAAAAGGAGCAAAGTGTAAATCCTGCTCTTCCCTCAGTCAATGCCTATGATTTACCTTATCTTGGGTCCCTTGATATTGAGACAGGTTTTTTATTTTTAAAGTAACAGGGGCTCAGAAGATGATGAACTCACCATTTTCATAGATGGGGAACTCTGGCAAAGTTTTGGCTTAGCTGAATTAAAGTTCAATGAGAATTAGGGAATGTTTGACCTCCCTGGGGAAGTTCAGAAATTAGACTGCATGAAAAAGGGGTGCAGTAATAAGCCTAACTGAAAGTAGGGTGATCTAATCATAAATTCCTAACTGGAAAAGTCATGGTGGGTAGTCATGCCCCAGGCCTATAACTTCTTTAGTAAAACGTTTTTAAGCAACCCATTGTTTTGTGCTTATAGATGAACACACCTTGGAAATGTCAGAGGTACTCCTCTTTTCCACACTTTCTGGGAACATGATCTCTTTAATTATCCTGTAACCCAATCTTAGCCTTGCTTTCTCCCACCTTCATGTAATCTTTCTTCCATTCCCTCTGTAATTCCAAATGCATAAAAGAAGTTGCAAATTGTCATTCTTGGGAGCATTTGAGATCTTACTTCCAAGCAATTGTCATCAATTTGGCTCAAATCAACTCATGAAAGTCCACTACAGTTTTGGACATTCTTCTGAGGACAAGGCTGATTATTGCTGGAGAGGGTGGGGGTGGAGAAGAGAGGAGAGGAGAGGAAAGGAGAGGAGAGGAGAGGAGTAGTTGGTTTCGGGAGCTGATACTGTTGAGTGTGGGTAGACTCAGGTCTTCTCCCAGCATGCTTCAGCACTAACTCCTCTGTGCTTATCTGGCTCCAAAACTCACTCCTCTCCCCTGATTCTCCCTCCCCTGCCTAACAGCTCTAATAGGCCACTGTTAATATTGAACCCCACTGGAGAAGAGAGTGCTTATCAGATATCTCAGAGGAGATGATTTTTAATTTTTTTTATGTTTTAGTCATAATTTTGTAATACCAATCACACACTGCAAAACCATTTATTAAGCCAGACCATCAGTTTTACACTAGACAGAAACCACCTGTGGACAATATATTGGTAATATTATATACCAACTACACTTAAATAAAACAGAATACAAAGAAAAAAGAAAATAATAAGGAAAATGCATTTACAGAAAAAGACCCAACATATTGGTGATTGTTGTTAAAGTGGCCTTTTAAAAGGAGTTCACTCTGCTAAAAGGAGGCTCATCCTGATCATTTTAATTACTAACAACAAGGGGAAAAAAAAATAAAACGTATGTACAAGCTTGAAAAATAACTTAAAATGTAGTGCTGGGAATCTATTAAAACTCATGTTTAAGAACAACTCTACTTATATGACATATTGTTCCCTCATGGGTGGGTAACTTAGACACTCCAACACTTGAATTGGAAAACAAAAGTTATATCAAGTCACCCACCCCAAAATGGGGCTGACAGGTGTGCGAAGCTGCCTGGATGGCAGCGAAGCGATTTTCCTCCCTTTCCTTTCACTTCACATGCTTTTCAGGCACCAAGTTGGCTCCTGTTGGGTGGTTGCTTTACTAAAGATCAATGCCCTATTACAAACCACCAACAGCCCATTCCCTGGTCCACAGAGACAGTTTCCTAAAAGGGTAAGTGGTGGGAGTTGGGACAAGAAGACTCTCCCCACATTACCAGGGGGTTAAAAATGGCTTTAACTTACCGGGCTGGGATGGCTCAGTGGTTGAGTGTTGACCTATGAACCAGGAGATCACTATTCAATTCCTTGTCAGGGCACATGCCTGGGTTGCAGGCTCCGTCCCCAGTGTGGGGCGTGAAGGAGTATAGGAGGCAACCTATCAATGATTCTCTCTCATCATTGATCTTTCTATCTCTCTCTTCCTCTCCCTTCCTGTCTGAAAGAAATAAAAATATATTTTTTAAAAAATGGATTTAATTCTTACTTCCCCACATCAAAGTGCTTTTAAATCTCCTCCTCCCCAAAGACCTTCATCCATGCAGGAAGCCTGGGCCAAAGACCAAGCAAACCAGAGTGAAAGGTGGAGGTATGAAGGGGTAACACTGTTCCCCTTTGGATGGAAGTGTTAACGTAAAAAACCATTGAAACTTGTAAAGAATTTTTGTGAGTTTATTTGAGACAAACTGCCCTCATATGCCAGGAAGCAGAACCTCAATGAATTGAGATAATGCTCCGGAGAATGGCAGGTTACATCTGTATTTATACATTGCAATCAAAGGAAAGGAACGTAGGTGGGTTACATGAAATCCATTGGTGATAGACTAGAGAGGCGGGAGAAAGAAAAGTGGGGAAATCCCTGGGATTGGATAAAAAGTAAAATGATAAGACACATACTTAGGTGAGTGCAGAAAAAATTAACATGATAATGAAGGAATTTAGGTGTCTGTCCTGGGGCCCAGCACATTTGGTTATGCCCCAAGGGGTCCAGAAAAAGGGAAGTTACAAGTTACCCAGACATTTCAAAGGGTATGTTATTATAGATGCAAAAAGACAGATAAGCTCAGTTAAGGTAAAGGTTGGTCTTGTCAGTGAAGATACCAGCCTAGGACATAACTACCCACCATAACTACTTTTAGTTAAAGTTTAATTTCAGACCATCCTTTGTTACTTTAGGTCTCTGAGTTTGCAAGACTGCCATGCAGGCCTCCCCTGAGCTTGTCAGGTCAGCATGTGGCCCCTTTCATCCACAGAAGCGAGACCTGGGAGGAGGCCAACCCTAAAATCAGAGAGTATGAGATAAATAGGAGGGTGTGGAATATATAAAACCTTGGTGGTTTGGGCCTCAATGAGAGAGATTAGCTCCTTGTCAAAAGGTAGGTTCTCCTCAGTGAGAATGATCAGTATATTGATGTACAATTTGCTATTGAAGGTCATGTTTCCCAGTAATCTTGACCTGCTTTGCTCTTGTTACTGGACAGTTCCTCGTGGGGGCTGGCCCTCTCCCAGCACTGTCTGGGACCTTTAATGTATCAGGTGACCTCCAGGTAATAATTTCAAGACTTGAGTCCAGGTGAAAGTGAGAGTAAGTTTATTAAAGCTTGGGACAGTGAGGCAAAGGAAGGGTCCCTGAAGACAGGATCAGGGGGTAAGCCCAGGACCAGCTGTCCATTGCTCCCCTGCATGCAAGTCTCATGGGTACTCTTAGAGTTTAGGATAGAAGAAGCAAAAGTACATGCCTGGGGAAAGGGGGGTGGGTGAGGGCATGCTCAAAGAAAAGGGTGGGTTGGTATCCTTTGTCCTGAGGGTTTTATCTATTTTCTATCAGCAGGAATTTTAGGGGAGGTCCCAGGGGAGGATCTCAACAGAGTATTCATTAGGTTTCCGGGCGTGTTTAGTATGCTGATGTATTAAAATGAGGGTATAATGGGGTCTGGGGTCATTTTCTGGTTAATTTCACCTTTATCTTGGATTAGTCTGGCTCTAATTGCTTTTTTATTTTTCTTATCTATCTTCCTGACTAAGATGACTTAAAGCACCTGCTCTTAGGTATCTTCAGTTAGGGAGGATACAGTCTTGTGATTTAGCAGCTGGAAGCTTTGGAAGGTAGCTTGACTGGAGTTAGGGAGATCAGGGGTGATGGGGATGCCACAATTAAGGCAATGGGAATGCAGAGAAGGAGCCAGGGATGTGCCAGAGATAGAATATACAGGGCTTGGTGAATCTAAAAAGGAAGAACAGTTGGTTGGGTTTGGCTATCTGTAAAACTTTAGAATTGGTGAAAAGAAAAATTAGAAAATTCATGTCTTCAATTGTGTATGGTGAGAACTGATCCAAGTGTTTTGAGGTACAATTGATCACTGCTTGTTAGGTGGTTTTAGGGAGACAAGGGTCTCTGCCAACTGGGGCACCCAGGTGTTTCTTATCCCAGGACTCCTCTGCTCAACTTCACAGAACTCCTGAGAACCCAAGAGATTGGGCTTCCTCTGGGAAGACTGGTTCAGGCAGTGCCCTAGACTGGATTCTATACCTCACCCCCACCATTACCTCCCCCCATTCCCCCCCCCCCCAAAAAAAAAAGAAAAAAAAAGATCATTTGTACCTAAAAAACACTTAAATGTATATAATTGCTGAGTTCTTAGTGCAATGTGGAGAAGGATGCCTAGTTTCTTGGTATCCAAATATTTTTTTATTGGTTTACCCTAACTCCAAGAATTATATAGAAGAATAACCTGTAATACTGAAACTTGTGAAGTAAATTAATATCAATTTTGAATCTCATTTAAACTTAGCTTTTATATGGAATCATTCATTTAGAGAGACATTTGAATTAATCAAAGTATTATTTCAGTAAATAGTAACCAAAGACCATACTTTGGGGAGTCCCCTCTTAATCTCTTACCTATCACAAATAAATTATAATGGGGGAAAAAATGGAAATTAGAATGTTTCCTTTCTCTCCCGGCTGCCTGCATTCTTGGTTTATGGCCCCTTCTTCTATCTTCAAAGGCAGCAGTCACGTCACTGTAACTTCTGCTTCTTCTCAGACTTTTCTGCCTCCCTCTTTCATCTTTTAAGGATTGTGATGACATTGGATCTACATAGATAACCTAGAATAATCTCCTCAAGATCCTTAACTTAATCACACCTACCAAGTCCCTTTTGCCACATCAGGTACAATATTCAAAGGGTCTGTGGATTAGGATATGAAAATATTTGAGAGTTCATTATTCAGCCTGCTATAATCCAACCTAAGAAAATGAGATTATTATAATGTGGTCACTAAAATTCTTAATTTTAAATTCAGGCTACTGGATGGGGGAATCCTAATTTAATCACTTAATTTATTTTATGATTTTAAACAACTAATGTAATTTTGCCTAAGATTTTTTTCCTTATGTGTAAAGTAATAATAATTGTTCCTCATCACACAGTGATTCCAGGAAGTAATAAGATGATCCATATAAGGAGTTTGACATAATTTGATAATTTTAGAAAATATTGAATGCACAAATAAGAGCAGCATGCAGTGAAAAAGAATGCCTATAGACAATAAAGCATTCTTAGTAAATATTGTTATGCTTACTAATATAGGATTTTAATAGAAAAACTGGAAAAGCTCAGAAAATATCATAATATAAAATGAGAAGACAATAAAAAGAAAATATGGGATAAAGTTAAGGGACATAGAGAATAATTTTAGAAATTTCAACATATGGTGATAAGTTTTCCAGAAAGAGAGAGCAGAAAGATTCAACTAAGTAAGTTTTAAAAGCAGTAAAAGCATGTAGCTTCTCACAGCCAAAGAATGACATGATTCTTAAAATGGAAGAGAACTACTGAATATTCGTCAGACTTCTCAAGGGAAATAGTGGATTCTGGAAAGCAGTAGAGCATAATGTTAAAAAATATGAAAGAAGCCCTAGTTGTTTGGTTCAGTGGATAGAGCATTGGCCTGTAGACTGAAGGGTCCCAGGTATCATTCCAGTCAAGGGCACATGCCCTGGTTGCGAATTTGATCCCCAGTAGGGGGCGTGTAGGAGGCAGCCGATCAATGATTCTTTCTCATCATTGATGTTTCTATCTCTCTCTTCCTCTCCCTTCCTCTCTGAAATCACTAAAAATATATTTTAAAAAAATGACAGAAAAGGAATTTCTACCTAGACTTCTATACCTAGCCAAACTATCACTCAACATGAAGAGAAAATACATTTTTAGATATGCAGGGACATAGAAAGTTTACCTTCCATGTACTCTTCTTGAATGAAGCAAAATGAGGAAATGAAATAAGGCAGGACCTGGAATCTGGGAACACAAGTAATTAACTAAAGAGAGAAATGCAGGCAGTCTCAGAATGACAACTGTGGGTCAGGTCCAGAGAGCAATGGTTTAAGTTGGAGCAGAAGTCTTATTGATTGATGTGTTGCCCTTATCTGTATTGTACAAAACGGCTTACTACCATGTCAGCATTTCATCCAGCAGAAATAAAAATGGAAAGAGGAAGATCTTTCTTCAAGTACATGATCCCAATGCTGCTCACATTATTTCTGCTCATGTCTAATTGGCCAGAACTTAGTTACACATAGCTGAATCTAATCACATCTAGCTGGAAGGGAAGCTCAGGCTCCCAACTGTTTTCTAAGTTACTTCATTACCCTGCCTAGTTTTGAATACTATTTATTAAGTGGTTACCATGCGTCAGACACTGTGACAAGTTCTTAACTTTTTTTGTCTTCAAAACAATCAGATTAGATATTATTCTAAGTTTGCAAATGAAAAGTAGGGACTCAGGCAGTTTAAATTATTTTCCCTAGTACTGCAAAATCCTGGGTTTGCTTCCCAGTCAAAGGCACATACCTGGGTTGCAGGTTTGATCCCCAGCCCCAGTTGGGGTGCATGCAAGAGGCAACCAAATGATGTGTCTCTCTCACATCTATGTTTCTCTTTTTCTCCCCCTCCCTCTCTCCCTTCCACTCTCTCTAAAAATCGATGGAAAAAATATCCTCAGGTGAGAATAAACAACAAAAAACTGTTCTTAAGGTCACATAGCTAGTAAGTAGAAGAGTCAGAACTAGAACTCACATCTATCTGATTCTAGTGTTCATAATCTTCACTGCTAAACTCTACTGCCTTCATCACAATTGTCAACCAATGCAGTAAATCAGGCTCTGGACCACCAGAGTTGTACTCTTGCTGTACTACTGCCCTGTGTTATATTACTGGGATCTGCGGGCTCCTGGATGGATGCAAAGAGACATTGATATAAGAGCTCCTTTGGGTAAAGAGCTTCCTTATAGAATGGGGTGAAGAGTGACTCTCAGCTGTCTGGTATATTATTGCAGTTTCAAACATATAAATTACGGGCGACTGGAAGCCTTTACCCACCTTTTATCTCCACATATTGAAGTGCTTTAGAAATGACTCAGGTGCTAATTATTTCTCAGATCCCTTCATCTGCTTTGTATTTAGAGATGAATTGTATTTCCAAACTGGGGAATTCCTTTATTGATATTCTTTACTGAAATTGTTACAACTTCGAGTCTTTTTCTGTTCAGGGGTCTTTTCATTGGAAGGCCAGGAAGGTGAGTCAGGCCCAGCTAGTTTACTGCTGCCAGACTTGGAAACTGACCCAGTCGTTGTGCTGTTAAGGGAGCAGCTATTAAGAGAAGGATAGCTGACCCATGTCTACTTTATAGTCTCAGCAGACATAATTTGATACTAAAGGATTTGAAAAAAATGACTTAGTACTATTTAGCACATATTAAGATATTTAATACTTGTCTTATGTGTGTTGGTGATTGTATATGTATCTCTGTGTGTAGGTGAGCAATTGTTTCAATGGCTGGGAAAATGAAAAGGTAGATTGAAACCTGACAGAGAAATTTTGAAGGGTGTCAGGCCCCTTTGTCCTGGAGTATCAAGTTTATACTTCATTCCTCAAGGCAAATACAATCACTGATGACACAGCTGAGGCCCTCCAAGATGGTGTTCCAGGCCAAATCCACCTGATTTGGGGAAATGTACTAGTTGGGAGAAAGAGAAGAATCTGGTTTGAAAATAGCACCTGTGGACAGATAGTGGGATTTACCATGAGGTGGGGCCCCAGACACACACGGGGTTGGGAGTGAAATAGAAAGGAGCAAGTAGAAGAGGGTAGACCTCAGGATAGCAGAGAAAGGATGTGAGTGAGATGTGACAGGTGGAGGAGTCCTGGGAAAGTTTATTTATCTTGATGTCTTATCTTTGGACACTGAGAAAAGCCATGTTTGTTATACAGTTCAGTTTTCTCCTATGCATAATTCTCTTTCATTTCTCCAAACCTTGAGTAAGGTTGAATACTCCCGTACAGCTGTGCGTGATATGTTAAGAATAAAGTGAGAGTAAAGGGAAATGTAACTTGCCCCACATCAGCTCTCCAGGGGCCTAAGGGGCATCAGGCCGGTCCATTCTGGTGCTCTAAGTGCTAGGGACAGCCCCTGGTGGTGACAGACTGTGGAACAGGCACTGCAGGAAGGACGCAGAAAACCCATCTCTTTTCTGCCAATATAACAGAGGGAGGTGATCCTTGTAAGGGGGCAGGGTGACAATGAGAGTATACTTTTTGGGGGGTCTGTTTTATGCATTGTTATAATTTTCTGACCAGTATCCTAGTAAGATTAAAAGATAATAAATGTTTTCTTCTGAGAATCATTACTAAAAAACTTTGGTTAGGGAACATATGACTTTTATCTACATACTAGAGGCCCAGTGCACAAATTTGTGCAGGGGTGGAGTCCGGCTGATCTGCCCCTGATCAGGGTGGGGGGGCTGACCATGGGTGGGGCTATCCGGGGGGAGGGCCAAGGGCAGTTGGCCGGCCGGCCCTGCCCCCTGGTCGAACTCCTGGTTGAGGGGATAATTTGCATATTAGCCTTTTATTATATAGGATGTTCTGTTAAAAAACATTTTAAAGAGATTTCCAATAAGGACATTTGTACATAGAATAAATGTTCATATGTCCTTTTACAAGCACAATTCTGTTTGAAAACCCAATATGCTTAGATTAGCATTTATACTGCAATTAAAAGATAACTATGTGTACATAACATATACCATGCCTGCTAAAAACCAGGCCTGGAAGAGAGTTTGTAAATCATTTACTAGTCTTCAGAAGTACAGGCTGCGGAGCATCTAGCATCTCTTCCTTCTTTTTTGGATTGCGCAATTTCAGATTTGTTTTGTCATCTTTCCTGGGTTTTCTTGCCAACCCATCCAAGAAGGGACAACTTAAAATCAGAAATGTGCTTATCCTCCTGACTGTTTTGTTTCACTCTTCTGACTTCCCTGGCATCGGATTATAGAAGACGGTTTATTCTCACCATCAAGACACACCGGTCCTATTGAGAGCTCATTCTCAGGGCTAACCTTTTCCTTGTACCCCGCTGTCAGCAGAGTTACTTGGCTCCCGTGAAGGTGATCTTGTGTTTTTTCCTGGCTACAGCCGCTGCACAGGAACGAGGTAATGAAGGTCTCACAGTCGCTTTATGTTCTACTTTTTCATGTTCTCCGAGTCAAGAAATCTCTGGGTCTTGATTGAGATGGTTTCTCCTCTCATCTTAGGATCCAAATTATAGTTTTAAAGTATACTTCAGATGATGTAGCTAAAACTATTGGAAATTCCTGCCTTGTTGAAGGAGAGCCGGTGGAGTTCTGACTAGGGAAATCCACAGGCATGGTTGCCAAGGTTTTGTCCTTGTCTATCACATCTGATCTTGTGTGGGAGATAATGGGTAACAGCCATCAACAACTCCCATGTGGCCTTGCAGGTCAACAGCTTTTCTGGAATGTGTTGTGAAGTGCTCCTGTTGGGAGCTCTGCACTTTCACAGTCTTGCTCAATTATGAATCCACGCTGACAACTAAAGACTTTGAGAGTCATCTATCAGCCCTCTTAGTCCTATCTGGTGGAAATGTTGACTTTTGCAGAGACACAGAAAACAGACGATACTGTATATTTTTTTATAGAGTCACCTGTGAGTTTAGATCCTGGGCAGCTAGAAGTTATGAGCGTTTGTATACTGTTATCATAAGGAAGATATTTTCAGTGATTCCATTGTAGAGTGACCTATTTCCAATTTGCAGGCCAATGAAGAGTCAGAATGATTAACCAAAAACATACAGGTATATTCATGATAGCCTTTGGAGCTTTTGGGGAAAGTGACACTCGCTATTGTTAAGAGACAATCCTAAAATCTCTGTGGCATTGAACAATAAAAGCTAATTTTTCACTCACATAATGTCCAGGGGGATAGGAATAGTTTTGTTACGTGCAGTAATTCAAGAATTAGACTTCTTTCATATTGTGAGACAAACACCCTTCAACCATGCTCTCTTAAGGTTATCACATAATGGGATGCGAGGGGGACTGGTACAGGATTGGCAAACTTTATATTGAAAAAGCTAAACATTTTGATTTTGCAAGCCACAAGGTTTTATTGCAATTACTCAAATCTGCCATTGTAACAGAAAAGCAGCTGTAACTGTAACTTTGTCCTAATAAAATGTCATGCACAAACACATGCGGTGGGCTGGGGTTAGCCATCAGGCTATAGTTCGTTGACTGTTAGACTAGTCTTATGTGGGGTTTATTGATGATTCTGACATAGAAGTAGCATATCTTTTTCCCCACTCATTCTGTTGGCCAGAAATGAGTCACATGGTCTTAGCCTAACTGCAGAAGAGTTGAAAATGTAGTTCAGTTGGGTGCCCAGAAGAAGAGAAAAAGATATTATGGGCTCCAGCTGTCTCGACTACACTCTTCAATAGCTTAATGTGTTGGTTCTTCCAGGCAAAACAGAAGTTCCTAATGACTCAGTTTTATGGCTAGGAGGTTAGATGATTTAAGATACATATATCTTCCACTGTGGTTTTTCTTTGGAAAACTACCACAATGACAAAGGTCCAGAAAAGAGTCATTCTGCAAGGTACATTGAGAATTCCATGGCTTTCATGGTCTGGGTGCTGCCATTTCACAGAACTGAGGGAACATTGCTTATAATTACTAGAAAGCAGATGAGTGCTGCCTCCACCCACTCTGGTTGGATGTGAAGCAGAAGAGTTTTCATCATCACAGCTTTTGTCAGATACTCACCCCGAGGAGGTTGCCTTAGTCTTTCCAGGCTGCTGTAGCAGAATCCTATAGACCTGCTGGCTTATAAACTGCAGAAATGTACTTTTCAGAGTCTGGAGACTGGGAAGTCCAAGATGCAGGTACTAGCAGATTTAGTGTCTGGTGAGACTCTGCTTCCAGTTCACAGACCAGTCTTTTCACTGTGTCCCCATAACGGGGAAGTGGGTAGGGGCGAGCTCTCGAGAGTCCCATTTATAAAGGCACTAATCCCATTCTCCCTTCTCAAGAGAATGCGGGGCAGGGCTGAAAATTTTAAGCTTCCATTCATGGCTTATTCTTTCTGGTGACCAGCCTGAGCCAGGAGCCTCCAGAAACCCACGCAGAGTTCCTTCATTAGAATAAAAGGCACTCCTCTCACTCAGGGAATCACAAAGGGTTCAGGAGCCCCCTGTCAGGAACTGGTGTCCAAGACTAAATATTAGAACAAAAAATGCCCCCAGTGTTCCTATCACTTAGGGAATTATAAGAGTTTCAGGAGCTCTGTGCTAGGAACTGGGGGAAGAGACCAATCCTATATAATAAAAGGGTAATATGCAAATCGACTGAACAGGGGAACAACCAGTCGCTATGACATGCACTGACCACCAGGGGGCAGATGCTCAATGCAGGAGCTGCCCCTTGGTGGTCAGTGTGCTCCCATAGGGAGAGCACTGCACAGCCAGAAGCCGGGCTCACGGCTGGAGAGCGCAGTGGCAGTGGCAGTGGCAGGAGCCTCTCCAGCCTCTGCGGCAGTGCTAAGGATATCTGACTGCCAGCAGGTAGTCTGGGACTGCGAGAGGGCACAGGCTGGGCTGAGGGACCTCCCCTCCCCACCAAATGCACAAATTTTCATGTGCCAGGCCTTTGGTCTACACTAATAAAAGAGAAACATGCAAATTCACCATACCTCTGCTATGCCCACCAGCCAATCAGGAGTGAGTATGTAAATTAACCCAACAAAGATGGTGGAGACCACGGAGCTGGAGAGAACAGGAGGCTTGGGTTGCCCCCGGCAATGGAGGAAGCCAAGCTTCCCACCTGCTTTGGCCGGCCCTGGCCTCCACTCAAGGCTACAAAGTTTCAATTATAGAAGATAAATAAATCCCAGATACCTGCTTCCAGCCGGCCCTGGCCTCCACTCAAGGAGGCGCTGGAAAAAAAAGAGAAAAGAAAAAAAAGGAGGGGCTGGGAGCCTGGGTCACCAGGGGGCATGGCCAGTCTGAAAACGGCCCTCAGCCCCTTACCCAGTCTGGCCACACCCCCATGGGGTGAGGGTCCCCACTGGGGGGCTTGGCCAGCCTGCAAACAGCCATCAGCCCCTCACTCAGGCTGACCAGGCACCCCAGCAGGGACCCCCACCCTGAAGTGGGTGTGGCCAGCCTGAAAATAGCTCTCAGCCCCTCATCCAGGCTGGCCACACCCCCATAGAGTAAGAGTCCCCGCTGGGGGGCATGGCCAGCCTGTAAACAGCCCTCAGCCCCTCACCCAGGCTGGCCATGCCCCCCCAGAGGGGACTCACCAATGGGGGTGTAGCCAGCCTGCAAACCACCACAGGCCCCTTGCCCAGGCTGCCCCATGCCCCAAGGGAACCCCCACCCTGATCTGGGACACCCTTCAGGCCCCCCACCCATGCACCAGGCCTCTATCTATACTAATAAAAGGGTAATATGCTAATTAGACTGGGAGACCTTCCAGGAGACCTTCCGGACGTTCTTCTAGACCAATGATGGGCAACCTTTTGAGCTTGGTGTGTCAAACTTCGCCAAAAAACTGAGCATAACTCGGGTAGTGTGTCACTTTGAGGAAAAAACATTATTTCGCAAATGTTTCATCCTCAGGAGGAGCAAATGTTTCATCCTCAGCATGCGGCCACCTCAGAGGCCGCGTGTCATCAGAAATGGCTACGCGTGTCAGTGCTGACACGCAGGTCATAGGTTCGCCATCACTGTTCTAGACAAAGCCATGGTGGTGGGGCCGAGATAGAGGCAGTTAGAGGCCAAGAGGGGAGGGCAGTTGTGGGTAATCAGGCCAGGATGGGACGGCAGTTGTGGGTGATCAGGCTGGTGGGGGGCAGGGCCGTTGGGGGTAAGTAGACCAGCAGGGGGGCCAGTTGGGGGCAAGCAGGGGGTCAGTTGGAGGTGATCAGGACAGCAGGCCAGCAGGAGTGCAGTTGGGGGCGAGCTGGCCAGTGAGAAGGGAAGGTGGGGGTGAGCAGGCCAGCAGGGGGGGCAGTTGGGGGTGATCAGGCTGGTGGGGGGGGGGCATTCGGGGGCGAGCAGGCTGGCAGCAGGGGGCAGTTGGGGGCGAGCAGGCTGGCAGGCAGAGTGGTTAGGGGCAATCAGGCAGGCAGGCAGGCAGGTGAGTGGTTAGGAGCCAGCAGTCCCGGATTGCGAGAGGGATGTCCGACTGCCAGTTTAGGCCTGATCCTTGTAAACCAGCAGTAGGACATTCTTCGAGGGGTCCCAGATTGGAGAGGGTGCAGGCCAGGCTGAGGGACTCACCCCACCCCCATGCATGAATTTCGTGCACCAGGCCACTAATATATATATATATTTAATTATCTCACACATATATAAGGCAGTATTTGTTTTTCTGTGACTGGCTTATTTTACTTAGCACAATGACTGGGAAGTCCAATTTAGACCTCAAAGGAGTCAACACCACTAGTGCCAACTGAGATGAGGCTGAATCACCCAGAGAACCCTACCAGGCTCTCAGCTAGAGAAAATAGTTGACAACTTATACCTGTCATAGAGTCAGCTTTAAATGACAGAAGTGCCACTCTCTTTAATCAGATAAGGGATACTGTCTTTGACATGAGAGACCAGAGTAAGATTCAGTGAAGATCCAAGGACCACAACTAACCCCAAAGTCCCATGTTCCCCTTCACCACTGAGCACCTAGAGCCAAACTCATGGAGAGAAGTAGAAGGAGGTGCTGCCTTCGAGAAGCACTTCTATCCAAGAGAAACTGAGCGATACTTAAAGGCGCTATTTAAACTATGGATCAAATCTCAAATGAAAAGATTGGACATGTAGATTATTTTTTTTCTTGCTAATCAGCTTGAGAGGAAGGCTGATTAATTATTGACACGTCCAGACATTCCATTTTCTCTGCACATTTGAATTGATTTGTTATTAAATATTTGCTATTCTGCTACACTGATTAATGAATTGAAAGAAAAATCTAAAAAGAACACCATGTAAACTTTTTATTACATTTCAAACTCTCAGCTGATTGGAAAATGTTTGTGTTATCCAAACATACATATATATTTACATCCACTTATCCTGAAAGAATCAATTATAGTAAGTAAAAAGCACTTTATCTTAACATTTGGAAGGGGTGTAAATTGGATGTTTTCTAAACATTGTAATAATGTACTTCATAGGCTGACTTAATATACACATTATAGTTTAATTTACCTCAAAAATCCAAATATATCTTTAAAACTATGTTGTTATAGGAAAGTGGCTTCCTTTTTATGCAATTGATAGCATCACAGAAAAAGGCAAATCACTACATATTTGTCGGTTGTTAACATTGACTGAAATCATATGCTGTTTTCCACATTTAAGATTCCTGCCTATTCCATGTTATTACTTTGTGCTCAAGATACAAATTTATCAGAAACAATTCAATAAATATTGAAGGGGGAAGTATTCTCACCTAAGGGGAAGGGGAGCAATTTTTTTGTTTCCACTTGTTTATAAGGAAATATTTTATTCACTTCTTAGTCTCTCTCTGCAGGGTAGCACACAGCATCATTTCACTGGTTCTCACTGCCCTGCTCTGTCCCTCTGCTTCCAAGCAGGCATTTCACTGCAAGGAGCCTCTCTGGGTGCATTTCGGAATGCATACCAGTAGACTCAGCTAAGCCTCCCCATAAGGGTTACTATTCCTGAGACAGAGCCCTTGCCTGGTGGGTTGCAGTAGCTGCCACTAAAGGCTGGAGGGCTGCTGGGAAGCTGTGCAGAGGCTTGGGCAGCTGCACTATCAGAAGGCTAGCCTGATGCTCCTCCCTCCCCACCACCACAGCCTCTGACCACATTAGATTGTAATTCAATAGAATTCAAGTCTTTAGTTGCCTGGAGCAGCCAGGCAGCAGGCCCAGAGGACCTTTCAAATCAGGGCTTTTACAGTTATCTTAATCCATGGGAGATGCCGGTATTTCTCTGCCTCACAAAGACAAGCAAAACTGGACAAACACAGAGGCTGGTAAGATACGAAGTGTTGAGGAGGGAGTTGAGCCAGATTCTCTTGTGGGGTGGGAGGGAAAGAGAGCAAATCCATGTTTTGTTCTTTGTGCTAATCTGTTGTCTATTTTCGATTCTCAGGGACAAGTTCAGGAGAAATGACACAATAAACAAATGATGGGAGAATGTATATGCAAACACACCATTTTGTGTATGGAGCTTGTAGCCAGCACACTTCAGATCACATGACTTTTATTCAACTGTGTGAATATTATCAGAGTTGCTTTCTCTTTCTGTTGGATTAAGTTGGATACTAGAGTGAGGGTTACAATGATTTAACTTTGCCAGGGCATCCAGATTCGGCTTAGCGCTAGTTGTACTTGGAGATGTTGAGGAGCATGGCCTTGGAAGAGCAGTGCTGCTCAGTGGTTATACCAGCAGACTACCTATCATGAGGATGAAATGAGTAAACACATGCAAAGAGCATAAAGCAGCATATGGCACATGGGTGCTAGGCCCGGTTCCAGAGCTACAGCATCAGAATCTAAATTTCAACAAAATCCCTATTGACATGCATTCCTATTGACAAAATTCCTATTGACAAATCATTGCTATGTAAATGTTGGTTTTGGTATTTCAGGCTGGCTTTAACTAGTCTACATGGTCAGGGTGAGCTGGACATCCCTGCTGATTTGCCTTTCTCTTCCAGGCTGATTCCTGAGTTCTTGGTGGCCAATGAATTGGATTCCTGTGAGCCTATGTCCTGTATCACTCTCACTCCTGACCTTGAATGCTTACTTTGCTTCCAGATCTTGATATTTCTGACTCCAGCAGCTTGTTTAACCCCAAGTCTCCATTAGTGCCTTTGCTTGTCAGCTTTGTTGGATGTATCCTGATGCCTTTGCAGTTCAGCCCGAAGGGTCTATGCCCAATCACAATCCCTAAACAAAATGAAAAAATAGTAGGTATATGTTAGGAGGAAAAAAAAATGTTGGCATTACTTAACACTTTCCTCCTAGGCTCCACTCTGCACAGAAACACGTGGTTTTTGTAGTTGGCTCCTAGAGGCAATTTTCTAACAGGTTTTATAGCAGCAAAGAGAGCTAGGCCTTTAAAGAATGCAAAGGTCAAAAAAGCAAAAGTTGCTCTATTTATGGTAGGGGTGTGACATTTTGACCTCTTAACAGCCAATATTCTTTTGGCATTAGGAAAGAGTTCATTTCCACACCTGCTTGCTTTATTTCACATCAAACTGTCTTTAGTGAAGAGGTTCATGCCAAGCTTATCACCATTCCATGATGCTTGGCCAACAACGCAATGAGAATGGATGACACCAGGATGCCAGGGCCCTTGGCGTGTGGTGAACTGAAGGGATGTAATTGCACATGAAATGGGCAGAAGACATGCTTCAAGGGCACATTGGCAACAAACTTAAAGTAGCAGAGCAGCCCTGTGGAGAGGCAGGAATTCATGGCAGTCAGCTTTGTATCCTGCCATGGGTCATACTGGAAAAGAGGAGAAGTTAGTTATTTGTAGACTGTGAGATTAATGTGCCCCATAAACCATTTCAATTGTGGATGTCCGAGCTGCTTGGAAGGACCTGCTTGGCCATCCACAATTATTGATTGCTTCCTCTGTGTATGGTGCTAAGAAAGCAGCCATGGGGCAGAAAGAAGTATAACCCTTAGAATCTTAGATCCTTTCCCTAAAGATCTTACAGTCACATGCCACATGTAGGAAATACATATATGTTGGGGAAGATCATCAAGATATGTCTGCCAGTCTAACCCACGAGCTGGACCCTGGCAGTTGAAGGCTCCCAGTCCCTCTCCTGTACCCTGGAATGTGCGTTCACTGTTCCCAGAAGCTGTTCCAAGGTTATAACCTTGAAATTGAAATATGATATTGGGACTATCTGGTCCAGGTATATGACTGAACCCAGTTAAGGTCTCTATAAACTTCTAAGATTTGTTGAGCACGTGTGGAAAACTCGTCTTCCAGCCTCCCAAGACAAACCCCCTAAGTTTCCTTGTCATTAAATCTGCCACCTACCAATCTGGAGGGGTCTGCCTCTGTCAGTCTCTTCAGGCACTCCTCTTATGGGGCCTGGTTTCATATTACATTTGGAAAGCTATTGGCCAGGGCTGCAAACCAATACTATATGAATATGAAATGGAAATAAGCTTTTGCAAGGAGTACATTAAAGGTCCCAAACGGGTAACAGAATAAATGTTACCTCCATCTAGTCTACAGGGGTCAGGGCAGCTTCAAGGAGAACGTGGGGTTGGAGCTATAACTTTGGAGGATCAATTTATATTCATTGTGTGTTGCACTCACAACCGTGTAGACACAGAGGCTTGTGACCCTAGATGGAAAAAGAAGATGGATTTTAGGGACCTAATAAGTAACCCCTTTTTGCCCTCCCAAGCTTAAACATATTGAGAGGACAAACACAGGCGTCAGATACCTGGAGAGAATATCAGTTTTATTACTGATAGAAACTCAATTGGAGGACATGAGCAACGTGTGGCTGCATTCATTTTAATACTTTAGGGCTGACATAGGCAAAATTAGCTGTCCATCACTGGGTGAGTTGGTCAGCACAGGCCATACTCCACGGAGACAGGGCCTTACCTTATGACAGAGAACAGATAAAATGCACTCTGTCTGCAGGTGGCAACTCTGAAAGAGAAACAGAAAGTGCCTTATCTCACTGGCTTCTCTCTTTTTCCAAAGTTCACCAACCAGAAAAGTAATTTCTCCTTTCTTGGGAACACGGGGGTGGGCAAAAGTAGGCTTACTGTTGTGAGTATACAAAAGACAGTCTATTCTTGTATTAATGTTTATTAATTTGTATTTTTTATATAAAAACCTACTGTAGCCAAACCCTGTATGTATCTCCCCCATCCACTTGCCCCATATTATTCCCTAGAGTTCATTCTATCTTTAATGGATTCTGTAAGTTGATTTCGGTGCAACCAGTCAAATACACACAGGGAAACACCACCATTATTTATCTGTCTTTAAGTATGTACATTTTTGTGATGTCAGCATGTATACATATTGAGTGTACATTTTTAAAATTGTTAAATTAGTTTTTCTGTGTTTGATACAGCATTATAACTATAAAAAATAAAGCTTTAGAATAACGATTGTAGTACTTAAACATTGTGAACTCTTTCTCTGACCAATACAATTGCGGCATACTCATATTTTATGGTTATTGTCCCATGGATCTTGATATAGATGATTGCTGGAGAGCTCCTTTTCCATCAGCCTGATTTAGGAGGCTCTGGGTGATAAAGGGAAGACTTAGGAGAAACTAGAAAACTGCAGTGTTTGGATTGTTATGTGGAAGGCAGATGAGATTTACTCTGAATGGCCCCATCTCGTGTAACCAGGAGCAAAGATTAGAAGTCATGTGGAGATATTTTACATACACATAGGGGAAAATTTTCCAACAATGTGAGCCACTTAAATATTGGAGAGGGCTGTCTTGAAAGATTGTGAATTTCCTATCTCTGGAAATTTACAAACCAAATGACAGGGACTTTTTTGAGGTTATTTTCAGCAGCACATGGCTGGTTGGCAAGATCAGAAGCTTCTAAAAGCCTCTTCTAAAACTAGTGGCTCACTGGCTGTGTTAGATTAACCCAGGGAGTGTGTAAAATATAAAGGTTTCTGGAGAGAGATTCTGACTCAGTGAGCTCTGGGAGAGCCGCGTTGAGTAGATCAGAGCTTCCCAATGGGTCTCATGTGGTGCCATGAATGGGCTTTTGTTTGGGTCACTAAGACCACCTTCAGGCTTGTGATTCACTAGAAAGACTCACAGGAAAGCCGTATAGTCATTCATGGTTGTGGTCTGTTGTGCAAGGATACAGATTAACTTCTGCAAATGAAAAAAGGTGCACAGAGCAAAGTTCAGGAGTAACCAGGTGCAAATTGTCCAGGTGCTTGGACAGATATACATTAAATGTTCCCAGCAATGATCTGTGGCAACATGTGCAAAGCATTGCCAACCAGGTAGGCTCACCCAAGCCTTGGTAGCCAGGGTTTTTATTGGGGGTCAGTAAAGCATTCAGCACCTGAGAGACCGACCTTAGTTATCTAGTGTCCAGCCCCCTGAGATCAAACTAATCAGCATGGCCCAGGGCCTCAGGCATACAAACACATTCACATCAGATAGGCTATTCTAAGAGCTCAGAGGTAACACCCAGTAACCAGTCCAGGGCCAGTCCTTCCTTTGGAAAGCTTAGTGCCTGAGCAACCTAGACTTGCCGAGTTAAGCCTTGACTGTACAGGGCTGAAGAGATGCCTTGAGATATTGATCCCTTCTGCTCTCAGGAGGCCAGTGACCCCAGGCATTGCTGAGAGTTTACATTCAGCTGGGAATTGCATCTTAATACTAAAAGAGAATTCATGTTTTCCATATTTCTAGGGTTTTCATTCTTAAACTATATTCTGATAGAGGAGTTACACCTGAAAAATTAAGATAGTCCAGTTGCCTCACATCTTTTTCAGCATCTGAGTTAAAGGAACAGAAAACATTTTGAGATTTGGCAATACATAATTATTTTAGATTCTATGCCTACATTGTTCTTAATGTTGTGCTTTATACTTTAATGGAGAATATACTGAATAGTGATATGCTTTTCTTATAGGTTGTTTTCATAGGTTATTGGGAATATAATTGGGAAGACATAGTTAATTCTTCTTATTCTATTTACATATTTATTCATAAGCTGGTTATATAACTTGTTATCAGCATTTTTCATGGTAGTATTATTTCATCCACTTATTATGTGGAGCTTCAGGTTTTCCTTTAAGGTGTAGGTATTCCAGGGTAATGCGTGGGTAAGTGTATTATTGCTTCAGTCTGCTCCAGGAGCACATTCCTAGTAATCCGATTGTCTCCACAGGGTGGATTTTGTAGATACACTTGAACTCATTTACAGCTCAGAGTGACACGAGAGCTGGGGGACAATAAAATTTTAGAAATGCTATTGGTGTGTTTGCCTGCATATGGTTATGTTCCTGGATTCTTCTCGGACTTAACATTATTTCCAAGGGATTTTTCTTTTGTGGTGTTCAATCTAAGATTGTCAAGAAGCATAGCAAAAGAAGACTTAGGATTCTCTATGACTAAATATTTAAATGTAAAATCACTCAGGATACAGTAAAAAAGATGGCAATAAAAATTAGGGAAGTTATTAAACTGACTCCAAACATTGTTTTTAGTGAATTGGGTAGTGTATGGATCTATCAAAATGGTGCTATTAAAACAAAAGTGATTTTTAAATATCTTTTTCCCTAACCACATGTATACTATGTTATGACACTTCAGCTATTACTTGTTAAGAATTGTGTACTTTGCAAGATGACTCAAACTTAGGTCTGTAGTGATCAGGGAAATGGTCCACCCTCCAGCAGATTCAGCTATTGGGGTTGCCTGAACACACTCTAGTCCCTCCCTTCCAGCCCCCCGCCCCCCCCCCCCCGCCCCCCGCTTTTGTTTTTTACCGACTTAGTCCCATCTGCTGGAGTCTATGTAATCCTGCCTCAGACATTAAGGCTAGTAGCAAGTGGTCCTGACTCCAGGGACTTTTTGTGTTACCCTCAGGCTGGGTGAGTTGCCTGTCTGTTGCATATCTCCATCACTGTATTTTTATAATGTTCATAATTATCTAGTTTCCACCATTAGACTATGAGCTCCTTGAGATCAGAGGCTCTTCTTGACTGATCTGTGCCTGGCACTATGTCTTCATCCTAGTAGTAAATACTGTATGAATGTTTGTGTAATGAATAAATGAAACCAACTCTCAGGGACTAGAATTTTCATTGCGGTGCAGCGCCATTGAAAGCTCTCATTTTGAAAAACTGGATTAAATATAATATCACCTAAATTTTATGAACATATCTGAATCACTGTATTAAACTTCTGTGTTTAATCTATTTCTGAAATAAAAGCAATATCTCTTGTCCTCTAGTTATTTAAAGGGTACATTATTAAAACAGAAAGTGGAGGTGTATTAAAAATGTAGAGAAAGTCATATGTGTAAATTACTTCCCCATATAATCTCTTGAGTTCATATTCAATAAAGATAAGTTACTCCATCAACAATTACTTCATGTGTGAGGATATTTGTACATAAATCACTTAGTTTGGCTTGGATCTAACATCGATGGGACATAATTGATCTTTAAAATTTTTATGAAGAATCACAGAGTGTGAAATTAAGGGCGGTTGTGCCTTTTCAGCAAGCAGACACCTGTTTTCTTGGTAGTGAAAACCTTGTTTTATTGGCCAGCTCATCAATTAACTCTGTCTCACAATAATTAACATCATGTTACTTTCTACTTTAAATCAGGAAAACCTACAAGAGTTTTCTAAGCCAGCTAGGGTTTTTTTTCCCCATCCCCCCAAAATGTTTAAAGCATGCATTTAAGTCCACGTATTATGTTTTCTGGCAAATGATTTGATAAACCAGTTTGTCATTTAAACTTTTGTGTTGCACAGTGTTGTTATGTGTGATGAGAGTTGGAATGTCCAGTGAGACAGTTTGATTCTATTGTTGTCAAGCTAAGTCAATCTATAACAACTGTCTCTTTAAGTTTTACTTTCTTTTTTTCTTGTATTGTTTGTAAGAAACTGTTTATTTTCCATCAATCTTATTTCCATTGTCTGTTTAAGAGTCTTAAATAGAAAATGGAAATAAGATCAACTTACCACCACTCTGGTTGTTCCGATCCATTCAGAGGCCTGAGCAGTGGGGCTGTGGACCAATCTTCAGCAGGGAGTAGGGAGCTGCTCTATAGGCACAGAGGGCACCTGCACCTTCAGGTCAGCCTGCGACCTTGAATTGAGGAGCAGTACCCTCTGGAACTAGTGTAGTCCATTCCCCATGAAATTCCTTCTCGGTCACAGACTTTTCAGCAGCGGCCTGCTCTTCCTTTTCAGTCTCTTTGGGATCTCTGTAGAAGCAGAGGTCAGGCGTGACCTCCCACGGATGCTCATGGGAGGTGGTGCCACGCCTGCACTGATCTTCATGGGCCAGCATCCACCACCTCAGACCCACGGAGTGAGCCCCTTGTGTTGTCTAGGATGGCAATGTCCGCACAGCACAGAGGAGCGTCTGTGTTACACAGAGCGACGGTAGGCAGGTTAACATAAGACGCCTCTGTGAGAGGCTGGTGGTCAGCCCTGGGATCATAACCACTGGAAGTTGTGGCTCCTGGGAGGCTGCCTGGATCTGCCTGGTTAGTGAAGGTCCCAGGAGAGAAGTAGCCAACGACAGGAGTGGCTTCAGTAGCAGCAACAAACTCCAGCCACAGCTCGCTGGCCAGTATTCCCAGATGACAGGACACTGACATCAGCCAGGTTTTTAATGGCAAATGACAGAGGCCGGCAGCAGAAGCTTTCCCCGGTTCTTTGCAGATTTACGATGGAGATGCCATCGCTTTTCCTTTTGCACATGAAGTCAAGGTGGGTGCCACCTGAGTGGATTCCTGCTGCAAGGAATTTAAGGACATCCTACTCCTTCATTTGCAGGACATCAACAGCTCCAGACATTGTGGAAGTTTCCCTGTAAGTTATGACAACAACCCAGACAACACCGTATGCACCTCTCTTGGGGTAGCGTGGGAAGGCTTTACTTTCTGATTATTCCTAAATATTGTCATTATCCTTGGAAAGAGAATAGTTATGGTAAACTGGATAGTGCACAATAGTTAAAGCTTATCATTGAAATTGGAAATTATTATGGGTTTATGCATTTGTCTCACCCATATGAATTCATGGTCCTTTAGGGTATCTATCTTATTTACTTAGTGCAGCTATAACAGATTAACACAAACTTATTAGCTTAAACAGTACAAATTTGGTATCTTGCAGTGCTGCAGGTCAAAAGTTCCTAAATGAGTTTTACAAGGTGTTGAATCTGTTTCCTTATCTTTTCTAGCTTCTAGATGTTGCCTGTGCTCCTTGGCTTTTGACCCATTCCCCCGTCTTCAAAATCAGCAATCACTTTACTCTGCTTCCACTTCGATTACACAGTGCCCACTCGCATAATGCAAGACAATCTCCTTACATTAAGGATCTTAGTTACATCTGCAAACTCCCATTTGCTCTGTGTGTTGGAGGGCCCCAAGCTCACCCTCAGGTTTGATGCTTTGCTAGGAGAACGGCTCTCAGCATATAATGATACAACCTTGATTCATTAAGGTGAAAAAAAATACAAAGTAAAATCAACCAAGGCAAAAAGCACATGCAGCAAAAGCTAGGGGAAAATGGTACAGGCTTTCAAGGGTCTTTTCCCAGTGGAGTAAAAGAGAATGCACTTAATTTTTCCAGCCATGAGTTGTGGTAACACATGTAAAATGTTTCCAACCAGAGAAATTCATTAGAGACTCAGTGTCCAGAGTTTTATTGGGGCTGGTCATGTGAGCATCGTTTGCTTGCCTTGTACCAAAATTTCAGAGTCCCCGGAGGAAAGCAGGTGTTTATCATAAACTATATTGTTTGTACAAACGTTTTAGACACAGTGAGCCACTCTTATCAGTTAATGGTGGAACTCTATACCATCTAAATTCTCAAGGGCTAATCTTGCAAGTAGGTATTTTCAAGGATAGCAGTTTAGGACTCCTATGTTAACTCTTTTCTGTACACCATGTAAGGCAACATATTTGAAAGCTTAAGGAGTTAGGATGTGGACATGTCTCAGATATTATAATTCTGTTTATTTTATTTAATTTTATATACAGAGCTCCAGCCCAGTGCCTTGCAGATAGTGAGCATACAGGAAACACTTCTTTATTTACTGACTTGTGGATCGAGATTTGGCATACTCCATACAGCTCTGTCTTAGTTAATGGCATTACCATCCATCCAGTACCCAAATAGAAAATCTATTTTGATTCTCCTCTTTCTCTTGCCCTCCACATGCAATCAATCACCAAGTCCTATTGATTCTATCCCATTCCCCTAGGCCCACTACCACTACTATAGTCTGGGCCATCTTAACTTCTTGACTATCTTTGTCTATACTAGTGACTTCTAAGCTTGCTTCTAGTTTTGTTTCCCTCCAGACCATTGTCCAGACAGAATCAAATCTATTCTTTAAGGAGCACAAACTAATTGTGTTACTGCTCTATTAAAAACCCTTCATTGGCCCCTGCCGATTTCTACAGGCTCGGTTTTGAGCCTCTTTTACCTTGCACACTATACAATTTACAGTTACGTTGCATTTCTCTTGGTTCTTCAAGCAGAACATGCTCCCTCCTTACCTTTAGGATTTTACATGAGTTTGTTCTTTTGTACCAAATGCTTCTCCCTTCGTTGCCAAGTTAATTCCAATTACCCCTTCACTTGAGTGCCAGTGAAAACATTTCTTCCTCAGGGAGATCTTACCAGGCATCTAAACAAGTTAGGCCCCTCTATTTCCTGGTCCTATGCACTCTGTGCTTTCTGTATCATTATAATGATCCAAAACGTTATTATTTTGCCTGTCTTCCCTGAGAAATTATAATCCCCATTATGGCAGAGACTCTTTTATTTGGCATTGTATCACTAATATCTAGCGCATGGAATTGGACCTAGTCAGTTTTCAATAAATATTTCCTAAATGAGTAAATAAATTAGTGCTGAAAGTTTTTATGAATGATTGCAAAGTTGCCTTGGAAAAGAGTATGGCGGTTCCTCAAATGGTTAAACATAGAGTTACCATATAACCCAGCAATTGCCCTCCTATGTATATATCCAAGACAAATGAAAACAAAACCCACACAAAAACTTGTACATAAAGTTCATAGCAGGATATTATTATTATAATAGCCAAAAAGTGGAAACAATTAAAATCTTCATCAACTGATGAAAGAAATAAGATGTGGTATTTTTGGGCAATAAAGAGTAATTAAGTGCTGCTATATACTATACAACATGGATGAATCTCAAAAACATGCTAAGTGAATGAAGCCAGTCAGTAAAAATCACATACTGTATGATTTATATAAAATGTCCAGCCTAAGCTAATTTATATAGGAAAAAGGTAAGTTAGTGATTGCCTACATTCGAATTAAATTAGGGAAGAATGGGGAATGACTACTAATGATTGTGGGTGTTTCTTTTTGAGGTGATAAAAATATTCTAAAATTGATTATGATGATGGTTGCACAATTCTGTGAATATAGTAAACACCATTGAGCATCGGCCAGTGCACCAAAAGGTCGTGGGTTTGACTCCTGGTCAAGGGCACGTACCTGGGTTGCAGGTTCGATCCCCAGCCCCGGGCAGGGCGCATGTGGGAAACAACCAATTGATGTATCTCTCTCACATCGATGTTTCGCTGTCTCTCTCTTCTCTCTCTCTCCTCTCTCTCCCTGTCCCTCCCTCCTTTCTACTCTCTATGGACAGCAAGGGAAAAAATCCCCTCAGGTGAGGATTAACAACAACAAAAATGAATTGCATGTTTTAAAGTTATGAATTATACAGTATGTGAGTTATATGTAAAAAAAACCTGTTATTATAAAAAATAATGATTGAAAACTCACCAATGTATCATTCAACTTTGAAAGAGAGCTGATGGGGATTAAGTCTAATCTAGACTAAGAAGAACATTGAGCTCAAGAAATTATTAGTTGGGTGAGTGAATGGCTTATCATTCTCTATGGACTGAAATGTCTGGCCAGCTAGTTCACCTCCACCTCAATCATGTGAGTGCTTTTCCTTGAAACAACCATTGTACTTTGGTAAAGGACAGAAGAGCTTTATGCATATTTTGTCACATGGAATATTTTTAAAAAGTGAGTTTAAGGATTGAGAGTTAATAAAGTTAGTAATTTTTATTGAACCATCAAGGACATTCTTAAGTGAAACAACACCTCCCCCAACACTAGGTATAGAAGAATTCAATGACTGATTCAGGAAATGGTGCCTGTAGTTTTAACTCATATTGCTTTTGCACTGTAAGTGCTATATCAACTCAATAAAAAAGGAAAATGGTTGCTTCTTATTTTTATGAAAATAGTTTTGACCTCATGTTCCCCCTGAAAGAATCTTGCAGACTCCCAGTGCGTAGACTGAAATACCCATTCTGTGGACCACACTCTGAGAACTGCTGTCCTTAATATATAAAATCACAGGAGCCTTAGTAACAAGGATCCAGAATGTGTTTACAGATCTCCCTAGTACTAGGTTGTGTCCCAGTGGTCCTTACTTCTAGGGTTGATAATCATCTCAATCAAGTTGGAAATTTTTTGGTTAAGTTTCTCTGTAATATAGCACACTTCTAATTATGGTAACAGCATTGCTAATTGTTAAATACTTAGCATTTCCTTACTTTTCACTGTCAGAGAATGCATAACAGCAATCACTTTAACCTATTTTATCTTAGATCTCTCCCCGCCCCTTTCTTCTTTGCTTCCTTATCTAGAACTAGAGGCCCGGTGCACGAAATTCGTGCATGTGGGCGCATATGTCATTCAGCCCAGCCTGCACCCTCTCCAATCTGGGACCCCTCGAGGGATGTCTGACTTCCATTTTAGGATCGGGCCTAAATGGGCAGTCAGACATTCCTCTCACAATCCAGGACTGCTGGCTCCCAACTGCTTGCCTGCCTGCCTTCTTGATTTCCCCTAACCGCTTCTGCCTGCCAGCCTGATCACCCCCTAACCACTCCCCTGCCAGCCTGATTGATGCCTAACTGCTCCCCTGCCAGTCTGTTTGTCCCTAACTGCCCTCCCCTGCAGGCCTGGTCACCCCTAACTGCCCTCCTGGTCCCCCCAACTGCTCTCCCCTGCAGGCCTGGGTCCCCCCCCCCCCCAATTGCCCTTCCCTGCAGGCCCAGTCGCCCCCAACTTCCCTCCTCTGCTGGCCTGGTCACCCCTAACTGCTCTCCCCTGCAGGCTTGATCACCCCCAACTGCCCTCCCTTGCAGGCCAGGTCCCTCCCAACTGCCCTCCCCTGCTGGCCATCTTGTGGTGGCCATCTTGTGTCCACATGGGGGCAGTAATCTTTGACCACATGAGGGCAGCCATCTTGTGTGTTGGAGTGACAGTCAATTTGCATATTATTCTTTTATTAGATAGGATAGAGGCCTGCTGCACGGGTGGGGGCCAGCTGGTTTGCCCTGAAGGGTTTCCCGGATCAGGGTAGGGGTTCCCTTGGGGCGAGGGGCCAGTGGTGGTTGGCAGGCCGGCCACGCCCCCCGGTGACCCAAGTGGAAGCCCTGGTATCTGGGATTTATTTATCTTCTGTAATTGAAACTTTGTAGCCTTGAGCGGAGCCAAGCCTCCTGCTTGCTCTGTGGCCGCAGCCATTTTTGTTGGGATTTATTTATCTTCTATAATTGAAACTTTGTAGCCTTGAGTGGAGACCTAGGCAGGCCAGGGCTGCGGGAGCTTGGCTTCCTCCATCGCCGGGGGCAACTCAAGCCTACTGCTCTCTCCAGCTCTGTGGCTGCCACCATTTTTGTTGGGATTTATTTATCTTCTATAATTGAAACTTTGTAGCCTTGAGTGGAGGCCTGGACCCGCCAGGGTGTGTGGAAAGCTTGGCTTCCTCCATTTCCAGGGAAACCCAAGCCTCCTGTTCTCTCCATGGCTGCAACCATCTTGGTTGGGTTAATTTGCATACTCGCTCCTGACTGGCTGGTGGGCATGGCTTGTGGATGTAGCAGAGGTGTGGTCAATTTGCATATTACTCTTTTATTAGATAAGATAGCAAAGTGGCCTAGGAAGTAGACATAGAATCAGGGCCTTGTGATAAGTAACCTTCCATGGTTTAAGAATGGACAAAGCTCTTTTCTGAGTATCTTTTCTGGATGCTTAGATTGGCTATGGATTAAAACATATTCTGGCTGCTCTACATCTGGAAACTGAGAGGCCAGCCACCAAATTCTTGATTTGAGTTTAAAAGATGACACTCAGAGCTTAGTTGTGGGCATAGTTAGCTTTAGAACATGAATAATTCTCCCAGCAAGGACAGAAGGGAGAAACTGCCAAACCATTCTGTAATTTGCACTAAAGTTCTCAGATCCAGCTACCATAATTTGTGACAACATGATCATATGTCAGTGGCAGGTTAGAGTACTGCATTGTGTTAACATTGTCTTTGTTTAGCTTTTTACAACACCTTTCTTTGGGAAACACTGAAATTCATCTTTGTGTTGCAGATTTCTCAGCATGTCCAGGTGGCATTTTAAGAGCCTAATGAGAAAGATGACTTGGTTCCAAGTGCCAATGTCAAAAGACACATTGCAGCTGCCCTGTTTCAGAGGTCTGGAAAGAGACTGACATTCTCAATTACAGCCCAGTGTAGCATTGTCTCTACTGCCTTCTCAGCATCCACCTTCTTCAAGCAGGAGTTACGCCTTCTCTTCATCTGTTCAAGTGGGTGCTTTGGCATGAGGGAAGCTGTGCTTTATCTCCCTAATGCATCTTGCTGTCTTTGGCACATTTGTTTGTTGGTGGTGGTGCCAGGGCTCAGCTGTTACATGACAGGCTATGATAGAGTGAATAAATTGTACTTGGTTTTCTTCTTGAAATACCCATCAGACTTTGTACTTCTCCTTTAAAAATGAAGGCTGCTTCTTAATAGTTAGTGTTGGGAATAAGAAAAGGATGACACAATAAATTTATACTATTTCTACATTTAATCATGTTGGATGAATTATAAGGAGAAAATTCTTGATTCTTCTTAGTATTCATTTAGATGCAAACAAATTCCAGAAATCTCACTTTATGGAAATAAAGTATTAAGATTATACTGATTTGGTCTTAGCTTTTAAGACGAGAGAGAGAGAGAGAGAGAGAGAGAGAGAGAGAGAGAGAGAGAGAGAGAGAGAGAGAGAGAGACTAGCTTTCCTCTACCACAGAAAGTCAGGAGCCCTCAGAGGAGTACTTTTTGGGAGTCCAGGAGATTGCTTTTTACTTGAATGTTATTTGAAATTGCTTGTGGATGGTGAATCTAAAAACCTTTGGTTCAGGTTGAGGATTTGTAATCTAAACATTCTTGACCTTGCTTCTTATAAAACCACAAATTAATACTGCCAACACTCATTACCACAGGATAACTACCCAGCTGTCCAGAGTTCAGATAAAATTCAGTAATAAAACAGAAAGCTGAACATTCCTTGTTTTTGAACAATTGAGTTAAACCTTTCTTGCCTGGTAATGTTATTCAAATCTAAACCCACCCCAATCTAAACTATCACAAGAACACTCTTAAGGTTTTTAAAATGGTGTTTGAGGTATGGCTGACTCTAATTTATGGTTTAAAAAATAAAACACAGGGAAAAACTAGGCCATGTTTATGTGCTATTTTTGTCTATGGTTCACATTTGCTGAGGAAGCCTCAGAACTTCTTGAGCTCAGTGGCTCCCCTTATCTGTACTAAAGGTCAAAATGAGCAATTTTACCAGCTAAAAGACCTGGAACAAAGTCACCCCCTCATGCCTTAGTTTCTTCACCTGCGAAATGGAGATAATAATAGTGCTATCTCAGAAAGTTGTATAAGGATTAGATGAGTGAATATAATAAAGCACTGGAAGAGTGCCTGACACGTAATAAACACAATCTAATTGTCAGGTTTTGTTGAACTATATAATAATTGTCCTATATAATAAAATCCTAATATACAAATTGATCAAACTGTGGAGCAACCAGTGGAATGACCGGTTGCTATGATGCTCACTGACCAACAGGGGGCAGACGCTCAATGCAGGGACTGCCCCCAACCCCGCAGGCCCCAGGCCAACCAAGGCGGGTGCCAGAGGGGGCCCCCCAATCGCCCCACAGATCGACCCTGATCGCCAGCCAGGCCTAGGGACCCTACCCATGCAGGGATTTCGTGTAGCAGACCTCTAATATAATTATAATTGAGATGATGCTAACTGTTCAAGAAAAAAGAAGTGGAGGGAAGGATAGAGAGGAAGAGGGAAGGTAAGAGAAAGAGGATCTTCTCTTTGATGAGGAAGGGGAGAGAAGTTGGCAGGTCACAGCAGGTGTGTTCCCCGGCACTCCTCCATGGAAACAAATGCTGAGTGGGTGGAAGAGTTTTTTGAAGAAGACTACACGGCTCACACAGAGGCTTCAGTTTGAGCAGGGGGCCCCCCAGCCACCAAAGCCTCCTGTGTCCCATTGAAGGGATGCTCTTAGCTAGGCCTCACCAGTGATGAGTGAAAATGGCTGAACCAGGACTGGGGAGCAAAAGGATCCCTTCCTATCCTTGGTGCTATAACACAACCTCTGTGCACTCTGGAAGGAGGGAAAGCTTAGCAGGGTGGGTGTTTGGGGCTGGATTTAGTTTATTTAAAGATAATAAAGAAATTCAATGTTTCTTCCGCACCTGGGTGGTGGACTGAGATTTATACCCATTGCATTCATTGGTTCTTGTAATGATATCATTTATAGTTGAATTCTTTGGATATTTCACATACAGCCTATTTTCCAAAGTTTATTATGTCTTTGATGACAGGGACCATTTAAAAATAACTGTCATCCTCCTCTCCTGTGCCTGGAATATCACTCTCTGCACACAGTGAGTGTTTAGCAAATATCCATGGGCTGCCCAGAGCCTCCAGAGCAGGGGTTCCCATCTGGTGTGCTGGGCGTAGCTCTTCACCAAATTACATGACACAACATTTTTAGCAGAGTATAACATGTTTGTCTTTGCTATGACTCAATACCATCACCCACAGCTCTGTGAGATATAATGTAGAGTGAACGGGTTGCATGATGCAGCTTAGTTGATACAAAACTTGCATTAAAGAAAGAGCACATGTGTATTGGGAAATCTTTTGCATCATGAGGCTATAAGAGGATAAGCTCAGGGCAGGAGACAGCTCTGTCCCAACAGCCCCTGTAGAAAGGCTACAAGGGAATGAATGGATAAAGCCATACTAGGGAAGCTTTATTGAAACTGTAAGATATGTTGCAATGTTGATCTGTGTTATTGTTAATGATTTTTGATAGTGATGATGACTTTGGTATTTAATCCCTTCAAGTATATTGCCAAAAATCTAGAATTCGAGAGTGTGATTAATTCCAAACGTTGAGAACTACTACTTTGGGAGGATTATATCTTAAAAGAATATAGTGTGAGGCACTTGGATGGTAGGTTTTTGATACTTTGAACATCATCCTGTTGGGCCAAAAGAGATATGTCAACTGGATTTCCAAAATATCTCCTGTCTATTGTCAAGTGGCCAAGCAGACTCCAAGAAGCAATGACGACTGCAGCTGCTAGGTCAACTTGCCACATTTCCATAGATTCCTTCAGTAAAGGGACAACAAGCCAAAATGTATTTAGACAATTTACTAGTATGCCTGAGCTTAATGTTAACATCAGTTTCCGTTGCCCCCAAGTCTCATGGGTGGTGCAGATATCAGCCCAGGTGAAAACAGTGCACACAGGGGTATGGTTACAGCTGAGGAACCCTGAGCTTAGGAAATGCTAAGCTTATAAGGGGCTGTGGGCAAACCTGCCCCATCTTTGCCCCCAAGGAAGATGTTATTTTTATTACCTTGGAATTCAAGCAGATCTCTGGAGAAAGCAGAGAGACTTTATTATCCTAAAGTGAGTAAATAAATATGCTCTCTGACCAGGAGAGTGACAGACCTCTAGTGTCTATGGCTGTCTACAATGCAAACTTCCCCCAATAAAATGGTTACTGCACAATCATCTACATGTAATGCACTGGGTATAGGTTGGTGGAAGAAGCAATAGAGACCATCAGATCTAGATTTGAGTTTGAGTTCTGCTACTTTACTAGTTGGGTCTTCTCGGGGGAGATATTTAACATCCCTGTAAATGAAGATATTTTTCTCCTTCTAGAGCTATTTAAAAATGAAATGAGATAGTGTATTTAAAGCAGTTAATACTGTACTCAGCACAATAATAACACATTGTAAAAGTTAGGGCTGCAGTACTTTGAGTGTATCAGGACACTTGGCCAGCAATATCTTAAAAAAATTAAGGAGTTTTCTTTTCTCACATAAAAAAAAAAAAAGATCAGAGATAGACACCCTAAAACTGGTTTTAGCTCCTTCCCAATGCCATCAGTGACAGGCTTGCTCTGCCTTAGCATGTGGTTCCTGTTATGGTGGCAGAGGGTTCTGTGTCTCTAGGTCTAACACTACATTCCCGAAGGAAAGAAGGTGGAAGGACCAAGAGCCTTCTACTTGCAAGCGCTGCATTTTTATTCTGGAGGGAATGCCCTTCTTAGGGACTTCATCTACAGACGAATTGGCAGGTTCTGGATTACATGGCCATTCTTAGCTGGCATATTAGATAATTTTACTAGTAGTTGACTACACAGTTGCCCCAAACAAAACTGAGGTTCTGTTAGAAAGGCAGAAGTTAGAATGGATACTGGTAGCAGCCTGTGTTCCAGCTGTTCACATTCTAATATGGTGCTTCAGTGAGCAATAAAATGTTCCATCCTGGCAGTCACAGACTCTA
Source organism: Cnephaeus nilssonii (assembly GCF_951640355.1). Classification (NCBI taxonomy): domain Eukaryota; kingdom Metazoa; phylum Chordata; class Mammalia; order Chiroptera; family Vespertilionidae; genus Cnephaeus; species Cnephaeus nilssonii. Next base: position 72,448,845 of record NC_137080.1, on the reverse strand, counting down.
GTTGGTATATGCTTTCTATTAGCCATTTATATTTAAATTTGAAAAGGTTAATTCTACTTGATTTTGTGGTCGAAGGACAGATATATTCCCAGTTTCCAGATTTTAGATACTATAAATAGCATATTCAGTGAACTTGAAAATGGAATAGAAGTAACATATTACAGCTAATTAGGCCCACTGGAAAGCCTTATTGCCCCTAACATAGGTAGCCTAATTACCTTGTATTTTAATTTTCTCCTCTTCATTAACAGGTACTAAGGGGCAGCTTCAATGAATTGGTTCTCAGCATTTTGGCTTTAAGCTTCTGTTTTCATCTTTATATTACCAAGAATTGGTCAACTGGGTATCAAGTCGTTCTGTGTAGCCAAGTTTCTTGTATGTGAATTAACCTATTAAGTTCAGGAATATTTATTTCATCCATTTTCTCTGATATACATGTATTTCTCTCTCCTTAATACAGGATACTGAAAATAATTTATCCTGATTTTAATAATTCAGAACCACCTCTTGAGCATCATAAAATTTTATAGTCATGGATATTGATATAAAATTCCTATTGTCAGCTTACTCTTTGCTTCCTTGCTTCTTTCTCATAGAATGAAGCTTAATTGTGAGATCCTTTGAGTCAGTGTAATAGCCTTTATCACCCTCAAAGAAGTTACCATTGTCTTCAGTGTTGTTCCATTTGCTCTTGACTTTTTATCTCTGTTCAAATAACTATTTTCCAAGTCTGTGACATCTGTAGTTGGACCTTAAGCACTCATCTATGATCTTGTCCCTATGCTTCCTTCTCATTTGTACTAATTTCATTAATGAAATGAGAAAGGGAATCTCCCTCTTCCTTTCAAAGACGTTTGGAGGTGTTTTAAGTGGGTTTACTCCAGAGTAGAGGTTGGCAAACATTTTCTGTAAAGGATTGTTAGTATATATGTTAGTCTTTGTGGGCCACATACAGTTTCTGTCACATATTCTCCCCTTACGCTTCCTTCTTTCATTTTTAGCTTGGAGGGCTGTACAAAAATAGACCATGAGTTTGCTTGCAGCCATATTTTGGTGATCCTTGCTCCAAACATGCAGTTGTATATCATTAGAGCAGTGGTATTCAAATTTTTAAAAAGTGGACTCTTATTATTAAAAGCTTTGAGAATGTATTCACAATGTTTATATATAAAGTATTTACATTCCTTACCAAACTAATAAATTATGTGCATTGTAAAACATGCACAAAATAAAAATTAAAAAAGCATGAGATAAAATATGAATATAAATAGAAGCTCTAGAAGTTTTTTCTGTGCCTCAGAAGATCATCTTTTTTTAAAAAATAATTTTATTTTATCGTTTAAAGTATTACAAATAGTAGTACATATTTCTCCTTTTTTCCCCCATTGACCTTCCCTCGGCCTCCCCTACCCTCCGGCACACGCCCTCACCCCCCGCAGCCCACCCCCCCGCCCAGTGTCTTGTGTCCATTGGTTAAGCTTATATGCATGCACACAAGTCCTTCGGTTGATCTCTTACCTCTCCCCCCACAACCCTCCCCTGCCTTCCCGCTGTAGTTTGACAGTCTGTTCAATGCTTCTCTGCCTCTGTAACTATTTTTGTTCATCAGTTTATAATGTTCTTTATTATCCATAAATGAGTGAGATCATGTGGCATTTTTCTTTCGCTGACTGGCTTCAGAAGATCATCTTGCCCTCTTCTTGGGAAATCTACATTTCATCTTGGTGTTATCTCTATTAGAGGAAAACAATGACACTTCTCACATGACACCAGTGCTACAATTTTCTATATCTTAATATCAGCTTTTACCTTGAGTCTACTTAAACCAAGAGAATTTGATTCATTGGAACCTGCCAAAATAAAGGTTGTAAAATATTACAAGAATAGACTTTTAAAAAATCAGTTCTCTAAAGTTATTCAGAGAATAAACTATGATCAAAAGAAAGCCCCTCAAGACTATGAAATTCCCCTTCAGGAACATGATTTATTAACCATTTTCACTGGTGAATATATAGTCTCCTAATGTGATGTCTCACTTGATATGCCAAGGGTACCTTTTGGAAAACAGTGCACAACATAGGTAAATGCATTTACTTACAAAACTGTTTGGACTTTTTTGTGAGCGCTAGCCTAGAACACAAGCACTTGCATTGTTTTCTAAGAACCATTATTGAACATGTCCTGCATCAGCCCCCTAGATTTATAATCTTGGGTTCATGAATCCATAAGTGGCTGTAGATGAATTTTAGTGTATCAATGTGCATATTTCTAGATGTATGGCCATGACTATCTATTTAGGAACTAGCAATCATACCAGCTATTTTACTAGAGAGAATTTTATATAAGGAATTATTAACTAAGTATAAATTATTAACAAGGTAACTGAAAAGTCAAAAAGAGAATTCTAAGTTATCATAGAAGTAGCAATTGCAGGGAGCTGCTGCTATTCCTAGAGCTAGAGAAACAAAGGAAAGGGGCTGGTATAACTAAAATTTAGAAACATGGACAAGGGACCCTACAGACCTGAAACTAGAATCTCAGAGGAGCCTCTTCTAATTTGGTGCTGGGATCTAGAACTCTTAGGAGGAACATCAGGCAGCTGGTATGGGGTCTTTAAGTGGGCAACATGGGGCTGGTTCTTCATACCAGACTCAACTTCAGCTTCAGAAGCAAACTACCCCAGCTTGGTGAAAAAGCATTGCTGGGAGATGCTCAAGGAACCTGCAAATTGAAAGGAAAAAAAGCAAGACCTTTCTCCTCCTCCCATCTTGCAGTCTCCCTGAAGCTCCCCCTATTGGTGGACTCCAATAGGCATCCTGCTGGCAAAGCAGAAATGTGGTTGCAGCATCTCAGGGCTGGGTGGATTTAAATCTCAGAGATAATACCTTCATCACTGGATTGTAGTCCATAGATTTAATCAAATTCTTAACTCCAAAGGTTAAAACTTCTACTCACTAATTCTTCATATTTGGGGAAGAGGATTATTTTATGTATGGAGGTGTTGCTTCTTAGGTACAGATAAATGAAAATCTGAGTATTCTGAAAAACAGTTGACCCCTGAACAACACAGATTTTACTTCAATGAATACTGTAAACATATTTTCTCTTTCTTGTGATTTTCTTAATAACATTTTTTCTACAGCTTACTTTATCATCAGAATACTTAACAAAATATGTCTTATTTTGCCATTGGTAAGGCTTCTGGTCAACAGTAGACCATTAATAATTAAGTTTTGGAGGATTTAAAATTTATTTATTTATTTTTGACTGTGAGGAGGTTGGTGCTCCTCATCCCCATGTTGTTCAAAAGTCAACTGTACTTTATTTTCCTGTGTTTTAGTACCACATAATGCAGACAAACCAGTAATTAATCTATCGTGAATATTCTGGAACCAAACTTCCGAAGTTATATAGTGAAGTCCCATTTCTTTTCCATTGATGATCTTCTTCTTCTTCTTCTTCTTCTTCTTCTTCTTCTTCTTCTTCTTCTTTTTTACTTTATCTGGAAAGTGATTTCATTTCTTAAGACAGTGCAGTGCCCACCGTGTGGGTCTCCAGCACTGGGACTCCCCAGGGACCTGTCTGTGCTGCAGCCTTGCCCTTCTGGCCATGACTGATGCAGAGGCTAGAGACAACTGAAGAGCAAGGTAGTCTGGCAGCCCACGCCAGCCAGTTAACCATTCCAGCTTTAGGAAGAGGACATCTCTCTTGGGTGTCAAAGTTGGGAGACATGAGCTAGAAGCTGCTGGCAGTCCTGTTTCTCACCATGAGGAGGAAGCCACTTTGAAGAAAGAGGGAACTGAGCCAATACAGTGCGGAAAGCAGGGGGAAATGGCAAGTGCTGCAGCGTTCCAATCCTGGTGCCTGTGCCCCCGAAACAGCTGCACCAACCCCTGTGAACACGGTGTGCTTATATGAGTCAAGCTTGCTTTCTTTTTCCTTATAAGCTTGTTCAAGATGCTTTTCTATCACTGATGTTTGCCTAAATCAGCTCTATTGTGTTATATACAACTGCTTGTGTGTACACCAATTACACAGTCTCTCAGGGACTCTGCTGCTGTAGCGGTAAAAGGGTAATGGGATACCTGACTGGTGTGGCTCAGTGTCGACCTATGAACCAGGAGGTCATGGTTTGATTCCTGATTAGGAAACATGCCCGGTTGCGGGCTCGATCCCCAGTGTGGGGCGTGCAGGAGGCAGCCATTGAATGATTCTGTCTCATCATTGATGTTTCTAGCTCTCTCTCCTTCTCCCTTCCTCTCTGAAATCAATAAAAATGTATTTTTAAAATGGTGATGGAACTTATCTCCAAGGTTGTTTGAGGAGTAAATAAAGAAATATACGTAAAGTGCTGAGCATGGTGCCTATCATGAAGTACACATTAGAAAAAATTGTGGCCCCGTATTGTATCATCAATCGCCTAGCTTGTCACTGGACTATGCTATGTATTGCATTTTCTCCTGAACCCCTAAAGCTACTCTACTACACCATTTGATTTGCTCTTTCCATGACACCCTGATGCTATCAATGACCAATAAGGTTCGGGGAGATAGCTATTAACCCACAGCAGCAAGGTGTCATTTCTTCAGTAACGTTCACCTGAGTTTAGTGCAGGTGTCCATAGGGGCAGGCATCTTTTTAGGGTTTAAAGTTATTTAATTTTCTCGTTTTCTTCTGCTGTGCATCACTACTGCTTTTCTTCCTTCTCTAACACCATCAGCTGTCAAATCTTTGTTGTTATTTCTAATTGATGATGTTGAAACTGCCCATTTGAGTCTATCTTCTATCTTTTCCTTTTGTTATTTCTTCCAAATCTTATTACATCTCTTTTCCTTTTTGGCTTCTCATGTGCAAAGTTTAATTATTATGTATGTATGTGTGTATGTATGTATGTATGTATGAATTGTATTTCAGAAAATAAATGTAATAATTTCAATGAGAATCATGTCTCATGCAGACCAGCATATTCTTACTGGCATAGGATAGGAAGCTAAATAAATTATCATCAGAAGGTTGCTTGGTGATCCAAGAATCAGTTTAACAGATATAAGATGTCTCCTTTACCACCCCCAGCCCAGCTGTTTAATTCAGCCATCATTGCTGCAAGCTTGAGAGGATAAAAGTACTTTGTTATTCAGAAATTATTCTTAATTAATATTAAACCAGACAGCTAAAGATTATGCAATTGCTGCTACTTAAATGAATAATTTAAAAATACAACAAAATTGTTTTATGTATCTGAACAACTATGTCTGCCTCATAAATACAAATAAATGAGAATATACTCAATCCCCAAACAAAGCAAAACAAAAAGAAAACTAACAAAGCAAGTGGGAGTGAACGATGTTTGGGAAAATTTCCTATAATAATCAATAAACAGATTATTATTGGGGAGGTAAATGTCTTCATATAAGCTCTACCCAGCTTGTTCAAGTGTAGCATTATCAATTTAATACTTTTAGCTGTGTAGTTTACTAATTTAAACAAGTTGAATCTAATTGATCTCCTTAGGTGACTGAAATACCTGTGCTGATTGTTCAGCTATTTGAATTTTATAGGTACTGTTCGAGATTAATTTCAAGCTGCATCAGTGCACTGAGATGGTGTTGTATAATAATAATGCATCCACATTTCTATCTTGTGCCTCAACTCTCCCCTACTTTCTAGGCTCATATATCCAACTAACTGCCTGTTGGATAATCCACATGAATACCCAACAGATACTTTTACATCCAAAACAGAATTCTTGACCTCTGCTTGCCAAACCTACTTCTCCCCTTCTCTTTCCTATTGAATCAAAATCCTGAGGTGTTCTTGACTTCTCTCATTTGCTCACATCCTACAGCCACTCCATCAACTGTACCTTCAAATTTTACCCCAGTTCCAGACAATCACATGTCAGCACCTACAATGGTCTCACCTGATCCAAGCCTCTATCACCTTTCTGGTGGACCCACAGCAGCCCCCTAACTTGTCTCTCTTCTGTCTCTCTGCCCTTCACAAAGCAGCCACAGGGGTAGGTTACAAACATGTCACCTCACATCATTGCCATTCTCAAAATGGTCAATAAATATCCAATGCACTCCAAATAGTACTCAGATGAATTTTAATTTTCTTATTTACATTTTCAGTATTTTCTCTAATTACCTTATGTAATTTTTATAATCTGAAAAATAATTTGGCTTTACATTTTTGCTTTTATAAGGGATATAACATTTTAAATACAAATTAAAGAAAGCATTTCTTAGTGCAGTTTTGCTTTCTTTAATCACTTGGTTCGATACACATACCCTGATGCTAATTTCAGAGGCTTCCTTTTGCATTGACTATTTCTATTACCAGTCATATAAAAGATAGTACTCAGTGACACTAGGAGATAACATAGTATAGTGGGAAAGGCATGGCTTTTAAACCACAAGACCTAGGATCTAGTTTATTTGACAATGGATTAACCAAGTAGTGTTAGCCAGTTGACTTATATTGTCTGAGCCCTATCTTTAAAAAAGTGAGACCAATAATATCTGGCTTACCTACCACATAGGATTATTTGTGGAGATCAAATAGGTATTTGAAAGTGTTTGCTGAAGTGTAAGACACTCAATGAATGCTAGTTAAAAATAATAGAATTATACAATAGTCAAATGGTGAGTTGTAAAATCTGAAGTAAATTAAGGGTTCAATTGAAGATTGCATTTGTCATATTCTATCTTAACCCATATGCATAGAAGATGGTGAGATTAATGGATGCCAGATGCTAACTGAGTAAGAATTAAAATGACAGATGTAGAGCGGGAGCAGCCCTGCTCATCCAGGGGAAGCAGCTATACAAAGCTCAGAGAGAGACCCTGCCTTGTGAAGTGGATGGCTTTCTTGTATACCTTGAAAGAGCAGCTAAGAACACAGATAGGTGTGGGTGGAAATAATGTTCCGTTCTAAGAGGAAAGAGAGGTTACATCTTTAGGGTCCCCTGATTGGGGCAGCCATAGGCTGACCTTGAGAAAAGGGGCCCTCTTGGCTGGAGGATTAGGAGAAACTTGGTTTTGCCAGTCCTGGAAGCACTTCAGGTAACGGTGATGAGGCCTAAGGGAAAAGAAACTCTCAGCCCACTGGGAGAATTTAGAGTTGGAACCTCAGGAGAAGGAATAAGAGAAGTTTTAAGATCTTTAATCGGTTCAAAGCAACCAAATATTTACTGAGTGCCAGGCACATTGCTAGCTATATTTACATATTATCATATTTGATCCCTTGCATTAATTTTTTTGATGGATATTATTATTACAATTTTAATAATGGGAAAACTGTGGACTCAGAGGAGTTAGAGAAATTGTTCAAAATCACATTACTAGTATGTGACCAATCTGGGTTTAAAATCCAGTTCTGGTGGCCTCTTTACACTATATCTTTTTAAATGTCAGTGAACGTCTTTGTAATAGAGGCCTTGACTCTATTCATATTAATGATGTTCAGAGCGATAACTATGAATCTTTTCAGGGGTATTGGCAGAGTCTTTGATACCAGGTTATGTTGCAATTGGAAGCAGTGAATTCTGGTGATGTGTGGAGTTACTTTCTTTAACAAAGAAGGACACACATTTGTGGCTCAGCATCTTTGAAAGATTATCATGATATTTTTCAAGTCAGATACTTTCTAAATATTTTGCTTTTTAAAATATAGCCTTCACAACATCCTAAAGAACCTCACCGAAAAAGCCAGTGTGTATTCATGTAAGAAACCAAGATTTGGGCTACACGAAGAGTTCTGGGTCGTTTCATTCGGGTGTAGGTAAATGACATAGCTGCCTATAATTGATGACCTGCTTCATGGAGTCCGTGACATTATTTGACAAGGACACTGCTTCATTATCATTTTTCTGCTCCAAGTCACAAAACAGAACACACGATTTCAGTGAGATCTTTTCAGTCAGGTGTGGCCTCTTTTCCAATGCTTCAAGACAAGACTTTTGTGTTGGGTAAAACCCAAGAGTTAGTAAAATCTCAGCCTTTTCAAATTTTCACAAAGATTCACATGGGTCTAATGTATCATGGACAGACATAAGACACTTCTTTGAATCTTTTGGGCTTCATATTTTTATTGGGATCAATCTTTAAACACTGAAAGCACTTATATTCAAATATAGAAGTAAAACTAAAAATATAGAAAATATATTATATTTTATTTTATTTGACATTTTATAGCTAAGTTCTATAAAACAAATTTGTAAAAATCAAATGTCCATAAATATAATGGCAAATTTAGAGTCTCCCTAAATCTTTTCAGAGGTTTCAGTTCCTCACCCTGTGGACCTTTCAATGGGGCTGCTTGAGAGGCAGCTAGGCTAGCCTCATGTCACGGAAGTTAGCTGCCCCCAGAGTGAGGGAGGGGCTGGGAGAGGGGAAAGAGATAGAGAAACCAAAATACCTTTTATGATCTAGCCTTGTAAGTCACATCATAACTTCTGTATTCCCTTGTGAAGGGACTACATAGGTGTGAACAAAAGGGCTTTTTGGGTAATGTGTATGTGTTTCTTCTGATTTTGAGCTTCTAGTATTTGCCAAAATTTAAACAATTCTTTGAGATAAAGCTGAATAAACCAAAATCTATACAAAAGGTCCTCCACAGTGTAGCCAAACTCCAGTTTATTTGTGTTCTTCATTCTCATTAGGGGAAAAAGCAGAAAAGAAAGCATTTCTTAAAACTAGAAATAGTCACGGCAATATTTACTGAGAATTCTGTTCTCTAACATGCTAGGAGCGTTTTTGGATTATTTGGAAATAATTTAGAGAACATGGCCTGAAACAGAAATAATTAAAGATTATTGTTCGCAAACTTGTCTTTTTTAAAACAACTTATAAATCTGGCAGTGTAAACTGTGTGGTGTAAAATGAATTTTCATATTGACCAATTCTGATATTGCTTTCTTGTTGTACTCATGGTGGAGCTGTTGGTTAAACCCTGTCTTTAACATGTCCAAGGAAATACTAAAACTGTTTACATAGTTATTAAAGAGAAAGTCACATCCTATATAACTGTATTGCCTATTTTGATGAGTTGAGTCTACAGTGATAAAAGCATTGACTGTCAGTCAGGGATTCATGGTTTCAGATCCTCATGTGACCTTGTCTTAGCCATATGTCCTTATGTGCTCTTAGAGGCAGTTCACTCATCTATAAAATGGGAATAATAATCATGTCACAGGGTGTTGTGTATAAGAGGCTCATAGTAAAAAAAGTGTAGTTATTATTAGGTAAGTTTCTTTAAATATTTACTAGTATTAATGACTGATAAATGCTTAGCGTATTTTCTGTAACAAGACTTTCCCTTTAAGGCAATTTCTAGGGTGTGCAGGTGTAAGTGTGTGCATGTATTTTAAAAGAATAGATTAAAACACTAGATGAGCTAGGATTAAGAAAATATGTTTTTTATAAGGTCTCTTCTATTGGAAAATTAATTTGAACAATTTGAGTCGTGTTAATATAGGCAAATATCTAGAAACCATCCATCTATCCATTTATCCAGCCAGCAAATCACTTTTCCTACATTTATAAAATATCCATTATGTGATGAGCACTAAAAATTCAAATAATAAGACATAGTACTAGGGTTTCACGAATTATGAAGATTTATGTCAAAGTGAGACATAAACAAGTAATTAAAGCAGTATGTTAGTTGCTATATTTGTAACATATCTGTTGTGAGCTGTGTGTGGCACGGGTGCATGCATAGGAAGAAGCATTTAACTGCCCAAGAGAGGATTCCTGAGGGGTTAATGTTTCATCTGGGTCTTGAAGATGCTAAGGAAAAGGCTGGGGAAGGGGCTGTCAGAGGAGAGAGAGTGCTTCCTGAACAGAGACGACAACCTGTGAGAAGGCAAGAGGGAATGGAAGAACATGGTATATTATGAGGAACCTCCATGGTTTAGAATGTCAGGACTGTGGAATGCTCCAATGGTGGCAGTCAGGGCAAGGTTAGAAAGGTAGAATGGGCCAGATAATGAAAGAACTCACATGCCATCGGGAAGTATGTGAACTTTACCTTGTAGGTGTTGGTGAACCATTAAAGGATTCACACTCATCTGGGAGCTCTGGGTAGTTTAAACCCAGATCTCGCAGTAAAGTGAACTATTTTGTAATGATAAGCAAAGGTAATTGTGTGATTCAAAGACCGGGGTTTGAGTCATGACTCCATCACTTCCTGGTGATGTGATCTTGGCAAGTTATTTACATCTCCATGTAGTTTGCTCATCTGTAAAATGGGGCAATAACAGTCTACTCATGGTTGTGTGATAACTAAAAGAAAAAAATAATACATGTAATCTTTAGTCCATAGTAAGCAGTTAGTGTTAGCTTTGTGGACAATAATAGTAAACTCTGGGTGGTTTAAACAATTATTTATTACATAATGTGAAAGGGAGTGTTGAGTATTGACGTGAAGGCCGCTGAAGAATTTTTGGAAACTCTACATAAGTTGATGGTGGAGGAAAATTACTTGCCAGCAAATACTCATTATGGTTGAAATCTCTCTATTATAGAAAGAAATGCCTGAAAGGAGTTTCATCCATAAGGAGGCCAAGTCAATGCCAGGTTTCAAGGCTTTTAAGGACAAGTTAACAGTGTTGCTTGGGAACAGTGTTGCAGGCTACAAGTTGAAACCCTTGTGGTTTGGCACAATGAGAACCCCAAGGCCTTCAAGCATATTGATAAACACACGTTGCCAGAAGCAGTAAGAACTCATTGGTGACCCAGCTCCTCTTCCAAAATGTCCTCCTGAATTGCTATGCCAGCAAAATGAAGAAGTAATACTTAAAGTATGACATTTTGCTTTTTGATAATGCTCCTGGACATCCTCCTTTTATTGGTATCATCATCCCAATATCAAAATGGTACCTCTAAACACCATCTCTTTATCCAACCAGTGGATCAAGGAGTTAAAGCATTTTTTAAGGTCTACTACCTAAGGAGGACCTTTGCCCAGCATATTGTTGCAACTGAGGAAGACACTGATGAAATTTTGGAAGGGATTACAGCATCTATGACTACATCAAGAATCTTGCTTGGGTTTGGGGTAATGTTACCAAGGAGGGTATGAATGGCATCTGGAAGAAGACACTCAAGAGGTTCATCCATTAGTTCAAAGGATTTGCCAAGAATGAGGACATTGCAAAAATCAACAAGGCTGTGGTTGAAATGGCAAATTTCTTAAACCTGGGTATGAACTGGGTCGCCTAGAGGTGGTTCCTGAGGAATTGACCAATGAGTAGTTGTTGGAACTGGAACAGGAATGCATAGCTGAAGAAAAGAGGCAAGGAAAAAAGGAAATTGCAGGAGAGAAAAAAATAAACAAGAACCCCCAAGAAAATTCACAGTAAATAGTTTAACAAAAGCTTTTGCAGACCTCAACAAGCTCCTTAAAGAGTTTGAAAAACTGGATCACAACACCAAAAGGTTTTAATGAATAGAGAGAAATCTTCATGGTGCATCATCAGAATACAAGCCAACATATGATTTAAAAAAAAGGAAACAAACCAAGCAAACCAGCATGGGCATATTTCTGAAAACAGTGACACCCCCTCAAGAAGAGCCTCAGGCAAGTTCTTCAGGAGGCATTCCAGACGAAGGCATGGCTATCATACGAGATGACAGCTCCACGTGCTTTTTTTGCCCCTAAAGACCTTGTAGTGGGACAAGATGTGGAGGTGGAAAACAGTGATATTGATGGTTTTCACTCTGTGTAGGCCTAGGCTAATGTGTGTGTGTGTGTACTTCCGTTTTTTAACTAAGAAGTTTAAAAAGGAAAAAAGAAAAGAAAAGAAAAAAGCCTATAGAATGAGGATATAAAGAAAGAACATATTTTTTAGCTGTAAAATGTGTTTGTGTTTTAAGCCAAGTGTTAAGACCAAAGAATTGAAAGTTAAAGATATTAAAGTTTATAAAGTAAAAAATGTTACAGTAAGCTAAAGTTAATTTATTATTGAAGAAGGAAAACTATTTTTAAACATTTAGTGTAGCCTAAGTGTACAGTGTTAATAAAGTCTGTAGCGGTGGACAGTCATGTCCCAGGCCCCCATGTTCACTGACTCACCCAGATAAACTTTCAGTCCTGCAAGCTCCATTCATGGTAAGTGCCTTATATAGGTGTACCATTTTTTTTTATCTTGTATTTTATATTCTGACTGTACCTTTTCTGTGTTCAGATGTGTTTAGATATGATAAATATTAGTAATACAAATATCCATCTTTGTGTTACAATTGCCTGCAGTCTTCATACAGTAACATGCTGTATAGGCCTATAGCCTAGGAGCAACAGGCTATACTGTATAGCCTAAGTGTGTAGTAGGCTATACCATCTAGGTTTGTGTAAGTGCACCCTGATGTTCACATGACAAGATCACCTGACAATGTTATTTCCCAGAACCTATCCCTGTATTAAGTGAGTCATGAGTATTTAACTTAGCTCCTCATTGAATGGTTCAACCAATAAGTAGCTTACTAGTTGAGAGAGGGGAGAGATCAGCGAAGGCTGGATTCATTCAGGAGAAAGTCATGTAGAAGTCAGGGCTGGCACAGAGTCTGGAAGAAGCGAAAGTCAGTTCCAGGTGGCATCCAAGAGCTGAAGGAAACATTCAAGGAGAAAGTAACACACCCGCTATGTGTTCCAGGAAGAAGTATTTTCTGTGCCTGCTTTTCTCCATATATGAAAAGAACAGTTTGCAGTTTTGTGTCTCTTAAAAATTCACAACATACAAACCCTGCAAAAAAAAAAAAAATCTAAATCATACTCACACAAAGAAACAAAACCCACCATGATATTTTCTCATTTGCACTTAACTCAGAGTTTGGGAGCCTTTTTCCTGGTGTGGATGTTGCCACAGGCTCCTGACATTCTTAACTTGATTGGATCCCTGCAGTGCAGTCTACTTCAGACTACCTTTTTTAGACCACTTGAAAGTTTTTCGATTTATTCAGCAGAATATATCAGGCTGTCAGCTTTGGAGAGCTGGTGCCGGCAGAAGATATATCTTTCCTCTGCAGGTGGCACTGGCTGCCAATTTTTCTTGGGGGTGAGCTCTTGTTCCAGAAAAGCCCTCTGTGGTTTGAGCACCAGTCACATTTGAGTTGATCTCCTTTTCTGTCTACTGCCGTGTCTGGACAATGGCCATACCTGCTGTGTGTGAGTGGAGAGAGGAGTCTATTGTGTTATTTCTCTGCTTTGTGATTAGCAAATTACTTTTTGCTTAAACTGGGTCATCCCATTTCTTTTTTCTTGCCCGAGCAATTTATCTGCCTCTATCACTTCCTAGATGTTGATATCAATGTCACTTTGCTTCAGATGGTGTCCCTTGAGTCTTTGAAGTTCCTGCTATCTATCTTCTCTTTGATTATTTGCTATCCACTTGGCAGAACAGTTTCACTCTCCTGCTGTCTGTCCTCATCACATAAGCAATCTGGTTCAGCCGAACTGCCATGAGCCTTCCCCGCTGGGCTTCAGTGAGGAAGCAGGAAGATTTCCTCGGGGATTGTCAGAGACCTCCAGAAGGTGCCTCCATTTACTCCCGATCGCACATGACAGAGCCTGGAGGCACAACATACCCACTGCTGCCAGTTTTACTAAGTGGACTTTATAAGGTGACACTGACATCAAACGTAAGGGTGGAAGGAGGAAAGGACTTCTCTTGTTTCTGGATTTTCCTCTGACACTTTTTCTTTGCTCTTTCTGAATAGCAATTTCCTTTTTTTACTTCTGCACAGCAAGGTATCAGGAGATCAGTTAAAATTAAAAAAAAAATTTTTTTTTTCACCAAATGTGTTATAATTCCAGGCTGAGTTTTGAGGCTTTCTAAGTTCTAGTAATGAAAAGTCCAGGAGAGGCCATTGAGCCTCTTTCCCTTATTTCTAGGGGGGAGGGCCCTCAAGCATCCCAGACAGATGGGTTTAGGGCTATTTATAGGTATCTTGTTAAACAGACAGCAGGAAGAGAATCCGGCTTATGGTGGATGAGTCTGTATTTAACAAGTAACAGTTAGTAGAAATGAGGATTGTACACTATTAATAAAACAGCTAAGAAAAGGACTAGAGAATTATGGTAGCTAATGGTCTGAGGAACATTTACTATAAACCTGGTTTTATGATACATTTTAGAAGAGCAATTTGGTCATAAATATTCACTCTCTCGTGACATGTTCCACATAAAGTCTGATCCCAGGAACATTTTTAAAATACCTTTTAAAATTATAGGAGACAAGAAAAGATAGCTTTCATATGCGAGAGAAGTTCTCAGATTATTTCTACTAAAGATTTACCCTTAGGGAAACTCATAGTCAAGTGAAAAGTTCAACTTGCTGAGAATATTTTAGCTTCTATAAAAGGATGAGACATTTGATCAGGTGGTGAGTGGCTCACAGGTGTCTTGTTTTTAGATTTCATTATAATCACAAGGAGTTTTTGCTATTTCTAGAGTTCAAGTGTTTGGTATTTTAGTCATAACATTTTCTCTTCTTACAGGTGATGGCAACCATTATCTCAATCTTCTTTGGAGGTGCTCATACTAGTGAGAACTCCTTCCCTCAATCTCAGGCATTGCAGGCTGGGCCATAATTTCAAGCATGGCCAGTAAACTAGAGCAGAGATATTTTCCTGCTTATACCTCTTCCTTAGCTCCTCAGGGCATATTTAAATCTCGGATTAAGTAACCATGGCTTCCTTTACACCGGAAACATATTGGAGAACCTATTTGCATTGCCTCTCAAGTTGCTGTTTTTCTTAGATCTCAGGAGTAATTTCTTATTCAGTCTTGTACTGGGCAATGAAGAAATGTGTTGAAGAACGAAAAAATGATATTTGGAAATTTTAAGCTCTAAGTGAAATCTTTAGTGTGGGGATTATTATTTTTTGCTTTGTGTGTATTCCCAAAACATAAAGCACACTTGTATTCAGAATAAATATGAAATCAGAAAAAACACATTCCAACAGTGTATGTATGTGCGTATACACATACCTTATTTGTGAATTACTTGTTATTTTCTACTATATTTCTTCCTTCTGTCATTTTGTAAGCCACTGATCTATAAACTATTTTAGTAAAGCATCTGTTGCTAAAATACTTTTAATATATACTCCACAAATATCTTTACATATACTTAGTTGCTTATGTATTAAATACATTTACCATTACATTATATATTGTGTGCATTAAAAAGCATACACAATAATAATGACAAAGTTGAACACAAATCAATACATCATTTAAAACATCTTGTCAATTGATAATAGTTAATTGTTTTTTTAATAGTTAATAGTTTATGACACTACAAAGAGTTAAGACAGGATAAATGCAAATCTATACTTTAAATAATTTTTGATAAAATCAAATTCCTTTTGGTGGCCAGATTATTATTGTTTTTACTTTACAAGGAAATTTTCATGTAAGGAGTATAATGATCAGCTCTGACATTTATTGTCCACCCATGTTTACATTATTAATATTGTATTCAACCTGGGGTCTTTGCAGGAGTCTTTTTAAGCTTCTTGTATAGTTTACAAGAGTTATTTAGCTAAAACTAGAAAAATCCATAATTCTACATAGCTAGTCCAACTTTAAGTCTGCTATGCACACTGCACCACAAGCAAACAGATAGGTGAGGCACTAGTTTTAGGCCCTCCACATTGGGAATCAGTTCTTTTCCCTCAAGATACCTCATCTCCTATTTGTGATGGTGACCACCTGATACATGGGTGGTTGGGAATGTGAGAGTTTGTCTGAATATTAAGTATTGGAAAACAGAGATTTTTTCTTTTTTATTAAACAAATACAAATTTTAATATTTTCTTTTCAATTTTTTTGTATTGCCTTGTGTACCCCCTGGTAGTGGGGCCACCAAGGCCACTATTTTTAATAATGTAATAGAGTTGATAACTTAATAAAAACTATTTATCCATTTATGATGAGTCTTCTTTTATTTGATGGTAATGGGTATAGAATAAAGACCAGTATCATGCTCAAGAAATACCAGTATTTCCTTAATGCACTAGCTATGATTCCTGAAAACTATTCAGAATCACCTCATTTAACTTTGCTACTCTGTATGAATTCCATTAGGGAAACTTTTTAGGGAACAAAAGTCTAGCAATTACATTCTAATTAAGCTGTTTAAAGTACAGATTAAGCCCTAGGTGGTTTGGCTCAATGGATAGAGCATTGGCCTGCAGACTGAAGGGTCCAGGTTCGATTCTAGTCAAGTGCATGTGCCTGGGGTGCAGGAGGCAGCCAATCAAAGATTCTCTCTCATCATTGATGTTTCTATCTCTCCCTCTCCCTTCCTCCCTAAAATCATTAAAAAATATATTAAAAAAAAGAAAATGGAAAAAAAAGGTACAGGTTAACTCAACATGCATTTGCTAAGATATGGTGTTGAATCTATTAAGTAACATCTATGAAAAATGCTATCAGTCTCTATGGATCTAATGCATCCAGATAAAATCAAATACTGTGAAACTGAGTTTGTGAGCTGCAAGATAGTTCCAATGAGATACTGACTGCTCTGAGACTGCTGAAGAGCTGAAACATTTACTAATGTAATTAATCTTACAAGACTGGTTCAAGGAAAATGGGTATAGAAGAGATTGAGGATGTTATTTTGGAGAGAGAAAGCATCTAAAATAAAACTTTTGATTTCTTCCCCTTGATTTTAAAATGCTAAGATTAGCTGTTTCTTACATAAAATTGGAGACCATTATTCTACACTAGAGGCCTGGCGCACGAAATTCGTGCATGGGGGAGGGGGGTGTCTCTCAATCCAGCCTGCACCCTCTCCAATCTGAGATCCCTCTCACAATCCAGAACTGCTGGCTCCCAACTGCTTCTGCCTGCCAGCCTGATCACCCCCTAACCACTCCCATGCCAGCCTGATTGATGTCTAACTGCTCCCCTGCCAGCCTGTTTGCCCCCAACTTCCCTCCTCTGCTGGCCTGGTCACCCCTAACTGCCCTCCCCTGAAGGGTTGATCACCCCCAACTGCCCTCCCTTGCAGGCCTGGTCCCTCTCAACTACCCTCCCTTGCAGGCCTGGTGCCTCCCAACTGCCCTCCTCTGCTTGCCTGATCACCCACAACTGCCCTCCCTTGCAGGCCTGGTCCCTCCCAAATGCCCTCTCCTGCTGGCCATCTTGTGTCCACATGGGGGTAGGATCTTTGACAACATGGGGGCAGCCATCTTGTGTGTTGGAATGATGGTCAATCTGCATATTACTCTTTTATTAGGTAGGATGACTATAGGATTAAAATATCTTTGTAAGCACTTTCTCAAAGCTTAAGATACAACATATGTAACTCTGGGAAAGATAGCAATGGCTTCCCCTAATCCAGAGATAAATATGAAACAGTCTGTTTTTCTATATTTTTTTTCTCAAAATATTTTGTACTTGCTTTCTAATTTTTGAAGTATAAGCCATGGGAGAAGCAGTAGCTATCCTATCTAATAATAGACAAATATGCAAATTGACCATACCTCTGACACACCCACAAGCCACGCCCACCATCCAATCAGAGCAAGTATGCAAATTAACCCAAACCAAGATGGCTACAGCCACAGAGAGCAAGGTTTCCTAGGTAACAGAGGAAGCCAAGCTTTCTGCCAGCGGTTGCAGGCCTAAGCCTCCACTCAAGCTACAAAGTTTCAATTATAGAAGGTAAACAAATGGCGGCAGAATGGAGCTTGAGAGAGCAGGCCAGGGTTGCCGCCGGCAACAGGGGAAGCAAAGCTTTCCACACACCCGGGCCGGGCCCACCCCCTTAAGGCAACAAAGTTTCAATTATAACTCCAACACAAATGGCTGCCCGCCTCGGAGGGAGCTCCAGGCTTGGCTCTGCTCCAGGCTACAAAGTTTCAATTGTAGAAGGAAAATAAATTCCAGATACCAGGGCCTCCGCTTGCGTTGCCAGGGGGCATGGCCCGCCTGCAAACCACCGCAGGCCCCTCGCTCAGGCCGCCCCACGCCCCAAGGGACCCCACCCTGATCAGGGACACCCTTCAGGGCAAACCAGCTGGCCCCCACCCCTGTACCAGGCCTCTATCCTATCTGATAAAAGAGTAATATGCAGATTGACCATCACTGCAACACACAATATAGCTTCCCCCATGTGGTCAAAGATCCTGCCCCCATGTGGACACAAGATGGCCACCACAAGATGGCCAGCAGGAGAGGGCAGTTGGGAGGCACCTGGCCTGCAAGGGAGGGCAGTTGAGAAGGACCAGGCCTGCAAGGGAGGGCAGTTGGAGGTGATCAACCCTGCAGGAGAGGGCAGTTAGGGGTAACCAGGCCGGCAGAGGAGGGAAGTTGGGGGCAAACAGGCTGGCAGCAGAGTGGTTAGGGGGTGATCAGGCTTGCAGGCAGAAGCAGTTAGGGGCAATCAGGAAGGCAGGCAGGCAAGCAGTTGGGAGCCAGCAGTCCTGGATTGTGAGAGGGATGTCTGACTGCCCGTTTAGGCCCGATCCCAGGGATCGGGCCTGGGCAGTCGGACTTCCCTTGAGGGGTCCCATATTGGAGAGGGTACAGGCTGGGCTGAGGGACAACCCCCATCCGTGCACGAATTTCATGCACCGGGCCTCTAGTATGTTATAAAAATACCATAGGGCTCACCCCCCACATGTTATTTGCAGGAACAATTGAAGTTAAAACTATCTTCAGATTATGATTTAAGAATTTTTGAGATCTATCCAAACTATTTAAGCTTGTTTGTACAAAAGAGGCTAGCATCAGGAGGTGTAACTTCTTGAGATAGAAGTCTATTACATTTGTATCCTAAAAGTCTCTTTTTATGTTACTGTGTAAAATCAGCAAGTGCATTTGGAAAGAGGTACAATGAAGACTCTTTCTTATTCTCAAAGCTTCCTGATAATAACATTCTCTTATTTTTGACTTATGAGGTTTAGGTATTAAAAGGGTGGAATGTATTCCTTTCACGTATTATTTTTGGACATCAAGCAGATTTTGAATTCCTTATTGTGTGAGAATCACAGCTTTTTTATTTTTTGTCAAATTGCTATTCAGCTTTATTCCTTTAGCATTTAAAAAAAATGTATCAAAATCTATTAATGCTTTCTGTGAACTTTCTACAGATAAAGGAAAGGCAATATCTGCCCCCCCCCCCAAATCAATTCAAATTATTATTATGAATATACTGAGTGAACTACTGTACAATAGAAGCATGTGCTTGACTGTCCAAAAATTAAGGCTGACTTAATAAGCTTATATTGATTATTTACCAGTAGCAAAACTTTAGGAATGTTCATGAATCTTCGTATTTTAGAAATTGCTGGAAATATGGGAAAATTAAAATTTTGGCAATAAAAAGTCTTACAGAGGATTAGTGTCTATACCTAATATTTCTCTATTTGTAGAGTAGTTTATAGCCTCTATAGAAACTTTTCAGTTTTAATGGTACAAACACTGGTTGTCATGCATAGCTAACCATCAGAATCGTAAGCTCTCCAGCCCCACCCTCAGAAATTCTGATTCAATGATCTGTTGGTGGGGGTTGGTAGGGCAGGAATTAGTATTTTAAAACTCTCACCATGTAATTCTGGTAATAAGCCAGATTTGGACTAAGTATACTGGTAGAGGTGGTCAGATTTCCGACTGCAGCGATAAAAAGAGGAAAAAAAACTTGATGATTTTGGAAGGGCAGAATTTCAGGCATTTACATTATCAATACATGTAACAGAGGACATTTGCTTCATCGGGCATGTTGCTTATTACAGTATTCCTGGCAGGAACAATATAACTTTGTTCCCAGATGACAAAGCCTGGCAGACTTAAGGGGAGGATATGAGAAGAAAACTAGAGGGAAGTCCCCCCTTTCCCATCCTGATGGACTGTGGGCAGGAAGAGAGAGGAGATGGGAAAGTCAGTCAACAGTGTGTCTAATTTCCTCCCCCCAATTAAATTTTGATGTGGAGGAACGTTACCATGTAGTTGCTGGAAGCAGCCCGGAGACTTATTAGAAAGACTACAGGAACTTGGGAGAAAACAGCTTTCTTCAGCTCGGTGCCACAGCTGGGATAGTATAAGTCAAAGAGAAGAACAGATACCTAACAGGAGTCTAAAATTCAAATTTTGGGCCCTTGCTGGTTTGGGTCAGTAGATAAGAGTGTTGGCCTGCAGACTGAAGGGTCCTGGGTTCGATTCCAGTCAGGGGCACATGCCTGGATTGTGGGCTCAATCCCCAGTGTGTGTGTGTGTGTGTGTGTGTGTGTGTGTGTGTGTGTGCAGGAGGCAGCTGATCAATGACTCTCTCTCATCATTGATGTTTCTCTCCCTCTCCCTTCCTCTCTGAAATCAATAAAAATATATTAAAAAAATAAAATTAAATTCAAGTTTTGGGACTCACACATGTAAAATTACTATATGTGTAATTCCAAAGCGAGGTGTTAGATGACCATATACTAAATTTACAAAAGAAATGGAAAAATACCAAATTTTACATTTCATGGACCTCTCATCTAGGGGTCCCTCATTTACTTTAAGACTATAAAAAGGTGGAGAGAGTAGACACAGGGAGATTGTTGAGGAGGTTTCAGTGGGGCCACTCAGAGAATTTGAAAGGCATTCCCAACATGTGGGTACCACAGAGAACTGTGCCTGTCTGACAGCAGGGTAGAGGTGGCAGTGTGAGAACCGGCTAACATTTCTAGAGCTTATTGAGACAAAGGATACACAAGTGTTTCCCATGCAAGAGTGGTCCATGTGGGAAGAAAATCTTGCTCAGAGTTGGGAGGATGAAGCATCTTTTACTAGTGAAAGTCTAAATTGGAGGAGTCACTGAGAGAGTCAGGGGCTTGAGAAAGGCAGTGGTCCTCATGTCAAAGGGGCAGAAATGGGGGTTCTCAGTGAAGGCATCTCCAAGGAGCCCATGAGATTCCCTGGGAGGAAGAGTCATCTCCCAAGGAGGCCCCCTCACCAGACAACAAGGGTACTTGCCATTGTCTGTGCCCTTTCCCTTAATCCTTTCTCCCTCTGCGCCCAGCCTTGGAGAGTTCTTGAAGTCATTGTTTACTGAACTGATGGAAGAAAAGAGTAGGATTAAGCATGGATAGAGGAGGACCCTGCCTCTCCTTTCCCACTGCAAGTGGCTAGCTCAGGAGCCAGCAAGGGGAAGGAGAGACACTAAGGTCATGATTTGAGTTTTACCACATGCACTAGCTTAGTTTACCAAATTAGAATGTTTTGTGAGTTCTAATGACTGAAGGATTATTTACTAGCATAAGTTTGAGTCTTAAGTGCAGGGGGGAGACTCTTTTCTTAATCTAAAAATGGTTTCAAGGAAGGGCTATTTAAAAAGTTGTGTTTTGATCACAAAGGGAATGTCCAATATACCACTTTCAAATCGGCTGGTTATTAAAGGGATCTGGAAATGTCTGTGTGCTCTGAGGTGAGCTGGGGAGGTGTAGGGAGGGCTGGCAGGAGGTGGTGTCTAGAGGGGGTGTCTGATACTACATGACTAGAGGTAAATGGGTGAGTTCAAGGACTTCAGTGATGACAGTCAGTGAGTCATACCTCCCGCCAAAAAATAAAAATGAATGTGATCTAATGTTGGCCTGAGTAGTACAAGAAGACCAGACCAGTTGCTCTGCAGCTGTTACCTTCAAACCCCATTTCCCATCAGAGGTTGGGGGCGGGGGGAAGGACTGAAAAAGCCCCATTTCACAAAAACACGAGTCCATAGAACTACAGATTTCCTGAGAGAACCACAGGGATTCAAGCACTGTGAATGACCTTAGAAATGCAAGCTTCCTTGTGGATGGCTGCAGGATGGCAGGATGTCTATAAGAGCCATGGATATGGATTCTTTAAAGAAATCAATCACTTTGGGTGATCAGACTGTATTACAACAGACAAGGCATGGCCTTTCTCCTGGTTAACCTATTTATTTTTTTCCTCCTGTGTTTGTTAGAGTCTATACTCAAGGTGGGGAGACTGGTAGACAGAGGGGTATTATTTAGTCCTAACAAATGGCTCTTTTTCTTGAACACTTTGATGGAATTTTGTTTGTTTTAACTTTGAGGCTTATTATTGCTTTTGTACCGAAAAGAGGGACAGAGTTCTGATTCTTCTTAATAATTTTACCATATTTTGATAGTTGTTCTAGATTAGCTAGAGCATACCTTCACATAAAATAATAAACATGATGATGATAATGATGGTGACATAATGTTTTTGGCACTTAGAGTATTTATTAAAGGAAATGAATGAAACCATACTTTTGTACTTGCTCAACAAATTACTACCTAAGCTAAAAAAAAACCCATATCTTTTTATTTTATTTTATTATTATTTTAAAACCACATCTTTTTAAAAGGCTTAAAACACTGTAACAATAATAACATAATAGGCTAGCATTGAACATTCACATGTACCAGGAACTTTTCCTAGGGCTTATCTCACTTATTACAACAGCCCTTTTAGAGAGACATTATTATTCTCATTTTTAAAATGAGGAAACACAGGTAGAGACAGAGTACCTTCTCAAATGTCACACAGTAAGGTGCCATATAAGAATTCAAAACCCAAACAGTTTGATAGCAGAAAGCAAATGTATACAATTTGATAGAAAGCTAAAGACTTGCTAAAAGCTTAGTGAAAAATTAACTTACTTCAAATAAAAATCTGTGATAAAATCATTAAAATGCTGGCTTTTTTTTTTTTTAAGTTGAGTTAGTACAGGTCCTTGTTAATAACAGCCTCTCTTAGTTGGAGGTCCTTGATACACTACCAATTTTTTTTTATAGGGCCAGTGGAAATGATGTGGCTCTCTACAGTTTCTTTCTCTTCAAAACACTGGCATTCTGGTTTGTTTCAAAGTTGTATTTTAGATTCAAAGGACACATTGAAAATTTTGTTTCCTTTTTGCACACCCCTTCCTTTGATGCTTCCTTCACAGGCAACACATCTGCTGTTGGTTTCTTCAAAGGGCATTTTCACAGAGAAATTAGAAACATCATCTCTGAAGTCACTGTTAGTAATAATAATTTCAAATACCATATTTGCCAGAGGATCAAGGCCAATTTTAAAAATTAAATAATAGATTGTTCTTCCAGAATTGTTAACTCATGTATTCCTTTGCAATAATTTCAAACTTAATTCTTTGTAGGCTTATTCTCAACCCTTGATAAAATGCTTGTACCATCTGTAGAAACACTACCAGTAATTTTCAGACATTATACCATTCAGAGTGAGGCCAGTGGTATTTAAAGTCATATCTACAGGATCATTTTCTGGTTCTTCTAGCTGTATCTTCATAAAATCTCAACACCAAAAAATTACAGGCTCTATTAATAGCCAGAAGAGTGTTCCTATTAGGCAGACACTTCTACAGTGTAGAATGATGCATTCAAAAGAGCTTCTGGTTTGAAGATATAGGATCAACTAAAATTTCTTGAGATATCACTTGATGACATTTTAAAGGAGTGTTGGTAATAGAACTATCAAGCTGTAATTTCATTCTTGCTTTATAACTGTGTTTAACTCTGAATCTGCTGGAATGGTTTGGAGTTCATGCTCTAGTCTGCAGGTATTTTCATTTAGTGGCGCTTCTATTTTTCCAGGAGATGGTTCTAGGGAAGAACATGCTGAATCATATAATTCAGGAGGTATGTTTTCTCTTCTGTTAGTCCTGTTATTGTCATCATCATTATCATAACTGAACGAAATGACTGAATCAAGTCCAACCGACTTTTTTTTTTGGTCAGTGATGATCATTACCAAGCTATTACCTGGTATGTTGGTCTGGTCTCTAGTTTTCTTCTTGTGTGTACTGATGTACAGAGCATAGTTCTTTTTTTTTTCTTTATTAAGGTATTACATATGTGTTCTTATTCCCCCATTGCAAATCCCCCGCCCCCCTCGGCTTGTGCCCTTACCCCCCTGGTGTCTGTGTCCATTGGTTAGGCTTATATGAATGCATACAAGTCCTTTGGTTGATCTCTCTCCCTTACCCCCACCTTCTCCTGCCTTCCCTCTAAGTTTTGACGGTCTGATGGATGCTTCTCTGTCTTTGGATCTATTTTTGTCCATCAGTTTATGTTGTTCATTATATCCCACAAATGAGTGAGATCATGTGAAATTTATCTTTCTCTGACTGGCTTATTTCGCTTAGCATGATTCTCTCCAGCTCCATCTATGCTGTTGCAACCGACTTTTGAAGCAGAGGACAGAGGAGACAGATAGGTACTACAGTGACATTTCTGTGGTACTTTCCTCTCAATTTCAGGCTTCAGTCGTGATTGGAACTCGTTTTCTTCATTATAGGGACCACACCTTGGGGCCAATTTAATCCTACAAGATTAATTTCAGTTGTTTAGACATGAAGTGGGCATGGTTTCTTTTGAGCTGCTGGTTTTTACCACTCGTATCTGTGCAATAGCATGACGAAAACGTCCCCCATGAAGCTTCCAGACCGTCATGCTGTATTTTGTGTATTTTTTACTTAATTTAGAACGCTTGCTCAACCTGTTAAAACCAATTACGTGGCTTTCCCAAATTTTAAAGCTTCCAGTCTTGTGTCTCACACCTGCCTTCAAGGTGAAACCACTGGAATGAGCAACCGTTTTGGGTGGCAATTTGACTTCCAAAGACTTCATCTCCCTGTGCTATCCTGGCTCTTGGGACCAGACCTCTTCCTCCTCCCATGGGCTGCTTTCTCCTTAATTTGCAGCCCAGACGCCACGCACGCGCAGGAGGGGGTGGGCGGGGCGCGGCTGGGCCCGCAGGAGGCTTAGCCAAGGAGAGTGCGGATCTCCGGCTGGGCCTTCCTGTCTGCCTTGCCACCTTGCCAGAGGGACTACACCAAAGCAGGCCAGGATGGCCGCACCCGCTGCGACAGGGCGGCGAGGTCTCCACCACCGTCAGGCGCCCCTAGCCCCTCGCTCCGTTTGCAGTCCCCGCCAAGGCTGTGTGCACCTGCCCAGGAGTGAATGCCTCAGGTGAGTCTCCTGCCGCCGCCTCCCCTTGATGGGCCACAGCAGGCTGCTTAGGGTAACACGGATAACACCTGGTCTGCCACAGAATTACCCACAAAGAGGAGGGCTGCAGGTCTAAGGCAGTCATTTGGGATCGTTGTTCCTCAACAGTTAACCAGCTTATATTGGACAGTCCTGTCCTTCTTAGCAACTTAGCCCATTCCGTTACTTAGGCATGTTCTTAGGCATGGCCTTGTCTGGTGGTGCTCAGAAAGGCCGCTCTCAGACCCAGGCCTGAGAGCCCCTGGCATGAGCCCTGGGCGTGAGAGAAGCCCGACCACAACCTCACGGACAATAAATGTGGAAGGACCTGTGCTCACGGGCGGGCGCAGTGAGACCCCTAACACTGGACATCCTCTTTTGTAAGTCACCTTCAGGCCCCAGGGAAAGGCTTCTCTGTGACTCTCGTCCACTGGCTTGGATTGAAAGGCAGTTGAATCCTAGTGCCATAAAGGTTTGCGGATTGTGCTGTTTCCAGGATAGGAGGCCGCACTCCTTGGGAGTGCAGGGGGATTTGAGTGGCAGAGGCATTTAGGAAAGAGAAAGACAAATTAATTAGTTTGTCTAAGCCACCATCATTTCTCGCCTACTCTTCAGTAATCACATCTACACCTTTCACGTTTGCCTCTCTTTAATCTAGCCTCCTTTATAAGTGTACATCCAATCTTGTCACTTAGCTAATTAAAACTCCAATGGCTTCGGGTTCTTCTTAACACTCCTGGCCCCTGTCACCTTGTCTCCTGGCATGTCCCCATCCCCATGAACATCATGAAAAGGGTAGAAGACTTTCCCAGGTCCTCCTTTCCCCTCCACCTCCTAGCCCTCTCTTGTCAGAACTGCGCCACATTCTTAGTTTAAATCGACTCCAGAAAGGGGAATAGAATTGTCATGATTGTCTTCATTCAAACAGTCTTCAACTCTTTGTTTGGTAGTGGCACTACCCTCTCATGAACCTCCTGGACCTATTGAAAAAGAGTGGTTAATATAATAACTTTGTAATTGTTTCCAGAAGGAGCAAGGAAGGGTCAGGAGATGGATGCTGGGTAAGGCAATCAATATTACTTGATACGCAATATCAATTACTTGATACGTCAAAGTTATGTATTTAAAATTATGTTTCTTATTCATGGAGGTCACAAGGTCTAGGACATATAAGTAGTGTATAGAGATGAAATATTGTGGCTCACATAGTGTTTTAGAGTATAGAATGTTAGGATTATTAGCAAATGACATCACTAGTAAGCCAGTTCACATTGGTATGCAACAATGAAGAAAGTTTCTCTGCTGTGTAGGTAAAAATCATGTCTGATTATAAGGTAGAGGGAAATATGAAATAACAAAAGACTATAAGCCGGCACAACTGTCAGGGATGACATGTATATTCTTCACCCCCTCCCATGCTCATTGCAGACATAGCTAATTGATCACTTACTCATTGCTGAGGTGGACAAGGCTTGGAGTACTTTTCAGAGAGCTCCTGACTACCAGCTGGAATTGATTCTCCAAAGAAAACCTATTCACCATTATAACATAGACATATTATAAAGCTAAATTCTTAGACAAAGAGAAGAACTGGTATATATAAAGCAGAATATATATAAAAGTATAATTTAAAATTAAAATAAAGATATGGACCAAATGCAGAGGAAATGGAAATAGAGTAGTAGTTTTATGCAATCATGCTTTTTGGTATAAATGGCCTTTGAATTAGGCCCTGCAGGATACTGAGGTTTTTATGGACCAGTGGATGAGAAAAGGAAGAAAAATAGGAGACAGGTCAGAGCATTAGCAATGACAGGTAGGCATAGGATCAATGCTATTAAAATACTGAGATGAAAATGTGCATGTCCCTAACCTTCTTTTCTGCATGCCCTCTTCCTTCATCCTGTGGCACTTTATCCTGATTCTGTTTGCCCTCAACCAAATCCCTCTCTCAGCAAAAGATCTGATGAACTCATTCGTACCAAAAAGCATATGAGTCATAAAGTTCAATGAGAAATCTTTCCCTAAAATTGTGAAGTTAATAAGGTATAATTTTATAAGCTTAGTGAAACAGGTACAAGGCAAGGGCAAGAGATATTTCAGGGACACAGCCCTCCTCCATGTGTGAAATCATACCATGGAGAGAAATACTCAATAATGACAAAAGGAGAAATACTTTGGGTAAAGACATTCTGCCTACAGTGCCCAATGATTAAAAAAATGGCTTATTGAGATATAACTGATATACCATATAATTCAACCATTTAAAGTGTACATTTCAATGGTTTCTTTTAGTATATTCACAACCAACGCCACTATCCAATTTTAGAACATTTTCATTATCCCCAAAAGAAATCCTGCACCCATTCATTCCCTAGTCTTTCTTCCTCCCATCAGCCCTTGGCAACCACTAATCTAGTTTATCTCTATGCATTTCCCTATTCTGATCATCTACACTAATAAAAGAGAAATATGCAAATCAACCATACCTCTGCGGCACCCACCAGCCAATCAGGAGTGAGTATGCAAATTAACCCAACAAAGATGGTGGGTTAATTTGCATACGCAGGTACGGAGTGAAGACTGAAGGCTCCAGCTGGAGCGAAGACTGAAGACTGAAGAGGCTTGGCTTCTCCGCTGCAGCCGGAGTAGAGAAGCCTAGCCTTGCTGTGGCCAGAGCGGAGAAGCCTAGCTTCGAGGCTTGGCTTCTCTGCTGCTGCTGGAGTGAAGGCCTGGGTCCTGGGTGCTGGAGGAAAACCGGTGCTGGCAGCCAGGGGAAGGAAAGCCTATTGCACGAATCTTCATGCAATGGGCCTCTAGTTTCATATAAATGGAATTGTGATCTTTTGTGACTGGCTTTTTCCACTTAGCATAGTGTTTTTAAGGTTCAACCACGTTGTAGCAGCTACCCACACTGCATTCCTTTTTATTGTTAATTACTCCGTTGTATGGATATTCTTCATTTTGTTTACTCATTTCATTAGTTGGTGGACATGTGGGTTGTTTCCACTCTTTGGTTGTTTTGGATCTTGCTGCTATGAACATTTGTGTACAATTTTTGTGTGGACATTTGTCTTTATTTCTATTAGGTATATACCTACAAGTGAAATTGCTGGGTCCTAGAGTAACTCTTATGTTTATTCAACTTTTGAGGAACTGCCAGACCATTTCCAAAACAGCTGCACAATTTTAAATTCACACTAGCAATGCATGAGGATTCCATTTATTCTGCATTCTCACCAAAACTTGTTTTTCTCTCTTTTTTTAATGTAGCCATGTTGGTAGGCATAAAATGGTATTGCATTGTGGTTTTGATTTACATTTCCCAGGTGGCTTGCCCAACACTCTTTGTACCCTCTTCCTTTAGCTATAAGACAAACATGGTTCCATTGTTTTTTTTTGTTCAGTGAAATTTCTTCTGTTCTCCTTTTCTAGCTAACCACCTATAGAGATTAACACAATGGCTGGCAGCTTCCCTTCAAGCAATACTGATCCTGTTCTTGATTTGGATAGTTGATACTCAAGATATATTCAGGTCAAGAACAGGAGTAGTGTCCAAATATGAAAATCTAATTGTGTGTGTGAGTGAGAGCAGATACCAATGAATAGAAACTGAAAGTCACAGCTCTGTTCCACATGTCACTTCAACCTTAGTATATTGCTAAATAAATGGCCCTTTGTGATAATTTGAAATTGTGGGAGAGCAGTGACTATTCTAAAACTCTCCTAGGAACTGAGAAAGATGAATAGTCCACTACATTTCCTTAGATCTTCAGAACATTAGTAGCATTTCAGCATTGCAGAAAATCTTCATATTGCTTTCATTTATCTCCAGTCAGAAGGAACTCAGCTGAAAAATGATACCAGGAGCCCTGGTGCGAAAGAGTCTCTGTTTCCTGAGGTTTGTTTGGCTGGCTTCATTGTGCCATTATGACTGAAGTGTTGGCAGAGGCCAACTGCTCCTAAGGACTTTAGGCGAGCCTTTATCATACCAATCAACTTTGAGGAATTTCTTTTTCGTTTTTATTATTGTTGTTGGTTTTATATATAATGTGTATTATGCTTATTAATTATATTATAGTCTTAATAGCCATCCGACTTGTATTAAGCTCCAGGCACGAATCTTACTTTTTTCACTGATATATCCAAATCTTCGAGAATGGTGCCTTGTACATTGTACATACTCATAAATATTTGTTTATTGGATAAATACATGAATTGAGTGCTTCTTACACCTGGTAAGTAAAAAATGCTCAGTAAATATTAGCTGTTATTTTATTTTATTAATCCTCACCAGTGGATTTCTTTATTTTTTATTGATTTTTAGAGAGAGGAAGGGAGAGAGAGACACCAATGTGAGAGAGAAACATTGATCGGTTGCCGCCTGTGTACACTCCAATTGGGGATCAAACCTGAAACCTGGGTACGTGCCCTGATCAGAAATCGAACCCACAATGTTTTGGTGTATGGGATAATGTCCCAACCAACCGAGCCACCCGGCCGTGGCTTAGCTGTTATTTTAAAGTCCAAGTTTTAGGTTACACAGTTCATAACAGATACTTAATTCTCTTACCAGTCAAGAAAGAGAAATATTATTATTATCCTAGAGGCCTGATGCATGAAATTTGTGCAAGGGGCAGCTGGAGCACCACAGCTTAGTCCAGGGAACCACAGCTTAGTCCGGAAGGTCATTTGGAAGGTCGTCTGGTCTAGTTAGCATATTATGCTTTTATTATTATGAATTAACTTCAAAGATGAGGAAAAGAAGAGCTCAGAGAGTTCAGTCATTTGCAGGTCACACACAAGACTGGCAGGTGGCAGAGCTGTGGTTGGAACCCAGCTATGCTCGTCTCCTAAATGCGTGCCCTTATTCCCAGTGCTCCTCTGCCTTCACTACTGAAGAATAAACAATCAAAGTCCTGTGCCTTTTTATCATTGCCTGGCAGCCCAGCACTGCCGGATGTTACAATTTAAACAGGAGGAATGCTGTTGTGTATGAGCCACCTCTCCTTGCTTTGCGGCCCCACAGTCCTTTGAAGTGGAGAGAACAGATACTCAGGGAATAGAAAAAGGAAATCCAGGCTGCTTGAATTTCATATGAAAAGTTGTCAGTTAGTGTTATTGATCCACCCCATATGTAGCAGCTGGTAAAGGGTTTGTTTCAACTTGCTTTTCTCCTGACTTTTGGAAGTTTTGCCACACTGTAGTCACAGACTTGAGAGGCTGCTTAAACTCAATGCAATCCTTCTGATGTGTTACTTTAAGAATTTATACTAATGCTACCATCTAATAATAATAATAACTATTCTCAAGGGGTAAAAAAAAGAGAAACCTATTGTGGTGGCTTTTTCCAGGGGGAAAATGCTGACTTGTAAGAGATTTTTGGAGTTACTCCTCTGCTGATAAGTCCTAATGAGTTATGATAGCCAGGAAAAATATGTGACAGTGCAGATTTGAAGATATTAGGCTAGACATTTAAAAATATATAAGGCTACTGGCAAATGAGACTTTTAATAAAAATTGACAACAGTTTCTGCCACAAATGCTGATTTGTCTGAAAGTATGTTTGGAAATTTGTGAGCTAATACAAGATTTTTAAAAAAGATAACAATCTTAAGGACATTCTACCGATCTACTCAGCGTTCATCCTATCTAATAAAGAGGGAATATGTTAATTGGCCCTCACACCGTTGCAAAATGGCAGCGCCCACAGCCAATAAGGAAGGAATATGCTAATTGACTTCCCCGCCCTCAAAGATGGCGGCGCCCACAGCCAATAAGGAGGGAATATGCTAATTGACTGCCATGCCCTCAAAGATGGCAGCACCCACAGCCACAAGATGGCGGCGCCCAGTCCCCTCAGCCCCGCCAGAGTAGCAGGCGTGCAGCAGGGCCAGACCAGCCCCCAGGCAGGCCCAGTTGCTCCATGCGCCTGCCTCCAGAGTCCCCCCATCCCCTCAGCACCCCAGCCGCCCAGGGCTGGCCCGAGGTGCAGGCAAGGCTCAGGTAACCAGGGCCGGCCGAGGCTTGTGCTGCCGGCAGTGGCAGCAGCAGCAGCAGAGGTGTGATGGGGTGTTGCCTTCCCCTGATTACCGGGTTGTCTCCTGCCCCTGAGGGCTCCCAGACTGTGAGAGGGGCAGGCTGGGCTGAGGGAACCCCCATCCAGTGCATGAATTTTCATGCACCAGGCCTCTAGTATGTGTGTGTGTGTGTGTGTGTGTGTGTGTGTGTGTATGTGTGTATGTGTGCATATATGTATGTATGTATATATATATATATATATATATATATATAATCTATTTCAGAGAGGAAGGGAGAGGCAGAAAGAGATAGAAACATCAATGATGAGAGAGAATCATTGATTGGATGCCTCCTGCACACCCCACACTGGGGATTAAGCCCACAGCCTGGGTATATGTCCTGACCGGGAATCGAACCGTGACCTCCTGGTTCATAGGTCGACCCTCAACCACTGAGCCACGCTGCCAGATTACTCAGCGTTCTTTGTCTGTGTTCCTAAGCTCCATGGACACCTGAGGTGAACTTATTCATTGTGAGTGAGTGTTGCATGGCTGAAGCAAAGCAGAGTACTTAGCAATTACTGAGATTTTAAAAAGTAAAGCTAAGGTGATTTTTTCCTAAGCTCATTTCTTTATCTCAGTTCATTTCTTGTCTGGTTTTTCAAATGGGAAATCTGACAATAGTAGACATTCATATGGGGCTGCTAAGCCTCCATTCCTTTTGTTATTATTATTGTTATTATTTGTAAAGCTGTCCGGATGTGGCTGAGTTTGGCATGCAGCCTGAGCCTGTCAGTGTAGTTTATATCCTCCTGGCTATAGGCATTGGTTTAAGAATAGGCATGTGACCCTATTTAGTAATCTGGATGTTCTAATGGCCTGTTTTAGGGCCTGTCATAGCCTTGTATATAGTGTTATAGATTAAATGTGCCCCCAAATTCATGTTGAAATCTTAACCCCCAATATGGTAGTAGGAAGTAAGGCCTGTGGGAGGTGATTAGATCATGAGGGTGGAGCCCTCATGAATGGGATCAGTGCACTTATAAAAGAGATAGTAAGCATTCAAATGGAAGCTGTTATTAATACCTTATACCTAGAATTACACTATCTTCTTTTATCTGTGTAAATATAGAGTATTTGTATCTAGTATTATAAACATTTTAAGATTTCTAACAGAAGTTGTCAACTTTTTTTTCAAAAAAAGGTCTTTTGTTTTACACTATAACTAGGAACAGATGAGTTATTCTTAGTTTATTCCTTTTTTTATAAGGAATAAATGTTCTTTCCCTTTCTATATTACATTCAAGTCTCGGTTCTCAAATGTCTCCCATCTTGAACAATTTGCTTCTCAGCCTGACAACCCTTTCATGCTGATACCTGTATGATCAATCACATGTCTCTCAGGTGACAAACAAAGGAGAGAATGTGTGAGTATGAGTCACTTCACCACTAAATCTCATGTTGTTAACATCTCAGGAAATTGTGCTGTGAATATTTTTGTGGGGTTTTTTTTTTTTGCTTTTTGTTGCTGCTTATTATTATTAAGTTTTCACTTTTTATTGTACATTTTTTTCCGTTAAATTTTTATTTACATTTTATGTCCTTTTTGTACTTAAAGTATTTATTTATAGATTAAACAGTACATTAAATATGTATTGTCTATAAGAAATGTTAAAACAGGGCATCATTTGGGGGTTTGGAATGGATTAATTCAATTTACATTATTTCTAATGGGAAAAAAATGATTCAATTTTCAAACAGCCTTCTGGACCAAATTAAGTTCAAGAACCTAGGTTCCACAGATGTCCGTTTTTTTCTGTGTTAACAGTAATATGGTCTGCTAGAACTTGAAGTTATGAACTTCCCAAATGATTGTGTGCCTAGACATTTCTCCTGGTGCTTCTTAGTTTTTATTTCATATATTTCATCAAATGATACTACATATCCCTTCTTTGTGAATTAGCTTTTTAAAATGACTAATTTTTTCCACTTAATAATTTGAATCTTAATTGTGACTTTGCCAAGTCAAAGTTCATTTGTAGAGAGTTCAGTGTAGAGAAATGAATCCACTTCTGTTAGTTTAAGCAGGAAAAATCATAAAGTGTTAAATAGTTTATAAAAAAATCATCAGAAAGGTTGAAGAAACATAGTCTATCTACATTAAATTACAAGAGCGACTCCCAAGCCACAGTCCAGAACCAGGCCATCTAGGGAGCTTCTCCCTCTCGTATAATTAGGAAGCATTCAGCTCCACGGTGATCCCGTCAAGGCCATGATCAGGAAACTGCTTCTATTGCTGCTGGCTGCACAACCATGCCCCACCTGTTACAAAATGTGTCAGCAAAATGGATGGTCCATGGCCTGCCTTTTGATAGCCATGAAGCTAGGGACTGACCGCTAACACTGCCCCAGAACAACCATGGGCCTTCATGACTGTGCTCGTCAGCAGAAATGGCAGCAGCAGCCGGGAGAAGGTGGCTTCTGCAACACTATTTCTTTTCCAAATCTCCTGTGAGTGTATTTGATTGGTCCAACCTAAATTGTACCTAGACACTAGCAAAAGAGCCTATAAATTGAATCATTTACTTTTTCAGTCCCTGCTGTACAGGAATATTCTCTAGAAAGGGAATAGAATGGGTGCCCAAAGCTAAATCTCTTATCTGCCACAATTTTATAGCTGAGAAAGGATGTGTCAGCCAGAAATGAACTTATCTATTCAGTGAAAAGCAGAGATGTACTGTAGGCTTCTTTTTCCTAAGCCTGGAGGTTCTATACTACTGGTCTACCATGTGAGGACAGGAAGAAGAGGGCATGTTCCACAGAGCAGGCCGTTACAACAGAAGTAGAGAGGAGGGTCAGAGAGAGTGGGTGGAGCCCATTTCTTGCTTTGAAGCACAGTGAGTGTCCCACAGAAATGAGGATTAATGAAAGCTCTTCCCACTTAGATCAGCTTGGAGAGGAGAGAGGGATAGAAGCCACTCTCCCCACCATCCTCCCCAGGAAGGTAGACAGTTTTTGTAGTTTGAGATGGGAATGTGAAGAGTGAAGGAAAAGAGTTCTGCCAGCATAACTGCCCTTGATCTTTTAAAAAATAACTAGAGGCCCTGTGTACGAAATTTGTGCACTTGGGTGTGTGTGTGTGTGGGGGGGTCCCTCAGCCCAGCCTGCACCCTCTAGCAATCCAGGAGCCCCCTGGGGAGCGGGCCTAAGCCATAAGTCAGATATCCTTAGTGCTGCCGCAGAGGCGGGAGAGGCTTCCACCACCACCACTGTGCTCACCAGCCTTCAGACCGGCTTCTGGCTGAGCGGTGCTCCCCCTATGGGAGCACACTGACCACCAGGGGACAGCTCCTGCATTGAGCGTCTGCCTTCTGGTGGTCAGCACACATCATAGCGACCAGTTGTTCCATCGTCGGGCCAAATGTGAGAGGGTGCAAGCCAGGCTGAGGGACCCCACTGGTGCACGATCAGAGCTGGGGAGGGATGCAGGAGGTTGGCCAGCCAGAGAGGGACTGCAGGAGGGCTCCAGGGCATGTCCGGCCTGTCTTGCTCAGTCCCGATCGACCGGACCCCAGTAACCAGCTAACTTACCAGTCATAGTGTCTGCCCCCTGGTGGTCAGTGCACGTCATAGTGAGCGGTTGAGCAGCCTTAGCATATCATTAGCATATTAGGCTTTTATTATATAGGATGGTATAATCAATAGTGGTAGGCTTTCTGAGCATGCAAATCCCCTCTGTAGTTGAAAATGTCTTTCTACTATCTTCACGTGTGCATGATAACTTGGTGGGTTAATAGGCTTAGGTTATATATAGCCTTTTCTTTAACAATTTTTTTGAGAGTATTGTTTTATGAGTTTAAAAAGATAATAACTTGCTTGGCTGGTATTGCTCAGTGGTTGAACATCGACCTATGAACTAGGAGGTCGTGGTTTGATTCCCGGTCAGGGCACATGACCAGGTTGCAGGCTTGATCCCCAGTGTGGGGTGTGCAGGAGACAGCCTATCAATGATTCTCATAATTAATATTTCTCTCTCTCTCTCCCTCTTCTTTCCTCTCTGAAATCAATAAAAATATATTTTAAAATGCCATAGGTCTTTGGATGCTATATATAGCCTTTTTCTCCCTAAAAATATCATTGTGTTATCATTATGTATTGCAAAAGAAAACAACTCAGGCCAGCCTAATATTCCTTGGTAGAGAAGCTTGTTTTTTTCCTGCCTAGAGTTTTATGGACTCCGTTAATTGAGCACTTTAACAAAATATATAGATTTTTAGTCTGTTGGATGAGATTTACTTGGAACATAGTTGGACTTCTATACTAAATTTTAAGATCTTTTGTTGGCTGAGACAGGCTTTCTTCAATTTTACATCTGACTACTGTTTCTATTACATGTTTTCTGGTTACAACTTTTGGGAAAATTGTAATTCTTAACTTGGTTTCTTCATTGATTTGGCTCCACATTTATCGTATTTTCATTGTGTGTGTGTTTTTTTTAACCTCGTCTCTTTTTTTTTTGTGAGTTTCAGATCATCTTTTTTTTTTTTTATCAAGTCTGTGGTAAATGTACAGTTTTTTATATTTATAATTCACATTCCATTTGATGCCAGGTGAACCCTCTTGTGAAGCGAGTGGGTAGATGTTCCCTGTCCTGGTTTAGTTCCCAATGACATTGAGTGTGTTTGCCACACAGAGGTATTTTTTCCCCCCACATCACCTCAGGTTGCATTGGCCAAGACCATTCTCAGGTGTCACTAGAGTTGTCCTGGCTTCCGCCTCTTGGGGATAGCACTTTCTCCTTGGGTCAGTGCCACCTCCAGTGGCTTCGTTTGCAGACCAATTTCTTTTGTTGTTGTTGAAAAATTTGGCTCCTCAGTATGTAAAGAAAGAGAAGTATTCATTGGGACTGCCTTAATAAGTACTGCTTTGAGGTAGAGGGATAGTTCTCTAGTCAGGTAAATAAAGATCTTGTTTTATAAAATGAAGGTAATGTTTGGAGGACTAACAGCCATTTGCCCTGTTTTAGGCAAATATATTGCCCCCATTTCTTATGCCTAAGTTGACAGAAAAGAAAGCCTGTGTTTCCCAATCCAGTTCTGCTGGCCTGATGACCAGTGAAAATTCTTCCAGTTTCCTAGGAATTCTTTCAAATTCTAGTAAAAGTACTAGTTTTCAGTGCTATTGTGTATAGTCTTTGTACCTGCCTTCAGAGAAAATTTAGATTACATTATTTCAGATTCAGTTCAACTGAAAGCTAGTAGTACTATGATACAAGCTTTAACGATGTGATAATATTTGGAATTCATTCTGCAGTCACACAATTTAGTTCATAAACAATTCTTATTGAGATAAAAGTTGGACTTAGAGAGAATCCAGCAAAATAAAAGTCTATAATTTTGGGGAAAAATGTGTGTTTCTAAAATTGGGATTACCATTATTTTTTCTCTTTTTAGGATATTATACTTGCAAAAATTTTATTTGTATAGATAGTCTAGTAAAGATTGACAAAATGTTTTTTGAAATTTGTGAAGTCATTGAATTCCAATCATGAAAATCTTAGAATCTGTAAAAGACAAAAAATGCTAAGATTGGATAGAAGAGTGAGTTGCCTGTTTAAATGAAGAGTTGTGTTGGACTTCTAAAGGAGACTTGGGCTAATATGGTGGTTGCTAGCCACATCTGTCTTCTTAAGTTTAAATTTATTATTTAAAAAATTAAAAATTCACTTTCTCAGTGTAGTCACATTTCAAGTACTCAGTGGAAACGTGCTTAGTGGTTACTATATTGAATAGCACAGATGTGGAACATTTCTGTCATTGCAGTAAATTTTATTGGACAGTGCTATTCCAGACATGTCTTGAAATCTACATTAGCTGATAAACTAAAATACCATTGCTTTTTAACGCAATACATTTTGGGGGGAGTATTTAAAAGTATCTAAGATTATGGATTCTTGGTTTTAGCTGGATTCCTTTTTAAAATAACATCTTTATGAATATTTTCTTTTTGTTAAGCCTCACCTGAGGATATTTTTTTCATTGCTTTTCAGAGTGAGAGAGCGAGAAACATCAATGTGAGAGAGACACATTGACTGGTTGCCTCCTGCATGTGCCCAACCGAGGGTGGGGAGCTAACCCACAACCCAGGTACATGTACTTGACTGGGAATTGAATCCAAGACCTTTCAGTGCAAGGTCCGATGCTCTAACCACAGAACACACTGGGCAGGGCTTTATTTTTAAAGAAATAAAATATTTATTTTAGAATATTTAAAAATGTACAGAAAAGCTGCAAAGGTAGTATAGTGATTTCCTATATAACTCTCATTAAAAATTTTCAGTGAAGTCAATCAAAATAGGTAAGAGAATCATTATTTAGTTAGACCATTTACATTTAAACTGATTATTATATAGTTTAATTAATATCTATCATATTGGTAATTATGTCCTTGCATTTTTTTCTTTGTTTCCCCCCCACACCTTTTCTATCTCCTCTGGTTTCAATTGAGCATTTTATGTAATTTCGTTTTATCTCCTCTCTTAGCTTATCAATAACTTAAAACAAATTTTTAGTGGTTGTCTTACAGTTTATAATACACATTTTTAAACTAATCTGAATCTATCTTTAGATGATACTATACCACTTCAGATTGGAATAGTTACTTTCTAACAGTGTATTTTCAATTCCCTCTGCTGTTGTGACATTGCTATCATTCATTTCATTTATCCATATTTATAATCAGTAATCACTCAATACACTTGTTATTATTGCTTTGAAGAAAGAGATCTTTTAGATCAATTAAGAATAAGAAAAAAAAATGGAAGATTTTATTTATTTCTTCTCTGACACTTCCTTTCTTTATGTTGATCCTGACATGTCATTTTCTTTCTGCCTGAATAACTTCTTTTAGCATTTCTTGCAGGCCTGGTTTGCTTGTGATGAATTCCCTCACTTTTTGTTTGTCGGAGAGTCTTAATGTCTCTTTTACTTTTGAAGGATAATTTTCTGGACATAGAATTTTAGGTTTTCTTGCAACACTTTAGTTCATTCTACTTTCTTACAGTTTGAGTTTATAGAATTTCTAGTCCTGCTGCCCTGAGGAAGGGAGACAGTCATTAAATAGTCAGCTAGATATACAGAACGAGGAAAGTCTTTGGAAAAGAGGAAAGAATTGGGTACAAGTTAGGATGATGGACCAAGTATTACTGAGGAGGAGTCTTTATAGAGGACTCTGATTCTCGTTAGCCCAGTTCTTAGGCTTTGTTTATGTATCACATTGTTTGTCGTCTTCAGAGTTATAGTCATTTAAACTAATAGGATCGTAGGGATAGAGAGTTTAAGGGTACTAATGCAGAATCTGTGGCACTACTTCAGGGTAGGAATGGATAGTCAAAGTCTGCCTCCTATTTTAGTATTGACTTGCTTAAAATTTTTTTTAGAAATAAGATATTAATTACACATAAGAAAAAACATAAGAGAAAATATTAGTGGTCTAAGGTTTAGCAAAGATTTCTTAAATTTAACACAAAATATAGTACACAAAGTACAGGAGAGAAAAATAAATAAATTGGATTTTATCAAAGTAAAATGTTTGCTCTTCAAAAGATAGCATTAAAAAAATGAAAAGGCAAGCCACAAACTCGGAGAAAATATTTGCAAAACATATCTGACAATGACATATATCCATTATGTGGTATAAGTGATAAATCTATAAAGGGCACATACAACTCTTACTATTTAATTGATAAGACATAAAATAGCCCAACTAAAAGATGCACAAAAGATTTGAATTGATAGTCCCATAAAGAAGATATGCAGGTGGAAAATGCACACATAATAAGATGCTCAGCATCATTAGTCATAGGGAAATGCAAATTAAACCACAGTAAGATATTACCATACTCAGAGTAGAATGGCTAAATTTTAAGATTGACCAAAGCAGGTGTTGAAAAGAACGTGGAAGAACTGGAACTTCAGTAACGCTCTAAAAAGAACAAAATTAGATGAAAATTAAATGACTAAAATTGCCATACATCTGATATATCAGATGCTCATCATTAATTAATCAAAGAAATGTAAACCCAAACCACAATGAAATGTAACTTCACTCCCACTAGGATGCCTATTGTAAAAATAACAGCAGCCAAAACAAGACAGGAAGTATTAGTGAGGATGTGGAGAAATTGGAACCCTTGGAACCTATGTACATGGCTGATGGGAATGTAAAATGGTGCAGCCACTGTGGAAAACAGTATGGTGGTTCCTCAGTAAATGAAATGGAGAATTATCATATGCTCTAGCAATTCACTTGTAGGAGATACAAAAAAGAATTGAAAGCAGGGACTTGAACAGATGCTTGTACACCAGTGTTTCTAGCAACATGATTCACAATAGCCAAAATGTGAAAACAACCCAAATGTCAATCAAAGGATGCCAAAATGTTGATCATTTGTTTATAGGTATATAATGGAACATTATTTAACCTTGAAAATGAATGAAATTAAGATGTTTTGCAAAATGGATTAACCTTGAGGACATTAAATGAAATAAGCCAAAACCAAAAGGACAAATATTATGATTTCACTTAGATGAGGTAGCTAGAATAGTCAAAATCATCCTATATAATAAAGAGCTAATATACAAATGGTTGTCACGCCCTGGCACCGGGGCCGGGGGACCTGAGGCTGTGCTGGGGAACCTTAGGCCATGTTCCCCACCTGGTGGGGCTTGACGGGGGTGAGGTCGGCTGGGTCTGGGTCTCGTGCAATTTCGAGGCAGTGCGCCCCAGACTCTGACAGGAGGGAAATTTTCATATGCAGTTTACTAATTTTCTTTCATCTCTGACACTTCTATTATAGAGAAAGGGCAAATAGCAATGTTAAATATTTCCTCTAATTAATTCCCTTTTAATGTGCACAAATTTTGTGCACCGGGCCACTAATAGAGAAAGTAATAGAATAGTGATTAACAGCGACTAGGGAGAGGGAAATGGGGAGTTATTGTTTAATGGGTACAGAATTTCATTTGGGGAAGATGAAAAAATTTCCTGAGATGAATAGTAGTGATGGTTGCACAACAATGTAAACGTACCTGCTGGCAGTCAACTCTACACTAAAAAATGAGAAGTGGAAATGTTATGTCTATTTTATTACAATATATTTTTTAAAATCTGATATATCAAATAGGATCCCTAAGGGGCAAGCATTTTTTTTTTTTTTCTAAACTGAATGAGTTTTGTAAGAATTAGAAGATGCCCTGGAGAAAAAGCAGCAGTCCTTTGGGGAAAGACTTTTCTGAAAGGCTGGGTTATAGAATGCAGTAGTGGAAGAGGCAAGCACAAACCACTTTAAGTATTATTTCAGGCTAAAAGGCATTGTATGCTAAAGAGGGAGACTCTTGTTGAAAGGAAGGCTTACCTAACAGTCTGTCCTGCTGGCCTGGGTCCGTTTTAAAGCAGCAGCTTCTCCGGCTCTGGCCTGGTACCTGAGTTTCTGATTCGTGGGCCTGCAAAGGGTTTCATTCACTCTGTTCGTCTGAGTCTTGTTTTCCCTAGTTGTCACGCTGTGATGACAATATCTGCTCCCCTACAACTTTATAGTGTCATTTGAAGATGGACTAAAATTAAATAAGTCTTTAAATTGCCTTTGGTTCCTCAGAGACTAAGTGGTGTTATTTCTGTCAGCTGCTCAGCCCGTGCGAGTGCAGCGTCAGTCATTGGAATCCCGCTGCTTTTCACTACATAGTGTGTCAAGACCACAGCGGCGGATGACATAGATGATATTTATCAGGGGTTGTGGTGAAGGGCTTTTCCATTTAGATTAGCCCTCGTCTCTACAATATTTAAAAAAATGAAGCATCCTAAGAGCAACATACAAATGGAAGGAAATATAGTTAAGATGCTATAGCTAAGACAGATTTGAAAGTATTCATCTTTTTTTTTTTTCCCCTATTTCCTTGCATCATTTCATTACAACAAAAGAAACATACCAGATTTCTGGAGCATTTTGCTAGTTTTTGCTGAAGGATAAAACATGATTTTGAGGATGAAAAGGGGCCACATGCTAACCTGACTAACTCAGGGAAGGCCTGAGCGAGGGCCTGGAAAATTCAGAGACCTAAAGTAACCACAGAAGATTGTCTGGAATGAAAACTTTTTAACTAAAAGCAGTTTATGGTGTGAAGTCACGTCCTCGGCTGGCATCTCTCCTGACAGAGGTTAATCTTTACCCTAACTGAGCCTGTCTATTGTCTGTTTGCATCTGTGATAACATATCATTGCAAGGCCAAATGAATTTTCCTCTTTTTGAACCCCTCAAAGCACAGGTACTGCTCTGTGGAGACCACAAATCCTTTCACTGTTATTGAGTTAATTGTTGACTGTTAACTATCCTGCACAGAC
The DNA here is from genome assembly GCF_951640355.1 of Cnephaeus nilssonii. Classification (NCBI taxonomy): domain Eukaryota; kingdom Metazoa; phylum Chordata; class Mammalia; order Chiroptera; family Vespertilionidae; genus Cnephaeus; species Cnephaeus nilssonii. The sequence continues at coordinate 72,407,438 of NC_137080.1, read as the reverse complement.
CTATGTAAAAGAAATGTGTCTATCATATTACTTTTTATCCAATCCCAGAGGGTCCCTCCACCCTGCTTTGTTTTCTCCCACCTCTGTAATCTATCATCAGTGGATTTCATATAATCCACAAACATTGTAAGCTCTTTATATAATAGAGAAATATGCAAATTAGCTGGGACACCATAACGTCATGACCAAACAGCAGGGACCTGAGGCTGCATGGTGCCTGGCCAGGGTGAGGGACCTCAGGCCACACCCCCCACCCTGGTGCCGGGCCAGGGGACCTGAGGCTGTGCCCCCTGCTTGGAGGGGCTTGACGGAGGTGGGGCTGGCCGGGTCTGGGTCTCCTGTGTTTTTGAAGCGTGTGTGGGTGGTGGGCAAGAATTTGACTCTAGGTCCCGTGGCGCACCCCAGACCCTGACAGGAGGGAGATTTTCATATACGTTTTACTAATATTCTTTCATCTCTGACACTTGTATTATAGAGAAAGGGCAAATAGCAATATTAAAATATTTCCTCTAATTAATTCTCTTTTAATGTGCACGAATTTCATTCACTGGGCCACTAGTGTATAACATAAGGTGCAAAACCTTATCTCAATCCTTTGAGACTTTGCTTCTTGCCAATTGTCGGCAGTTTGGCTCAAATAAACTCACAAAAATTCTTCACAGGTTTGAGTGTTTCTTACGTTGACAATTATAATTGTGGTTAGTCTCAGTGTAGGAAATTTATTCCTGTTTTTAGGCAAAAAGGGGAGGACAAAGAGTTTCTCTGTGTCTGCTGTTTCTTAATTGCCTTCAGCTGAAAATAATGAAATGGAATTTTTGGACTGGAACCCGATTCTTTGTCCACCAGAGTCGAAGAATGAATCCATGGACAGAGAGTAGTATAGCAAAGGTGGAAGTTTATTGAAGAACAAGTACAGACTCCCACTGTGGGGAGAGGGAAAGAGTCCCACAGAATGGATTCCCACGTGGGGAGGGGGAAAGGGTCCCACTGAGTTACTTTTCCCTATGGTTTATAAAGGCTGCAGATCCTGGTGCCTTGATATCCCCTCTGATTGGTCACTATTCCCTTAGACTGGTTACTATAGTAACTCCTAGGCTCAAAGGTCCAACCTCACATGGGACCTGTGAGGTTCTCCCCCCTCCTTCCTTATTGTTTTCCTATTCCCTTTGGGCTTTCTTCTTCTCCTTCTGGATGAAGGGCTTCCTTCTCTTTATTTTGTAAATATAGACCTTTTGTTGTTCCCAGCTCCCTCTTTCTATGGAAATGTACCTGTTGCAGCTTTCCAGCTCCCCCATTCTATGGAAATATACCTTCTTCTGCTCAGCAACCCTGTGCTTCCTCCATGGTCCCCTTAATTTCCAAAATTTCTAAAATTTCCTAAACCTGTCCTATTTGACCCCTAAAATTCCTGTTTCAATAACCATTATACCAAAGTAGCATATTTTGGGGGAAGTATATTTTGGTCCCCATCATTAGAAAGAGAATGTGTTTTCTTCTTTCTAGGTTACTTTATATTATAGTCTCCACAGAGACTAATTTTGTATTATCCTTAATTTCAGGAATATCCCAGATACCGATATGGTTTTTGCTTGGATATTGGTCTCCTACTGTTTAACTTAGACTATTCTTTGTCATCATGTACGTGCGGGTTTTCAAAGTTCTCTCTTTGAGTGTGTTGGAGAATTCACACATCCCTTATAACCCTTGGGTGGTAGGCAGCTTTGCTACCTCATGTAGCTGGGTGGTTTCACAGTGGCAGCAGGGATAACTCTCCAGGAAGTCAACAGGAAGCACTGTAAAGTTAGAGTTTGGAAATGTTACTCCTGCGGTTGGTCCTCTGGGAAGGCTGGGCTTTTCCTCTGTCTACACCTAGGATTCCTGGAGAGAGGGTTTGTTTAATCATGAAAGAATGAGAATTAGATGTGCTCTGTCAAATGAGTGGTTGGCTGGGGTGGATTTATGGTCTGAAATTTCCTTGCTGGGAAGATGGCCTTGAAATATGTGAGCTTGATTCAGGAGGCAGTTGACAGGGACAGAAGTATTATGGCAACTGAGCTGAACAGCATGGGAATAGCTTAGAAGAAAAAAACAGTGACAGCAAGGGATGCAGCAGCCAAAAAGCAAAATCCAGAAGTACATAGGCAAGTTATAGGAGAGAAGATTAGAGTGGGGAGCTTATAGGAGGAAAGGAAAGCAACAGGACTATGGTTGAGAAAGCAAAGGCTCTGTATTGTATTAAAATGAATGTTATATCTCTCTGAAGGTGCTTATAAACCTTCTATAATACTAGAAAAGAAGGCATAGGAGAGGTAGAGAGAGAATTATTTGATAAAGACAGGGGGTTGAACCAATGACTGTTATATCCAAGTTAGAACCCTCCTTTATCTGAGGAGGGTTTGGCAGTTAAAGGGAAATGAAATTGTATAACATATTTGCCACTAGGTTAAAGTTTCTTGAACGACTTAGTACTCTCATTCAGTCATCCATGAAACTGTTGTTCTCATGCAAATAATTATTCGTGTTCAAAGTTCATGTTCAAAGGTCCTGACAAAGCAAACATGTCCTTAACTCTATAGCCCGTGTCACCTCTTTGGCCCACGCTCTAATGGTCTGTCACTATTTGAGTCAGTGGATTGCTGGTTCATGTGAGAGTAGAGGAATGTGCACTTCCCTTGTTCTTGTAAGAAAAATAACCACAATAAATAATTTCTTATACAAATATGTTTGCTACTTCCTTTCCACCAAGTTAGCGGCTTTGAAAGTTGTTTCACCTGGGCATTTATTAGTGAAGGAAACACAGGTACTGTAATCGAGATTCATGCTGAGCCTAAGTTTGCCTGTCCTTGAAGAAGATCTTGTGGATCTACTTCAGACCATATGGTCTCTGAAAAGATGATGATACCAGTGCATGTGAAGGATATTTCCAAAATGATTTGGTTCATAAAACTGTCAGTTGATTTCATACAACTAATTGAAACGTTTTCCATCTAAAATAGGCAATTAAGAGAAGTGTCTCTCTGGTTTATTTACATTGTATATTCCCATAAAGCAGCAGGTTTGCAATAAAGCATTTGACACCCCAATGGTATTTTGAAAAAAACACAATATACAATCTGGCACAAGTTAGCACCAGTGTGAAATGGCAGGCTGGGGGATGTCTTGAACAGCAGCAACTTTCAAGACTAAATGAAGTGTCATCTTAAGGAGTCTGCTGTTAATGCAATTTAAATTACTCACCTGAAATTAATATTCTGCTGAGAGAAATAAAGCAATTTAAGGGACCACATAATTTCCGATCACTTTAATGACATTATGTGGTCATGGACTGTTCCCTTATCTAATATAGTAACATTCCAGTTTCTTTAAACACTAAACACATTTTTCCATTCTAATTACTTGGCTTCTGGAAAAAAAAAAATGATCCACTCATTCCCTGCAGATGGTTAACAATTTGAGATTTATGCTTTGCTTCATTAGAATTAGGTAAACGTGACCTTGACTTACTTATTATCCATCGTACCTAATATTTCTATAGAGGAAAGTGTAAATCAAAGAACTATGACATATTGCATGAATTCTCTAAGCCATTTAAGGCCATACAAGGCCACTTTCATGTTTGCCCCTCTGACTAGAGGCAGTTTGAAACTTGCCCCATCTTATTTTTTTTTTCTTTTGGCCCATGAATATGTTAAAGGAAGAAAACAGTTTTTATAACTAATTGCTCAGCTCTCTGGAGAAAAGAAGAAATGCTTGATTCTTTCTAGACAAGGGAGAGATTTCAAGTTTCTAGGTTTCTAGGTTGTTGGGTTGATTGGACAAGATAATGAAAGGACAGATGTATTGACTATTCATATGTCCTGGAGTTAGTATTGCATCAAAGCAAGGATTCATAATAAAAAGAGCAGCTCTTATTTTAGAGTTGGTGAAAAAGAGGTGTGAAAAAGAGGAGTGAAACATAGCTAAACATAGTATGCTAAGTGAATATCCTCATTTGTTAAACATCATTTGCTTTTAGCCCCATGATCATGGAAGTCTATGTCCTCAGGTAGAAGAGAAGGTTATGAAGCCATTGAAACCTGGTGGTGGTTCTCAGAGTTGGCTCCACCTAGAAGCATGGGGGAGCTTCTTCCTACCCCAATGCCCAAGTTGCACTTAAGAATGATTAAATCAGAACCTCTTGAGAGTGGGATCCAGGCATATTATATGTATTTAATGTTCCACAAGCGATTATAGTGTTCCGCCAAGGTTGAGAACTTCGGTGGGCAAAGGCATTTGTGTTGGTGTCATTGTTTTATGAAGGATTCGATTTTATATTTAATCTTACTATCAATTTATAGTTTGAAGAGAAGAGAGAAAATTTGATTAAAGGACCCCAGTCATATTGGGTTCACCCTACCCAGTATGAACTCATCATAACTTAGCTTATTGTATCTGTAATGATCCTATTCCAATTAAGATCATATTTTGAGGTACTGGGGATGAGGATTTTAGTGTATGAATTTTTGGGGGACACAATTCAACCTGTAACAATCTCCTACTCAGGTAAAACCTGACTGTCTTTCCAAATGAAATTGGTCCCGAATTGTGCTCCCAGATGACAGTGATCAGTGCAGAAACTCTGTTTCTCTTGTGAGAGGTGGCAGTCACTACCAATATATTAAAACTTGAGCTATTTCTGACTTCTTTTAGGAAGCAGACCTTATCTGCTGTCTAATATTGTTATTCTGTATGTGGGCAAATCATCATTCAGTTGTCCATTCAGAAGTGGTCAACCTCAAAGTCTGGACTGGCTGATAGGAAGTTTGCTTCTACCTAAAGCAGTGGTGGGCAAACTCATTAGTCAACAGAGCCAAATATTAACAGTACAACGACTGAAATTTCTTTTGAGAGCCAAATTTTTTAAACTTAAACTACTTCTAACACCACTTCTTCAAAATAGACTTGCCCAGGCCATGGTATTTTGTGGAAGAGCCACACTCAAGGGGCCAAACAGCCGCATGTGGCTCGCGAGCCGCAGTTTGCTGACCACTGCCCTAAAGGATAACTTTAAATCTTTTAAAATTTGTTTTTCTTCCCCTCCAAATATAATCTCTTAACATCCAGAAGAAAAGACAATATACAAGGTCGTTACTGTAGAATCCCATGTAATTATATTGCAGGACAGAATTTTAGTGACTGGAAACATCTTTTGGACTTAGAAGATTATAAATATTACTAGAGGCTCAGTGCACAAATTCGTGATGGGGGCTGGGCCAGCTGCAGGGAGGGGCCGCAGGAGGTTGGCTGGTCAGCCCCGCCCTTGATCAGGCCTGTTGGCCGGCCGCAGTGCGTGTCATAGTGACCAGTTGTTCTGGTCATTCCAGTCATTCCGGTCGCTTGGTTTTTATATATATAGATTTTTCTTATGCAGCCTATAATCATCCAAAGGCTCTGTCAGCATCTGGAAAGCCAAATTTGTCTAGTTCATAGTCTTTTTTTTTCATTATTTATAATGTGAGATTTTAGAATTTTTCTGCTTTGTTATCTCTGGACTAGCTGTAGATCAATAATATTGATCTAAGGTAAATCACAAAAATCATGCGTACAAGATATAAAATATATTCTTTTTAAGTACATATTGATCACACATTGACTCACAAGCAGTCTCAACAAATTTCAAAAAATAGACATCATATGGAGCATTTTCCATGATCTTATAACAATCTGATCATATATTAACAATAAAAGGAAAATTGAATTTAAAAATGTGTTTGGAAACTGAAGAAACACATAACTCCTGGGTTGTAAACTTTTTAGAATGGAACAGTAGTACTCAGAAAAAGGAGTTATGACCTTAAATAAGTTTATGAAGAAATAATATTTATCAGTTTCATGTTTTGAAAGCGGTGCTATCTATCTAGACTATATTTTTCAATAGACAATATGTTGGATTGTCTTTTTTCATCTCTTTATCTACTTGAGTCATGACTGGATCCACTTCTCAGATTTATACTCTGAAGTCAAGTTGAGAAAAAAAATGTACTCAGGCTTTCATTCGAGGGCAAGCTAAATTAATCTCTCCTGTGCTTTGTGGAGATTCTTCCAAGATGTTTGCGTTAAGTTGTCTGTCAATCTTAATTTTGGAGAGGTGGTGTGGGTTCCTATCTTCTTAAGTCTTTATAAGTGCTTTAGTGAAAAGATAGGAGAGGCAGCATTAGAGGATGTTAGTTAAAAAGTGCCAATTTAAGTAAGAAATGTTGCTGGTTGTTTCTTTTCCTTTTGAAAAGGTGAAGTTATGAGCAAGGTAAATTAGGCATGTACCTATGCTGTACTTTGATCAAATTCAGACAGAATTCAGCAGATGTCAGGTTAATCCTAATCATTGCTTTATTTGCCTCTGTGCTGGTTTTGTAATGTGCTTTAGAAGGACTCCTCCTTATTCTTTGTGTACCTGAGTGACATGTACTCCAACAATATTCTCCATTTTGCCTTCAATAAATATCATTTAGCTGTTTCCATTCCTAGGTTTCCAGATTTCTTAACAGATTTATTCACTAAAAGCCCAAATAGACTCTGAGGTATTTTCAAATAACATACTAAATAAAAGCTAAAAGTTTAACCCAGGAGCTTCCACGTTAAAAATGAAACTAGATATGAATTAACGCCTGTCTCCTACTTTAAATCAAAGTTCTGGAATTGGAGTCTTGGCATCTATAGTTTTATTTTATTTTTTGGCATCTATACGTTTAAAAAGTGGTTCTAATCCATGCATTGATTGCAATTTCTTTTTGTTTTGCTACATTCATATTAACTAATTATAATGGTGGGTAGATTCTAAGTTATATTCCATCTGTTCACTGCAATCCACAAAACACAGTTCACTGCAATTGAAGCAGCCTAGGGGTTCAGCTGGACTTGGAGCAAACCCCACTCTGCAACTCTGTGGCTTGGAGAAGTCACTCTCTCAGAGCCTCAGTTTTCTAATTCTGGAATTGGGATAATATCATCTGTGAGAAAGGATTTGTTTAATGGGTTAGGACAGTGGTCGGCAAACTCGTTAGTCAACAGAGCCAAATATCAACAGTACAACGATTAAAATTTCTTTTGAGAGCCGAAAACCGACTTCTGCGCATGGGCCACAAAGTTTCAATCGCACTGTAAGTGCACGCCTGCATGTGGTATTTTGTGGAAGAGCCACACTCAAGGGGCCAAAGAGCCGCATGTGGCTCGCGAGCCGCGGTTTGCCGACCACTGGGTTAGGATCTTGTTTTCTAGGAGTCTGGATGGATACACAATGCTGAAAGTAATAGGTGACAAGATCCCAAACATTCTAAATGGAATAACTTACTAAAGAGTGGCCAAAGCTGTCTTGAGATATAAAGGATACATATTTTAGAAGATCTGCGGGCTAAGCTGATAAGAAAACGGATTTATTTGAAGAGATTTGTTAGTCTAAAAGGCATGACCCTGACTTCCTGTTTCAGTACGTCCCATATAGGTTCTCCAGATGCTGTGGTCTCACTCCTGCAGGCAGTCCTGGAAGGACAGGGTCCTATCAAGATGGCTCTGTACCTCCTGCCTGTCAGCCCTGGACAACAGGAAACACTCTTGCCCCACTGGTTTATAAAATAGGAGCTTGCCTCCACTGCAACCCACCACCAGGGATAGGAGATACAATAGAACAGACTGAAACACAATGAATGGTAAGGAGGGGGAAAGTGTATCCTTAGGTTGTACAAGACTAAATACGCTTATTTCATGTGCTAGTCACATATGTGTAACTCATATGACTCTATCAGCTCTGGGTATCTGTGATACAGTTCATTTGAGAACCCTTTTGTTCTTTTAGCCAAAACCTAGTATCTTCTTCTTGAGGCTTTGTCATCCTAGAACTGCCCAATGACTTTTGTGACCTTATTTAGTTCAAAGTGGGGAAATGAGAGGAGTCTGTCTTGTACATGCTGAGCCGAAAGATTTGGAGTCTGACATCCTCTGCTGTCATTGCTTCTCATGGCCAGAGTGCTGCTGCCTGGTACCAAGGTTGTAGATCTTCTTTTAACTTTGTACTTTGTGCTCAGTCATTCCCTAAAGCCCAGTGATTTCTCCTCATGCATGCAAATGACCTAGTATAATGTCTGGTACATGATAATCAGTCAATAACTGGTAACTTCTTGAACCGCATTTATTGGGCTATCATGCATATAGAACTGTAAACGTATCTGGTCGACAGCTATGGGGCATGCAATCAAAGGGTTTGTCCTACAATAGGGGCTCTTCATCTTCTCATCTGGTTGATTGCACTTGCCATTGCTCACTGATATAAATTCTTTGGGACTAGTTAGATAGAAGTGTCCACAGACTTCTAATGTTGGAGTTATTAAGGCTCCATCTTAACCTTGTTATTATTTTCTTTGGCTGCACAGTCTCCTTTGGTAAACTCATGCATTTCCATGGTTTTCAGTACCACCTTTGGGCAAATGACTCAAATTCATATCTGTAGCTCAGTCCAAAGTTTCATTTTCCTGACACTTTATATTATACTGCTTACATTTTTTATATTTTCACAAACACCTCACATATACTATGTTCCAGACTGAACTCCCGAGTTTCATCCCTCAAACCTGCTCTATTTCCATTTAGTAATTGGTGCCATCTCCCTTTCCAGCTTCTTACACAAGATACACCCTTATAAAAACCACCATCATCTCTTGTCTAGAATGCTTATCTTATTGCCTTCCTTGGCTACTTCCATCCATTTTTTCACACAGCAACGGGAGTGATCTTTAAAAAAAGAAAAAGATTAATCTCCCTAGCTTAAAACCTTTTGATTTTCAGTGGTACATCAAATAAAACCCCGTAGCTTGACAATGGCCTTAAGGTCTTACATGATTTGATCTCTGAGTATTTATTCGGCATTATCTTTCTTTATCCCGCCCCTTGCTCATTTCCTCCAACTGCCCTGCCCACCTTGCAAACACTAAGACACTGAGCTCATTTCTACCTCAGAGCCTTCACACTTGCTTTACTTTCTGCCTGCATATTTTTTCTCCAACCTGCTGAGCCCGTCTCCACACTCCCTACCTATTTCACTACAGTGTAACCACTCTGTTTAAATGTTACTTGTTCATGGAGGCCTTCTCTTTGATCATCTCCACTCATTTGTTAAGGTTTTGCACTTTTTGAATTTTGTGTTTGCTCATAATAGTGCTTGTAAGTGAGTTCCATAATGATAGTGGTCTTTTCTGGTTTGTTTGTGGTAGAATAAGTGGAATGTGGAACGTTGCCTGGCACAACCTGCTGAATGGGTGAATCAGTGAAGAGAATGTGCCTGGAATGGGGACAAGAGATGCAAAGTTTTTCTCTGCTCGCAGCTGTGAAGCGATTGCCCTGCAAGATGCTGGTTTGCCTCTACTCTGCAGTTAACATTTTCTTCTCTCTTTTCTTTTTAAAGAAAGTTCGTAATTACTATTCCTGTTTTTGATAGCTATTTCCACCCCCATTGCCATTGTGTTTTTCTCTTCCTTCCATTTCTTTCAAGTTGGACAAGGTGTTCTTGCGGAAGCCACAGAAATAGAAAGTAGAGCTGAAAATATCTAATATTGTTTTATGCTAATGAAGTGGGGAAGAGACAGGGTAAAGCAATTAAAGCCTAGAGTGATGATTCTCAAGTTTCCATATCTAAGTGTTCCATGGGGAGCGTGTTAAAAGATGCCTGTTCCTGTACTCCATCTCCAAGTGTGATTCCGTAGATCTGGGTTCGGGTTCAGGAAATTGAAATTGTGACAGGGTCCCGTGGAATGGTATGTTATGGTGGGATTTGGTAGGAGATGAAAGTGGAAATCCTCCCAGAGATTAGAGTTGCATTATTCTTATTTTTTGCAGAGAGAAAAGTTGCCTCTGTGTCACAGTTAAGTTGGGAGCTTGAAAACCTGCTGGATTCACAGAGCATTGTCTCCTTGTAGATGGCAGGTAGAGGGCATCTCACAATCCATCATGTCAAGGGAGAAGCCCTGCCTATCCTGGGAGAAAAGAGTTTTAAGACTTGGAGTGAAGTGTGTGGCTCACCTGGTAAGTCAGGGGAAGTGAGGCTTTAGAACCCTGGGGTAGAAGGCACTAGAGGGTTTTTGGATCTAGGGCTCTTGGAACTGGATCACACTCTTGAGTATGTCTGAGAGATCAACTGAAAGGTAAACACTGGAGAAGTAACACTTTGAGCTTCAGTCCGGTAGGGTGGGAGGGCTTCGTTTCTGAGTGCGACTCTGGGTATACACCTTTGTCTCAAGTGCCAGTGTGCTCTGTCTCAGCATCCACACAGACCTTCAGGAACTGCTTTATGGTGTGGTAGGATCTCACCTAAACAAGAAGTGCTGATATTATAGGTTACTGGAACACAAAAGTAGGAAATAAAGCAGAATCAGATGTCTTTGGAAAATTTGGACTACAGGTTAGAAATGAAGCAGGAGGTTCACTCAGGAATTTCTGTGAAGCCAACAACTTGTCCATCACAAACACATGCTTCAAACAACCAGACAGATGACTGCACACATGGACATCACCAAATGGCCAATATAGAAATCAAATAGACTGTGTAACTGGAAGCAGGAGATGGAGAAGCTCAGTTCTCTCTGTCAAAACAAGATCAGGAGCAGATTGTGGTACTGACCATGAACTGTTAGTATCAGACATCAGAGTAAAGCTGAAGAACAGCCCTAAGGGAATCATGGCACTAAAATCCTATATAATAAAACCCTGATATGCGAACTGACCAAACGGCAGAATGACCTGTGAACTACCGGTTGCTATGATGGGCACTGACCACCAGGGGGCAGACGCTCAATGCAGGAGCTGCCCCTGGTCAGGAGCAGCTCCTGCATTGAGTGTCTGCCCCACTAGAGGGAGGTGACCTGTGGCAGTGGTGGGGGGCGGGGCTGGTGAGTGGGTGGCGCCAGGCCACCAGCCAAGGCAGGTGCCAGGGCGCCCCCCCGCACCCGATTGCCCCAGTCACCCCATAGATGGCCCTGATCGCTGGCCAGGCCTAGGGACCCTACCCTATATATTGGGAATAGTCTCTTAGATTTAAAAATTAAAACCTGGCAAGGCTATTCTAACACTGAAAAAACAGGATGATGCAGTGATGACATGCATGGACTCTGGCTTGCACATTTTGTGGTCAGCCCTGATTCTGACACTTATAACTGTGTGACAAAGCCAATTACTTAACTTCTCTCTGCTTCAGTTTTTCCACCCATAAGATGGGAAAATGGTACTACTGCCTCAGAAGAATCATGTTATGTACTACTTTTTATAATCAGGGCAAAAAAATGTAGCTGCCCATACAACAGCAAGATGCCTTTCACCTGTTTGAAAAGTATGGTCACTGGTGCATGCAGCATCCGGATTGTGAGAGGGATGTCTGACTGCTGGTTTAGGCCCGACATCCCCGAGGAGTCCCAGATTGCGAGAGGATGCAGGCTGGGCTGAGGGACCCGCCCCCCACCCCCCGCCCCATGCACGAATTTCGTGCACCGGGTCTCTAGTATAATATAAATAACATTCCTGTTGGATTTAAAGTCCACATAAAAACATATATGCACTGTTAAATTTGGTTGACCAAGAACCAGAAGAACTGTGGATTGGAACTGGAAATATTAGGGAAGAATGTGAAAAGAAAATACCAGAAGTAAAAAGGAAAGACAAATTGAGATGGATGACAGAAGAAACACTAAAAATTGTTAGAGCCAGACCAGAGGCAAAAGCAAAAGGTGACAAAAGCAAGGTTAGAATCCTGAATTCACTTTTTCAACAACTATCACATAGAAATAAAAAGAATTCTTACAATGCCAATATAAGGAAATAGAAAAGAACAATAACAAAGGAAAAACAGTTGCTTCCAGAAAATTTAAGAAATAAGAGAGAAATTCAAGCCAACGAGGAAGCATATTATCTGACCAGGAGAAAACGAAGGGAAGGTGGAAGCATTATACTGAAAATATATATAAGAAGAGACAAAAGAATGACAGGCATCTTTGAAGAAGATTCCTATGAGGATGAGTGTAATTCTAGAAAGTAAAGTGAAAGCTGTCTTGAAAGTATGGGGAAGAAATAAATCACCAGTGGTAGATGGGATACCAATATAATTATTTCAACCCACTGACACTGAATTTGTTAAAGTCCTAACAAGACTATGCCAACAAATATGGAAAGGAAAACAGTGTTCCGAAGATGGGAAACATTCAATATACAACCCAAACTTCAAGAAGGGAGATGCTGAGGAGTGTAATATCTATAGGACCATTTCCCTAATTTGCCACACGAGTAAAGTGATGGTCAGGGTGATGTAACAAAGTCTTCTACCTTATGTGGAGCAAGAAATGGCAGATGTTCAAGATAGAAAAGATGTTTAGAAAAGAAAGAGGTAGTCTAGATTTAATTACAAGCATTCACTGGATACTGTAGTGCTCCAAAGAATTTCAGAAGAGGGTTAGTCTATGTTTTCTATACTACAGTAAAGCCTAAGTTTCAAAATTATATTGTTAAAAGTTTATACGTTAATTTTTAGGGAGATTTGAAATCTTTGTAATATTTACTCTTTAATTCAAGAACATGTTTCTTATGTTTGTTCATTTGTTCAAGGCTTACTTATCACTCCTAATAAAGTTTTGTAGTTTTCTTTGTTTAGGTCCTGAAGATTTCATCTTTGTTTCATATTTTATTCTATTTGTTGGATCTTTTTCTATCTTTTTTTCCTCATTGGTTCTTGCAAGAATATATGAAAACTACTGGATTTTGTATATTTGTATTAAATAATTTACTTCATGAATTCCAATAATATTTTCAGTTAATTCTTATATTATCTGGGTAGAATACCAAATTTTTTTAACATAGTAATCATTTTGGTGGTTTTTTTTTTTTTTTCTGTAGTGAAGACTTTCCAGCTTTGTTGCATTAACTGGAACTTCTGAAATTTTTATTGTTTTAATTTTTAAATTTATCTTTATTGTTGAAAGTATTACAGATGTATTTATTTTAAAATATGCTTTTCATAAAATTTATATTTTCATAAAAGGTCCATAATTTATAATTTACAATAGAGAAATGATTGTAAATATTTTCTATTTTTATATGCTGTACCCACAAAAATTGACATTTTGATTGCTGGTTTAAACATTTTATGCTTGTTTGTCATAAGCTCAGGTCAGAGGTTGTATGTTGGTCTAAGTGTTTATCTGTAAACACACATTATAGGAAAATGCAATGTGTACAGTAAAAATGTCTCAAGCACAGATTAATGAAGAAATCCATTTATTTTAAAGCTCAAGAGATGGGGGAAACTGGGATTTTTCTTTCTTTCTTGACAGACACATTCATTCTGTCTGACATTCCCCCAGTTCCTGCTGTGTCTCCAGGCTAACTTTACAGTATGTACAGACTCCAACCTTGAATGGGAGAACACCGATTTTATCAGCTTTGATGTAATATGAGCTCACGAATGAAGAAGATAAGGGACGTTTTTGTGGTGCTGAAAGACCGTTATCTGCTTATTTTAACCACATGTACCTATTTTCAGGTATTTTTCCTTGATGGATATTTAGTTTCCCCTTATAATTTTTCCCTCACTTCCCTTTCATTTGTTCTGTCTGTGGAGTTCAGATAAATCTGTCAGGGTGGTGGCTTATTTTATGTTGGATGTTGTCTCTGATGTATGCTTGCTTTTGTGATCACTCTGATAGCTATTATTGCTATCATATAATTTTAGTACTAGGTCTTGTTTGCTCTATAAAACTAATTATTTTTATACAAATTCTGCCTTGGAAGTTGGATTACAACCTGCATATTACACATGCAAGGAATTGCAGGCTTACCCTTGGAAATAAATACTTTCTATTTGGGCAGAAATGGTTGTGGCACACAGAAAACATGAGTTTTAATGGTGTGCAACTGTTCATAAAAAACAGCAAAGTTTTCCTCACTCTGTCTTATCCTAATATTTGGTTGATAGTTTCAAACATTCTCATAATGAAAGCATCATCTCTTTTGCTTTAGGGTGATAATTTACATAAAAATCAATTATCATATGACTGATAAATATAGTCCAGCAGATCAGTTCTGTTAAAATAACTTTTATTAACCATCCTAAGTGTTATTAAAAAAGGTACTGTACTATGTCCTAGAAATATCTCCATATCAAGCTCTTGAGAAACTCTAGAATGGTGATTTCAAATACTGGGAACTAACAATTCTCAGATATAAAATAATAATCTATATATATAAAAGCCTAAGCGACAGTTGCAACCAAACTACCAGAATGACCAGTCACTATGATGCACGCTGACCACCAGTGGGCAGATGCTCAACACAGGAGCTGCCCCCTGGTGGTCAGTGTGCTCCCACAGCCAACCTCCCCTGCTGGCCAACCTCCCGCAGTTCCTCCCCCCATCCAGCAGGCCCCAATTGCCTGACTGGGGCTGGACCCTGGGCTGGGATGGGGAACCAGGAGTTGGTGGTGGTGGACACGGCTCACAGGGTAGCCAAGGGCCAGCTCCCTCTTGGGGCTGGTGGCTAACCTCCCGTGGCCCCTCTACCCCTTTCCTACTCCCCTGTTGGCAGGCCCTGATCGGCCTGGCCCCGATTGGCCCTGATCACCGGCCAGGCCTAGGGACCTCACCCGTGCACGAATTTCATGCACCGGGCCTCTAGTCTATAATAATAAAAGCATAATATGCAAATTGACTGAACTACCAAACAGCAGAACGACCGTCCAGATGACCTTCCAGATGACCATGCTATGACATGCACTGGCCCAGGTCAGCCAAGGCAGGTGCGATGCGATTGGTCAGGGGGCCCTGCTATCACCCCAGGATCGCCCCATAGAGGGAGGCCCATGTCACTGGCCAGCGATGCTGTGGTAGGTGTGCGGGGCTGGCCAGCGATCACCCCGCAGAGGGAGGCCCAGGCCAGCCAAGCGATCACATCCCATGCCTGTCACCCACAGAGGGAGGTGACCGATGGCGGGGCTGGGGGGGGCAGTGCTGTACAGATGGCAAGCAGTGGCAGCAGCGGGGGTGGGGCCAGCTGCTGGCAGTCAGGGGAAGGAAAGCCCCACTAGGCCCTGATCTCCAGCCAGGCCTAGGGACCTTACCCGAGGGGTCCCAGATTGTGAGAGGGCACAGGCTGGGCTGAGCACCCCCCCCCCCCCCCACTGATGCATGAATTTTGTGTACCAGGTCTCTAGTTCTATATAAGAGGGAAAGGACTCTAAATGATATTATAAGGTTTAATATAAAAAGTAGGTGCTCAGTAAATATTTATTGTAATATTAGCTGTCTTTGTCTTTAGATTTGATGAGCTGCTTTTTATTAAAGAGAAAAATGGTTATATTAATATTATAGGTAATGCTTTAAAATAGCTACATTTATTGATTTCTTACTCTGTTTCCAGTACTTTACATAAAATCTTTGTACTTCTTTCAATTATATCAGTTAATGCATACTATAATAATTCTGGAAATTTCATGAAAGTATAGTGAAGGACACAAATCACCAATAACGCCATTCTTGAAAGATAGTTATGATAATTATTTTGGCATAGAGCTTTCTTTTTAAAATATTTTTATTGATTTCAGAGAGGAAAGGAGAGGGAGAGAGAGAGAGAAACATCAATGATGAGAGAGAATCATTGATTGGCTGCCTCTTGCATGCCCTACACTGGGGATCAAGCCTGAAACTTGGGTATGTGGCCTGACTGGGAATCTAACCATGAACTCCTGGTTCATAGGTCGACACTCAACCACTGAGTCACACCAGCTGGACAGCATAGCTCTTTTAGTTAGTTTTCCTAAGTATATTCTACACGTACTATATTGTCAATTTAGATGAAATTAACAACATATACTGTATTCTATTGTTTTTAACTGAAGCAATTCATCATTTATTCATTAATTTACTTAACAGTTATTGAAAATCCTCATCAGTTTAAATATTCTTCCACACTATTTTTAGTGGCCATGTCATATTCTATTCTCTAGAAGCATGGTGATCTATTCAAACAGTCAAGCATTGTTGGTCTTCTCTGGTGATCACCCTTTGGACCACTATAAACTATGCTGGAAAATTTTCTGGAATTGGCATTGCTCTGCTAAGGTGTGCACATATTTCAAAGATAGTGTACATGTTGTCAAAAAGCTTTCCAGGAAAGTTATATCAAGTTATATTACATGAAACAGTATATGAAAGTGTCCATTTCCCAATACTCTAATCAATATTGTCAATAAAAAATAATTGCCATTAATCTTAATTTAGATTTCTTTTTTTTTGCTTAAAAATAGGGTTGATAATATATTTTCATGTTTAATGCATTTAAATTTTTATTTTGGTAATTTATTTGGCCATATTTTTAAAACTATTTCTTATTGTCATTCTTCTTCATACTACTGTGTGAACTATCCTGATATATTAAGGATAATAGCTCTGTAGCTCTCATACATATGGGCTTAATTTTTAAAGTTAATTTGCTTTTGGCTTTTGACTTTTATGTGTACAAGTTAATTTTTTCAAGTAAAATCTATTTGATCTCCTTTGTTATGTTTTCTGCCTTTGTGTTTATGCTGAAAATGTCTTCCTTATCAGGAGAGCAGAATAATAGTAACTGACATTTTCTTCTAGTACTTTTTAATTTCATTGTTGCACATGTTACTCATTAATATATTGTAAATTTATTTTGGTGTATGCAGTGAACTATTTTCTGCATCCACAGTATGACTGAAGAATACATTTCTATTGATTTCATATAAGCATGCCAGCAGGGTTAAGTATAGACCTCTTGGGTTCAGATTTTTCACCCAAAATTCTGTAGACATTGCTCCATTGTGTCTTATTCTTGTTCTTGAATGAAAATGGCTTGGTTTTCCTTTTCTTTCTTTTTTTTTTTTTTCGTTCCTTTTCTTTTTTTACATGAAGTTTATTCTTTCCTTATTGAGTATTCATAAGTTACATGAATCATTATTCTTAAAATTGAAAATTTACTAAAATATGACCAGATGTTGGCCTATTTTTATTTTTATTTTTTCGCTTTAACTACGATGAGTTCTTTTTAATATCTAGATTAATGTGTATTTTCTAAGTTTAGGAAAGTTTTCTTGTATTATAAATTTTTGTACTGTTTTGATTCCATTTGTAATTCCAGTCTATACTAATAAAAGGGTAATATGCTAATTAGACCGGGAGACCTTCCGGACAAAGCCATGGTGGCAGGGCTGAGGCAGATTGGTTTAGGGGCAATCAGGCTAGCAGGGGAGGTCAGTTGGGTGCAAGCAGGCCAGCAGGCGGGGGAGGGGGCAGTTGGGAGTGAGCAGGCTGGCAGGAGGGGCAGTTAAGGGCGAGCAGGCTGGTGGGTGGTGGCAGTTGGTGGTGAGCAGGCCAGCAGGGGGGCCAGTTGGGTGCGAGCAGGTCGGCAGGGGAGCTGTTGGTGGCGAGCAGGCTGACAGGGGGGCAGTTGGTGGCAAGCAGACCTGCAGGGGGGGCAGTTGGGGGCAAGCAGGCTGGCAGAGGGGGACAGTTGGGGGCAAGCAGGCCGGCAGAAGGGGGGGGCAGTTGGGGCCGAGCAGGCCGGCAGGGGTGGCAGTTGGGGGCGAGCAGGTTGGCAGGGTAGGGCAGTTGGGGGTGAGTAGGCCAGCAGGGGGTGTAGTTGGGGGTGAGAAAGCCGGCACGCAGGGGCAGTTGGGGGTGATCAGGCCAGTAGGTGGGTAGTTGGAGGTGATCAGGCCAGTGGGGGGGCAGTTAGGGGTGATCAGGCCGGCAGGCAGAGTGTTTAGGGGCGATCAGGCAGGCAGTCACGTGAGTGGTTAGGAGCCAGCAGTTCCAGATTCCGAGACTGCCGTCGGACATCCCCCGAGGGGTCCCAGATTGGAGATAGTGCAGGCTGGGCTGAGGGACCCCCCACCATGCATGAATTTCATGCATTGGACCACTAGTCCTGCCTAATAAAATAGTAATATGCAAATTGACCCTAACTCCGCTACACCCACAAGCCACTCCCACAAGCCAATCGGAAGCAAATATGCAAATAAACCCAACCAAGATGGCTACAGCCACAGAGAGCGGGAGGCAGGCTTGGGTTTCCCTGGTAACAGAAGAAGCCAAGCTTTCTGCTTGGCCTTGCCGGCCTAAGCCTCCACTCAAGGCTACAAAGTTTCAATTATAGAAGGTAAACAAATCCAAACAGAAATGGCGGCAGTTACGGAGCTGGAAAGAGCAGGAGGCAAAGGTTTCCCCGGCAATGGAAGAAGCAAAGCTTTCCGCATACCCTGGCCATCCCAGGCCTCCACTTAAGGCTACAAAGTTTCAATTATACAAGGTACACAAACCCCAACAGAAATGGCTGCCGGCTACGGAGCGAGCAGGAGCCTTGGTTCTGCTCCAGGCTACAAAGTTTCAATTGTAGAAGGTAAATAAATTCCTGATACCAGGGCCTCCGCTTGGGTCGCCAGGGGGCATGGCTGGCCTGCAAACCACCACAGGCCCCTCACTCAGGCCGCCCTATGCCCCAAGGGAACCCCCACCCTGATCTGGGACACCCTTCAGGGCAAACCAGCTGGCCCCCACCCATGCACCAGGCCTCTATTCTATCTAATAAAAGAATAATATGCAGATTGACCATCACTCCAACACGCAAGATCAAGATAGCTGCCCCCATGTGGTCCAAGATCCTACCCCCATGTGGACACAAGATGGCCACCACAAGATGGCCAGCAGGGGAGGGCAGTTGGGAGGCCCCAGGCCTGCAAGGGAGGGCAGTTAAGAGGGACCAGGCCTGCAAGGGAGGGCAGTTGGAGGCGATCAACCCTGCGGGGGAGAGCAGTTAGGGGTGACCAGGCCGTCAGAGGAGGGAAGTTGGGGGCAAACAGGCTGGCAGGGGAGCAGTTAGGCATCAATCAGGCTGGCATGGGAGTGGTTAGGGGTTGATAAGGCTGGCAGGCAGAAGCAGTTAGGGGCAATCAGGAAGGCAGGCAGGCGAGCGGTTGGGAGCCAGAAGTCCTAGATTGTGTGAGGGATGTCTGACTGCCCGTTTAGGGCCTAAATGGGCAGTCGGACATCCCTCAAGGGGTCCCAGATTGGAGAGGGTGCAGGCTGGGCTGAGGGACATCTCCCGCCCTCCATGCATGAATTTCATGCACTGGGCCTCTAGTCTATAATAATAAAAGCGTAATATGCTAATTAGACCAGGCATCCTTCTGGATGTCCTTCAGGATGACCTTCTGGATGAAGCCGGTGCTGCGAGGGAAGCCTGGGTCTCAGGTGCCTGCTGGCGGCTGGAGGGAAGCCCGGGTCCTGGGTGCCAGAGGCCAGGGGAAGGACTAGTTATATATAATGGTAAATCATTTCCTAAATATCTAATATTTTCTCTTATGCCATTTATCTCTTATTCTCTCTGTATTATAAGTAAACTTTCTAAAGCTTTTCTCCAATAATATTTTCTGCTGTGCTGATTCTAACCTTTAGTGCTTTTAAGACCTTCAGTTTAAATTCAATAATGGTCATGGTTTTGTGTCTTTAAAATCTTTATCTTATCCAGCTCCTCTGCCTCTCAGCAAGATAGTCTGTTAGTTTAGACTGTTATATTATCAGTTCATTTTTGTTCTCCTGTGCTTTTATAGTCATTTACATTTTTAAAAATTGAGGACATAAAGGAGACATAAAGAGGACACATACTTCTGTTTCCTGGGCTGTGCTCATCTTTTTATTTTATGTTACCAAAATTTTTATTTGATTCCCCTTTTTTCCTTGTTCTTAAAAGGGAGAGATCTATATCTAGGACCAACATATACTCCAAGTGGTCAGTAATAATATAGCATATATAACATTGATACCTCAAGTTCAGACCAAGGAAGAGTTGTACTTAATCTAAGTGCCAGACAATATAGGGAAGTTGAGATTTGTCTTTCATTGACCACCCATCTTATCAAATTCTGGCATGGAATCAATACCGTCAGAATCTCCAAAGGCCAATGGGTCAGAGTGTACAGATCCCAACACTGGATAAAGAATCAGATTATACTAGTCTTACGTTAAGTCCATGAATCTGGTGGAAACCCATCACCACCATGCCATGTATCGTAAAAAGGTATATACGCACACATATGAGACCTAATTCCTCCTAAGTTTTAATGAGACTACTTAGCACTTCAATGAATTATTGCCTTTCAATTTAATGATTATTATATTGTTTATATCATTTTAATGTCTCCCCCTCCCCCCGTTACTCTTGTTTCCTCTGTTTTTCATCTTCCCCTGTCTTAAAGTATATGCTCTATTTTGGGCGTGGTTTACTCCCTATTTAAGGTGTCATGCACTCTGTGGTTAGGAGGTTGCAAGATTTTCTTCATTCATTCTTAAAAATTTGAATCATTTATTTAAATAATTAGAAAATGTGCTAGCTTGTGCTTATGTGGGTGTCCAACATTTTTGGAATTTGGGGACTTAAAGGACTCAAGTTCTTTTGAAGCTCAGAAAAATTTTATCTGCTATCTGTGTCATTATCATACATTATTACCCCCCTCTGAACCACCTATACTTTCTGATCTGCACTTGAAATGCCTTATTTTTTTCCTGAGTATATGTAATTTGTCCTTTTGGTACCTAAATTAGTGGCCCAAGAGATTTTTTAAAATGAATTTTTAATTTGAAAATCATGTTTATTTTTAGAAAGTATTTTGTCATGCTGAATTTCAATCTTCTTATGTCTGCTTATTGGTTTTTTATTTAGTGATTGCTTTGCCTCTGGCAGTTCTGCTTCACACGGTGGGACATGCCTGTTAGGCTCACAGGCTGCTGATACATGTTATGGGCAGTGGGGGTGGGGAGGAAGGCAAGATTGTAATTAGTAGTTGCATTGGCTTCAAGACCAGAGGGAAACAGGGGCTCGCACCTTCTCAGAATTTCACACAGTCTTAGCATTGGACATTCCTGTTTGCTATTGGTAATATATGTTTTATAGATTTTTGTATTATGAACCAGGGACCACTTTTTAATCAGAAAAATTATTTATTTTTTCTCAACAACAAAATAGTAGCTCAGTTTTACCCCCTTGAAATTGTTTTTCTCATCTTTCCTAGGTCTGTTTTGCAGGATTTTGTCACCTAAAATTTATTTGGAATAATGTCAGAACCTGATGACATTACAAACACTGACAGGTACTATTTCTGGCAGTGAATATTTATTTATTTTTTATTTTCTATTCTTTTTTAAACATATTTTATTGATTTTTTACAGAGAGTAAGGGAGAGGGATAGAGAGTTAGAAACATTGATGAGAGAGAAACATCGATCAGCTGCCTCCTGCACACCCCCTCCTGGGGATGTGCCCGCAACCAAGGTACATGCCCTGAGACTCTCTAGTCCACAAGCCGACACTCTAGCCACTGACTCAAACCGGTTAGGGCTGGCAGTGAAGATTTAGAGTATAATTCCATAGAACCTGCTGTTGTTCAAATACTAATGATTTATAAAAACTAATAGGGCATGAAGAAAATACATACTTTACTTAAAAATTACTTTTTTATCATCTTAATTTCTGTAGCTTGTTTTTATCTTTCCGCTCCATGGCTGAGTGTCAGAGCAGTAGCTATTCCCTAAAAAAGGGAACAGGCTTCTTCCAAAGGTATTTCCATGGCACCTCAATAAATCAGCAAGGAGAGGCACCTTAGAGACCAGTAAATCAGCACTCTGGCTCTGTCCTTCTCTCATTATACCTTCCTTCCTGAGCAGGTGAGGCTATATTTATCCCCTAAAACAGGCCTTCCATGTGTTTGGAAAAAAAAAAAAAGGTTGTTTTTTTTTGGCTTTCTGGAAACTTTAGGAGTGTGTTTCACTTTTTGTACATAAAAATGTATTTCTGTATGCATATTCTGACTACTGGGTGCAAAAGTACATATAATCTGCATATATAGATCTCTTTTTCTCCTCTCATTCCTCTCCTTCCTCCTACTTCCTGATATTTGTTTAATGTCAATTCAATTTACATTCATTGAGTAACCTGATACATAATAAACATCATAGGTATTGGGATACAGAAATAAATATGGCAGGGTCCCATTGTATGTGTATATATATGATTTGTTTATAAACAAACAGCATATAATTCTGGTAAAATATTTAGTGTGCTGATCAGGCCATATTATTTTTAGATCATAAAAGACAAATAAAACACTACTTTTCATTAAGCCTTTACAGAGGTAGCATGGTTTTTCTCTTGAGCCATGTGCAGGTGCATTATATAGAACTCCAGACAGGTGGGGAAATAGGAATTATTGTCTTTTATTTTTATCCTTTATCCAGAACCAGCGACAAAGGTCAGTTTGTCTACTTCTCTGGCAAGGGAAACAATATCCTAAACCCCTAAAAATATTCATTAGCCCTCTCTCTGTGTTATAAAATCTTACCTATCTTTAAAAAGCTTTTGTAACCTAATTATGGGAAACAAACACACTAATTTTAGGATCTTGGCCTATTGAATTTTGCAATAGTTCAAAATTTATTTATTGAATGCTTTGATGTAGAATACACCTCACACTTTAATTCAATGGAATGGAAAATCTGTTTTTATAAATTATTTTAATCACATGAGAACTTTCAGAAAATTTATATTTTGTAAGCTAATTTTGTAGAAATTAGTACCTATGTTCCAGTTGGAATTATCTACAAAGATACAAAGGGATGGTGTTGGAGTTTAGTGTATATGTTTATATATCTTATTAGAGACCCAGTGCATAACATTCATGCACTGGTGGGGGGGATGTCCCTCAGCCTGGCCTGTGCCCCTCTCGCAGTCCAGGACCCCTCGGGGGATGTCTGACTGCCGGGGTGGGGGGTGGGAGGGGGCGAACGAGCCTAAGCCGGTAGTTGGACATCCCCCGAGGGGTCCTTAGTGCTGCTATGGAGGCAGGAGAGGCTCCCACCACCGCCACTGCGCTCTTCAGCTGTGAGTCCGGCCTGTGGGAGTGCACTGGCCACCAGGGGGCAGCTCCTGTGTTGAGCATCTGCCCCCTGGTGGTCAGTGCACATCATAACGACCGGGTTGCTCTGCTGTTCAGTCTATTTGCATATTAGCCTTTTAAATATATTTTATTGGTTTTTTACAGAGAGAAAGAGAGAGGGATAGAGAGTCAGAAACATCGATGAGAGAGAAACATCGATCAGCTGCCTCTTGCACACCCCCTACTGGGGATGTGCCCGCAACCAAGGTACATGCCCTTGACCAGAATCGAACCTGGGACCCTTGAGTCCGCAGGCTGATGCTCTATCCACTGAGCCAAACCGGTTTCGGCTGCATATCAGCCTTTTATTATATAGGATAGCAAAAGCTAAGTTTTAGAATCACTAACATATGTAATACATTTTCTATTCATAAACTAATTTGAAAGATTTACCTATAATCTGAAATAATATGTAACTGAAGTTAAGGAGCTTTTAATATAATTTTAGAAACAGAATAATTTGAGTAATCTCTCCTCAGATCTACACCAGACATTGGACAGGTCCATGAACCTTCCCACATGTAAGTGTCTTGTTAGAAACAAACCTGTCATGGGGCCTATTTTGAGGCAAATCTGTGCTCATATGGAATAGTGAGATGGGGCCAGACTCATCAGGGAGACCTTTGCCTTTTGGAGGTTTGTATCTAACTAAGGATAGCCGGCCATAAAACCCCAAATTCTTCATTCTAATATGGAAAGCTCATAGCAGGAGATGCAGGAAGTGTATCGGAGCCTTTTACAGGGACAGAACCACATGGACCTGTGTGTGTGTGTGTGTGTGTGTGTGTGTGTGTGTGTGTGTGTGTGTGAAGGAGGGTGTCTCATATTCAAGGTCGTTATAATAAGAGGTGTCCTTTATGGCATGTGCCCCAGTGTGCAGCTGTTGCATGAGGACAGGAAGTGGCAAGGTCATTCCTCAGCACTCCCCGTGAAGACAATCTAGAGGTTATAGGAGCCCAGAGTAGAGGAGCCTTGAATCCCCAGGGACGTAACTGGTTTGTAGGTTTGTAATTATGATTGAGGCCCATAATGTAATGGTTTGCTGAGGTCAGTCCATTTGAGTTAAAGACAAATGATTAGACTAGAAATGAATAGGCCATTTTCAAAACATTTTACTCCCAGTATTTATCTTAGAAATTTATTTCAAATTTAATCAGTGTAATTTTTTTAGGCTTGTGTATGTAATGGCATAATCACAGGCAGAATTGCTTCAGATTTGTGGAAAAGACTTCAAGTTAGTTAAATAGAAAATGAAGAATGTGCAATGTTGTATGTTGTTAGAATTCTTTAAAGAAAACCACCCAAACTATCCATAATAAAATATTTTCTAGAATTTGGGCTATCTACCTGAAATCTTCATTTATAAATTACTAGGGGCCCAGTGCATGAATTTGTGCACCTTGAAAGGAACTGTGGGCCACGAGGCTGTGGTGGGCACAGGGGTGGGTCTTGGCCCATCCTCTGCGCCCCCACCCGGCCTCTCCCACTGCAGCCCCCGGTCCCCTGTCTGCCGGCAGCCCGCTCCCACCGACACCGCTCCCATACACTGATGGCGCCGGCCTCGCTCCACCCCCTGACGGTGCGGAGCAATTGGGGCTGGCGCCAGCAGCAGGTTCAAGCGGGGCTGGTGCCGCCAGTGGGTGTGAGCAGCGGCTGCTGCCCGCATCGCTCCTTAGGAGCAGGGGGAGGTGGAAAAACCCTGAAGGGCGATCGGGGCCAGCAGCCACCACTCACACCCGCTGACAGCACCTAGCTATCGGGACCGGCGCTGGGTGCCAGCTGTGGGTGCGAGTGGGGCCAGTGCCAGCAGTGGGTATGAGCAGCAGCTCCAGTGCTGGCAGCGGGTGCGAACAGGGCCATCACCAGCAGCGGGTGCGAGAGGTGGCTGCTGGCCCCGATCGCCTCTCAGGAGCAGGGTGAGGTAGAGAATCCCTGAGGGGCAATCAGGGCCAGTGCCAGGGCTGTCAGTGGGTGTGAGCAGCAGCTCCAGTGCCATCAGTGAGTGTGAGTGGGGCCGGCACCAGCGGCAGGTGCGAGCGCCCAGCGGGACCACTGTGCGTAGGAGCAAAGACTTTTCAGTAACCACCAGAGGCTTGCCCTGATGACAGCGACCAGCACCCCACCTTGGTCTGGCGCCCTCGCTCACCTGCTCCACCATCCCGCTGCGGCTACTGCCCGCCATGTTCTGTGCGTGCCCCCTGGTGGTCAGTGCACGTCATAGCGACCGGTTATTCAGTTGTTTGGTTGTTCTGCTATTCGGTCTATTTGCATATTAGGGTCATATTATATATGTGTGTGTATATATATATATATATATATATATATATATATATATTGGCTTATACAATGAGATAATCTGTTTCACCTTAAATTCAAATAGCTGGGCTATCTTTGATTTAAACCAATTATGTATTGTTCTTGTTACCTAGGAATCAAGGGTGATTACAATATTTGAATCATAAAATAATAGCTTTTTGTGCATTAATTTGATGCGAGGCAGCTAAGTACTCATCTCTATTTGCCTTTTTTATTCTTCTGTTTTCCTTCTTCCCTTGGTTCTTTGTGTAAAGGAGTGAATCTACCTTCCTCTTACAGATCCAGGGATCTGCTTGTCTTTGAACAAGAATAGACAGAATAGTCATCAGGCATTTCCTTTCTCAAATTTTAAAATAAAGAGCCCCAATGTTTCCAGAGTGAGTTTTAAGGTTTATGGCTCTGAAAATTGCAAGTTAAAAAGCACATCAGTGATTATTTCTGAATTGCAGTAGAAATTATGGACCAGTTTAAAACAGATTGTTGATGTTATAATGTCACCATAGGTGCAACAAAAGTCTTTTGTAATGAAGATTTTTGTTTATGACTATATCCTTGCCCTATATGCTTTTTCTACTACATCATTGCTTTTTCCTTTTTAAGAACTTATTAAAAATAATTCCCAAGGATATAATGTGGCCTGCTGCTTAGAACAGATTAACAAAAATGGAAACTTTTATTTTCTATTTCTGAGCTTTGCCCATAGCAGTTTAGTATCTGGGTCTCACTATTACAAAAAAATAGAATTTTATTATTTATACTCAAAGGTAACTACTGGTAGGAAAACTTGATGCATTTAGTGATCTTCAGATCAAATGATGTATAGCATAAATCATTTTAATAACATTCTATTACTGGTGTAAATGGAGTTCTAGGGACACCACGAGGGAATGAATTCCCTGAGGCCCCCATTGAGGATGGGGTTTCCTGAAATCTTTATTGATGATGAAAAATGAAGGAGCTCCCCATCAAGGTCCCATCTCCATCCATCCCACCATGGAAAAAGTTCAATCTTGTCTTCAGCAGGAGCAGGATGAAGGCCACTGCCCAGAGTTTCTGCTCCATATTAAAGCACAGTCCAGTTCAGCATCTGGCTAGCTGAGTTTGTGTTCCTAGCTGCAGTCCGTTGCACGTGCGATCCGCCTGGCCATGGGCCTTGTGGTTGCTTATGGCCGCATGGCAGGCTAGCACCCAGGGCCAGTGCAGGTCACGGAACAAGAGAGCACAAGAGCGAACAAGCAAGAGAGAGTAAGTGGAGAACAAGAGAGCAAGAGCAAGAGCCAGCAAGAGCAAGGGGACTCTTTGGGGATTTTACCCTTCCAAGATTTCATGTGCTTGCAGTGGCTCTACCCTCCTAGCAAATGGTCTTTTTCCCAGACCGACAGACAAGCACCTTCCCTACTTCACCCCAACTTCACTGTGCATGTGCCCATCTCCCCCTTTGTTTGATCCCTTCCTCCTGTGATCTGCAGGGAATGGACCCGTGGTTCCCTGGGGAGCGTGAAGCTGTACATTCATTTGAGGAAGAGGAATTCATTTCTTTTACCTTCAGTTTTGTTAGTTTTCTGCAAGAAATAAATTTGCAAATATTTTGTATGATAATAACATACACTTTTAAAAAGCCCAGTATTCAAAATGCTAGAATTTGGAGTTAGGGAAAGTTTATAATTAAAGAGGTGCCAGCTGGAGAAGATTGGGGCGGGGGAGGGTGCTTGCTGGTCCTCACATCCGTCTGAACCCAGGCCAAAGTTCAGGCTTCTTTTAAATCAAGAGAAGGGAACATGGGAGGGGCTGTTTTTATAAAAACTCAAGTTCCAAGCAGAATTCCTCTACCAGTTAGCAGGTCTAAAGCAGGAGCTGTGGGAACAAAGCAGGCCCACGCAAGGATGGGGTCCGAGATACCCAGGAGTTCACTCTGTTACAGATGAAAGGTTTTATTTATGTAAGGATTCATTTGAACTCAGACCATTTTCGGCTAAAGCAATTTAGAAGTCTGTGTATAGGGAACAAAACAACAGTCACTGGGAAGTAGAGTTGTTATCAATCGCATTTATTTAAAGGACAGTAACATGGAGAAGACACAGGCCTTAGAGTGGAAACAAAGTGCTTGCTCTGATGAACCCTGATCACTGCCTTCAATGGGTATTTCATGTACCTTCATGGGCTTCTGGTTATTTATCATGTCTGTGTGTTCCCTTATTTGGGTTTTCACGCAAATGAACGTCTTCTGAGGAAGTATCTTTTAAAGGGGAATTCATGTTGCACTTTGAACACTATAACCCATTGCTTAGCCCATTTATATGTGAAATACAGGTATTGTAAATAAGGCTTTTACCTCTTGTTTTTGACCTCCCCCCTTTCTTGCCTATGGAGCTGGCACCCTGTGACAGCTTCTGCTTTCCAGCATCTCACAGCCATCTAGCTCCCTCTCCTCCTGTTAGTGATTCTATTCGCTCAACAGTACTTAACTACAGTTTTCACGGTCAATTATTAATGAATGCTTCATTTTATCTGTAGTATTACTTTGCTAACAAAACTGCTGTGAAGTTAATTACCTGGCAGTTTTTTAAAGGATACAATCGAATGAAATGGCTTTTGCCGTTAAATTGTCACGTAGACCCACTTTTGTGATTACAGGGTAACAACAGATCCCTTTGATAACTAAGCCAAGCAGATAAAATATTCACAAAACCGAAATCCGGTGGGGTCTGGAACCTATGGCTTTGCAATTTGGAAGGCATTTGATTATGTCCTTTGTAGATTGTTCATGTTCTTTGACTCTAGTTGAAAAAAAAGGTTTACATCTCAGCCTGCTGAGCTCCTCACATTTAAAACAGAATAAGTGGCTTCCACAAATCAAGGTATCCCAGGCAGCAGAGGTGTGCCTCACAAACAATGGCTGGGAGACAGCTGGCCACAGGCACACCAAGAGACTGCCCTGCGGAGCCAGCTGAATTGTGGAGAATGGATGTTCAGGGAATGGCAACTCCTAAAAGATTCCTATCGTTATAGGCTAAAGACTCCTGTCTGTCTTGACCCATTTAAAGAATTCTTCTCCATGAAAACACTGAGGCAATAGGTGTGAGATTTTTAATTAGGAGCCCTCTGTGTGCTCTTAGGGGAGCACGTCACGATGTCTAGCCTCAGTGGCCAGATTTAGTAAATAAAAATACAGGATGCCCCGTTAAATTTGAAGTTCAGAAAACAGGTATGTGCATGTGCCCTGTATTTTATTTTATCTGGAAACCCTACATTGGAGTTTTCTTTTTCTTTTTTTAAATCTCACATAACAAGTTACACTTATTTTCCTATCACAGACAGTAAGGGAATTCAAAAAGTCAAATGGGTATGATTATGTCACTTTGCTAACATTCCACTTAATTTAGCTTGGGGGCAGTTTGAGAGTTTTTGTAACTATTTCAAAGCAGTGACTTTCAAACCTGAGTACCTATTGTACTTTTACCTGGAAAACTAGTAAAACTTATTGAGGTAGTGATGCCATTGTAATTAACTAGTTATTAATCATAGGAAAGAAGCAAAAGGAAGGCCAGATATTATGGGCGTGTCACTAGGGCAGCTTCACCAGGATACAACTTTACATTCCCCAGGGGTCCAACAAAGGAGAGATAGACACATGCCCAGTAAAGTTGGGGTGACATAGGGAAGGTGCTTTCTGTCAGTCACACCTGAGAACAAAGGTCATTGGCTAGAATGGGTGTGGCCACTGCCAGGGCGTGACATCTGGGATATTTAATCCCCTGAACAAAGGAGTTCGCTCTCTTCTGCTCTTCCTGCTCTTGGGACTCTTGGCACTTGTGTGACTTTGGGTTTGTGAGGTTCCTCTTGTGTTTGCCCACGTGGCCCGCAGCCACGTGAGCCCCACGCACAATGACTGATGGACTGCAGCTAGCTTGATGCTGTACTGGACCTGGCTCCAACAGGAGAAGAAAACTTTGGACACTGGCTTTGCGTCAAGCCCTACCGAAACCCCAGCTACACTTCTTCTATGACTGGACTAAGGCAAAGGGGACTTTGGAAACACAAAGATTTAATTCCATGGATATAAAAATTTCTACCATATCTCATCCTCCCAGGGGGGCCTCTGGAAATTCTTATTCCAACGGAACCCCAAGAACCCCACTTGTATCAATAACAGAATGACCAAGACGGTCTTAAGATTCCCCTTAGATCAAGACTAAACTTTAAACAGGCTTCTTCCTTTTTTTTTTCTTTCTAAAATATTTCTTTTTCCCTCCCTCCCTCCCTCCCTCCCTCCCTCCCTCCCTCCCTCCCTCCCTCCCTCTCTCTCTCTCTCTCTCTCTCTCTCTCTCTCTCTCTCTTTCTTTCTTTCTTTCTTTCTTTCTTTCTTTCTTTCTTTCTTTCTTTCTTTCTTTCTTTCTTCCTCTCTCTCTTCCTTCCTTCCTTCTTTTCTTTTCTTTTTTTTTATTTTAAGAGCAGCTCAATGATTTTGAGAGTTGATTAGTACAATACAGAAAACATAGGGAAGCTGAAACCGGTTTGGCTCAGTGGATAGAGCGTCAGCCTGCGGACTGAAGGGTCCTGGGTTCGATTCCAATCAAGGGCATGTACCTTGGTTGCGGGCACATCCCCAGTGGGAGGTGTGCAGGAGGCAGCTGATTGATGTTTCTCTCTCATTGATGTTTCTAACTCTCTCTCCCTCTCCCTTCCTCTCTGTAAAAAATCAATAAAATATATTTTTAAAAAAAGAAAATATAGGGAAAAGTACTTGGCAGTACTCATCTCATTATGGTTATAATAAGAATATTACAAATTTTTGTTATTCACTTTTTCAGAACATAAAGCCATTAACTTGAACTTGAGATATATGCACAATACATACACAACCTTATGCAAAATACTTTTCATAAGTAACATTACATTTAAAATATTGGAAACTAAATATCTGTGCTGGTTTGTATTTTGATTTAATGGAACCATCAGAGAACAGCATTCAACTAAGGAGGGTTATACTGACAATGAAGCTCTTCAAGTTAAAATGTCTTCCTCCCCTTTACACATACCACAGGCTACACCGTGTCCTGAGAGGATTCATTATGAGGAAAATGTCAATCACAGCTTTGAGACCTTGCTTTGGAAGAAAATAATGAATGAGAAAGCAATCTTCACATTCAAATAAGTGGACTTGATTTTTCTTCTTATAGAAAAAGTTTAAATACGTTTACTATAAATATAGCTACACCATTAATCTTTGCAACTCCCAGGTAAAGTCCAGCACTTCGCTTTCACGAAGTCTCTGAAAAGAGGTCAGGAGAGACCATCTCATCATAAACTGTGGCATCATCCCTTCAAGTCCTTGGCATAAACCCTCACCAGGAAGAGCACAGCGTGCCACTGGCGGTTTTCACTGGAAGTTATTTTAAAAAACTGGGAGATTTCTGCTACAGTCATGTGTTCTTTAACATCTTGCTTATTAGCAAAAATCGGCAATCCCGCGTTCCTTAGGTCCTCATGGGCTATCATTTTTATACATTTCTCCTCTAGGAAATCCTTTCTCTATCTGTACTGTTCACAACACCTATTACAGACTCTGTATTAGTAGAGTAAGCGTTCCAGGAAGAACGAAGAAATTCTTGGCCACCAATATCCCACATTAGAAATCGTGTATTAGTGAGCAATCTCTCTTCTACTTCCTATGTATGTATCACTTCATTCTTAGAAAATGGATGAAGAATGGTAGGTTTCCCTGCATTATCCAGCCCAACAATGGTAACTGAACAGTCTCTATATCCTGGTGAAGAGAATTCCCATTCTCGGGTAGCAGACCCCTTCCAGACACCTAGGCCTCCTGGCCTCCCCAGGCTCAGGGTGATCTGAGGAGAAAGACATGCTGGAGCCTCCGCCTCTGCTGCCACAGCTCCCTTGCAGCTGGCTGCTGCCTAGGAACCCCAGGGAGGCCAAAGCCCAGGTGGCCTTGAGGCCCTGCAGCTGCCGCAGTGGTACTCTCCTGCTCCAGGACATCCCGCTGCACAGTCTGCCTCTAGCCTCCTGGACCATTGTCGTCCCCCAGCTCCTTTTGGGCAGCTGCCTGAACAGGCTTCTACTAGACTACAGGCCCCTGATCTCTCTTTTTTTAGGGCATTTACTTTAGCAACTTGCAATTGCAAATTCTTTCTCTGTACTTTTGAGATATAAAACTTCTCCCAGCCTCCTGCCATTTTTGTTTCATGTCTTTCTCAAGGATCTGGGAGCCATGCCTTTGAACGGTAATCAAGGAGGATAGTGTTCCACCTCCCAGTCTCTGGGAGGCCTACCTTCAATAACAGAAATGAGCAAACATGGATGCTCTAATCACATTGACAACTCCTCCCCCATCCTTCAGTACTTTTCCACTAGCTCATCGAAGCACTCAAACACCCTCTCACCTTTTGTTTCTGCAGAGCTGAGCTCAGTCTTGTACAGAAATCTCCCTTACTGCAGTAGCCCGAATAAAATTGTCTCACAGTTTTTACCAAGTGTCCAAAGCATTTTTACTTTGACAGGTAGGATGAGGCCTGGGTCTTTGTACTTGCACCAAGTCCTCCAGGTGATTCTGGTACTGACTCAAGTTTGAGAACTACTTTATTTTTAACAGTATTTTACAAAACACTACAGTCATAAGTCTTGAAATCTATTTGACCTTAAAGTACAAATTTGTAGTGCCCTTACTTCAATGACATCTTTTTAAATGAAAATTCAAAAAGTGATGGTCATTACTTATCTTGTTATTTTCTCCAATTCAATCTAGTAATGATTCTCAGCCTTTTAACCAACGTGACTGTCTTGGTTCTTGAGGAATAATATAGCCTAGCCCTGCTGGCATGGCTCAGAGGTTGAGCATTGACCTATGAACCAGGAGGTCACAGTTCAATTCCCAATCAGGGCATATGCCTGGATTGTGGGCTTGATCCCCAGTGTGTGTGTGTGTGTGTGTGTGTGTGTGTGTGTGTGTGTGTGTGTGTTGTGGGGGGCATGCAGGAGGCAGCGGATCAATGATTCTCTCTCATTTCTCTCGTCTCTCCTCTCAGAAATCAATAAAAATATATTTAAAAAATAATATAGCCTAGTGTGGCAGTCACTCCATAGAGGCAGAAATCAGGGTGCAATGAAGAGGAGGGTGTGGAGTATGTTATAGCCTCTTAGGTGGTTCTCCTTTCTCTAATCCACCCTCTCACTGAGTAAACCTGCTCATAGCATTCTTCATTTGCCTGGGTGGGTTGCTCAGAAAGGAGATAATATTCTGCTCATTTTCCCCCCTCAACACAGTGTCTGGCAATAAATAAAAGCTTAATAAAATCTTATTTTCTTACTCCAACCCTTTGCAGAATTTTTATCACCTTCTCAGTGTGTATCCTAACCTATCCTTCTTTTATGCCTGGCATGCTATAATATTAACTTTACATGCAAAACTTTTCTGTGGACCTCCTTTATTTATGGGGCAGAAAGAGTATTTTAAATTAGAATAGGAAGGAGATAAGTTTGTCTTATTTTTTTAGCAAAACAATTACCAATTCTAAATAATTTAATACATTTTAAATATAATTCATCAAATTTAATTAGTATTTTCAGTTGAGGAAACAAACTCAATCTATCTGTTCATCAAATAGTTACTTAGAACCTACTATGTGCCATCACCATACTAGGTACTAGGAGTACAAAAACAAGTATTATATTGCTTCTATACACTTGAATGTTTAGAACAGGAGACAGAAAAGTGAATCAATGCAATAGTATTTGATAAATACTTTGACTAAAATATGAGCAAATGTTTGTTTCTACTATACTTCTAATGAGCATTCTTTCCCAGAGACTTTGTACTAATAATTGCTCTTTAAAAAACAAATGTTAATATTCATAATTGTTAAAACTTTGAAGCAATGCAACCAAAATGTCTTTGAGTAGGTGAGTGGATAAGTAAACTGGTACATCCAGAAAATGGAATATTATTCAGTGCTAAAAAGAAATGAGCTATTAAGCCATGAAAAGAGGAGAAGGAAACTTAAATGTATATTACTAAGTGAAAGAATCCTATCTGAAAATGCTGAATACCATATGACATTTTGGAAAAGGCAAAACTATGGAGATAGTAAATAGATCAGTGGTTACCAGGAATCTGATGGTGAGGGACAAATATATGAACACAGTGGATTTTTAGGACAATGAAAATACTCTGACTGTCGGGCCTCGGGGGGAGGGTAGGGAAGGATGGGGGTAAAGGGGGAGATCAACCAAAGGACTTGTGTGCAGGCATATGAGCCTAACCGGCGGTTAAGGACAACAGGGGGGTGGGGGCATGTGTGGGGAGGGGTGTGGGATGGGAATGGGGGGACGAGGACAAATATGTGATACCTTAATCAATAAAGAAATTAAAAAAAAAAAGAAAATACTCTGTATGATACTACAGTGGATAGTATGTCATTAAAATGTTGTCCAGACCCATAGAATATGCAACACCAAGAGTGAACTCCAGTGTAAACTATGAACTCTAGGTGAAAATGATGTGTCAGTGTAGGTTCATCGATTGTAACAGATGTACCACTCTGGTGGGGTATGTTGCTAATGGGAAGGCTATATATTTGTGGAGGCAGGGGATATATAGGAAATCCCTCTGCCTTCCTGTCAATTTTGTTGTGAACATAAAACTTCTCTAAAAATTAAGTCTATTAGCTCTGGCTGATGTGGCTCAGTGATTAGAGCATCGGCCTGCATACCTAAGGGTCTCAGATTCAATTTCAGGTTAAGAATTCGTACCTGGGATGCAGGTTCGATCCCCAGCCTCTGTTGGAGCTCATGCTAGAGGCAACCATTTGATGGGTCTCTTTCAATGTTTCTCTCTCTTCCCCTTTACTCCCTCCCTTCCACTCTCTCTAAAAATCAATGAAAAACATACTTAGGTGAGGATTAACAATAATAAAAAATTAAGTCTATTAAAAAACAAATCTTAATATAGACTTTTAAAAAATTATTTATTTTCTTTATTAAGGTATTACATATGTCTCCTTATCCCCCCCCCCCCCGCCCCCGCTCATGCCCTCACCCTCCTAGTGTCTTTGTCCATTGGTTATGCTTATATGCATGTATACAAGTCCTTTGGTTGATCTCTCCCATTTCCCCCACCCTCCCCTGCCTTCCCTCTGAGGTTTGACGGTCTGATCGATGCTCTTCTGTCTCTGGATCTGTTTTTGTCATCAGTTTATGTTGTTCTTTATATTCCACAAATGAGTGAGATTATGTAATATTTATCTTTCTCCAACTGACTTATTTCTCTTAGCATAATGCTCTCCAGTTTCATCCATGCCATTGCAAATGATAGGAGTTCCTTCCTTTTTACAGCAGCGTAGTAGTCCATTGTGTAGATGTACCACAGTTTTCTAATCCACTCATCTGCTGATGGGCACTTAGGCTGTTTGCAAATCTTAGCTATGGTAAATTGTGCTACTATGAACATAGGGGTGCATATATCCGTTCTGATTGGTGTTTCTAGTTTCTTGGTATATATTCCTAGAAGTGGGATCACTGGGTCAAATGGAAGTTCCATTTTTAGTCTTTTGAGGAAACTCCGTACTGTTCTCCACAGTGTTTGCACCAGTCTGCATTCCCACCAGCAGTGCACAAGGGTTCCTTTTTCTCCGCATCCTCGCCAGCACTTGTCATTTGTTGATTTGTTGATGATAGCCATTCTGACAGGTGTGAGATGGTACTGCATTGTCATTTTGATTTGCATCTCTTTGATGATTAGTGACTTTGAGCATGTTTTCATATGTCTCTTGGCTTTCTGTATGTCCTCTTTCGAAAAGTATCTATTTATATCCATTGCCCATTTTTTTATTGGGTTGTTTATCTTCCTTTTGTTAAGTTGTATGAGTTCCCTGTAAATGTTGGAGATTAAACCCTTATCGGAGATAACATTGGCAAATATGTTCTCCCATGCAGTCAGCTTTCTTGTTGTTTTGTTGATCATTTCTTTTGCTGTGCAGAAGCTTTTTATTTTGATGTTTTGGTAAACTTCTACCATGATTCAATATTTTAAAAATAACTTCATTATTACTTGAGTATGAGTATCCTGGCAAGTTGTGTCTGGCTTCTTGGCAGATCATGGTTTCAGCAGATCCCCTTTGCACAGATCACCCAGACACTCATCTGGCCTGAGGTCCATGGTCAGAAATATGAAAACCAGCAGTGCTCTTTTTGCACAGTAGTACAGGACCATAAAAATGACCATGCAGGTTCAAATAGTTCGAAGTTACCATGTTAAATCATGTAGACTATTTACCATTTCAATTAAGACTGTAGAATGGCTTTGGAGCAGGAGATGGGAAAATGGGGAAGTAAATGGGGAAGAATAGTCACAATGTAGCATACACTCTTCTTCTAGAAGAGGGTTTCTCAAACTCAATAATATTGACATTTTAGACTGAATAGTCTTCATTATAAGGAACTCTCCATGTGCCTTTAAGGATGGTAAGCAGCATCCTTGGCCTCTACCCAGTACATGCTAATAGCATCCTCCAAGTTTGACAAACACAAATGTCCCCAGACATAGCGAAATGTTTCTTGTGGGGCAAAGTCATCCCTTATTAACAACCACTGTACTGGAAGAAATATTTAGATTGGCCACACTGAGGTGAAATCATAAACAATCATTATATTTAGAAGTATCATTTAGGTTTTATTAGAATATTCTATATATGAATGACTATGCTTTTTAAATGACCAATAAATAGTTGAGCTTTTCTTTTTTTAATTTTTATTTATTCACTTTAGAGAGAGAGAGGAAAAGGGGGAGGGAGAGAGAGAGCGAGACAGGGAGAGAGAGAAACATAGATTTGTTGTTCCACCTATTTATGCATTCATTGGTTGTTTCTTGTATGTGCCCTAACCTGAGATCAAACCCACAACGTTGGCATATTGGAAGGACACTCTAACCCACTGAGCCACCTGGCCAGGGCCAGTAGTTGAACTTTCATACAGGAAAAAGAAAAGCAAGTATACTTACAATTTTAAACACTATCATCCTCTCAATGACAATGAAGAAGGATACATGTGTTCATTTAGTCACTAAGAAATGTATGGATGGGTTATGTGACTGCAATTTGTCTCTCAACTCCAATTTGTCATTGGAGTTGGGTCTGTATATCGCCCTAGTTCAGAGTGATAGATATTGAGACTTGATTAAAAACTGTGTGTGTGTGTGTGTGTGTGTGTGTGTGTGTGTGTGTGTGTGTGTGTAAATTTGGTGATATTTTGATTAATAAATTATTTTTAAAACAAGCTTCTTTATGGCAGAAATGTGTTTAAAATTAGCAACAACAAGTCTTCATAAATCATTCAAATAGAGTTGATATGCATCTCCAGCTGAATGTACCAGGAAACATCTTGTCACAACTTCTTTTTCTCTAGAGAGAGATTCCAGGTAACATTCAGTTTCCTAGACAGGGTTATTAATCTTGCAAAGATTGTTTGCTGCTCCCCAATATCCCATTTTCTGAATCCATTCCCACTTTAGTAGAGACTTTTCTTTCTTTTAGGTATGCAACACATTAAGCATGCCTACACCTACCCTATAAAAGCAGGTAATGTCCTAGTACCTATCACAGATGCTAGTTGCCTGCCTGCCTTTGAAGCAACTTTATTAAAGCAAGCACATGCACATTAATTTTAATTATCAAAAGAAAGACCTCTCCCTCCTACCCTGATTTCAGACATCAGCATGGGCATGGAGGAAGAGTTCCCTGCAAGCAAACATTGATGGGTTTTGAACACCGTTTTTACAATTCATAAGTCTGATTCTGAAATGCATAAGTTCTTTTTAAAAAATATATTTTTATTGATTTCAGAGAGAGGGAGAGAGAGAGATAGAAACATCAATGATGAGAGAGAATCATCATTGATCAGCTGCCTCCTGCATGCCCCCTATTGGAGACTGAGCCCAAAACCCAGTCATGTGCCCTGACCAGGACTCGAAATTGTGACCTCCTGGTTCATAGGTCGATGCTCAACCACTGAGTGACGCTGGCCAGGCTATGCACAAGTTCTTCATGAAACTTTCTTACAAGAAGGATGGTCAAAGGAACAGAACCATCAGGCCTCTTAGGCTTCTCTGTGTGCTTCCCTCCCTGTGCATCAAGGGGATGGTAAGATGGTGGAGGGAAAGAGGTAGCTAGCTTTCCCTGGTGGCTTTGGCCCAGTGGGTTGCAATGGAAATCTCCGTGGTCACGTCGGGGAAGGAGATGGTGTGAGGCTGGAGGGCACGTGGAGAGGACTGAGGTGGAGAGAATGCCTTTGGAAGGTTTTGGGAAGGTTGGCAGGTTGGAAGATCAGAGTGGGAAAAGGAAAGTTCCAGGAAGTGAGTGCTGGCCATTGAAAGAGTGCGGATAGGGACGGTGATGCTGAAAGGATTGATGTACATTAGGAAAGTGTGCTATCCTTTGGCATTTTCTCAGGAGACAGAATAGAGATGGGCATACTTTCAATTAATTGTTGTTTGTTGGACATACCTTAGTTAGTTTTTCCTGTGGAATGGGAATAATTGTTTGTGTCCTGTTCTAGAAGTTATTGGTGACAGAAAGACTTATGCCTATTTATCAACTGTGCCCTATTGCAGCCTGTAATGTATCGTCTCTCTTTCCCAGGAGAGGACAGGGGGACATTAAACAGTGCATTAACTTGTACTTCTAATAACACACTCCATAATAAATGATTCCCCCCAAATACTGTAATTTTATTTTTAGATAGAGCATTTTAGTTTTGATAGAGCAGTTTTGATGAGCAAATGACTTTTGCTCCATTTCCTTTTAGTTCTAGATTTTTGGATTTGTCAAGTCCTAACATTTCGCCCCCAGTTCCTTGAAACATCCCAAGTAAAAACATCATATAACAAAAGCAGGCCCACAGTCTGCTTTTGTTATATAAAGAATATCTTGAATCTTACTGATTTTTTAAAAAAACATACCCTGTTTTTTCCTAGAAGAATATTTAGTTAGTTTTCAGATAGATTCTTTTATAACCATTTTCATTTGGAGGACAGATTATTAAACCTTTGTAGCAAATATATATTTAGATACTTGAATGGACCCAATTAGTGAAAATGTTACATATTTGAATTTATTGACATTGAGCCTGTTAATCCAAATGAGAAAAAAAAGTGACTAATTATCTTTAATTTTGGAATTATATGTAAACTGTTGAAATTCAAATTCAAATTCACTTGTATTAAGAGGTTTTCTTTAGTGTGTGTGTGTGTGTGTGTGTGTGTGTGTGTGTGTGTATACTAATTTTTTAAGAAATTTATATTTCGGGCTTCTATTTGATTGTATAGATGCATATATGTATATTTACACTGCAATTCACTTTCATAATTTCATAATTTTTCTCTTTCTATTTTAATCAAATTACCTTTGCCTTTTAAAAAGGGATGTAAGGAAAATAATGACTTTTTTTGTATTTTATCCCCAAAGCACACCCAAAACTTTAGGATTCTCACATAAAGTAGCAAGCATTTACTCTAAAAGTAAACCCAAAGAAAGAGAGTTTCTGTGACCAACTAACCATACAGGGGTTGGATTCCAAATTCAGAGAATAAAATGTTTTATTAAAATATGTTAGCTCATCACTTCCAGACTGTGCTTTGGAAATAGCCAATGGCCCTCCTTCAGGTGATCTCAGGCAGTGGTTCATTTTCTTTTGTTAATAGAAATGGCTAAATAGAGAAAAATATATTTCTGACTAATATGTAATCCCTGATGCTGGCATGCATCAGCATGTTATATAACTATGCCTCTATTTATGGTTTCAGTATTTGTTTTGTTACATTTAAATTACAAAAATAATGTTAGTCCCTGGCCCTTTGCAATGGATCCTAGCTGAGCTCAAATTGAGAACAAA
Organism: Cnephaeus nilssonii; assembly: GCF_951640355.1. Lineage (NCBI taxonomy): Eukaryota > Metazoa > Chordata > Mammalia > Chiroptera > Vespertilionidae > Cnephaeus > Cnephaeus nilssonii. The sequence continues at coordinate 72,368,216 of NC_137080.1, read as the reverse complement.
CATCTTACTGTTTTCTGAGCCAGTGTGTTGGTGACCTATAAGGACATATATTAGCATGCAGTGATATGCCTAAGAGATTTTGTTTTAGGCTAAAGCAGAAGGATTTTTTTTTAATTGCAGGAGTACATGGTGCTAAAGTGGGTAAATATAAACAATGGAGGGAGTAGAATGAATACAGCCCATTTGGATTTTTAAAAAAATCTATTTTTATTGATTTCAGAGAGAGGAAGGGAGAAGGAGAGATAGCAACATCAATGATGAGAGAGAATCATTGGTTGGCTGCCTCCTGTACACCCGCTACCGGGGATCTAGCTGGGCTGGATCTGGTGAATTTTTGAGCATTGGCAGAGCAAGGTAGAAGAAAAAGCTGAAGGAGCTGCTTTCATGGGACATGGCTGATACTTGTGAGAGTAGCTAGGCTGCTCCAAGGACAGTGACAGCAATGATCAGAGCATGTAAGAGAACTTCCTTCTGACCTCAGGCAGTGACCAGCAAAGCTCTGACTCTTCAAAGACTGGCTACTCTGGGAACACAGAGAGGTGGCACTTTGACATGGGCACAGACATTGCACGGGGCACATGAAGCAATGGCAGTGACTAGCAGTTTTCACGTAGGGAGGCAACTCCAGAAGGAGAAGTTAGGAGCATATCTATTCTTTCCCTTTCAGGAACCCCCAGAAATTTCTGGATAGGGGACCCTGTTTGGGGGCTGGAGTTCTTCCTGCATGAGTCGGTAAGGACAGTGACCCAGTGAAATTTGGATGTCTACTATTAATGCAGCTTCTTTCTCCAAAGGTTGCTGAGGGATGGAGAAATTCACATTATCTTTATGGAATTTCAAAATCACCAGGACTATCCTTTTTTAAAAGGGGTGCACCAATAATAAAATACTAATAAAAAACCACAATGCCTGACTGATATTCGCTAATATAGTTTTGTTTCCACAGTCTGGGTTCATTATGAAACTTCTGAAATGTCTCTGTGCATATTAATGAGTTTAATAATTAGACAAGGAATGAGGGAGAATGTGTGGTTCAGAAGCAATTAGTCAACATTATTAAAATATAACCTATATAATGTATCTATATTTATTGAGAAGGATTGCATTCTCAGTTTCAGAATTTAAGACTTACATATGAAATTGATAATTTATTTGATAGTAAAATTAGGATTACAAGTCTATTTTTATTTACTTAGTGCTAGAAAACAGCATTAAACTGAAGCACATTTTATTTTAGTACTAGAGGCCCAGTGCACAAAATCTGTGCCCAGGGGGTGAGGGGCTGGGGAGGATCCCTCAGCCCAGCCTACATCCTCTTGTAATCCGGGACCCCTCGGGGGATGTCCGACTGCCAGTTTAGTCCCTATGGGATTAGGCCTAAACCAACAGTTGGACATCCCTCTCGCAATCTGGGACTGCTGGCTCCTAACCACTCGCCTGCCTGCCTGCCTGATTGCCCCTAACCACTCTGCCTGCCAGCCTCGTAGCCCCTAAACACTCACCTGCCTGCCTGATCGCCCCTAACCACTCTGCCTGCCTGCCTCATCACCCCTAACCACTTGCCTGCCTGATAGCCCCTAACCACTCGCCTGCCAGCCTGATTGCCTCTAACCACTCGCCTGCCTGCCTCATCACCCCTAAACACTTGCCTGCCTGTCTGATTGCCCCTAACCACTCTGCCTGCCTGATCTCCCCTAACTGCTTGCCTGCCTGATCACCCCTAACCACTCTGCCTGCCTGCCTCATTGCCCCTAACCACTTGCCTGCCTGCCTGATCGCCCCTAACCACTTGCCTGCCTGCCTGATTGCCCCTAACCCCTCTGTCTGCCTGCCTGATCACCCCTAACCACTGGTCTGCCTGCCTGATTGCCCCTAAACACTTGCCGGCCTGCCTGATCGTGCCTAACTGCTCGCCTGTCTATCTGATTGCCCCTAATCACCTCTGCCTTGGCCCCCACCGCTGCAGCTTTGTCCAGAAGGACATCTGGAATGATGTTCGGAAGGTCGTTTGGCTGTCCGGCCCAATTAGCATGTTACGCTTTTATTATTATAGATTATTATAGATACTGTGTTGAAATTGGAGGTATGTTAGCTAGACAATGGCTGGTTTTCAACATACCCTATGCTATTTCACTTTAGAACTTCAAAACACTTCAGATTGGGGAACACTATTGGTGTACTATGGGATGTTTGTCCAAAAATATATCTTGAAGAGCTATTTATTTTATTTCTATCTTTCACTACTAAAGCAACAGACAGAATGCTCTAACACTTGACTGACATTTATCGAACAAGTCATTTATTTTCTTTTAGTCTCTGTTTTGTCATCTGTAAAAGGTGGATAAAAGAAGCCCTAATGTTGATGTATTAAGGAATTGAGATATGGTGGCTCCCAGCATATCTATTAGCATTTTGCAACAGCAAAGTCCTGGCTTTAAATTCTGTTCTTTGGTCTTATTGCTACCCATTGTTCTAGGGTTATATTTATGTTGTCTCAATTTCTTAATTCTATACTTAGACATGCCTCTGTCAATGATGTGGGATAAAGTATATTTTTAACTCCAATAAATCTACAAATCCATTGTTTTCTCTTGAAATGTCTTTTGTTTTTTTCTATTTCTTTTCCTAATACCACAAGTCTAGTTTGGGTTCTTACCACCTCATGCAAGGATTACTGAGCAAGCCATCATTTCTAACAGGCATCTCTGACAGCTGACTTCTCCCTTTCATTTGATGTGCATTATATTACTTGGGTTATTTTTATTTTCCTTAAAAAACACATCGTACCCCTCCCCCCTCATTAACAAAAGGAAATTTGGACAGGTTGACAAATATTTAAATTATATCATGCCCTAATTTCTTTTAAAAATATATATATTTTTTATTTCAGAGAGGAAGGGAGAGGGAGAGAGAGATAGAAACATCAATGGTGAGAGAGAACCACTGATTGGATGCCTTCTGCATGCCCTACTCTGGGGGATTGAACCCGCAACCCAGGCATGTGCCCTGACCAGGAATCGAACAATGACCTCCTCCAGGTTCATAGGTTGATGCTCAACCACTGAGCCACGACGCTGGGCTCATGCCCTAATTTCTTTCCTCACTTTTATGGCTCTTTATAAAAAGAACATTTCCCCTACCCTCAAAAAACCCTCCTCATACATTCTTTTTCACTTCAGGAAGGAGGGTTTTGTTTGTTTATTGTTTGTTTGTTTTTGCTGTCCTTGTTTATTCTGGCCTGTCTGCCAGACTGTTCCCCTCATCCACCATGCTTCTCTTTATCCCCCACCCAGCCTTCTGGGATCATTTGGGTTTTCTCTGCTCTTAAAGCTTTCAATCCAAGTTATATGTAAACTTGCCAAATAATTATGTCTATAGTACTCCTTTGCTAGTGATTTTTATTCAGACAACTAACTGACCCCTGGCATTTTTTATATTGTGGTTAAATATACATAACATAAAATTCATAATTTATCAGTTTTGAGTGTACAATTCAGTGACAACCATTAGCAATATCCATTTCCAGAAAGTTTTCATCATCACAAACTGAAACTCTTTATCCATTAAACAATAACTCTCTATTCCTCTCTCCCTCATCCTCTACCATTTTTCCTTCATCTATAAATTTGACTATTCCAGGTACTACAAATAAGTGGAATCATATGATATTTGTACTTTGTATCTGGCTCATTTCTCTTAGCACAAGGTTCTCATAGTGTGCCCATATTGTATGAATTTCATGTGTATAGACCACCTTTTGTTTGTTCATTCATCTGCTGATGGACAATTGGGTTGTTTCCACATTTTGGTTATTGGGAATTATGTAGCTATACACATTGTTGTTCAAATAGGTGTTCTAGTCTCTGCTTTCAGTTATTTTGTGTATATTCCCATAAGTGGAATTATGGATCCTGGTATGTTTAATTTATTAAGGAACTATCATTCTGTCTTCAGCAGTGGTAGCACCATTTTATATTCCCACCATCAATACACAAGGGTTCCAGTTTCTCCATAAGCTTGCCAACACTTATTTTTCACTTTTGGGTAATAGTCATCCTAATGGGTTTTTAGTAGTATCTCATTGTGGTTTTGATTTGATTTGTATTTCCCTAATGATAGTGATGTTGACTATTTTTTACTGTGCTCATTGTCCATCTTTGCATGCATTTCAATTGGATCTTTTAAAATTTATTGGTGAGAACTTTTTAAACAGCACATACTGAAAAAGTTTGACATGTTTTTGAAGACTAAGTCATCACAGGGAGCATGAACTAATGCACTGTGTGCGTGACACACGGAGAACCATGGAGGAACAGAGGGCTTTTCGATAGCCTTAGATTTCTTGCTTATTTGGTAGATTATTTAAATGTTTTCTGTTAATTTCTTTGTTTATAGCAGCTCTTCTCTTTGGTGTCAGTGTGCCTGTGTCTGTAAGCAATTTTTTTCCTACCTTGATGTCTTAACTGAATTTTTCTTGGAAACCAGGTGATCCAATGTTAGAGTTATGTATATATTAGACTAAAAGGCTCTTGTGAAGGCCTAAGGACTAACCTATGGAGAGAGAGAAGAAGCTCTATTGAATGGAGTTCGCGATGTTAAGCATATTGCTTACTTTTCCTTGTTACTGAAGAAGCTAGGTAAGATTTCTTGCTGGACTTTTCTATGGAAGTGGGGTTTTGGAGAGTAAACTTTTCATGTGTAGTATCCATATTTAGTTGTTTACTTACTCTCTATTTATTACTATATTTATGATGTTGAATATTCAGTGCGCATCTAATGAATATATTTTAGTTTCTTTATGGTGGGTTCATTCAAGTTGTATCACAGGACAGTTTCCGTGTCAATTTTAACCAGTTTTTTCATGGATTAATTGATTCTAAAATTATGGTCATTATTAAGGAGAGGCTTTGAGATTTATTTTGATGCTTTTAAAAATATATACTTGCCAATTTTTTGCTGTATTACAAATAACCCCCAGACTTGGTGGTTTAAAAATACATCATTAGCTCGCTCACTCATGATTCTGTGGATTGACGAGCTGGGCAGTTCCTCTGATGGTCTTACTTAAGTTCACTTCTGTGGCTGTAGTCAACTGGCAGGCCAGACTTCTCCATAGGTTCCAGAAGCAACAGGAAAGGACACACTCCAGTGTACAAGCATTCTCCGTGTCTCTACCTCAGGTTTGCCAAGGTTCTTTGGCCGAAGGAGTCACATGGCTAATTCCAGATTTAGGAGAAAGAGAAATAGATTCTATCTCTCCATGAAATGAGCTGCAAACTACTCTGACTATTGTTTTGTTTTCTGTCTATCACAATATTAGTATCAACTTATGGCCTTGATTTTGTTATTGTAGTATAAGTCCCATATGAAAACAGTATATCCAAAATAAAACACTAACATGTTCTACATAGACAGATGCACTAAATATAGGATTTTTAAATGGCATGAAGTTGGATATCTTCTTTGCTTGAATTGTTAGTTTAAAATGTTTCTCAACAGGTTTTGTTTCTTTAAAAAAACAAACAACCACAAACATTTGTTTGCCTTACTTTCATCAGAGTTTGTAAAGTAATAAGATTACTAAAATACCCAAATCACTGTGTACTAATTAAATAAGACAATTGAATGCCAAAAATTTTAACATCAAATCAATCCCCAAAGTAGCTTTGTCCTTTTAAACTTTAACTTCTATAGAATATCATAAAAAAGAAAGAAAAAAGGGAGTAAAAAAGGAAATATAGAATAAAATTTTAGTCATAAATATATTGAAGTTACCAAAGTTATTTGGAAGCTAATTATGACTATGTGCAAAGCAAATGATGTGAGAATGAATTAATGAAGACTAGCTACCCCTACAAGCTAATGAGGCATGCTTTATACCAATAGTGCCACAGATTGAAAAATTAAATTTCTCAGTGCTTAGAGAAAAAGGAGCAGCCCAAGTCAAGAATGACATGCAAGGCCAAAGGAGTCCCCAAAGGCATGCTCTGTGATTAACAGTCTGTGCTCACTTTTCTGTGATTTCTATGGTACCACAGAGTGTAGAATCCCTGAAATCCTCTCATCTCTTGTCTCCCCTCCCGCAAAATAATCAGTGTGGGGCAGAAGTGGTGGTGTTCAAAGGCATTTCTTACTCAGGTGTTGGTGCTTAAGTGCAGTGCGTTGGTAGTACCTCTTTTTCCTCTTCTTGGCATGATTATGCAGGTGATTTTCAACCAAGTTCTTTTTATATCTTTTCTCCATTAAAATGTGTATGTGTATGTATGTATATATGTATGTATGTATGTATATCTCTCTGTGTGTGTAGTTTATATATAGTGCTAGAAACTATTCTAAGCAATTTATTTGTATTAACACTATGAGGTAAGTACTAAACTTATTCCCACTTATAGATGAGAAAAGTGAGGTACACATAAATTAAATTATTAAACCAGGGACACACTGCTAAAATAATGCTGTCATGTGGGCTCTGATCCCAGAACCCCCATTTTTAATGACTCTGTAGTAGTACTCAATCTCTATATGTAAAATAGTTTGACTCATTTGGGAGAGATGGCTTTAAGAAATACAAAAGACAAACATTAATATATTGGGCCTGATTCAGCCATGGAGATAAAATACTCTCTGGAATAATTTAATAGTAGTCTTAAAAACAGAAGACAATGTTTTAGATCTTATCTTCTTAATAGTTGTGTGAAGTTCAAGACATTTCAAAGAAACATTTCAACTAATGCTGTAAGGATTATATATAGTTAATTGCATTCTAATCCTTAGAAATATTGATTTTATTACATTTGTAAAATAGGCTATGTACTATAAATTGGAAGCCAAATCTAACACTTATCTTGCACTAGATAGTTGTGATTGAATAAATCACTTAAAATTCTGCCTTATTTCCCCAATTATAAAATAGAATAATTTTTAAAACCTAACCTCTAAAATTATCACAGGAATGTAGGAAAGAAAAATGAGAACATAAAGGAAGGGCTTTGAAAGACATGCTATAAATCCAAACTGGTAGGTAGCATTGCTATACATAGAACTCAAAAAGTATTAAGTTTTATGTGATATTTAAGTTATTTTTAAGGTCTCTCTTATGTTCAAATAGGTGTTGGTATTGAGAAAAGTTGGTGGTTATTGATAACATACAATCCTATTTTGGCTAGGAGGCTGTATGATTTGTTCTATATGTTTCTTTCCTTTATCGTTTTACATTAAATTTTCTAAAACTTCCAAGTATGGAAGCCAGGGAGCCAGCTATAATAATGTTTTAAAATATGATATATATAATATTTATAAATAATTATAAATATATTATTTATAAATAAATAATAGGGTAATATGCAAATTGGTTGGGACGCCATCACAGTAATGACCGATCAGTAGGCTGCGTGTGCAGCGCATGGGCAGGGACTTGCAGCATTGGGGACAAGATGGCAGCTGCTGCTTTCCCAGGGCCGGCCCGGGACTCCAGCAAGCCGCTGATGGCCACTGCCGCTTTGAGGGCCTGAGGCTCAGGCAATGAAGGCCAGGCGAGGCTCAGGCAAGCCATGGTGGCTGCGATGGCCGAGGCTCAGGCAGTCTCATGGCTGGCAGTGGCAGCAGCAGAGGTGTGATGGGGGCGTCGCCTTCCCCTGATCGCAGGGTTGCCTTCCATAGAGTAAGGCCAGAGGCAGCAGCAGCGAGGGGGTGATGGCGGTGGTGCCTTCCCCTGATCGGCCAGTTGCCTCCTGCAGAGGGAGGCCAGACTGTGGCTTAGGCCCGCTCCCCACAGGAGGACATCCCCTGAGGGCTCCCGGACTGTGAGAAGGGGAAGGCCGGGCTGAGGGACCTACGCCCCCAGTGCATGAACTTCGTGCACTGGGCCTCTTGTATATATATGTGTGTGTGCGCGTGTGATTAACAGTCTAACATGTTTTTCACCTTTAGAATCATAGTGATTATTAAAAATGGAGGCATTCTTGGAGGTGGATTCATTCCAACCTCACATTTTGTGACTGATAATAATATTACTCATTGTTGGCATTCTACTCTCAAGTTGGAAGTAGAACTAAGTCTCCTGAAATAGAATCCAGGGCATTTTTGATGCTCTGATGTACTAATTTCTTTCTTTGATCTTATTCTTTGTTATCACTTCTTCCCATTTTGTTCACTCTGTTTTTCCTTTTCAAATTTCCCCTCTCCTTTATTCTCATAGTAGCTTCCAAGTCAGAAAATTTAAAAATACATTAAAAATTGGTCAAAGAAAATGAAATAACTTCCATCCAATTCAAATTTTAGGCCAAAAAAGATACTTTTAATTTTACTGTATGTGCTAAAATATAAATAGCTACCATGAAGAATGCAGGATAGCTTTTATATACGCAGGAACACCAATACTGTTTCTGTTTTGGCTGGAAGCTGTATGATTTGTTCTATGTGTCTTTTCATTATGATTTTACATTATTATTTTTTAATTTTCCAAGGCTTCCAAGTATGAGCGAGCCAGCCATAATAATGTTTTAAAATATTTTAATCTATATATATAAAAGCCAAAGTGACCGAACGAACAACCAGTCGACTGGTCACTATGATGCGCACTGACCACCAGGGGGCAGACGCTCAATGCAGGAGCTGCCCCCTGGTGGTCAGTGTGCTCCCACAGGGGGAGCGCTGCTCAGTGAGCTTACTGAGTGGCGGAGGCGGCAGGCACAGTGGGGCCGTGATGAGCGGAGTGGCACGGGCTCCTCCCTGGCTGCCTGCCGCTTCTCACACTACTACATCCCTCGGAGGATGTTGGACTGCCGATTTTGTCCCGATCTGAGAGGACGCAGGCCAGGGTGAGGGACCCCACTGGTGCACAAATCCATGCACTGGGCCTTTAGTTCTATATAATAATCCCATATAATAAAAGGGTAATGTGCAAATAGACCGAACAGCAGAAAAACCGAACAATCAAAGCGTCATATGCTAATGATATGCTAAAGCTGTTCAACCACTTGCTGTGATGTGCACTGACCACCGGGGGGCAGACAATCAACTGGTTGACCAGTTGCTATGACGTGGCCTGACCACCAGGGGGCAGACAGTCGACTGGTCAACTAGTCACTATGACGTGCACTGACCACCAGGGGACAGATGATCCAACCAGTACGTTAGCTTGCTGCTGGGGTCTAGCCAATCGGGACTGAGCAAGATGGGCCGGACATGCCCTGGAGCCCTCCTGCGGTCCCTCCCCGGCCTGATCATGCACCAGTGGGGTCTCTCAGCCTGGCCTACACCCTCTCGCAATCCAGGACCCCTTGGGGGATGTCAGAGAGCCGGTTTCAGCCTGATCCCGCAGGTCACTCTCCTTGAGAGGGCACCAGACACAGGGCTCATGGCTGGTGAGCGCTGCTGCTGCAGCACGAGCCTCTCTCGATCGGGACTGATTGGGCACGAGCCCGCGGCAGGCACAGTGGAGCCAGGATGAGTGGGAGCAGCAGGTAGGAGCTGTAGGTGGCGTTGGACTGTGGGTTTTGGCCCGATCCCTGCAGGCCACCCAGAGGACTGCCAGTGCATGAATTCATGCACTGGGCCTCTAGTAATATATATAATATATGTGTATATATATACATATCTACACATATATACACACATACATTGATATATGTGGTAGATATTTCAAGGGCTCTAGCTCAAATTTTTATTAAGAAGTTTATATAGTGTATAGAATCCATGTGTCAGCTCCCAAGTAGGTGGACTGCTTATGCACATAGGTGCTCACAAAGCACATATGCTTCCCCCATGACCATGAACAATAAGCCCCTTTCTTGAGTCCATATGTCCAACTGTGGCAAGAGATGTGACTTTGTTTAACCCCACATAGCTCTCGGCTTTCTTTGAACCTGAATGGAGGAACAGATTTGATATGCTCTGATATCTAGATCACTGGTAGAGAAAATGAATATACTATATTTCTCTTAGGTTTGAAAGGATGTTTATATAAGAATTACATGAGGCCAGAGGATACACCTTTTTTGGATTATTTTTCTTTCATTCTTTTAAAAATAATTAGTATAGTGGTTTATTATACAAGTAATAGCTTGTTTTAATCATTAGTTTATTTTTTTTAATACTTTGAAATATAACATTGATGGTCAGGGATGGATGGAGAGTATGATTAAGGAATTGGATGGGTAAATATAGACTCATTTGGTAAATTACATGTTAGTACTACAGGAAATCATTGAAACTTATAAGGAAAGTATCCTATATAATAAAAATCTAATATGCAAATTGACTAAATGATGGAACGACCGGTCGCTATGACACGCACTGACCACCAGGGGGCAGATGCTCAATGCAAGAGCTGCCCCCTGTGGTCAGTGTGCTCCCATAGGGGGAGCACCACTCAGCCAGAAGCCCTGAGCTAGGCTCACGGCTGGTGAGTGCAGTGGCGGTGGCGGAAGACTGCCCCACGTGGTGTGGGCCTAAGCTGTCAGTCAGACATCTCTTGCAGGCTCCCAGTCTGTGAGAGAATGCAGGTTGGGCTGGGGAAACCCAGCCCCCCCAACCCCGGAGTGCATGATAAAAGGAAATAAAAATTTTACCAAGTGAGTAATTTATTAAGCTCATGCCACCTGTGAGCATATTTTTAGAGCAGTTAGGCTAGGCTTTCCTGAATTAGCCAGGGTTTGGCTCAATTATTAGTAACTGAATATTAAATAGGATGGAACAAGGACCTTACCTGGTAGGATAATTCTTTTACTTTTGCATTTGGGGTCATAAATAGGCCTGGCTTTCATGATGAACATTTACAGAAAAGCTACTTTTGAGTAAGACTTCTCAAGAAGGACACTTTGCTTGTGGCTTCGGTACACTTTTGAAAGAGGAACAGCATTAGCAGTGCTTATCTGTTTCTTATGAAAATGTAATGGAACTTATGACAAAAAGTGAAATATTGGATGAACTTATGATAGGTTGTCTTTAATGACAGTTCAGGACACAAATAGCTCATTCCAGACACCATTTACCTAAGGCCTTTCAATTAAATTTTCTAAGTACTTTGCATGTTCAACATTTTAAGCAAGCACATTCCACTCTGGGGAAATGAAACTACTTATGGTCATAAAATAATAGATTCATATTGGCCTTTCGATAACAGGGTAAGTGTGCCAAAAATCTGAAGGGTATTACTGTAAATAAAAATCTTTATTAAGTACTAAAGACTGCAAATTGATTTTAAAGGTTGTCATCTTTTCTGGCACATGATAAAATGCAATAATGATAATCAATATTAAAATGCTTCCCAGGAAGGAGGATGTCCTGAAGCAATACAGAACCTTAGTCCTATGCCCGTCATGATGAAGGCCCAGTACATGGAAGTGATAGGTTATTTCTGTTGCAGGACTCCATGAATGAAACCCAGGCATAGAGGCCAAGGGTGAGTGGTTCACCATTAGGTTTGTTTGTTCCTTAGTCAGAAACATTGTCCTTAACTCCAGCAAGGACTCTTTGTTCACAGAAAGTTTTTACCCAAGTCAGTCAGTCAGTCAGTCAATGTTTGTTGCCTGTGGAGATTTTGGCAAATAGGGCTAGATCCAAGGATAATTGCTTAAGTTAGCAATAGATGAAATTAATATTCCTCTCTCAATAGTTTTCTGTATCTCTTTTCTCCCTTTTAACCCACCTCTCTTCCCACATATTCACACACACCAATACTCTCATCTTCCAGTTCTGTCCTACAATGGAATTAATGGAAGACTAAAGCAAACTAAGGAGTGAGTGACTCAACGTGACATCTATTCCTCCTGGTCCATCCCAGGCCTTTTAAATGAGAGCAAGCAATACTTTCTTTAAAAGAGACAAACAATAACTAATAGTATTATACCCATTTTACATATTGGGGAATTGAAGTTGAAAATGAACCATTTGTTCATTTTCACATTTGTTCATTCTCACACAGAAAGTTGTAGAATCAGAATTTGCACCCAGATCCAGTTAACTCCTTGGCTCTGCTCTTTCCCAATCTCTGGCAGATAGGTTGCAGGGAATTCCTTGTGTAGGAAGATGAGCAGGAGTTCCTCGTCTTCCACAAGCTCATGCTTTGCACCCACCAGATATGCCTGCACACGAGAGCCATTCATGTGGCCCAGGCCTTCTCAAGATGCTGCCCTGCGTGCTCACTCATGGCTATTCGTGATGGTTTACCTTGCCGTGGCCTTCCTTTAAATTTGCAACCAGGCTTCATTGTTATGATTTGACTCATTCACATTCCACATTTCTTTTCATTCTCTGAGGTTTCCACTCTCCTGGGGTGACCAGGCCAATTCTACCCCTGTGGTTCAATTCCTACCCTCAGCTGCCTCATGAGATTTAAGCTCTGAGGGTACAGTGAGAGAAGAAACAGAGGTGTTTTAAATTAGTTATTCTTATTGATGAAATGAAACACTTCAATATCCTTGTAGAAAGTGTGAGGCTGGGTGAAAAAAGTGGAGGGATTAAGGGGGAAAAAAACACCTCATAGACAGACAACAACATGATGATTACCAGAGGGAAAGGGGGGTGAGGGGAGGTGGCAGAGGTAAATGGTGATGGAAGGAGATGACTTGGAGTGGCAAACACACAATACAATATGTAGTTGATGTATTATAGAATTGCACACCTGAAACCTAGATAATTTTATTAATCAGTGTCACCCTGATAAATTCAATTTATAAAAAAAAGAATTTACTAACTTTGGAATCCATTTTTATGTTTTTCTCTCTATATATGTTCAGCTAAGTCCAAGGCTTTTTTATTTTGGACAAGCCACAGTAAACTTTTAGTGAAGGTTTCTTCCACTGTAGGAGGAAAGAAAAAGTCCTCTATAAAAGGAATAACTTCATTTTATTATTATTTTAAATATATTTTTTATTGATTTCAGAGAGGAAGGGAGAGGGAGAGAGGGATAGAAACATCAATGATGAGAGAGTATCTTTGATTGGCTGCCTCCTGCACATCCCACACTGGGGATTGAGCCTGCAACCCAGGCATGTGTCCTGACCAGGAATCAAACCGTGACCTCCTGGTTCATGGGCCGATGCTCAACCACTGAGCCATGCTGGCCAGGCTAAAAGGAATAACTTTATAAAAATGACTTGAGAAATTATATGCTTCTTTTATGTTTACTCATTGTGGGTAAATATAGGTAATGTATTAGTCAGGGTTCTCCAGAGAAACAAGACCAATAGGATACCTATATACATCTTTTTTTTTTTTTTAAATAAAGAGTTTGATGATAAGGAATTAGCTCCTGTGATCATGAAGGCTGACCAGTACCAATATCTGTAGGGCAAATTGGCAAACTGGAGACCTGGGAGAGCCTATGGTCTTGTACCAGACTAAGTCTGAAGGCCTGTGAGCCAGGGGAGCCAATGCTATAAGTTCCAGTCCAAAGGCCAGCAGACTTGAGACCCAGGAAGAGCGGATGTCTCAGTTTGAGTACAAAGACAGGAAAAGACTGATGCTCCAGCTCAAGACAGCCATGCAGGAGGAGTTTCCTTTTCTTCGTGGGAGAGTCAGCCTTTTGTTCTGTTCAGACCTTCAACTGATTGAATGAGGACCATCCACATTAGGGAAGGCAATCTGATTTACTCAGTCTACAGATTTAAAATAATGTTCATCGCATGCAGAAAACCCCTCACAGAAACCCTCAGAATAATATTTGACCAAATATCTGGGCACCCTGTGGTCCAGTCAAATTCACACATTAAATGAACCATCACAAGTAATGTTTCTAAATATGAGAAATGTTTCTTCATTTCTATGCACAGACATTTCTTATAGCTATAGATAGGATGAGCATTCATCCTAGTTACCCAGGATAATAGATTTGGTAATTCTTGTTGTCCTACCTATTAATAGTGTCTCCTATTTTTTGCAAAAGTCTAGATGACATGGATATCCTACCTATATGGGAGTTTTCCAGGTTTATGCGATTTTTTATAATACCCAGCTTAAAATAATATCCTTATTTTCCTCTTCAAGTGAATGTACCAATATATCTCCTGTTACATTAGCAGTTTTGTCTCCACTCTTCCCCGAGTTTGTTCTTCTTGCCCAGTCTTCTGTTTGTGATTGTGGACTTGCTTTCACAGACATATAATTAATGTTTATGAATTCTAATAGACTGAGAAGGGATTGGTTTTTGCCATGTCTATTAATACCAATGGTAATTTCTCACATTCAATCAATATTGGAGAAATTTGAGAAGGTAAGATTAGCAGGCACATAACTCTTAACCAGATTTTTTAAAAAAATGTTTAATACTCATTTTATAGCTTCACTTATACAGAAAAGCATTCACACTAGTCTATTGTGGTAGTAGCTAAGCTGATTAGTGCACAGAGCAAATGAAACCAACACCATTATCTCGCTTCCTAAGACTGCTCATTGTCTTGGCCTTATCTCCAGCTAAGGCCTGCATCTGTGGTCCTCCCTCTCGTCAGCCAATGAGGATGCTGCTGTTGGTTACCGGAGGCTTGGGTGAGAAAGAGAGGATCAGCTGCTTCCCTGCTACCAGCAGAACAATTCCTGGCACACACTGGGGGAGGCAGGTGGGGCTCAGCAGGACCATCTTCTTATGTTAAGGTCAGCAAGTTATTAAATATTCTCCGTAGGGAGGTGATTGGATTAAGTAATTAGTGAATGTAAAGTACTTTAAACTGCTAATTATTATGCCTTGTGGGTCCACTTTGCAGATGATCTGCAGTCAGTGAATCTATCAGGAGGCATGTGGCTCAGAATGATGTTCTCTCACTTATCTCTACTCCCCACAAGTTTATAATCATCTCATGGATGGGTTTTGGTATTTTACAGAATTTACAAATGTAATCTACCATTGTGACTTTTCAAACTTTGGTACTTGAGAAAGACAGGGCAAGATAGCTAAGGAAAGCTTTTCAGGAGAAAAGGAAGATTAGAAACACCAGATTAGCAAACAACTCACACTATTAATCATGTATCACCATACCAACATAAGAACTATGAGCTTGGGTTGTATAGGAAAATAACCTAGAAAGCAGGCTCAACTACTGATAAGTCTGTTATGGGCTGCTTGTTCCAAAAGTTCAATTTAATCTCCTGTTGTGGCGTGGAGATTTGAAAGGTAGAGAAGCAATTACTCTGGTCCCAGGAAGATCAGGCTCTTCCCTATTAAAGAATTATAGCAGCGCTAGAGATGATTTAAGAAGCTATCTGACATATACAGTATGTAAAATTGAATAACCCATAATCAATCATGCCAGGAAGGTTTTCAATAGATTTTAAATGGCATATCTTTGTTAATGAACTTGCTGTGTTTAGTAGCCCCACCTTTACTATCCAAACCACAAGGGAACATAAAATTTAAACATATAGCACTCACTCAACAGTTGGTTTGGAATTAATTAAATGCACTTGACACTATTACTTTTAAGTAAAATATTTTTAGGAGAGAGAAGGATGAAATTAAAAGTATAATGTAGAGTATAAAAGCTCCAAATGTTATTGCCTTATGTACATGGAACTAGGATGAAGTTAATCATTAGAAATCAATGAAGTTAAGATAAAGGAGAATGAAATATTTCAAAATATTTGTTTAAAGTATATGACTAATCACCTGAAGGGAAGAGGATTTCTGGAAACAGCCTACACGTATATTCCCTTTGCCCTTCGTTACTCTACCTTGTTCTCAGGTATGATTAGAAAAGGAAAAAAAAATACTGATAAGACAGTGATGGGTAGTGAGTTTGTATACATATGCTGGCCCAAGCCTGAGGGCAACTCTGATTTTATGTGCAGCATTGGAAGAGATGGACTCTCTGGAGGAGGGAGGGAGGGAGGGGGAGAGAGAGAGAGAGAGAGAGAGAGAGAGAGAGAGAGAGAGAGAGAGAGAGAGAGAGAGAGAGAGCAAAGTCTAACTTTCTGCATCTTAGCGAGAGAAAAGAGCAACATCACAACCTCCTTAGTTCACTAGAGAAGATACGAGGTCTGGAAGTAACATCTGGGGGTGGTTGTGAGTAGCAATGTATGCAATGGTTGAAAGCATTAGTCTGAATTTAGTCTGCCTCAGGTCATGAACCTGTCTCAGGTACTAGGCGTATGTCCTTAGTGTATGTCCCTGAGCTACAGTTTATTTGTCCATAAAGTGAAAATAATATTAGATAGACTGCTGTAAAAATTAAAGTAGCTAGACTAATACACGTGATATTATAGGCACTATACAAATGCTTATTCTTATATTAAAATTACTGTTGTTAATAAAATGAAATTGCTATTATTAAATAAATATAAAATTACTGTTATTACAGACCATGAAAGATAGGCAAAATCGAGTTTCTAATCCATTGCTGAGAACAAATAAGTTGTGATTAGAAATAAGGCAATTAATTCTTTCCTAATTAACTTTTAGGAAAGACTGTGTGATACAGGGGAAATGGAACTGGGCTTTAGAGACCAAACACGTGAATTCAAAAAGGCACCCTCCTATCGGTACATCCAGATTGAAGTCCTCTTTTCCCACAGAACAACTTTTTCTCCCATGGGCCCTCTTTCAATCAATAGTACTAACTATGACTTTCCCCTCTCTCTTCCTGAATTCAGCCCTTATAAGATGGCACCTTAGTGAAGACCCTTTGCATATTATTTAACTTGGGCTTTTGCAATAACCTTCCATTTCAGATCTTAACTATGCAAACCATCTGATATTCTGCTGCTGAATTATTTTCTTAAAGCACCATTCCTTATGATTCTCTTTCTCCCCTGCTTGGCAACCTTCTATGCTTCCTCATTTTTTTTAAACAAAATAAAGTCGATCTTTGCAGGGTAATATAGACTTTCATGATATGTGCCCAGGCTAACTCCCCGGCTTTATTATGTACCTTGTTGATCCAACCAAGCTAACCCAAATTAGTCTCCTACTCTACACATTGCTCATGCTCCTTGTTTTCTCTTCCAGTCTTCCCAGCCTTCACCACCCAATAATGTCTTCTATGCAGTTTTTGCTCCTGTTTCTGATTTTCCATAGCTCTAACCTCCTTGAAGATACTGTATACATTCTAGTTGCTCTTACATTATAACAATTGTTATAGGCATATGGCCAGATGTCTTACATCTGCCCCTTGTACCTAAATTGTATAAGGCTAGACTGGATCTTTATCAACTTGATATTCTTTGCACTTTGTAAGTTATTTCCTTAAACTTCATAGGCACTCAAATATGTGATGAATAAATCAGTAAATAAATAAATTAACTGGGTGACCCAGGAAATCTGTCTTTTGGCTTGAATATCCTTATTTACAAAATAATAAAATTAAAGGAGATTATCTAGCTTACTTTTGTTTCCTTTCCGCTTAGAAAGTTTATGATTTTAAGTTATTCCTTATCACGATACAAAGAAAAACAGCAGTGTATTTGAAATAAATACAAAAACTCTTTGTATATAATTACTGTTTCAGTTTCCTCAGCTTCACACTTCTATTATTTTTAATTCCCTGCTAATATGAGCATATGAAGCACAAATGCCATTATTGTTCAAAAATTAATTAATCAGAAAGAAACTTTCCTCAAATAAAGAAATGCATAATGGGATTTTCAGTGGCTAATAGAATCTGTTTGTACCAAGGTTTTTATGCTGTGACAGATTTTCCCAAAGTTTTGGGCTGTTGCTATTTGTTAGGAAGCATGGAGTGTATATTTTTATTTTAGGTAAGTTGATTGATGTTAATGGTTCTCCTTTTTAAATATTTAACATTTTTCCATTTCATATTTTCAGTTTCATTATCAGCTACATGCAGTCTCCCACAGAGATGCACTCGTTCACCATTGCTGCCATGGTCCAGGGCTGATGACGACACCTGACAGTTTCCCATGTTTGTGGTGAGTGTAATGCACACTGCATCTCTGAATACATAGGGGATGTGATGAGTCTGGAGAATAACTGAATCTGTGGAATAGCAACACACTTCCTAAAGGCATTTTCCTGTATTTTCAAAATATGTTATGACAGGGGATGTCACTTTGAGTCATCAGTTAAACAGATAGATGCATGCATTCCAATTTTTTGACTCAGTATGAAAATTTTAGTCCAATGAATGGTTGAATTTAGAAATTTTATAAGCAAAATAATTTCAGTGCTTATCTTGCATCCTGCTTGAGAGAGACAATAAGAATTTCTGTAATGTCTTTGCAACAAGCCTGGTGTTTTGAGGTCATTTTATTGCATGACTTGATGCTTAGACATCTGTGTCTCTCCAGGGGTAGGATATTTTTGTCTTATCATGAAAGGATTGTCATTGATAATCCCAACTCCTTTGGAGGTTGGGATAATTCAACATTCAGCTTTTAATGTTTCTTTGCTTTGCTTTGTGTTATGGAGAAGGGTGCAGCCCAGAGAGCTATGATAGCTAAAAACACAGCTGGTTATTCGAAGAGAGAAGGTTTCAACCCTGACCCCCTAACTCAATGCTGTACTCTTCTACAAATCCTCTAGTCCAGTCAAGTTTTAAAGTTCTTGAGAAAACTGGTTTTGATTTCTGAGTCAGTCAGCAATTTGAGAAATATATAAATATATATTCAGATGAATGATACAAAGTACATAAAACTATTAATAACTGAAAACCATAAGTTGTTTTTAAAACATCCTTTATTATAGTAATGCAAATTCCTTTACAAAATTCTAAAGTAGGTTGGTAATTTGCTGAGAATTTAAAGGTCTCAAAATACCTCACTCAGCTTTAGCTTAGAATCAAAGGAATACTTCAATGATCTTGAGTTTGAAAAATATCAGAAACTATGACTTGTAGATTAGTTCAAAGCAATCATAGGTGAATCATGAGGGATTTGTGTAAAAAGTTAGTATCCAAATATATTTCCCTCTGAAATTCACATAGGTTTCTAAATTCAGTTGTATTAGCATTTTTATAAGTTCTCTCACAGCTCCACAGCTCAGTATCACCTGGAATCATAGCCTCTACCCTAACTTTAATGTTGAGATAGCTGTCATGTCTCACAGCCTTCTGAGATACCCGCTTTCCCTTCATTTGCCCTCTGATTCCCTTCCTGGTGAAAATAGAGATTGTCTAAGATATTTGATTTTTCTCCACCTCTGGTTTTATTAGTCAACTTCAGGTTTGCATTTTCTTCACTCCTTTCTCAAAACCCACTGGCATTGCTGTTGAGTTTTAATGGCTCATTATTGCTAGTTCTCAAAATTAATGCATCATTATTTATTATTCCAGGTAGGTTTGTATGCAAACTCCATTCTATTACCTCTTAATCCCTGCCCCCCAACCCAGTAGATTCCTAGTATATACTAGTGAGATATATGTATATATGTATGTATGTATGTATGTATGTATGTATGTGTGTGTGTGTGTATCACTAGTGCAAGAGCCCAGTAGTGAGCACCCCTACCTACAGAAAGTTATTACTGAGCCATTAATACAAAGTCAAACAAGACCACATCTATCAGAGCTTCAGGGAATTCTACTTCAAAGAGTCCTTGCCAGGATAGTACTGTACCCCACAGATGAGTCCGTTTTTATTTGCTGCAACTCTGGGTACACCAGGATAGCTTGGGAAATTGTGAACAACAGGTATCACCCTTCAGTCCCTTGCCATTCAGCAATGCCCTCAGCAGTATTATATATCTAAATCTTTATCTCTCCACTCAGCAAATGTCATTTCACTTCTGATTCTTTGCCTGAGTCCTTTTATGTAGCTGCTCCATTGGTGTGAACTATGTGTAGTTCTTAGCAACTGAGAAGGTAGATTTGAACAGTGCCATAAAGGTCTCTAACTTTGCTCCAGTCCTTCCCACAAGTCCCCAAGTGCATCTTTTGCCAGCTCATGAGTGATTATTTTGTTACTTTGGAATCATTTGACTCAAGTGTTTTTGTTTTTAATCAATATTTAAGCCTATTATTTTATTGCATGTTAGTATGAATTGTCTATACTTTCAGGAGAGCAAGCTTTGATGATGAGAAGGTGAAGTAAGCTTGAAGAGTCTGGTCCCTTGAGGAAGAATACTTCTTAGGTAGAGAAGAAAGCACTGCTGTGGGAGGGAGCCAGGGGTACCTGAGGCATTGAGAACAAAATGTACTGATCACAACATGACCCACTTGTTGGTTTAGAGAGCTGTTACTAGAACTGTGGTTCTCACCCTGTGTTGTAAATTATCTCAGGGAGGAAAGAAATGTGTAGTCCAACTTCCTTATTAGGTTGGCTGCTTAGTCTTTCAGTATATGATAGTTCAGGTAAAGGAAATCGCTTAGAATATCAGATTCTACAAGATTTGATTCTTTTCATAATCCATGATGAGGGGTAGACACAGTGTCGCCTTGAACAAACTAGCCTCCTGTACTTACATTTCCTCTATAATGGGGAATAATAACCAGATTGTCCTCCCAGGGTGATTGTGAGGATTAAATAAGAAAATATACGGAGAGCATTTAGCACAGTTGGTGGAATAAGGATAGGTATTAATTATATTCAAGTTTAATGTAATCAGTCCTTTATGAATTCATTTCCAAAATAGTTGTTTAACGCCCCCCTAGGTATTATTCCAAACATTTTCAGTGTGTATTTACTATAGTATTTTCTTTATATGTTCATACTCCAATATATGGTAGCTGTTTAGTGAATTTGTGGGTTCCAGTGAATTACTTGCTTTTTCAGAGAATTTATTACCAGTGGCATTTTAATTGGACAATATGTGTTTAGTGTTTCAGCTATTTTGTTTTATCAACTGTTAATCCTACGCTCTTTGATTTAAAAGAGATGAAAACTGGGACAAAAGCACAGACCGAGTTAACAATTGTCCAGCAAAACTTTTCTCTCAACTTTCATATGCAGAATGTCCCAAACATTTTCACAAATGTACTCATCTCCTCCCCTCCCCCACAAATAGCTTTACGAAAGGTATTCTCCAAATGGCTCTTTCTTGACCACTTAGAGGTATTACTTTGTTTGATCAACACTTGCTGTTCTTCCAAATAGGTCAAACTTTATTTACTTAGACCTGGTTTCTGAACCCTCATTAGCCTGTCTGGTATGTATTTCTGAAATAAAGTTATTAGTAAATGTATTTGTAGTAGACACAACTTGGAGTGGTTGCCTTGCTCATAACTTCCCATTTGGTCATGAATATGATGCGCTCCTTGTTCAGGTAATAGACTTCACTTCTGACTGCAAATAACAGGCTAAGCCTCTTCCCAGCCCACACGTGATTGTCGTATCCAAAAGGTTGTAATAATATCCAAACCAGATCTACCTTGCTTGGAAATTTTGCAAACATGAGAAAGGACTCTTATTTTTATTTTTAAATTTATCTTGTCAATAGTAACAATAAGTTAGCTTGGAGCTGCCTCAAGTCATTCTTGCAGATCCCTAATGACAGCTGGACCAAGAGAGCAGAGATGACATTTATAGAGGAAGAGAGAGCATCTGGATGGCATTTGAGTCCTTGGATCCACTATGTGAAGCCAGATCCTATACTTGTCTTTTCACCCTGAAAAATGTTCTGTTTGGGCTTAAGCTTGACTGAGTACCAACATTTTAAAAATTATTATTGTCAACTGAGAATATTTTTTTATTGATTTTAGAGAGAGAGGAAGGCAGAGGGAGAGAGAAACATTCATGTGAGAGAGATTGGTTGCCTCCTGTATGTACCCTGACTGGGGATCGAACCCGCAGCCTGGATATGTGCCCTGACCGGGAATCAAACCTGTGACCTTTCAGTGTATGGAATGATGCTCCAACCAACTGAGCCACACCAGCCAGGGTGAGTACCACCTTTTGGGATGGGGTAAAACTGATCTTGGCAGTGGACCATAAGAGATTTTACATAGCTGATCTTTTGGTTTACTGGGACATCTTCGCTTTTATTTAACCTTAAGCAACTGAGCCAAAACAGTCCTGATCTTTTCATCCTAGTATATTCCCCAAGACCTGCTTTCCACAGCACTGTATAGCTGCTTCTTATAATCTTTGACACAGACCCAGAACAGCTGAAAATGAATTTTCCCTCCGCTTAACCTTCATCCAGGAAGTGTAATTCTTTATCACTACCTTAGTTCTTTATCTAATTTTCTTCTGTTATCATTTGTCCTGCTACCAGCTCTAATGAAGAAGTGAGTTTCAGTTTTCCTTGCCTTTTCCACATCTAGAATTCTTCAGTCAATAGGAAACTCCACCTCGCCTCATTCTCTGGTCGCCAGCGACCCCAGACTTCCATTATTAGTAGCCATATTCAAAGGTGTGCTTCTCTTTGATGCTTTAGATCCACTAGGCCTGAACACATTTTAAACACTGAATAACTGGTAACTGTAATTCTTACTACCATAATTGTGGTGTTCACCATCTTACAACTGCTAAGACACTGGATAAACTGACATCTGTTACCTCATAGGTAACCAGGTTCCATTCTTTCTACTAACTTGATTGGTGGGGTGGGTGTTTCTTTTCTTCCTGTCCATACCATATGTGTCTTATTTGAAATAGTTCACTTGCTCCAGAAGGATTACCTTTCTTCACACGAGAGGACCTTCTTTGGACAAGAGTACTGGTATATGAGTTAAGACTATATCCTACTGAAACATCCAAACAAGGTCTCACAGCTCCACAGCTGTTATATCTATAATAATTAGGCAAAATCATTTTCTTGTCAGGTCACTAAAAACAAAAATGTAGACTATAACCACAGATGCTAGTAATAAGCCTATAAATACATTCTCATGTGTGTTATGCTCTTGACAGAAAGTTACAATCAGCTGTGATGTTTCTCCTTGGAAACATTTCTCATGTTCCAGAATGATTCTATTATTATTGCTTTTTGAAATAAGTGGCATATTTGGAAGAACAGGCAATTGGTGGGGGAAAAAAATGTCCTTACCCTAGTGGTTAAGAAACTTTGAAGAAGAGTTTTCAGCTGCTTTGAAGCATTTGTTTTTTCTTGCTGATAGCTTGTAAGTAACTCAAGTTGTAATTTCCACTGGTGCTATGGCCTAGCTACTGCTTTAGCATGAAGGAGAAAAAATCAAACTGTTTATACTAGTCATCTATCAAAATAACTAGATCCAACTGTCCAAAGGGGAAGCAGAAGAGACCAAGAAGAAGTGATTTTGCCGTCAATTATACTGTGTTTTATCCGAAGTAATTATATATTAGGAAGAACTGTGCTAGATGTTAGATTCTCTTTCTGCCAGGCATTCTTCATCCCTGCCTTTCTAAGCCTTTCTTCCCACTCACCCCTAATGGTGAAAAGTAGGTATTGGATATGTGAATTGCCTTAACAGTCATTGCCTCTGTCTATTGAGTTGAGTGAGTTAGCTGTGGTGTGAATTTAGGAAGAAAAAAAGCATTACTTTTAGCAGTAGTATATCAAAGTAAAAATAATGAAGAGAAGAATGTGCTACTGGAGTCAGTCTGAGGGACAACCAAGATGCCTCAAGTGGTAAGATATTTTTGTATTACCAATTGGTTTTTGAACCAACTCATCCCAGTCTTTCTTAGCACACCATTACATTTGAATCAAATTCAGCAAGCTTTAAATCAGACACTTTAAACCATACTAGGTCCATTTGTCTTTTTAAAAATAAGCAAATGAGGAAATATCAATTTGTAGATTCTCCCTCTTCCTTCCAACCCCAGGCCCAGGGAATATATCTTTTTAGGGCAGGTTTTCTTTCCTCTAGTGGATTTTTCTTTCAGTGCAGGTGTTGTTTAAGACTCTGTGGATCGTCTCTTCTGTCCTGAGGGTGGGGATAGGGTTGAATTTTAAATCATCACGGTACAATATACATATAAAGCATTACTAGTATGTGAAGAGGGCTCAGGCCTGTCATTATGCCTTCCCTTTGCTGCTGTTCACCTTGGTAGGGCTAGTGTCTCCTGGGTCTATTGCTCTCAATTTGGTTACCTTGAAGTTAGGGCAGGGGGGCTTATCTTTAGTTGGCTTATTTTATCCTAATGTCTGTTCACAATTTGTTTATGAAAAGACTTAAAACAATTTTGTAGCCTTTGCAGTCATGTTTCTCAGGTGCTCTGATCAACATGTTGTATTACAGTAAATGACTCGATAATTTGAATAGTTTTATTTGCTTTAAATTATAGTGTGTATATATACATACTTGAAGGGACACTCCTTAGTCTGAGCCCCTCAAGTAAGAATTATTATTGTCTAATGAAACTTAAAAATATGAACAAATGTACAGATATTTCTTAGGTATTCTGACTTAGACTTCTGGGAAGCTGACTTACTAGCTAAAATAGAAGATACTTTTTTCCCTGGCCAGTGTGGCTCAGTTGGTTGAGCATCATCCCATGCACCAAGAGGTCACTGGTTCAATTCCTGGTCAGGGCTTGATCCCCAATAGCGGATGTGCAGAAGGCAGCTCTTTCTCTCTCCCTCTCCCTTCCTCTCTCTCTTAAATCAATAAAAACATGTACATTTTTTAAAAAGAGAAAACACTTTTCTTTCTAGTTGACCAAATGTTGGCATAAATGCAACTGGTTGATTCTTACATTATGGGAAGTTATAACAACTTCAGCAAGTTGTAATAGCTTCCTGTAGCTCCTATAACAAATTGCCATACATTTGTGGCTTGAAACAACAGAAATGTATTCCCTCATAGTTCTGGAGACAGGAAGTATGATATTGGTTTCATGGAGAGGGCCAGATCAAGGCTGCATTTCTTTATGAGGCATTTCCTCCAAGGGCAGAGTCTGTATCTTGCCTCTTCCAGCGTCTGGTGGTCACCGCCATTTCTTGGCTTGTGGTCGCATCATTCCAGTTTGCCTCTATGGTCACATTGCCTTCTCCTCTTCCATCTGCAGTAAAATCTTCCTCTGCTTCTCTCTTATAAGGATTCATGAGATTGCATTTATTGTCTACCCTGATAATCAAAGATAATTTCCCCATCTCAAGATCTTTATCTTGTTCACATCTGCAAAGCCCTTTTTTGGGTCATATAACATTCACAATTTTTAGGGATTAGAATGCAGTTATCTTTTATTAACATTATTCAAGCATATTTTAATAATTATCTCTTATTAAATATCTTTTATTAGTTAACTTTATTCAAGTATTACCAGGATGTTTAATAGATAAATATCATGATGTAAATGACTAACAATAGTTCTTTTCGGGAATTAGCAATATTCTTCACTAAGAATATTGAGAATCTAAAGTGACAAATTTGGTGACAATTTGGTCTGAGTTAGAATGTTACAAAACACAAAAATAAAACTTGCAGACTTTGTGTTGATTTAGGGTTGTTAGGAATTGTGCGTTAGCATTTGTGTAAATTTTAGATTAGATTTTTGTAACCATTGCTGTCCAGAACTTTGGATGTTTTCTAGAATATAGAGCTTGTCTACTATATCATTATTTTCTGGTCTGAAGATATTATTGAGATGAGAAGTTTAAAATGGACTTTTTTCCTCATTAATACATGGATTATATGTGCATTTGCATGATGGAAGCTATGAAAGAAACTGCACTAAAATTATGTGTGTTTTTTCTTCCACATTAAGAAACTTACCTTTCATCATTATATAAGGGAACAGATCCCTTAGCTTTTTTATTGATCCTAGGTCCCTCTTTTCAGATAACTAGACCCAGAATCTGAAACCCAGTGGTAATCGTTGGGTTCCTACGTAAAACTAAAACTCCCTCCCTGACCTCAGCTGTTCTTTATTTTATTTTTCTTCATTACATGTTCCTTAATTCTGAGGCGTTGTGTTATGATTAGATTCTTATAGTCCTGAGTTGCTCTCACCATTGTGTTAATGCTGACCACAGCCCAGTGGCTGGCTTCCTGTTGTCTGTCTACAGATATTGATGGTCATTGATTGCTTCCCACCTGTCTTTCTGCCCTGCCTACCCCAGGCGTCTTGTGATCTGATTATGCTTCTTGACTCCAGACTACAATTATGGCAGAGTAAAAATTAATAATGTGAATAAACCTAAACATTATGGTTAGCAGCTTGAAAAGTCTTTTTTTCCCTTAGCTGAGTTATGATAATGAAAAATTCAGGCTGCAGTATTCTAGGTTATTGGTATTCTAAATGTAGAATACAGGAAACATAATGATTTTATTAACCTGTGTTTTGAAAAGATTGACTCACAGACATTGATTCATTTATTTAACCAACGACAATATTCTATTTGCCAGGACCTTTGCCAGGTGATGGGGATAAAATGATAAACAGAAACAGGCTTGCTTTGTGTTCTCTTAGGGCTTGCATGCTAGTTGGGGGAGTCAGATATTAAATTAGTCATAAAAATTGCAAATTGCAGTTAGAGTAATGAAAGACCTATTTTAGGAAAAGTTAGAGCATGTAAATTTTACTCAGTTTTGTTGAAGGGAGGCATTCAAAGAAGGTTTGCCCTTAGAAGCAGTATCTTTATGAGAATTTAAAGAATGAAGAAATTAGAAGGTTAGGTGGAGGGGATGAGGACAGAGCATTCCATACAATGAGCATATGTGCAAATGTCCTGAGGTAAGAGGGAGGATGGTATGTTGAAGAGACCAAAATAAGACCAATGAAGCTTAAATAAGAAGTCATTCGACTGCAGTAATATTGGTGGGGTAGGTATGTATCAGATTATCTCTTTTTAGGCCTTTTAAATATTTGGTTTTGCCAGAAAATCATAGAAAACTATTGGATACCTTAAGCGTAAGTATGGTGTGATCAGGTTTATGTTTTAAAATGGGTACTCTGGGTAGAGATGAGTTTGTAGGAAAGCAAGAATAGATGTCTATATGACTACTGTAAAAGTAGAGATGAAAAATAGCTAATTCTATTTTTCCATATTCTTTGATTTTTTTTCCTGGTTTTCAGCATTGTGCTTGGATCAGTATGTATTCATTTAAAGAACAATATATAAATCTAGCTATGACTTGGTGTGGGAGGAAAACTTGAACCACCTATGCTGTGTCTTCGGTGTCTCTGTTGTTTGTCCCTGATGCCCATACTCAATTTGAAAAACTCAAAAGGTCCATAGCATCATGAAAATACAGAAATTAGAATGTCCTAAATATAACAGATTGTTCATCTGTTTATTAAGACAGAAGTTAGAGAAGTTCTAGGACAGTCATTCCCTATTTCAATCCTTGTGGACCAGAAAATGATTAAGCAAAATTTAAGGTCTGATTAAGACAGCAAAGGGTATAGAGATTTCTGAGGGTCTTGGTAATTATGCAATAGAAATTTCATCCAAATTGGCAGAAAATTAGTCTTTGAAAGATAAGAAGATGATAACTAGGTCAGTTGACAATATGGTGTGAATATTTTGTCTGAGCTTTAGAAGAGGTCATTCTAACTGCTTCATTAAGACTCAAATAGACTCAAATATTCTATTAAAATAAAGATATTCTAAATATGTCAGGCTTCAGAAAAGGAAATACAGGGATTACAAGGACATATTCTAAATTGCAAGTGCTTGATGTCTATCCAGGCATTGAATTAATAGCTGCAAAACTATGAAGTAAATATTTCTGCTGAAAATTCTCTTTAATCTGTCTCAAAAGTATATAAAATATTCTGAGTTAAAATAAAGTCAAGGCTTTGAAGCTATGAAAATGCTCTCAGTTGACTTTGTGAGTTGGGCTCAATGAGGTCTGGGTGCCTCAGTTGAAAGTGCTAGTAAGTAACCTGTCCTGCTCCATGAAGGGCAGAGTTGAGGCAGCAAGGACCTGCCTTGATTGGCTTCTATAGGAAGGACTCGTATTTGCATCCCCCCCCCCCCACTCTTTTTTGATTTTCAGAGATCAGATCCAGAGCCTGACAAATTTATTTATCTGAAGAAGTAGAATCTAGGTTCTAGAAGAAAAGATTGAAAACACGACCTTAAGGAGGTCTTTCAGATTGTTTATTATCTTTAGCCAGTCCTATCACAGGCAGAAAGAGAAGAATGAAAAATTTCCATAGAGTATTATGCCAATAATGCAAATATAACATAGATTCTCCAAAGTTAGGTATACAATTTTAGGAGAAAACATTATTTTGAAATTCACCACTAGAACATTGTTATAAACTTTGGTAGAAATTGTCTAATCCATTAAAACATTTACAACATTATTCCCCCTTTTGAGAGCCATGTATAAATATTAATGACATATTGTATGAGTTTTTCTTATATTTGGGTAAAGTTTATTTTGGGGAAATATTAACTTTTAAAATAAATTCTGTAAAAGTTAGTGACTGGAGGGAATAAATCTAATGTATACATTGAATAGAATATCCTAGTGTTTTCTTTATTTGCTTAAATAGGGTAAAATCAGGTGATTTAAAAAAAATGCAATTTGTATGAAAATACAGTTCCCAGACAGTCAGCAGCTCATCCACAGGATAAAAATTGTCATAAATCCAAAAAAAAATTCAGTCTTGCATTCATGTGACTATCAAAATGAAATCTTTTTCAGCAAGCATGATAGAAAACTTATTATTATACATTTTGGGTTTTTAAAGATTCTTATTTTGTTTTAGAAACATGCTACTATTTATATTAAACTATTTTGGGTTTTAATATCAATATTGTCATTAGCAAAAAAGTATACCAAGTTATATAAGCATAAACAAACCAAGCTATATTTGAGCAGCACTTCAGAGGAAGTTTCTCAAGAAGTCACTTAAATAATTTAAAATTTATTTATTTTTCTCTGATATTCTGATATGCTACATATAGATATAAGAGTTTGATAAACTTTGGGTGATCGTTTTTGAAGGAATCACAAAGTTAAATCTTAATCCCTTAATTTCTAAGTGCCTCAAAATATTTCCCTTGTGATCATCAGGTTTACCTCTTTTTTGTGTGGATTCTTCTAGAGAAACTCTTCTAAGAATTTCTATCTGCTCCATATGCAAGTATCTGCTGATGATGGTATTTTGAAAGACCACTTTACAGATATTTGGGGGCATCTGCCTCCCTAAAATTCTCCTTTTTGAAAAGTCTCCTCTATGTGATTGAACACATGCAGTTATTTTTATATCCCATGGTCCCCACGCTCTGAACTAAGGCTCAGCTTAATAAAAATCTCTTTCCTATGACTTGAATTTTTGAGCCAATAGTGAGTTGCAGTCTTCATTGGATGAGTTTTTAATTTTGGAGAAACTCTGATTCATAATCTCCTCAGAAAGAGGGAAACCTGATTTTCAGAGAGACGGAATGGACAGATTATACAGAGAAGCAAACTCAAATGCATGAAGTCTCCTAAAGTCAAAGAGACTAATCTTATTTCATGACAATGTTACATGGGACCCAGCTACCCATGAGACCTTCATGAGACCCAATTATCCATGAGTTCCACAAACTATTCCTGTGTCCTGATAACAAAATTCCCATTGTTTAAGGAGCTTGAATGAATTTCTGCTGTTTGCAACTGAAGAACTTCTACTAAGGTGGAAATTCAAGTCTATGGCCTTGTGTAGGGAAGAAAAGATGTGGCCATGGTGGTGGAATTTTTCCCTGTGAAATTGTACAAGGCTGAGTTTATAGGCATACCTTGTTGCATTGTGTTTCACTTTATTGTGCTTCACAGATGTTGCAGTTTTTATAAATTGAAGATAAAGCTCTCTACCAGCAAAGATTATGACTCCCTTTATTGCTAGACTTGATTTATTGCAGTACTCGGGAACTGAACCTGAAATATCCCAGGGGTACACCTGTACACACCTTTCAGAAGCATCTGAAATAATTAGTGGCAAAAAGTAAAAGGAGGATGTGTGAGCAATTTTAGGAATCCCTGACCACTAACAACAAAAAAATATGAAACATGTATTTCATAGTCCTGCAAAGCTTTGTCAACATCCTTGAAGAAGAATTTATGGAAAGAATTTATAAAGCACAAAAAGAGTAAATTATACAGGGATGCCCAAGAGTGATTTTTACAACCAGGGATTTTGCCTTTAATGTACTAGTAAAAGCTTACTTGTTCATGTAAGCTGTGACTCCATTGTACATCTTATGAGAGAGAATTTAAGTAATTTTCCTAAAGTCACAGTAGATATATGTCAGCGCCAAGATCAATCCCAGGACACATGTTCTCAACTGCTTTGCTGTTCTGCCTCCTGAGGTGATCCTAAAATTTGGAGGGTTGCCAAGCTTAACCACTCCGGGAAGTACATTTTTCAAATAGTGAAATCTACAAAAGAAGGAATAAAGGAGGCTTCTGATAGCTCTTATCTACATCCCTTGCTCCTTCTAGGTATTCATCCCCTACCAGACTCTGCCCCTCCCCAGGCCCAAGACCACGAGAGAGCAATATACTTGGATAATACCATTATTTAGTAGCATGTAACTACCAACCACCCACCTTTACTGCCCCTGCCTGAACTTTTCTCATGATTCTGTAGAACTAGGAGTTGTATTTGAAAGCAAGGTAGCGACATTGAGAACCTTCGAAAGAAAGGAGGCTTTAACATAAGATGTTTGCTTCTTTATAAATTGTTAAGCTATTGCTGTGGGTGAATGGGCACCTTTGCCAGCTATCACAATTAAAAATTCGGCTCTAAAGACCTAATAGTTATTATGATTCCAGTATAATTTTATTTTAAAAGTATTTAGGTGGTTATCTATAGTTGACAATGACAAAAGAGCACAGCTTAAGGCTCTTTTCATATGCATTGATCCATGCTAAAAAGACCAAGATAGCTCTTACTGCAATATGTTGTGAGTCTGAGAGACAATGGACAAATATATGATGAGTCAGTTACCTGAATGTAGTAAAATACAACATTAGTCTCTTTTTTGATGAATGTGAGAATAAACACTATGGCTACTATAATAACTAAAAACACCTCTGATAAAATGACTATAATTTTCTTCACTTATAGAAATTCCATGCCACATGATTTGGGGTTATTCTTGTAGTGCTGGAGAGTGGTTTAGATGGAGAGATAACAAGCAAGTTTTGTAAGTTATTATTGCTTCCGTGAGTCTAGCAGGAAAAAGGAACAACATTAGGAAAAATTGATAGTGAAGGGATGAGGGAGATAAAAAGAGATGGACTGGGAAGAATTTAATGACTCTTTGTGGCTTTACATCTGTCACAGTTTTTGTGCTACATTAAAGGTTCATTATTTTCACATTTTGTGTTTTCATATTTTTCCATCCCCTTCTTTCTGCTAAATTTACCAAGTAATACAATGTAGATAATGGAGAGCTATTCTGCAAATGTCATTGAATCTGTTACTGGAAATGAATAAAAGGTTTCACTGATGCATTTCCTTCAAAATATATTTTCAATTAGTAGTAGAGGGTTTGTATATAAAATATGCTCTTTAAAAATTACATTAAAAATAGACCATTGTATGAAAAAAAGAGAGAGCCTTACATCATCAATATTTGTATTTTTGTTCAGTTTTAGTGGGTCAAATGGTTGTGTCCATCAGCTTTTACACACTTTATTTTCTTGTAATATTTGGTGCTTACCTAGAAATGTATTTTACCTCAGCTCCTTGACTTTTCACCTGCCAGAGGATACATTTTAAAAGTAATTTCTGTTAACTTCATCAATGAGTTAAAGATGTTTTATGTGTGAATATCTGAGGGCATTGATAGAAATGATTTTCATAGCGCTAATAGCATAATTATTACTTTGGTTTTTTTCTTCATTCAGAGTAAAGAAAGAAACCATGATTCTATTCTGTCTCCATGATCAAATTACCAGGAAACCTCTTGTAAGAACTTGTATTTTTGGTGTTTTAGTTGGCAGAGTGGAAGTGAAAAGATTTTAATAGCTCGCCCTAGGCATGCGTGCTCCATGGATAAAGGAGGAGGGCTATAACTCAAGATACCACTACGTTAGCTAAACATTGAACTGCAGAAAGACACAGGGGGGGGGCAAGGTCTCTGTCTTCATCCACCACATATTATTTTCACTCCCTATATTGCCCGGTATACACTAATGCTTAGCCTTAGAAGTCATGTAGGATTGTCTTCAGCTGAATATAGTCTGTTTTATGCATGCTCATTTTCTCCTCCTGTCTGCCATGGGGAATATGCTTGTTCAAGGCCTGTGAAATGTGTTGATGAACACCACACGATTTGCATTTTACTCTGTTTGCTTGTCTTCATGCAAAAAATAAATATCTAAAATAGCACCAACCACACAGTGTGCATGTTGTTATGGTTGCTGCCAAAAGTGGAAGAATTCCCCTAATTCCACTGCTATTTGTATCACGAATTAGATAGCATCTCTTCTCTACTGATCCATTTGTTGTGGCATGAGAGATGGAGAGATAGTCTCATGGAGCTAAATGTTGGAAAAGTTATTCTGATTGGAAATTGAACTTTTTTTCTCATCAGAAAATATTGTTGAATTCATACTATCACTTTTTAGTATATTGCAATTGGGGGTGTCTTAATTTGGAGCTCATTCTCTCATTTTTGGGACTGCAATAATATTTTGTAATAAACAATGTTAATTGTTAGCACCCTCTACCTCCATTGAGAAAAACTTGCACTTGCTGAATTCATGATTATGGGTGAGTTAAAGAACAATTAAGAGTAGGAATACTTTCATGACATCTGTTTGGAGTTTCATGATACATGAAGTGTGGAAGAATGTTTTATAATATCCTGACAGTTTTCTGAATTCATATACAAAATCTGATTTAGTAAACATTTTAACATGTCTTTGTGGCACTTAAGTTCTGTGCAGGATAATAAAACCATGGCCGGAGCTGCCAGGGTTATAGTGTATGCCCTCTGGCTACCATCTTTATGTACAATGGTTATAATCATATGTACCTATGTACTTGGCCTCGAACTTTCTAGGCAGCTCTTGTAAAATATAAAGAGATGTAGTCTTGAAGATGGAGAACCTGGGTTCAAATCCAGGCTCCAACTCTTTGCAGCTTTATGGTTTTGAGTAAATCAATTTTATTTCTTGAGCCCAATTTTCTCCTATGTCACAAACAGATAAACATGCTAATCTTAGGATTGTGTGAGATAGTGCATTTTTGAAAAGCACTTGTAAACTCTAGAGAGTTTTCCAAATGTAAAATATTGGAATTATTATAAAACGTGTAGGCAGTTATTATTATGGAGCAAATGAAAAGCACTTTCAAT
The DNA here is from genome assembly GCF_951640355.1 of Cnephaeus nilssonii. Taxonomy (NCBI): domain Eukaryota; kingdom Metazoa; phylum Chordata; class Mammalia; order Chiroptera; family Vespertilionidae; genus Cnephaeus; species Cnephaeus nilssonii. The sequence goes on along the minus strand of NC_137080.1, from coordinate 72,335,158 downwards.
AAAAATGTCATGCCAGCAGAGACCTTGCCAGAATGTCTTACCCAGGGCTCCCTTGGACGCTGGCCTCAGATCCTTGATTGGCAGTAGCATGCTTGCAGCACTACATGGCCCTGCTTCAGTGCTCCCACTGTGTTTTCACACAGCTTGCTCGTTGTTAATTAAACTGAGCCACGAGTGTCAGCATTTATTAGGCTGGACTCTGGACAAGCATGGAACTGTGAAAGCAAAAAAAGAATTTAAAATGTGTGAAAGGTTATTGAAATGCATAGGCTTTGAGGTTTACATACCCTGCCTTCTTGTATATTATAATTTAAAATAGGGATCCATACCCAAACAAGGAAAATGCAAAAGAAATGTCCAGCTATGCGAATGCTAATGGGTGTGTGGGTCTTCGGTGTCATTGAAGCATTTAGATTTTTATTCCCAAGAGGGCTGCAGCCTTCACTCAGCTGGAACAAGTGGAAGTGAATCTCAGAGATAATAACAACGTTATAGCCAGAATGTCTAGAGTCATTTTCACCTGGATGATGTGTTTTACTTTATACACCTTTAAAATGGAAAGGAAAAAAAGTCATGTTCCTTTTCTTTTTTTTATAATTGAGTAGCATAGCTTACATCTTGAAAAGCTATTGACAGACTCCCACTTCTTTGATATATTTAACCAGGAGGGGCTCTTGATGATGAGCTATCATTTGCAGATACTTTTAAAGGCAGGAGTTAATGGAAGTGAGAATAAAAGGAGAAACTATTTCTATCTTTTACTATGCCTTCCAGTTAAAAGATTTTTAGCCTTGTCTGAAGTGAACCTGCCTTATTCACCTGCCTGGTGATTATCGATGAATACTGACTTACATCTTCACCACACCGACATTAAAGTGTACTGGTTCTTCTTTATCTTCACAAACAGTTCCTTTTTTTGAGTCATTAAAGTCAGATCTAAAAGGGTTTTCTCCGACTTTTCTTTAAGTGAGAGCACAGTCCATTTTCAGGAGTCTATAGAAATGAATTGTACTTTGGTGCTTCTTTAATACCAAAAGAGGGCGGGGGAGGAGAATTTCCTTGGAATTAGAGAGAAATGTACCCACATTTACCAAACATTTAAATAGAACCAATTTTGTTTAAACAGATTAAGACTAGTCAGGGACACAAAAGCATATTCCAGTGTGTCTGCAGGACAGCCAGGGAATTCTGTGTATATTACCATGTGAAGGTATTACTATCAGCTACACATTTTTGCCTGTCAGCAAACCCAATTTGTACAAATTTTCATGCTCATTTTTCAGAAGTTTTGTTGAGTATACAAAGGGCATTTTAAAAAATATTAGATTGCAGCTTACTGCAAGTAAAAAATAACAAATGAATTGGTAAACACTGAATGACATTGAAAATAATCTCCTTTAAACCATAGAAACAAGCACTACATAATTATTTTACAATTTTTGCTTAATTTCATCATAAATTAATTTGAGGCAATACTCTCACATTGAGTTTCCTGCCTTACATAGGCCAGACATGAGGTCAATGATTTTCAATGTTTCTAATTTTCCAAGTGGTTAAAATTTCATTTTTCATTATAATAATTTTTAGCTACTCAGCCTATTTAAAAAAACGAAAGAGAGAAATAAAATGTATTGTGTGAAGAGACATTCATTAATGGGCAAGTATATGGGTATTAGAAAAGTCTGTCTGAGTCACAAGGCAGGGATGGCATTTAGTATCCGAACCCGCTTCCAGACTAAATTAGCAAAGGCTGCAGTGAAGTTAAAGCCTGCTGGTTGCAAAATTGGAAATTGGTTTCCTGGGGCTCTCTGTAAACTCATTACTTTACTCAATCATGGTTCATTAGCAAGTTAACAGAGAGAAGACCAGTGCACGTTGGGATATATGTGGAGCCAATCCTTCCATCTCCTTAAGCATCACTTAAAACTTGAATGTCATAGCAGATCAGACATTGCACCCAGCTGCATTTTCATACAATGCTGTACATGACTAGCCCCCAGGTCATATCTACTTAACCTCTAAATATTGTTAGGTGTTTTGGTTTTATCATGAATTTCACAGGGCAGCAAATGTTTTAATTCAAAGCGACTCTGATGAAACAAAAAAAAATCTCAAAAGGCATCTGGAAAAAAAACAACTTGAAGAAACTCAGTTAAGAGATTCGACTAAAGTAGATTTAATGGTTCCCATTAACTTGATTCACTGGAGGGGAAAAATCTATAGGGATTTTAGGGCATTTAAATGTGTTTCTGAAAATGGTTGACAAACTGTAGCCTTGGCTCATGAAATAGTTTTGCTCAACCTAAGTAAATGACTTTGACACTCAGACCAAAACAATTCATTTTGTGCAATTCATGTTACAAGAAAATATTTTGGTAGTCTTGTGACTCATGGAAAACACTAACTAGGGAATGCACATAACTCCTTAGGACCTTTAGAAGTTATAGTCTATTTCTATTTTGGTCCAATAAGTGTTTGTTTATATTTCTCAAATGATCTGTTATTAGTTGCAGTCTGAACTGCCCTTTAGTTAAATCTTATGTGTATTCATACTCTAAGAGTGGTTCATATTTAGGGAACAGGCCTAATTATCAGGTGAAATAAAGTGGGGTAAATGTTCAGTTTAAGAAGGATTGGCTTAGAGGATCCTAAAGATTCCACCAATAAGTATGAGAATTCAATAAAGTAGCAGGCTATGAAATATTCAGAAATTGGTTACATTTTTTATACACCAATAAGAACTATCAGAAAGGGAAACTAAGAAAACAATCCCATTTACAATTACAAAAGAAAGAAAGAAAGAAAAGAAAAGGAAAGGAAAGAAAAGAAATACCAGGAATAAATTTAACCAAGGAGGTAAAAGTCCTTATTGGGAAAATTATAAGATATTGAAGAAAGAAATTGAAGAAGTAACAAATAAATGGAGCTATATGCTGTGCTTGTGGATAAAAGGAGTTAACATTGTTAAAATGTTCATACTACCCAAGGTACTATAAAGATTCAATACAATTCTTGTCAAAATACCAGTGGTGTTTTTCACAGAACTAGAACAAATAATTCTAAAATGTATATGGAACCACAAAAGTTTCTGAATACCCACAGCAAACTTGAGAAAGAAGAACAAAGTTGGAGGTATCATGCTATGTAATATCAAACTATACTACAGAGCTATAGTAATCAAAACAGTATAGCACTGGCATAAAAACTGACACATAGATCAATAGAACAGAATAGAGAGCTCAGCAATAAACCCATACCTATATGGTGAATTAATCTATGACAAAGGAGGCAAGAACATACAATGGGGTAAAGACAGTCTATTCAATAGATGGTGTTGGGAAAATTGAAAATGGTGGGGGGTGGGGATGAAACAACCATCTTCTTACATCATATACAAGAATAAATTCAAAATGGATTAAAGATTTAAATGTAAGACTTGAAACCATAAAACCTCTAGAAGAAAACATAGGCAGTAAACTCTGACATTTCTCATAGCAATATTTTTTTTCTGATCTCTCTCCTTGGACAAGGAAACAAAGAGAAAGAAACAAATGGGACTGCATTAAACTAAAATGTTTTTGCACAGCAAAGGAAATCACAACAAAACAATACGATAGTCTACTCAATGGGAAAATATATTTTCCAGTGATACATCCAATAAAGGGTTAATATCCAAAATTTATAAATGCAGTCAAACCTTGATTCTCGAAAGACTCTGATCTCGAACAATTCAATTCTTGACCAAGTTGTTCATGGAAAAAATGTCTCGGTTGTTAAACAAAACTTCAATTCTCAGCCTGACAACCCTTTCATGCTGATACAACAGCACAACAAAAAGTGTCTCTCAGGACACAAATAAAGGAGAGAACGCAAGTCATTTTACCACTAAACCTTAAGTTGTTAAATTCTATCCTTTAAAATAAAGGGTTTTATATATTTTGTTCATTTTCTTTTCAGTTCTAGGTTTCTTATATTTATTTAACAACTTCTTGGTCAGCCCTCCATCTATCATTTTCTCATATAAAAGTAGATTTTTATGCAGTGCAGACTACTTACTGACAGGTGAGAACCCTGCCATATGATCATAACACTTTAGTGCTGCCTGGGAGATCCAAGTGTATCGATTGAAATGAGAGGGTCACTATGATTTTTAAATCCTCAGTAAAGTTTGACTCAATAATAGGTGGTTGATTTATATGTTTATTTATATTTAGGCTATATAATTTCATTGTTATTTATGCTTTCTTGATACCAATAAATGGATGAAACAGGTCCCTTTGTAGAAGCTTATTCTGTAGAGAAACCCTTTTGTAAGGTAAAAGTCACTCCATTCTTGGCTTCCAGAAAATTTGACTGATTCTGGTTGAAATTATAGAGAGCAGATCTGGTGCAGAAGCTGTCCATGTTTGGAAGCTGTTTAGGAATCTGAGAGTCTGTGGATCAATCTGGGCTGTCAGGCCTCTTCTGATTCATGCCAAGAGGGACATATGGGTGCTCTACTGTGATGGCCTCAATTTAGCCCAGTTCTAGGACAATGATTCAGATTCAGAAGAGACAGAGGTTTGAACTGGCCTCAAGACCTGCATTGCTGGAGGTATTTGCTTATTTTGTTAGGCCTTAACTCTAAGAAAGATGTCCTTTTCCTTTTTTGCATTCTTATCAGTAAACTAGAGGCCCGGTGCATGAATTCGTGCACCAGTGGGGTCTCCGGCCTGGCTTGTGGGATCGGGCCAAAACTGGCTCTCCAACCTGAGGGGTCCCAGATTGCAAGAGGGTGCAGGCCAGGCTGAGGGATCCCACTGGTGCACGATCAGGGCCAGGGAGGGACGCAGGAGGTTGGCCAGCCAGGGAGGGACCGCGGGAGGGCTCCAGGGCATGTCCGGCCCATCTCGCTCATTTTAGATTGGCTGGACCCCAGCAGCTAGCTAACCTAGTGGTCGGAGCATCTGCCCCTGGTGGTCAGTGCACATGATAGTGACTGGTTGACTCTCTTCCCCCTGGTGGTCAGTGCATATCATAGCAAGCAGTTGATCGACCTTAGCATATCATTAGCATATCACGCTTTGATTGGTTGAACGGCTGACGGGTCAACTAGACACTTAGCATATTAGGCTTTTGTTATATAGGATTACTTCTTATTTTCAACTGTCCTTTATTTTCTTTCACACTCTCTTTCCCTGGGGTAATTCAACACCATGGTAGTATGACTTGAAAATATTTCCAAGTAGTAAAAAATAAAACCCAAAACTGTTATGTATTAAAAAAACTTTCCTGCCGAAACCGGTTTGGCTCAGTGGATAGAGTGTCAGCCTGTGGACTCAAGGGTCCCAGGTTCGATTCCGGTCAAGGGCATGTACCTTGGTTGCGGGCACATCCCCAGTAGGGGTGTGCAAGAGGCAGCTGATCAATGTTTCTAACTCTCTATCCCTCTCTCTTCCGCTCTGTAAAAAATCAATAAAATATATTAAAAAAAAAAACACAAAACAAAAAACTTTCCTGAATAAATAAGGCTGACTTTTAAAAGTTTATGCCATTGGCACTATTGTTTTAGTCATAAACTCTTAGTAAGCAAGGGTGGTATAAGCTTTGATTAACTTATGTCCAATGCCATGTGATTAAACCTTAATATAATTTGTTAACATAAAAACATTCAAACCTTTAAAGAATTTTTGTGAGTTTATTTGAGCCAAACTATTGATAATTGCCGGGAAGCAGAACCTCAACAAATTGAGATAATGCTCTGGAGAATGGCAGGTTACATCTACACTTACACATTGCAATCAAAGGAGGGGATGTACGTTGGTTACATGAAATCCACTGGTAATAGACTAGAGAGGCAGGAGAAAGCAAAGTGGGGAAACCCCTGGGATTGGATAAAAAGTAAAATGATAGACACATACTTAGGTGGATACAGGAACAATTAACATGATAACAATGGAGGAATTTGTGGTATGTGTCCTGGTGTCCAGGCACATTAGATTGTGCCCCAAAAGGTTCAGAAAAAGGGAAGTTACAAGTTACCCAGACATTTCAAGGGTATGTTATTATAGACTAGAGGCCCGGTGCACGAAATTTGTGCACTGGAGCAGCGGGGGCCCTCAGCCCGGCCTGCACCCTCTTGCAGTCTGGGACCTCTTGGGGGATATCTGCCTGCTGGCTTAGGCCCAATCCCCCCCAGCTCCTTACTGCACGGCTCGCTGTTCTTTAGCGCTGCTATGGAGGCAGGAGAGGCTCCTGCCACCTCCGCTGCACTCGCCAGCCATGAGCCTGGCTTCTGACTGAGGAGCTGCTCCCCCTGGGGGAGCACACTGACCACCAGGGGGCAGCTCCTGCATTAAGTGTCTGCCCCTGGTGGTCAGTGCGCATCATAACGACTGGTCGTTTTAGTCGTTCCGCCGTGTCGGTTGCTTAGGCTTTTATTATATAGATGCAAAAAGACAGATAGGCTCAGTTAAGGTAAAGGTTGAACTTTTCAGTGAAGATACCAGTCTAGGATGTAACTACCCACCATAACTGCTTTTAGTTGAAGTTTAATTTCAGACCATCCTTTGTGGTTACTTTAAGTCTCTGAGTTTGTAAGACTGCAATGCAGGCCTTCTCTGAGCTTGTCAGGTTAGCAAGAGGCCCCTTTCATCCACATATTGACTATTTTTATCCATTAACATATCTTGTTTATCTTCCTTCTTATTACCTTGATATATTATGTTATGTAAAATAGGAAAAGAGTAGGAGCCAATAGAAAACACATTTTCCTGCACTTTTTTTTTTTTTAAGAATTCTGACTATATGGGTATTTTCCCTCTCCTTTTTCATTGTTAAGCAGAAAAATATTTTTCCTGTTAGCAAAGATATTACTCTATTATTTTCAGCAGAATTATCTTTCAGGTTACCTTTTGGTTATTAACTACTCTGTTTACACTCATCTCAAGAAATATCATTCCTCTTATTTGGAAGTGCACAGTCCTTACCTTACAGCTCAATGCCTGAGGGAGTTGAAGAGTGTGGATGTCATTGCTCTGAAGTTTCTTGACATAATAAATTGATCAGTGTGTATATCCCCTGTTTGTGGAGCTGTGACACACTTTGATGAATTCTGACCTAATTTCTTTAATGATGCCTCACCTGTGGAGAAATATTTTTGTCTTGTTCTCTGAGAACAGCTAACTAATGAAACAATTAATCACCTTCCAAAAATCAAACACAAAATTTTCAATTAACACAGCTGAAGAATTGGAAATTATAGGTGTGATAGCCTAAGTAGGAAAGTAAGTGAGATATAGAACTAGTCAAACTCTTTGCATGGGCATTGGGTAATAATAATGTATTTCAAAGAGAAGAATCAAATTGGCATTCAGAGTAAAGGCTGGACTTAAATCATCAGGGTAGAATGTAGAATAAGGTGAGAAATGCTTCTTATACAGCCTTCCCAAGGTAGAAGGCAGAATCAGACGGGGAATTTTATATGCATAGCGTCCTTTCTTTAAGAGAGCACTTATTTCAAGATTCATATGATCTAAAACACTGAGTTTTGTCATAGTTACCGAACTTTCTAAGTCCCATAAGTGCTTTATTTTTCATAATTAGTAGATGGATCTCTTTAATTGTTTCAGCTCCCTAATAACAAGAGGAGGTTTGAGATACCCCATGTTGTCTATAGAATTCTGTTAGAATCATGAAACTGAACACTAAGAGGCAGACACAGAACAGAGGGAGAGCAAGGCCTGGTGAGGACAGTGTTTTCAAAAGGTAGTGGATAGGAGGTGGATGTGGGTTAAAATTTTAGACAGGAAAATGGAGCCAAGAATCACATGTTGTGGACTTGGATTAGGGGAGGCAGTGAAGGATTGGGGAATGTGCACTGGACTAGGACTGAGTTCTGGGCTTGTCCTGTCACTATTTGTGTGACTTTAGGCACACTATTTCACATTACTGGCTGTCGGTTTCAGCCCCTGTAAAATAAATGGAAGGACTAAATAATTTCTAAGCTCCATCACAGTTTTAAAACCTATGATTTTATATGGCATCTCTTCCTCTGAGCCAACATACTGTCAAAAGGAATGAGGCTGCTTAGAGAACATTAGAATTGAGTTGAAAATGAACACACTAGATCAATCCTTTTGACACTGATGGTTAGTTGGCAATTTAAAAAACCATAGTTAGCAAATGAATTCATGAGAAAGATAAAGAGAACATTCATAAAATATACTCTATTAAGCAACACTCTATTTTATGAGTTGACAATAACAATAGATTAGAAAAGTTACTTAAACAAGTAATTTGTATATTTAAAAAAATATTTAGTAGAGGAATGCACTTGTAGATTTCACTTGCTTACTATTTTTGAAAAGCTATGCTTGAACATAAAAAATGCTTAGAACAAAAGCACGAAAAACTTTGCATTTTACTTTTATTTGCAAAGGAAATTATATTGAAATTCTACTGAAAGTGAATATGGTGCACATTTCTCCACCTCTGAAGGCATGTGTTGGAATGCAGACTTTATCTAGACACAAATCTCCTAGGTATTTTAACAAAACATGAATAGAGAGAAAAACAGGAATTACTCAGAGGAAAAATTGAAAGCCAGCTTGTACCTACACAGCACTGAGGTGGCAGAAACAGCTGCACAACAGCTTAATCCTTGTGACAAGCCCAGAACTCTACTCTAACTGCTGGCAGTGTCTGATGAAATTGCCAAGGAGCCAGATGCCACAGCTGGGAACATTATCCTTGTGTTTCAGATGAAATTGATACAGCAAATGGCTCTCCATTATTAACTCCTTGATATCTCTGTGAGTTTTCTACAAAGAACTGAAATCTTCTGTTATAAAAGCTACGTTGCAAAGGGTAATGAAGAGGGATGAATGACAAGAATAACAATTTTATTAGAAAAAGATAGTGAAAAAGAGACTGTAAATATTGTTCAAAGGAGGAAAAATAGAAGATAAGGAGTGATTTTTAAATTATAGGCTACAGAAGGACAGAGGAGTTGTGACAGACTTGGGTTTCAGAACGTTCTAAAAGTTCTAGGACTAGTCACATTTTCTCTAATGTAGGCTAATAGCTTTTTTTTTTTTTTTGTCAGAGACAATGAGGAAAACAACAAGAAGAGTATTTGAACTAAAAAAGAATGATGAATTAATTCCTGATAACATTCTAAATAATCCATAAATGTTAATTGAATATGTATAAGGTATATGACCCTGGGTTAACAACTACACGGTATAGTCTATACTATAGTCTATATACAATATTTAACAAGTATTGTATGTCTTATGTACAATGTGTAGGACCCTGTGCAAAGTATCGGGTGGTTTGAGTCTATAGTATAACCTAGTTTATAATTATAGTATAGACTCTGTGGTAGATAGAATAGCACTCCCCAAGCCCAGGATGTACAATAATTCCTGGACCTATGAACATATTACCTTATATGCAAAAGAGTCTTTGCAGATGTGATTAAAGGTGTGGCATTTGAGATAGTGGATTATCCAGGATTATTTGGGTATGTCCAATGTAATTATATAGGTACTTCAATGCAGACAACTTTTTGGCTGGGTCAGAGAGTTGAGGTAGAACAGTGGTCGGCAAACTGCGGCTCGCGAGCCACATGCGGCTCTTTGAGTGTGGCTCTTCCACAAAATACTACGGCCTGGGCGAGTCTATTTTGAAGAAGTGGTGTTAGAAGAAGTTTAAGTTTAAAAAATTTGGCTCTCAAAAGAAATTTCAATCGTTGTACTATTGATATTTGGCTCTGTTGACTAATGAGTTTGCCGACCACTGAGTAGAAGAAGAGTTTTAAGCAGGAGAGGGATTCAGCTCACCTGGCTGGCTTTGAAGTTGGAGGAACAGGGCCATGAGTCAAGGAAAGTGAGTGCCTCTAGAAGCTGGGAATGGCCCTCAGCAGACAAAGGATCTCAGTCCCACAGCCACAGGGAACTGAATTCTGACAACCAACCAAATAAACAAGGAACTGGGGTCTTCTCTATAGTCTCTAGAAAGGAATGCAGCCTTGATTTTTGTCTGATGAGACCCGTGTAATACTTCTGACTGATAGGACTATAAGATAACAAATTTGTGCTGTTCTAGGCTGCCAAGTTTGTGATAATTTGTTATAGGAGCAATAGAAAACAAATTCTAAGCTATTATATGTGTGATAAGTTAAAAATAAAAGGGGGAAATAGCAATATAGTCGTGTGCTGCTTAATGACAGGGATACATTCTGAGAAAGGCATTGTTAGGCCATTTAGTTGTGTGAACATCATAGAGTGCACTCACACAAACCCAGATGGTATAGTTGATTACAGGAGTAGGTTATATGGTATAGCCCAGTGGTCGGCAAACTGCGGCTCGCAAGCCACATCCGCGGTTTGCCGCTCTGTTGACTAATAAGTTTGCCGACCACTGACCTAGACTCTCAATTCCAATAATTACAGGCTGTTGTTGTTCCTTGTGATTAAGCCCCTATATAGCCTATTGCTCCTAGGCTACAAGCCTGAACAACATGTTACTGTATAAAAAACACACAGGTTAAATCAAGCACAAGAGATAATGGTGCAATCAAGGGACACAGTAAACACGAGATGTATTGAGGCTGCTGCCCGCATAGCATGGCATACTGTATCATAGCCAACTTTTTTTTAATAAATAGGAAGAGTAGACTCTAAAATAATGACTAAAAGTATAGCACAGGCCACAAGTAAAAAGATATATATAGTACAGGCATACTTTGTTTTATTGTGCTTTGGTTTATCACACTCCATGGATGTTGAATTTTTTTACAAATTGAAGGCAAGACCCTCCACCAGCAAATACATTCTGACTTACTTTATTGAGATACTCACTTTATTACAGTGGTCTGGAATTGAACCCTCAGTATCTCCAAGGTATAGTAAATACATAAACCAGTAACACAGTCCTTTATTATCATTATCAAGTATCATATTCTGTACAACATTATGTGTGGTATACCTTTTTTTTTTTTTTTTTTTAATGAGGACCTTTATTAAATCTGGGGATGGTGAGACATGGAAGGGCCGAGAATAGAAGAAGCAACAGGAGAGAGAGACTAGGCAGAGAAATGAGCCTCGGTTGGGCTGCTTGGTTCACTAAGAAGTCAGAGAAAAGGGTCCTTGGGGACAGGTTTAAGGTGTTAGCCTAGGACCGGCCACTGCTGCCCATTGCTCGGTGGTTGTAAGTCTCACGGGAGTTTAAGAGATGCATGCCTGTGGGGGAAGGAAAGTGGGGAGGGAAAGGCACAGGCCTGCTCCTGGGAGAGAGAGCACACTGTGTGTGCTATACTTTTATAGGCCTGGCAGCACCACAGGTTTGCCCACTCCAGCATCATCACAAACACCTGAGTAATATGTTGTGCTATGACCTTAGGACAGCTACGCTGTCACTAGACCATAGGAATTTTTAGCTCCATTATGAACTTATGGGACTACGGCTGTATATTTGGTCCACTGTTGACTGAAATGCTGTTATGAGGTATATGACTGTGTAAATGGTGATGTTGAAAAGATCAGCTCTCTGATTATCTATCTACTGAATTAGTCGTTAAAAAGGAGGCAATTTATTTTAGATCATGATGGACTCAATTGGGCTGAGATTTTATAGGAAACAGTTTAAACACAGACTTGTAAAGATATATTGACTTTGTTGAGGAAAAGATGATGTCTATAAAGCTATGTGTGGGAGAATGACAAGAAAAACCTTTTATTTGCAGGAAAAGAATGAACGTTTTGTGGGGGACATGATGGGAGCCCAAGATTTTTATATACAGGACTCATAGGGCAACAAGGAAGAATGGAGGTGGAACAGATTGTAGAAAGTGTTCAGACTTTCTTTTAATACCAGATGGAAATCTTTTAATTGAATCTCTTAAAATTATTTATCATTTCTACTATTTTTTTTATATTTCAATTAACATTCTTAGGTACTTGGTGGATGATGTGACAGGACTTGACATCTATGCTATCACTGATGTATTTAATTTTCCAAATTACAAATGAAGAATAACTCAGGTCATTCAATATGCATTTTAAAGGTGCAATAAATCATGCTTTATTACTGAACAAGGAAGTATGAAAATAAATGAACTAAGTATTGAGGTAAAGAAATTAGAAACAGAAATAAACATGCCAATGGAAAGATGAAAGACGGGTATGATAAAAACCAGCACCCACATTGCTAGGTTGTAAAATTTTTTTAAAATAGTAGAAATGATAAATAATTTAAAGAGATTTTTTAACTTGGAATAAATCTTATATGTATAACTTTAGCATGTTTAATCAAGTAAAGGACAAAATTCCTCAAGTGATAATTATATTAACTATATTAAGTTATAATAATTTCTAACTTTCATTGAATGCTTACGGTGCCAGGCACACTATTCTAAGCACTGTATACATATTAACTCATTGAATTCTCACAAACCCATCACAACGTATGTGCTATCATTATTATTTTACAGAAACCAAGGCAATTAAGGCACAGATAGTTTAAGTAAGAAACAGTAAAACCAGGATGTGAACCCAGGAAATATGACTTAACTCGGATCTATTGGCATATAGATTCACAGACTCTATTTCTGATTAAAAACAACGATGAGAACCACATAGCAACAACAACCACTACCAACAAATTCACCAACCACTCACTACTAGTACCATAACATAAAATTAGGAGTAAAAATATAACATACTAAATAGGATCTACCGTATTTCAACTTAAAAAATGAACATCACAGTAAACAATGAAATAGCTAAAGCAGGAGCAGGGCAAGTATGCCCTATACACATATTATTTTACACATTTTCAGAAATTCTAGCCAATTCAATGAGAAATAAAACAAAGTAGTATATCTTCTGGAAAAGAAAATGTTTAATTACCATAATTTATATATAATTTAATGATCTATCTAGGAAACCCAAGAAAATTCTTGGAAAATGTATTAGAAATAATAAGAAAGATCAATATATTACCCAGGTGGAAAAAATATTTAAAATGTCAATATTTTGTTATTTGATCATTTTACTAGGAGGAAAAAGCTAACAAATAATTTCCAAAAGAAATTATTTGTTAAATAATTTAATAAGTGAGTTACAAGACTTCATTTAAATAGCTAAAAATAAGATATGAAATATATAATGATGGATGGAATGACTAAATGTCATAAATTATTAGAGTGGTGTACTGGTAAATTGGCTTTCTGTGAGATCAAAAGTGGGAGAGCCATGATTTGTAGAATTTGTTGATTTTCATGGTGTAAAAGCTCCCACCATGGTTCGTTTCTAGATACCAAGTGTTTAATACCACCTGGAAAAATTCCTGAATTATTTAACAATTGGCTTTCCCAAGCTGGTAAAAGCTGCCTCCACAACACAGCTGACTTATTCCCAATTTAATTTGTATGTTTAACATAATTGCATTCTAAGCTTCATTATTATGTGTGTGTTTTTGAAGCTAGACAAAGTAATTTTAAAATTCATGTGAAGTTCATTTTGGAAAATAAAATTATACTAGCCAATACAATTTAGCAAAAGTAGTGAGAAGGGCAAGCACTACTATATAGGAAAATGTGTTACAAACTATAATAAAAAACAATGTGCTGTAGGCATAAAAATCAACACAACTATGGCTTATAATGTGCAAGGAATAGATTTTATTGTATGTAAAAAATCATTGCATAATAATATCTAGCTTTACTTTCAGTTGTAGAAATGCAAACTCATATCTTTTAAATAATTTAACAAATGAGCAGTTTTAGGTATTGATATTCAGTGTTAGAGATATGTGGTAAAATGAGCACATGTATATCCTGGGATTGTAACTTTTTTTCCAACTTCCTGGAAGTCAATAGATATTTATTTTTATTTTATTTTTTAAGTTTCTATTTTATTTTTTTTATTTTTTTTTAATTCTTTATTGTTGAAAGTATTACATAAGTCTCCTTTTTCCCCCATTGACCTCTCCCTGCCGACTCCCACCCCCCCAACACAGGCTCTCATCCCCCTACTGTCTGTGTCCATTGGTTAGACTTACATGCATACATACAAGTCCTTTGGTTGATCTCTCCCCCCCACCCCCCAACCTCCCCTGCACTCCCTCTGAGGTTTGCGGTCTATTCGATGCTTCTATGTCCCTGGACCTATTTTTGTTCATCAGTTTATGTTCATTATATTTCACAAATGAGTGAGATCATGAGATGCTTATCTTTCTCGGACTGGCTTATTTCACTTAGCATAATGCTCTCCAGGTCCATCCATGCTGTTGCAAATGGTAAGAGAAGACCTTTATTTCTTTTTTTTAAGGTGGCTTCTTTATTTTGTTTTTTAATTTTTTAAAATATTTTTTATTGAGAGAGAGGAAGGGAGAGGGAGAGATAGAAGCATCAATGATGAGAGAGAAACATTGATTGGCTGCCTCCTGCAGGGCTCCTATGGGGGGATTGCATGTACCCTGACCAGGAATGAACCAGCGACCTGTTGGTGCATGGAACAACACTCAGTCAACTGAGCCACACCATCTCGGCAGATATCAAGAACTTTAAAGAGGCTGTACCATAATATACAGTCTATCCTCTTTTTAAATATATATATTAAATATATTTTCAGTTCAATGAAAAATTGGAAACAACCTAAATATCGCTCCTCATTTGGGGTCATTTTGCTTCGTGCATCTGCAACTTACTGTACCTAGCTTAAGGAGTGGGCAAGGGAAATTTGTACAGGCATTCATAGATATTTCATAGAACCTAAGGGCAGGAAGTATAAGTGAGTTCATGAGAACCCAAAATAAAACTAAAAAAGCCCTTTGTATCCAGGACAGCAGTGTTTTTCATATTTGTCTCTAATGCTTCATAATCTCTTGTCTTTGCCTGGCTTTTGCAGGGCTGTAGAGGAAATAGTTTTGTGTTTCTGCAGTTAGGGATTTTTCTGTCCCAATTTCACTGAAGCCTGAGGCTGGCTAAAAGAATAAGCAGTAGAAAACAATTTACTAGGGTATAACTGAGAACTCTGAGAAATTTACCTAACTAGGGGTATGTATTTGGATATCAAGAGGTAAGGTGAGATCTGGATTGTGTAGACATCCCTACATTGTAAAGCTGTAGACAATGGTTTTATCTTTCTTCTGGATAAATTTATTTGCATTCCAAAGGGTTAGAGTGGGAACCCAGGTTCCTTCCCAAGGAGCACAGGCTCATTCCTCTCTCTCTGGAAATATACAATGTATATTTCAGCAATTGGATTCATTGTTTTGCCTCTCTTGCCCATAAGACAGACCTCCATATTTGTATAGGACAAGCATGTCAAACTCAAAGGCTAACACGGGACAAATAAACAAGGTTTAAGTTTATACGGGCCATAAAAAAAAAAAAGCTTCAATTTTCTTTTAATTTTTAAAAAATATATTTTATTGATATTTTACAGAGAGGAAGGGAGAGGGATAGAGAGTTAGAAACATCGATGAAAGAGAATCATCGACCAGCTGCTTCCTGCACACCCCCCACTGGGGATGTGCCCGCAACCAAGGTACATGCCCTTGACCGGAATCGAACCTGGGACCTTTCAGTCCGCAGGCCGATGTTCTATCCACTGAGCAAACCGGTTTCGGCAAAAGCTTCAATTTTCATAGAAACGTAGATTTATTTCGATAGAGACATGCTGAATACAAAGGGCTGAAATAAATGAGTAACCGTTAACATAAAATAATAGAACATTTTAATAAAAATTAAATTTTTCTTGAACATTAACATACCAGACACTGATAACTGCACAAATTAATAAGCGTAACACAAATATACCTATTTTTCTTGTTCTCCAAAAGCAAAATATTTCCTGTTGCATACACCAAACAAGTCAGTCTAAGACTAATGATGTGGCAATTGGCTGCTAAAATAGTCACTGTTGGTATTAGTGGAGAGAAATGATGTGCCTGCGTGTAAGGGAAATGAATGCAACATGATTATAGTAATCAGTCATTAGCGAACATTGTAGTTCGTTATTAATAATTATGTTAACAAGATATTGTAAAAATTAAGTTATGAAATTTTTATTAAAATGTATCTTACATACTGTTATATTGTCTGGGCCTCAAAAATATTCGTGTGGGCCATATGTGTAGAGCGGGTTGTGAGTTTGACATGCTTGGTGTAGGATAATATCAAGCTTTCATCTTATTACCCTAAGGAACTGAGGTTATTTGTTATAAATTAAATAATTAAATGGTTCTGCTCCAGAAACCTGTTTGGGCATTCAGGATACTTTTAATAAGTATTAATGTTAAAAACCAGCTTTTTTGATTCAGTTTCTGCAGCTTTGCTCATCAGAAGTTATGACTCTATAATGGCTGCTCCCCAGACCCTTGACAGATGTAGTACCCAAGGCTAATTCAGTTTTCTTAGTCTCTCAATTACAAGTTCCCCTGAGAGAGAACCAAAGCAGAATCTGACTTATAACACAAGAAATACACAGACTTTTGAATGAAAAAGAAGAGGAAATGATTGGCTTCTTTAGGACATCCTCCAATAGTAGGAAAAATTATTGTTATGCTTAATACCATAGGTTAATATATAATCATTAAACTGTGTTTTTGAAGACAGTTTAATGATTTTGGAATATGTTCCAGTATGTGTGTATGCTCTTGAGGAATATTAGTCTATATATTTCTTTTATTGTAATGCATCTGGTTTTTGTATTAGGATAATATTGGTTTCAGAAAATGAATAGAAAAGTGTTCTCTCTACTTCTATTTTTCTGGACAAGAATGTGTAGAATTGAAACCTCTTTTTTCTCCTTTAATATTTGGTAGAATTCATCGGTGAAACCATCTTAGCCTGGATTTTAACTTACTAGAAGATTTTTAACTACATAATATTTCAACAGATTTAGGACTATTTGTGTTATCTATTTCTTCAAGAGTAAGTTTTGGTAGTTTTTGTCTTTCAAGGAATTGGTACTCTTTGATGATTTTTGAGAAGCAATTTTAGAATACAATTAGTTATCATTCTTACAAATCCTTAACTTTTCCTTTAAAGGCTAATATTAATTCTAAATTCAATGAAACATTTTAATAGAATTTTATTTTATTTTATTTTTTTTGTAAACTTGTGCCTAGACTTTCAAGATTAGGACAGTATCAAAGCAGACAAATTTTCTTATCTCTCAACTGTGGCAGTGGGATTTTCTGAAAAATGAAGGTTTAAAATTATTTCCTCACACCAACTACGAATTTAACTTTAATCTTAGTCACTTGAACAACTAGAATATTCAGAAATTGATAAATTCTTAAATTTCTCCTAGATTATTGAATTTTATTGTATTTCATAAGCCAAGTTTAGCCTTAGCTGGTTTGACTCAGTGGATAGAGTGCCAGCCTGCAGACTGAAGGGTCCCAGGTTTGATTCTGGTCTAGGGCCCCGGATTGTGGGCTTGATCCCCAGTTGGGGATGTGCAGAAGGCAGCCATCCAGTGATTTTTCTCTCATCATTGATGTTTCTATTTTTCTCTCCTTCTCCCTTCCTCTCTGAAATCAATAACAATATATTTTTAAAAATAAGTCATTTTTGAAGTATCATTTATGTATTGTAAAAGGCACCCATTTTAGGATATAAATTCTATGGATTTTGATAAACATAAAATTGTTTTATTTCTATTATTATTTCTATTGCCTCTCCTTTTATTTACCATTATTGTCCTATTTATTACCCTTTCTTACCCTGCCCAATACTCTTGGGAATATTGGTATTTGTAATAAATGAGTAAGTGCTCTTCTAGTTTCATAGCATTACACTTAATATGAAAAGAAAATATTCTCTGTTAGATATACAGCGTGGGAAAATAGTAGGTTTATAGTTGTGAGTAAATGAAACTCGAGTTTATTTTTGTATTATTATTAATCATTATATTATTTTCCACACAAACAACTGTAAACCTACTTTTGCATCCTTAAAACTCAATTATTAGTCCTGAATATGTAGGAGATTCTTTTCTTTTTCATTTGCTGGAAACTGCAGCATTTCTTCTTAAAGTTTATACTGTAATCTCTGGAGCTGCTGTATTTTATGTGATATGTGAGCTGCAATGCAGACATAGTTACCTCAGATGCTTGTGATCCTTATATACTGTGACTCTTACAGCTCATCTGTCAGTAGGGAATAGGGAGAGAGGAGTTTTTAAAATTCTCTAGTGATAGTGATATTTTCCTCTTTTCTTCTATGAACTTTTTTTTTCTTTACAGAGACCTTCAGAATTTCTCTTCAATAATTCTCTGAGGATCTTTTAAAAATAGTCTTCTAAACGACTTTATACATCAGTAAATTTTGATTTTGTAGCCATGTTACATATATGACCCCATAGTGAAGAGAGTAGAAAAAAATTTAAAAAATATGTTGGCAATTACATTTAAAGGGAGAATTATAAATGTCATATAATGAATATTTATACATGCATTGTCCCTCCTGTTATTTTAAGCTAAACTTGTGGAATTCCTGGATCAAAGAGTATTAAGGTTTTTAATACATAACCTCAAAACACTTCTCTGTTAAATTCCCATCACTATGTATGAGAAAATATTTCTCCATTTTTTTGCATGTTTGAAACTCTCATGCTTAATGCAGCTCTGATTTATAGCAGTTACAGGATAAATGTTTGCTAAATGAATTGAAAATATCATTGTAATGATATGTAATTTGAGGTAAGAATGCTTATATTACTAAATTAAAAGAATAGACAACTTCAAAATGAAATGGATTTTTTCCAACTGGTTAGTATTTTACACTATAATAAAAATTTGATTAAGATTAAAATTTAGAATCTCATATTGTGCTGATATAGAGAATATCATTTTGAATAAAATGGTATCTATAAAATATTAAAGTGATGATTCCCACATAAGAATAAGAATCTGGCCCCATTTTACTAAAATAATTGCTTATACTCTGCCAGCCCTCACTTTTCTATTTATCATCCTAGGTGTCAATTCTCATTCATTTCTCTGACATGTACTTCAGGGATTTTTCTAAGAATTGATACTATTGTATTATTTAGTGCCTTACTATTTCTCATAAAAATATAGTCAACAAAAAAGCTTTCCCTTAGAAAAAAGGAAGATATCTATCAAAACACCCAAGGGCTATTGAACATTCTGAAAATTTGCAGATTTTATGAGCAGTAAAATAGAGACAAATATATTTGGTTGGATTTTGACAAGTTACTCATTTTTTGTTTGTGTAGAAGGTAGAAGCCTCTCCAGCCCTCTTAACCTTACCTGCTAATTATTCCAACTGAATGACTAGATTCTTATTTATAATGAGATTTCTGTTAAGAAAGACTTGAAAGCAAATACAAATCCATAGAGATGGCTAAATTATCTCTGATAAATGGGACAGTTTTGTCAAATGAGGAAAATCATTATAGATACTAAAATTCAAGTATGATTCTACCTTGAGTTACATAATTACATGCGCCATGTAAAATGAAAAGTTCAAATATCCTGAAAGTTGGGACCCCCAAATGCTTTCGTTTACTAGTAGGTTACTGAGGTAAATGCATGTGAATTCAGGTAATTAGTGCCAGTTTACTGGATACACACCGCCGTGCTTAAGTTGTGTATGTACATATAGAAAACTAGCATATTTGAAAGTATAATGGCCTTCCCTGGCTGGTGTGGCTCAGTGGTTGAGCGTTGACCTATGAACCAGGAGATCATGGTTTGATTCCTGGTTGGGGCACATGCCCAGGTTGCAAGCTCAATCCCTAGTGGGGGTGTGCAGGAAACAGCCATTTGATGATTCTCTTTCATCATTGATGTTTCTATCTCTTTCTATTTCCTTCTCCCTTCCTCTCTGAAATCAATAAAAATATTTTTAACAATTTTTTTTAAAGTATATATAATGGCCTTATCTAGAAAATGATCTAATTTGGATAGAAATGAAAAGGGACTTTTGGGAAATGTTCAATCTTTCAAATAAAATCTATGGGAAGTAACTAAGGTGAAACAGACTTTAAGCTTCTCAAGTCTCTGCTTCAGTAGCTTTAGCCAAAAAAGCAGATTAAAAACCTGACGTAAAAAGCAATGACTCTTGCTTTTAATGCTCAAACAATCTTAGGTATGGGTCTGTGTTCAGTGTGATAACAGTCATCGTGGCTTTTGCCTATGCCAGACACCTAACAGAAACTTCCCTTTGGAGTCCTCTAATCTCACTTTTGTGTATTCTTTTCTGTACATTGGTTCTTTGGAAGTTATCTTTCTTTTTTGTAACCAGATAACTTCCCGTAGGTGCTAAGCATAGGTATTCTGTGGGTCTCTTGCAGGGACAACCCATCAGAAAATGATTGATGGTTAAACCAGGACTGAACAGTAAAAAAAATCAAAATAAATCCAGAAAGAAAAAACCATGAACCCTCTGAGACATAACCTCTTTATCTGAACTATGACTATTAAATTTATCTTATATATATGTATTTTTCATGTATATATGTTTTTAAGACTCTTTTTTTTTATTGTCTAAAGTTTTACATATGTCTCCCTTTTCCCCAAATTTATCTTATAGGTTATTCAAATTCACACTCCCAGGGCAGAAATAGTTACACTTGAAGAATGCTTTCCAGAATAAATGAAAAATACACACAAAAAATTGATTGTGTATTTATTGCTATTTTTCAACAATGTAAACATTTTTTTCTTTATCTTTATTGTTGGTACTTAAAGATGTCCCTATCCTCCCCTCCCCCCTTTGCCTGCCTCAACCCAGCCCCTGGACAATATAAACAATTTTATAAATCATTTCAATTTTGTTAGTAAGAAACGTTGGCCCCACATAGCAAATCTCAGTGTCTTTAGTATTTATATTAATTCTTTTATCTAAATTATACAAGTACATGAATGGGAAATAAAATAGCACAGAAGTACTGGTTATGAAAGGCAATGGAATACTATGCAGCTATAAAAAAGAATATATTACCCCTTGAGATAGCAGGGAGGGGCCTGGAGATGATTATGCTAAGTGAAATAAGCCAGTCAGAAAAAGACAAGTATCCCATGGTCTCACTTATATGTGGAACACAATAAACTAATGAATAAAATAAAACCAGAGGCATGGAAACATGGAGTAGACTGACAAATCTCAGAGGGAAGAGAGGCAGGAAGAGATTAACTGAAGAACTTACATGTATATATGCATTGCCCGTGAACTCAGACCAGACAATGGGGTGGTGAAGGCTTGGGGTGGGGTGGGAACCGGGTGGTAAGGGATAAGCAGGGAAAAAAGGGGCGCATCACTAATACTTGAACGATGTCTAGCACACAGTCAACACTCAATAAATGTTAACTCTTACCATTATTTCTGGCCCACAACCTTATTTTAGTTAAGTATTAGATTTAAAGTTGGTAAATTTTGTGGCCAATATAAAGAAAAGAGTAGATGGAAAGGCACAAGGATAACACAAGTTTGGGATTTTTATCCATACGGGGACTAATATAATGCAAGAAATTTTCAATGGAGCTGTGGTAAGAAATATATAGTTATTTTTAGGCAAGTAAGTCCTAAACAACCAGTGTCTAGTTTGTTAGTAATTATTTCACTAACCATTGACATGCTTTACCAGTTAATCAAATATTATGCATGTATATGTTATGTGCTCATGCAGACACAAATATATATAAGTGCAGGCATGGATTGGATGCTAAATTAGTGTAGTAAGTTGTGGTAGGGATTATCCATGTAGTAGTCTAAAAATATTTTCATATAAAATTTGTGAAATATTACTAATTAAGCCATGAACCTATGCTTATGAACTTTATTGGCATCATATAATATCTACTTGCTAGTTTTACATTTCTTATGCACCATCCTTTATCTTATCTGTCTAGTCAAAACCAGTCTACTTTTAATAAAAGCAAATTAATGGTAGCATTGTATGGCTTCTAAAAATAGTGCCGTAGTTTTCTTTTTAAGCCCCTTTAGTTGAAAAAAGTATAGCTCGCCCTAGCTGGTTTGGCTCAGCAGATAGAGTGTCAGCCTGCCTACTGATGGGTCCCAGCTTCGATTCTGGCCAAGGGCACATGCCTGGGTTGTGGGCTTAATCCCTAGTAGGGGGCGTGCAGGAGGCAGCCGATCCATGATTCTCTCTCATCATTGATATTTCTATCTCACCCTCTCCTTTCCTCTCTGAAGTCAATAAAAATATGTATAAAAAAAGAAAAAGTATAGCTCACTTGCATCATGAATTTGTTCATTGACCTTACCACAAAGAATAGAAATCATTGCTTACATTTTTAACAACATTGCCAGGGAATCATTTTTAAAAAGAATATTTAGGATCTGTAGTCTATTTATTTTAGCTCTAATATTTTATTTTCTGATCTTTAGTATTAGTTCATGAATAAAGCCACCACACTCACTGAGCTTCTTTCCCCCATTTTTCTCTCACAGGACCCTCTTTTCCAGGAGTTTCTTGCTCTTCCTTCTCTGCAACTTTAAACATTTCCTTAACTACTTTATTCTGTATTCCCAAAATACTTTATCTGTATTTCCCTTGCAGCACTTACCACTTTATATCTTGTAAATATTTTTTTTTGTGGTAAATGCCAAATACTACACATATGTTTTAGATACTATCAGCTTTGCCTAATTGAGGCCTAACTGAAGCTCATGGAAGTTATTTGCAGCCTGGAAAGCAAATCTAAGGCATGGATTGTTAATGTAAGTGAATTGGGGTCTTCTTTATAACTGTGCCTTGGGGGGATGAATAAAGGACAACAAAATGTTAAGTTCAGTTTCACATGATGAATATGAAAATTAAGGGCTAAGTGGTTTTTAGTTCAAAACAAGGAAAATTTTTCTATTCCACAAAGCCATTTTTGACATTGAGATGTGTTAGTGGAGATTGGATGTGCATTTGTAGAGATATGCAGGTATTGGGTGGTGTGAAGAGAAGGCCAGAGGAGAATCAGGCTATAGGGGGAAGAATAGAGGGTTTTGAAGTCACACAGACTCTAAAGTCCCATTTTGTGCACTTGGCTGTGTAACCTTGGGAAGTGACTTAACCTCTGTGAAGCCCAGTTTCCTCATCTACAAAAGAGAATAGTGATATGGAGCTTCTGGGCTGGAGATCTGGGATTCCATATCCCACCACTCCCACCCAGCCCAAGGCTCCATTTGAGTAAGTGACCTAAAAAAAAAATAAATAAAATAAAAATCTTGTAACTCAAGGAGCAAATTGAGCAAGTCGGAGAAGGTACAGAGGGTTATCAGGTAAAGTTTCTAAAACCAAACCAGAAAAGAAATAGCTAAGAAACAGGTTATTTAATCTGAAAAGGAAGACTTAGGATGTATACTGATAACTTTTCATATAATTATAGACCCTTCATATAGGACAGCTATTGGTTTTGTGTGTCAACAGAGCAGGCTGACTGAAGGTTAATGAAAAAATCCTATATCGGGAGGTAGATTTTAGCCTAGTGGAAGGGAAAAACCAATCACCAATCAACCAACAAACTTTTACCACAAGAGAAAAAAAAATTGCTATTTTCATGAAGTAATGAGTTCTGGGTCATTGGAGGTGTTCAGGTAGAGACTGAATGACCACTTTTAGGGAATAGTGCAGAAAAAGAGTCCAATATTTGAAAATGGTTGGGTTAAATGGCCTGTAAGATTCCTCTGAAACCTAACATTTTCTGTTTCTAAGAATGTACCTACCAAATTCTGTGCTTCAGATATAAGGTTCAGGAAGCCATATTATTTCTAAACAATTTCTCATGTCTCATTTAGTAAAAAATAAACTAGTTCCTGAACTAGAAAGGAACAGAACTGGGGCTTTATATTTTTCCAGTCAAAAGAGGCCTTCTATATTTTTTGTCCTATAGAATCTAAGAGAATAGTGCATTAAGTTCTGACACTTTCTCTTTTTAATAATTTCTTTTGTGAAGATTAGTTTCATTTTTCACCTTGTAAAGAAGGAGTCAGCTCTGAGTTCCATAATCTTTTATGATTCTCTTTACCTCAAAGAGCAAGGCATCATTTAATTCAGGCTAACCTGGGGCGCTTGCTTAAAATTTAGATTCCTGGCCCCAACTCTGTCATAATGAGTTAGAGAGTCTTTGAGATGGTACTCTTTGAATCCTAAATTTTAACCAATAATTTCAGATGATTCATATGCATATTAAAGTTCAAGAATATATGCAATAGCCCGGCAAGTGGTTGAGCATTGACTTATGAACCAGGAAGTCACTGTTCGATTCCTGGTCAAGGCACATGCCCTGGTTGCTGGCTCGATCCCCAGTAAGGGGTGTGCAGGAGGCAGCCAATCAATGATTCTCTCTCATCATTTATGTTTCTATCTCTCCCTCT
This sequence comes from Cnephaeus nilssonii, assembly GCF_951640355.1. Classification (NCBI taxonomy): domain Eukaryota; kingdom Metazoa; phylum Chordata; class Mammalia; order Chiroptera; family Vespertilionidae; genus Cnephaeus; species Cnephaeus nilssonii. Next base: position 72,310,803 of record NC_137080.1, on the reverse strand, counting down.
CCTTCCTCTCTGAAATCATTATATATATACAACAACAACATATATGTCTTATTGTTGTTGTTAATTCTCATTTGAGGATATTTTTCTACTGAGAATAGGAGAGGGAGAGACAGAGAGAAACATCAATGTGAGAGAAACACATCGATTGCTTGCCTCCTTCAGAGCCCCAACCAGGGCCCCAGCCAAGGAGGAGCCTGAAACCAAGGTACATGCCCTTGACCCGAATTGAACCTGTGACCCCTTGGTCCATAGGCCAGCACTCTATCCACTGAGCCAAATTGGCTAGGGCAAAAATATATTTTTTAAAAAAGAAGAATATATGCAATAGATCTTCATGATTTCAGTAGGTAGCTATGGTTTATGTTCATGTTATCAAATATAAAAAAAAATACCCTCCCTACTTGTGCAATACCTCAGGCAAAATCTTGACATGAATAAATAGTTATCTTCTAAAAATGTGTTTCTTGATGTAGTGTTTTCACTTCCTTGCTTTCATTTATCAACTTAATAAGAAAAATAACAATATATTTGTTTTTGCATATGCTTTTGATCTAATAGAACTGTCATAGGATTTCAAACAGAAGAAGAAACAATTTGTTTTTACCTTTTATTTGTACTTGTAAAAATAGTTGGTGGTGGGTTAGCTTATTATTTACAATAGCATGCTACTGAATTCAAAGACATAAGTTGTATAACTATGTGGTCAGTAATAGTATTGTTTCATTCCATGGTTTTAAAAATTCATGTCCTTGTTTGAAAGCATAACTGTGTTTTTCCAGGACATTTTTTTTTGTATTGCTAGTGACAGAAATGACACTCAAACTAGCTTAAGAAAACAAAAAAAAAACTTCATGTAACTGGAAAGGATAGCAATGAATTCCAGGGATGCCTGGATCTAAGGCTAAAATAATGTCAGTAGAATTTTGTCTTGATACATCACTTAGCTCTGACTTTTTCTGGATCAACTTTATTCTGGTAAGTGCTCCCTATATGGTGGCAAAGATAGCCATCATTAACTCTAGACTTAGCTCATCCTCACATCTAGTGGTCCAAGAGACAAAAAAAGTGCATCTCTCCAAATTCCCCTGCAAAAGTTCCAAGGATGGTACTTCTTGGCCTGGACTGATTCACATACCTATTCCTAACTTAATTACAGTGGCCACTGGGATGAAATAATTTGAGCTCTCTGATTATCCATTTCTGGGCCACACATCCATCTTTGTAACCAAGGTTTGTATCATGCCATGGGTATTTGAGGATACATATGAGTCTGGGCATGGTTCTCCCAAAGGAGGAGATGCTGAGCAAAACAAAAAGTACTTGATGTCCTCCAATGGAGCTACTTATTAAATCCTTTTATCAACAGACATTTTGATGATAAAATATTGGAGATATAGTGAGGAACCCCACACTAAGTTCCACTCTATAGACTCAGTCCAGTGGTGGGATTGGTCTTTAACAATTGCTATGTATAGTGGTAAGGGCTATGAGGAAGTAGAAATGAAGCTCTGAGGGAGCCAAGAGGAATGAGTAACTAAGCGGGACTCGTAATTTTTTATTTTGTTAATCCTCACCCGAGGATATTTTTCCATTGATTTTTTGAGAGAGTAGAAGGAAGAGGGAGAGACGGAGAGAAACATCGATGTGAGAGAGACACATCTACTGGTTGCCTCCTGCACGCACCTTGACCAGGGCCAGGGAACCTGCAACCAAGGTACGTGCCCTGGACCAGAATCAAACCCGAGACCCTTCAGTGCACGGGCTGACGCTCTATCCACAGAACCAAATCGGCTAGGGCTGGACTCAGTAATTTAAAGAGATTATGCCAGAGGTGACAGTGAGCTAGATCTGGAGAATGAGTGACACAGTGGGAAAAGAAACACCATAAGAGGGAACTGGAGGTACAAAGACACTTGGAAAAGGAAAGTAAGAGTGTCATCTTCTTACATATTAGCTAGCATTTATATTATAATCAAATAGACTTTATAAGCAAGCAGGTTGAAAAAATCCTGACTCAGGGTAAAATTTGAGTTGTTTGTCCATTTTGGCTGGGAGTCAGTGCAACTTATCCTAGATAACTCAATTTCTATTAAACTGAACTGGTTTCCAGTTATAAGAAAATCCTACAGTGGAAATGGAGATTTTTTTTTTTTTAGATCAAGTTAAGGAACTTTTAAAAGTTCTTAAAGGCTATTGCAGTGAAATTTAACACTTTACTTACTGAAGGAAAAAAATAACATGGCAGCATGCTTAAAAGCCAGTGAAATGTAGAAGCAGTAGAAGTTAAAATTGAAACAGCTTTCTTTTTCTTTGTAGATTTCAGTTGTTTTTAAAGATGACAAGGGGAACTATTGATTCCATATATCATTGGTGATGATTCAAGTGTGGAATATTCTAAATACAATATTGGTTCAAAATGTAAAAATATAAGTGTTTTTAAATATTTTGAGGTGGAATGGAGGAAAGAGGAGTCAGGAAAGAGACTATAATAAGGAGACACAATAACAAAATACTATTTGGGATGCAGCTTTTCACAGTGACTCCGTAGTCATTAGGTTCAATAATACGTTCTGCTTTAGAGAGACCAAACAGTTATATAATGATGATTCAGGTGATGATAAGAGCATTGCTTCAAATCCTATATCTATATTGTTGCATGTAATACTCAAAATGACCTTTTAATGTAGTCTCAGTATTACCTTCATTCTGCAAATGAGGAAGCAAGCACTGAGAGGTTGAGTCACATGGCCAAGGTTAGGGAGCTGGGAATAGACCCAGGATCTTGACTCAAATGATTGATGCTGGGGTCCAACTTTGGATAATAATAGCTAAGATTTATTCAGTATCTACTTTGGGCTCAGGATTACACTTGCTTTATCTATTCTTCACAGATGTTCTATGAGTAGGTATTATTTTAAACCCATTTTACAGATGAAGAATGATTTGAGGTGCTGAGAAAATTACCCAAATAAAGTTAATATATGCCCAAACCTGGACTTTAAAAATAAGCCTTTTGGATTTTATACACTGTATCACTACTCTATATGATCCCTTTCCTGTGCTAGATACAATGGTTATCATGAAAAAGGGGATTCCAGTTTTTTGTTATGTTTTATTAATTCATAGCACATATGTATTTAAGGACAAGATGCTACTCTACTGGCACTTTAATCATAAAGAATTATTGTAGAACTAAATATGCTAGTCACAAAATAGTTGATTTTAAAATCATCTATATCTATGCTATAGACAACTATATACAGTAGCTTAGGATTTATTTATTTGTGAGAAAAATATATTAAAATATGTTCCATATACTGACTCTTAGCACCTCTCTAAATTTTTCTTATTTTCCAAATAGCTCTTTGAATTTTGCTACTGATTTTAGCTATAGCACTGCTAGATTTCTAGCTAAGTATACCAGGTAACGCTTAAGAGGTTAAAATTTTAGCACAGACTTATATTTTATTTATTTACTAGCGTTCCCGTTGCAGGAAAAATCCTGCAATAGGGTTTCCTGCTGCACTCTACCCCGCCCTGCCTGCTCTCCTTCCTTGTCCCCCGCCCCGCGTTCTCTGCCAGCCCCCCTGCTTTTCTAACTTCTCCGCCAGCCCACTCTCCTTCCTTCTCCCCTGGCCCCGCCTTCTCTGCCAGCCCACCTGCTTTTCCCTTCTCCCCCTGCCTGCCTTCTCCGCCAGCCCGCCTGCTTTTCCCTTCTCCCCCGGCACCGCCTCCGCTCCTCCCTTCTCCCCCACCCCACCTTCTCTGCCAGCCCGCTCTCCTTCCTTCTCCCCCGGCCCCGCCTCCGCTCCTCCCTTCTCCCCCGGCCCCGCCTCTGCTCCTCCCTTCTCCTCCCCCCCACCCCCGCTTGCTTGCATCTCTGCAGCTTTGCTCCCTTCTGCAGCTCTTGGCTTCTTTCTATGCTGTCTTGATATGCAAATTAGCCGCCATATTTGTTGGGGTAATTTCCATACTCGTCCTGATTGGTTAGTGGGCGTGGCTTGACTGGTGGGCGTGGCTTGGGCATAGCAAAGGTGCGGTCAATTTGCATATTTGTCTATTATTAGATAGGATTTTGATTTTTTGTTAATCCTCACTCGAGGATACTCTTCCATTGATCTTTTTAGAAAGAGTGGAAGAGAGAGGGAAAGACAGAAACATTGATGTGAGAAAAACACATCGATTGGTTGCCTGTGCATGTGCCCCAACCAGAGCCCGGGCTCTGGAGGAGCCTGCAACCAAGGTACATGCCCTTGACTGGAATCAAACCCGGGACTCTTTGATCTGCAGGCTGACACTCTATCCACTGAGCAAAACTGGCTAGGGCCAGGCTTATGTTTTAATATGATAGGCTGAGCATATGATGATACCTACTACTGTATTTCCAAACTCGTTGTAATGGGAATAAAAATGTACAAATAGGAAGTGGAGGGAGAGTCAATAGTGTGTAAAAGATTTTATCAAATCTAATGGGATCGGAGAAACCAAGATGGCGGCATAGGTAAACACCTGAACTTGCTGCCTGGCACAACAACTTCAAAACTACAACTAAAAGAAAAAACAGACATCATCCAGAACCACAGGAAGTCTGGCTAAGTGGAAATTCTACAACTAGAAGGGAAGAGAAAAGCACACTGAGACTCAGAGGAGCTGCGGAAGTAAAGTGCAGAGGTACTGAGGCGCATGCACGGAAAAGGCTGGCAACTGAGAACGCGGCTGGCTTTTTCAATCTGGAGGAAGACACAAGCTCCTGACTGCTCTGAACTCCAGTTCAGGTGAGACTCTGGGGACCCAGACTCATACGGGGAGAAATTGGACTGTCTGGCATCAGGCAGAACTCGAGGGCGGCTTTCTCTCAGAGGTGCTTGCAGCGATTACCAAGGGACACTGAGACCCAGGGGCCACTTAGGGCAGGGCTGATGGAAAGCCATTGCTGTTTGCTCCGCTCTGAGACTCCGCCCCATCCAAGCTGTGCACAGAGGCTCTTGCATATGAATGGCCTGTTCCTTTGAAATCTAAACTTACCTAACAAACTGCAGCTGAGTCATAGAGACCCAGAACATCCAAAAGAAGGCCCAAGGCCCCACAGCAGCTTGCATTGCTTCACAGCTGGGCGTCATCTGGGCACCTCCAAACCCCAAACAAAGAAGAGGAATCTGCAGATCTCTCCATAGCTCCTGCTGGGTGGCCTCAGGCAGAGGCTAAATTAGCACCTCCTTGGAGATCCAAGAGCTAGTGTACCCAGGGGTCAGAGTAGGACCATCCATATTACAACTCCTCAGATCCATAAGGGACACACTCAGGGGGCAGACTCAGTGAGCACCAAAGCCCCAATGAAGCAAGTCTTGCCTCATAAGGGTGTCTCCAGCACAGAAGTTCTCCCATCGTAGACACAGCTGATCCTCACAGCCAATTGGCCTGGAGGTCAATTCCTCCCAGTGATACCAACAACAATCAAGGCTTAACTACAACAAGACTGTACACACAGTCCACAAAGGGGTGCACCAAGAGAGTTCACCTCAGGTAACTGGGGAGGCCAAGCCACTGGACCATATAGGACACCTAGCACACAAAGCTACCCTACCAACTCAGGGAAGCAGTGAAAATGTGGAGACAAAGAAACAGGTCACAAATGAAAGAAATGGTGCAAAACAAATGACTGGATATAGAGTTCAAAACCACGGTTATAAGGTTTTTCAAGAATTTTATAGAAAAGGCCAATAAATTTAGTGAGAGCCTTGAGGATATGAAAAAGGACCAACTAGAAATTAAACATACACTGACTGAAATAAAAAATAATATACAGTGACCCAACAGCAGACTGGAGGATCGCAAGAATCAAGTCAAAGATTTGAAATACAAAGAAGCAAAAAACACCCAACCAGAAAAGCAAAAAGAAAAAAGAATCCAAAAATATGAAGATAGTGTAAGGAGCCTCTGGGACAACTTCAACTGTACCAACATCCGAATTATGGGGGTGCCAGAGGAGGAGAGAGAGAGCAAGATATTGAAAACCTATTTGAAGAAATAATGACAGAAAACTTCCCCCACCTGGTGAAAGAAATAGACTTACAAGTCCAGGAAGCACAGAGAACCCCAAACAAAAGGAATCCAAAGAGGACCACACCAAGACACATCATAATTAAAATTCCAAGAGCAAAAGACAAAGAGAGAATATTAAAAGCAGCAAGAGAAAAATAGTTAGTTACCTACAAGAGAGCACCCATACAATTGTCAGCTGATTTCTCAACAGAAACTATGCAGGCCAGATGGGAGTGGCAAGAAATATTCAAAGTGATGAATAGCAAGAACCTACAACCAAGATTACTCTACCCAGCAAAGCTATCATTCAGAATTGAAGGTCGGATAAAGAGCTTCACAGATAAGAAAAAACTAAAGGAGTTCATCACTGCCAAACCAGTATTATATGAAATGCTGAAAGGTATTCTTTAAGAAGAGGAAGAAGAAGAAAAAGGTAAAGATAAAAATTATGAACAACAAATACATATCTATCAACAAGTGAATCTAAAAATCAAGTGAATAAAAAATCGAATGAACAGAATAAAATGGTGAATATAATAGAATCAGGGGCATAGAAAGGGAGTGGACTGACAATTCGTGGGGGGAAAGGGGTAGGGGGGGTGCGGGAAGAGACTGGACAAAAATCATACACCTATGGATGAGGACAGTGGCAGGGGGTAAGGGCAGAGTGTAGGGTGGGAACCGGGTAGAGGGGAGCTATGGAGGGAAAAAAGAGGAACAATTGTAATAATCTGAACAATAAAGATTTATTTTAAAAAATCTAATGGGAGGTAGAGAATGTATGAATTAGTAGAGACTCGTTCAAAAAGAGGGAGGAAACCCCAGCTTAGAAAATGCCCAGAGAGGGACACAAATCAGAAGGGCCTCCCCAACAAACCTCAGGTCATCTGTTACTTGGCATATCTACAGATTAGAATAGACAAAAGCAAGGGGGTTTAGGGTAATGGATCATGTTAACTTCCCATATATCTTTCTTTCCTTCAAGCACAAAACTCAAAAAAAAAATGCCTTCAAACAAAAAGTAAAATTAAATAATAACAATGAACACAGAAAGTAGAACATTAGTTAATAGGGTCTAGGAGATGAGGGCGTGGGAAGTTATTGTTGAATGGTTCAAATATTGGATGATGATGCCCAGCTGGTGTGGCTCAGTGGTTGAGCATTGACCTATGAACCAGAAGGTCAAGTTATGATTCCTGGTCAGGGCACATGCCTGGGTTTTGGTCTCAATCCCCAGTAGGGGGTGTGCAGGAAGCAGCTAATCAATGATTTTCTCTCATCATTAATGTTTTTTTCTCTCTCTCTCTTTCTCTCTCTCTCTCTCCCTCTCCCTTACTCTCTGAAATATATATATATATATATATATATATATATATATATATATATATATACTTTTTTTTAAGTACTTGATGATGAAAAAGTTCTAGAGATGGATGGTGATGATAGTTTCACAATGTTAATGTACTTAATGTCCATGAATTATACATTTAAAATGGTAATTTTTATGTTTATTTTTATCACCATGAAAAAATGAAAGAAGACTTCTTATCTATAGAAATGAAGAGAACTGTCTGGTAAAACTAGGACAGTTAATTGGCATCCTAGAGTGAAGCCTTCAATATTTCAGCCACTCATAATGGTTTTCTTGCTCCTGACTCAATATAAGATGAAATCTGCAATCAGTAAACTCTTGCCCTCAGCTACATTTTCTGTTGTCTGAACCTTACATTCAAATAGGCAACTAAGCATGATCAGACAAATGAGGAATGCCAAAGAGAAAGATCAAGATTAATAATTAGCAACAATCGCCAGAGAGAGAATAATTAATCCAGGAAACAGACAAGAACTTTAAAATTGTCTCTAGATCCGATATCTTTTGAGATATTTTAGAGAGATATTACATTTATTAAATAAGAATAAAGCAGGCATCCTATGACTCGTTAGGGATGCATATTTGGCTTTCCCTATTGAAAGTGGGAACAAAAATTAGGGTAACTTTCAGTTATTAATCAATTTCTGGCCATTCTGGGCCAACTTGTCAGTGTTTATGTTTGATCTTCGCAGATTGTTTGCTGGAGATACTGATCTGGTTTCTTACATGTCTGACTTATAGATAGTAGGCTGGCTTCCTGGGCTGGTTAGATAATGGGTTGGTTTCCTAGGCTGGTTGCTGCAGATTGTTGGTCAGAGTTCTATTTTTATATATGGCCTGGACACTGTCCATATGTATATTGTCTCCCAATAGAAATACTTTCAAGTGTATAAAGGAATGAAAAATATAATAAAAATACCCAAAGGAAATTTGAAATCTGAGAGCTGAATAAAAACATATACATTCAAGGATTTATAAACTTTACTCCCTAAGCACTTTCCTTAGGAAGTTAATTGAAGACATATTCCAAAAAATAAGCAAGAAAGGGGAAGACATGACACCCAGAAAGAGGTGATGCAATCGAAGAGAGCAGAGACCTGAAATTTCAGAAGCAAGGTTTGGCACGTCCAGAGAGTAGCTGTCCAGGATGGAGTGTAAGGATCGAAGATGCCAGCAGGGAATACTGTGTGGAGAGAGAAGGGAGGAAGTTTCTAAAAGAGTTGATGTAAAAGACTGTTTCCAAAAAAGCGGAGTATGATAAGGGTGCAACGAAAAAAGGAGGCAATTTAAAAAGCCATTAGACATTACAGGAAAAACAATAATATATATTATAATGTTTACAGTTTTATGATTTTGAATTATTGTTCGCAGCAGAGCCTATAATTACAAAGGCATAATGATACAAGCACTATTGTTTTTCAATAAAGACAAAATCCTATATAATAAAGCGCTAATATGCTAATTAGACTGGATGGCGGAACGACCTTCTGGAACGGCCAGTGGGCAGGGGGCAGGGCTGCGAGGCAGCTGGGTCCATAAGGCAGCCGCCGGGGCTGTGAGGGCCGAACCTCTTGCATGAATATTGTGCATTGGGCCTCTAGTGTGAAATAATTGTAGTTACAAAAGAGAACATAAATATTGTCATCCTGATAAAGTAAAAATAAAAGTACAGGTGACAGAAGTGGGGAGGTGGTAAATGGGGAAAAGGTAAAGGAAAGTCAGAGGTGCAGATATCACCATTATACAATAAGAAGCCAAGAGATACTGTGTATAGTTGGTGGAAAAATAAATAAATGTGCCAGTTTATTACTGAGAGAAATAATGCATTCACACCCCAGCATAGGCATATAAATTTTAACCTGAAATTTCCCTTAACAATGTGTTATAGACATCTCTCAATGGTAGTAAATAAATGATTTACATTATCATTTGTAACTGCTCTTTGGTATATAATTTATTATACCATAACTTTATTGTTAGATTTTTGGGATATTTCTAATTATTCACTACTGTAAACAGTGCTAAAAATTTCCTAGTTTGTGTATAATTATGCAATTTATTATTTTATTTAATTTTCTTGCTGAAGATGGGTCTATTTAGGTTTTCCATTCTTTTTTATCGACATTATACATTTCTAAAAATTTGTCCATTTAGTCTAGGTTATCAAATTTGGTGACACTTTAATAGTATTCTTGTATAGTTCTTTATATTTCTACTAGAGGTCCGGTGCATGAAATTCGTGCATGGGGAGGAGGTGTGTGTCCCTCAGCCCAGCCTGCACCCTCTCCAATCTGGAATCCCTCTCACAAATCAGGACTGCTGGCTCCCAAATGCTTGCCTGCCTGCCTTCCTTATTGCCCCTAACCACTTCTGCCTGCCAGCCTGATCACCCCCGAACCACTCCCCTGCCAGCCTGATTGATGCCTAACTGCTCCCCTGCCAGCCTGTTTGCCCCTAACTGCCCTCTCCTGCAGGCCTGGTCACCCCTAACTGCCCTCCCCTGCAGGCCTGGTCACCCCTAACTGCCCTCCCCTGAAGGCCTGGTCACCCCTAATGGCCCTCCCCTGCAGGCCTGGTCCCCCCAACTGCTCTCCCCTGAAGACCTGGGTCCCCCCCAACTGCCCTTCCCTGCAGGCCTGGTCGCCCCCCAACTTCCCTCCTCTGTTGGCCTGGTCACCCCTAACTGCCCTCACCTGCTGGCCTGATCGCCCACAACTGCCCTCCCTTGCCGACCTGGTCCCTCCCAACTGCCCTCCCCTGCTGGCCATCTTGTGGCAGCCATCTTGTGTCCACATGGGGGCAGTCATCTTTGACCAGATGGGGGCAGCCATCTTGTGTGTTGGAGTGACAGTCAATTTTCATATTATTCTTTTATTAGATAGGATTAGATAGGATAGAGGCCTGGTGCACTGGTGGGGGCCAGCTGGTTTGCCCTGAAGGGTGTCCTCGATCAGGGTGGGGGTTCCCTTGGGGCATGGGGTGGCCTGGGCAAGGGGCCTGTGGTGTTTTGCAGGCCGGCCACGCCCCCCGGTGACCCAAGTAGAGGCCCTGGTATCTGGGATTTATTTATCTTCTATAATTGAAACTTTGTAGCCTTAAGCAGAGGCCAAAGCAGGCCAGGGCAGGTGGAAAGCTTGGCTTCCTCCATTGCCGGGGAAACCCAAGCCTTCTGCTCTCTCCGTGGCTGCAGCCATCTTGGTTGGGTTAATTTGCATACTCGATCCTTATTGGCTGGTGGGCGTGGCTTGTGGGTGTAGCAGAGGTATGGTCAATTTGCATATTACTCTCTTATTATATAGGATAAAGTGTCCATTGTAACTTCTCTTTCATTTCTGATTTTATTTATTTGAGTCTTCTTTTTTTCTTTAGTGAGTCTAGCCAGGGGTTGTTGATTTTATTTATCTTTTCAAAGAATGAGCTCTTTGTTTCATTAATTTTTTCTATTGTCTTTTTGTTCTCCATTTTTTAAAATTCTCTAATTTTTATTATTTCCTTTCTTCTACTTTTGGCTTAATTTCTTCTTTTCCTGGTTCTTTAAGGTGAAGTGTGAGATTATTCATTTGAGATTTTTCTTGTTTCTTGAGGTAGGTCTGTAATGGTATCAACTTTCTCCTTAGTACCACTTTTGCATCACAAAAATTTTGGAATGTATTTTGTTTTATTTGTTATCTTGTGATGTCATCTTTTATTTCTTCTTTGACCCAATAGTTGTTTAATAGCATGTTGTTTAGTCTCCACATATTTGTGCTTGTTTCTAGCTTGTAGTTAATGTCCAGTTTCATACCATTGTGATCAGAAAATATGCTTGGTATGTATGATTTCAGTCTTAAATTCATTGAGAGTAGTTTTGTGCCCCATTATATATGGTCCACCCTTGAGAATGTTCTGTGTGCACTCGAGAAGGTTATGTATTCTGTCATTTGGGGACGGAATGTTTTAAAAATATTAAGTCCATTTGGTCTAATGTGCTATTTGAGACCAATATTTTCTTATTGACTTTCTGTTTGGATGATCTATATATTGCTATCTATCGGTGTCATACTATAACTGCATTTTTGTCAGTTTCTCCTTCTAGGTCTGTTAGTAATTGCTTTATACATTCGGTGCTCCCAGGTTGGGTACATATATATTGATGTGTTATGTCCCCTTGATGAATTATCCCCTTTATCATTATAAAATGTTCATCTCTGTCTCTTATTACCTTTTTTATCTTGAAATCTATTTTGTCTGATATAAACACTGCTATACCCCCTGTTTCTGTGGTTGCTATTTGCTTGAGGTATTTTTTTCCATCTCTTCTCTTTGAGCCTATGTTTATCTTTGGAGCTGAGATGAGTCCCCTGTAGGCCCTTATAGTTGGGTCTTGTTTTTTAATCCATCCCTTTACTCTATGCCTTTGGATTGTTGAATTCAGTGCATTTACAATTAGAGTGATTACTGATATATGAAGACTTACTACAGCCATTTTATCTTTTTTTTTTATGGTTTCTTTGTATGTCCATTGTTTCTTTTCCCTTTTCATTCTGTCTGCTATTTTAGTCTGGTTATTTAAAAAAATTTTTTTTTTTGGTTTCCTCATTTCAATATTTATGGAATTTCTATTATTTCTTTTGCCATCATTATGGGAAAGTATAGAATATGTTTTCTAATATTGAAATATCTTAGAATTAACCTTTTTTGTTATAGTTGCACTATTTATTAGAAATAGTCTTTATTCTATTGATGAATGCTTTAGTATTTTTACATTTCTAGTTTTAAGTGATTTGGTTTATAGTGTTTATCTTTGGGAATTATCTATGCCAGGTTTTGGCATTTGGATAATATTCTCTTAAAAATAATTGGTAAGTTTTATTTCTTTGTCTGTACTCCTGAAAAGTAGATCTTTATTTCTTGATTAATGAATTTAAGATATTGATTCACTAGGTGAGATGAAGAATTTTTATTTTCTATTTGGCTTCATTTCTTCCTCCTCCCCCCCATCTCTCAACTGCTGGGATCTATATTTATATTGGGAAAGATAATATTTGTATCCTGCTCTATAATTTTATGGCTTAAATTAAAAAATGGAAACCCAATAAATAGCTTTTTATAACATTAAGGCAGAGCCAGGGTGAAATTAAAGTTAACACCCTGATTTTTACATCAAGCTCATTTGCCTTGAGGTATAGTTACTATTTAAAGAAAACAAAATTATTACCTAGATATTTTCTTTACCTAAAATCATTTTATCTTTTTTACCTAACTCCTACTAACCTAACTCCTATTAAAGAAAACAAAAATTATCACCTAGATATTTTCTTTACCTAAAATCATTTTATCTTTTTTACCTAACTCCTACTAACCTTTAAGTCTTAGCTTAAATACCTGAGGACATATTTCCTGCCCTGGGATCAAACTCTTCTCTGGTAGTACTTTATTTTGTAGCATCTAGCCTGATTTTAGATTTATTATTTTTTTAATGAGTCTCCCACTCAAATATAAACTCCCTAGGACAAAGGGCAATATCTTTCTTGGTGACTACTATTCACCCAGAACCTGATTCTGTGTCTTGTTCAGAATAAGTGTTTAACAAATGTTAGATTTTTCCACTGGGGGATTGCTGGTCACACTGCAGAAACAGCTTGTGTTTATGTTTATTTACTTACTAGGAGCCCAGTGTGCGATATCGCGGGGCGCTGCCCACCCACCTGCAGCCCTGCCTTGACACCGGAACCTGTCCACGCAGAGCTCCAGCGCACCTGGCCCAGACCCCCCAACCCTCTGGCCTTCTCTGGCTGCTTCAAGCCCCGACCTCAGTCCCTCGAGTCTCCTTGGGCTGGTCCTGCCTTCTCTGGGCGCCTCCCTGCTTTCGCCAGTCTCTGGAGCAACATGGTGGCTCCGCCCCATCATGCCGCTGGAGGAGAGTGTGGAAGCCTTCCTCCTGCTGCGCTGTGCTCCTTCCCCTGGCAGATGGGCCGAGGGGCACTCAGAGTGCAGCGGTGGGTGGTGAAGGACTGGTGAGGGGGGCGCTGTGGGCTCTCACCCCTGCCCTCCCCGGCACTTCCCACTTCAGCCCCGTCTCTGGAGCAACGCCCAGCTAATATGCTAATGACCTGGTTGTTACCCGTTACGGTGTCCCACTCATTAGCATATTAGCTCTTTATTAGTATAGACTTTACCCAGATCTGCTGCTCTGTGGAATATATCCTATTGGGCTCTTCTGAGAAGATCATAACATGATCAGTGCACTGGGGAAAACTAGAAAGAGGCTTTCCCAGAAGCTCCCATGATAGTCTTGTCATTGCGAGCAGGTGGACAACCTCCCCATCTCCATTTCTAATATCCCACTCAGACCATGCCCTATCTTTATGAGACGCTGGCTTTCGTGACCTCACTGCTGTATTTCCTAGATGTCATCATCACCTGCCATCCAATAACCCCTCTACATTCTCCAAGTTCATCAACTACTCCTTTTCCCTTTTTATTCCAAGTAGAGTGCCTGGCCCACTGTTATTCGCACGCCTTGAAAACAACTCCAACCTTCTTGCCCCACTTTTCCTCCATTATGTTCATGTGATAAATCTTGTACTGGGGTGGGCCCAAGCAGCCTCTGTCTTCACATCTGTTCTCTTTGGACAAATAACTGCTTTAGCAAATTGATATAACTCTGTTTATTTGCTTCACTTTGAATTCACAGACACACAAGTTAAATGTATACTCTACAATGCCCAATAACCGTATCAAGTTGTCTTTAACTATAAATTACTGCTGAATCAGTAGTTTTATCGGCAGATGTCATTTTGCTGATAAATGTTCAGAAATTCTGTCATTATGAATTTGATTCTGTGCATGTAACTTCTATTTACTGCTTATAACACTGTGTAATTTTCTATCGCATTGGACACTTTTTTCTTCTCAGTATGTTGTCTTTCCAGTGCAGCTTTCGTGTGTTTTTAAATTTACTTAGGAATGCAAAAGAATTGTTGTCTGAAATGGTCTTTTACTTATTGAGGTACATTTTCAAATGTATTGTGGATGAAAAGGGGATTCTGCAGAGAGTAACCTCGAAAGGTGATCTGATCATGTTTCTAACTAGGCAGGTCATGGTGGGTAGTCATGCCCCAGGCATTTAATTTATTTAGTAAAAGGTTTATCTTTGCCTGAAGCAGCCCTGTCCATTGTTTCTGTGCATCTTGGTTGACACAACTTTGAAATAAGCCCTAACTACCCTCCAGAGAACACGTAATCTTATTAACTGTCCTGTAATCCAATACCCACTCTGCTTTCTCCCACCTTCCTTCTAATCTTCCTCATATCCCTCCTCAATTTCAAATGCGTAAAAGAAACTGTCACTCTCCAGAGCATCTGAGATCTTGTTTCCTGACAATTGTCAGTTTTGGCTCAAATAAACGCTTATAAAAATTCTCTACAGGTTTGGACATTTCTTACATCAATGATATATTCTTCATTTTTCTTTTGTGTGATTAGTCTGTGTAGAGTTGTTTTCATTTCATTGTCCAGGGTGGGGAGGGGGTTGCTCCAAAATAAAACAGGGTTGCCTTTGCCTCATTACCCGTTTACCCCAGCACTCTTCATAGTGTTTCTTGGAACTAAAACATGGAGATGTATATTTTCAATTAGGCAGCACCACTGCATATGGTTGAACAGCTCGTGCATTGCACAGGGATACCCAATGGGGTGGAAATGCAGACGACACTCTGCTCAGCCAAGTCCTGGGCCCCAGCGGGGACTGGTGTCTTCCTAGAGGAAGAGGCTCCCTTTTCTACTCACAGAGACACAGTCTACCCCCCCCCCCCCCCAGCATGTGTCTGCAGAGCAGTCTGCCTCCTGGGAAATCAGAAGAGACCTTTCTCGTGCTCCCACAGACACAAATCCCTTCATCTCTGTGCAAGAATCTGCCTGCTCTCGGCGCCACATATGCCAGCTCTTCTGATACTATCCAGCAATTTCCCCCTGTCTCCTGCATAACAGATTATCTCCTCACTACCACAACAATCCCACTAGCATTCAAACATCTAGTAATTTCTTCCATCTAAATACGAGGAGAGCCTTCCTATCTTCTGCTCCATCTACTGCCCCACATCTGCTCCACAGTCAGAGCAAAGCTCAGCAGGCGGAACATTCTCCTCTCCTGTGCTTCCCACCTCTGTTCACATTCACTTTCTCAGTGAACCCTTCCCGGACCACCATCTTTATTTATTTTTTAATTTAATTTAATTTTTTTCATCACCATTTATTCCCTTATGCCTTCTTCCAACTCCACCCCCCCCCCACATTTACCACACTGTTGTCCATGAGTGCTCTCTCTCATTTTTTTAATAGCTTATGTTCTTTTTAAAATTTTTTTAAATTATTTTTAAAATCTTTATTGTTGAAAGTATTAGATAGGTCCTCCTTTTCCCCCCATTAACCTCTTCTAGCCTGATCCTGTCCCCCGATCCCCAGCCCCTCACCACCCCATTGTCTGTGTCCCTGGGTTATGCATATATACATACAAGTTCATTGGTTGATCTCTTCCCACCTCTTTCTCTTTTTTATTTTTTATTTTTGCTCAATCCGTCCACCACCTCCAACTTCCCCTTGACCACCACATTTATTTATTTATTTATTTATTTATTTATTTATTGTCCTATTTATTTACTTTTCATTATTTTGTTAATCATCATCTGAGTATATTTACTCCATTGATTTTTAATTATTTTTATTATTATTTAAAAAATCTTTATTGTTGAAAGTATTATATATGAACACTTTTTTCCCCCCCATGACCTCTTCTAGTTTGCCCCTGCCCCCTAGGCCCTAGGCCCACTGATTTTTTCAGAGAGCGTGGAAGGTATGGGGATATAGAAAGAGAAATATCGATGTGAGAGGGACACATCGATTGGCTGGCTTCTGCACATGCCCTGGAGATCAAACCTGGTAGCCACCACCTTTAAATTGCTGTCCCCTCCTTGGCACTCTCTATTTTTCTTCCCTAAATTAATTTTCTCCATAATACCATATCTGTCTGATATATTATAAATATTGTTTAGTTTCAATGCTGTAAGGCATGGAGCTAGATAAAATTTTATATATTGCCATTTTCTAGAGTACATACCTGAAGCCATTATTTCAGCCAGATTAAAAGGTTATCTTGTCACAGAGTTAAGTTTACAACTAAGGTAATGAAGCTTAAACTTCAGTTCCGCTCACTTGTACAGACCAGTGAGAACATTGGGAATTGCTGAGTTGTTGCAAGGGGCAGAAATGTTACCACCAGGAACATTTCTAAGGAAGCATTTCTGGTATACTGACCACAGCCAACTCAGAAGAAAAGAGATACAAATCTCTAAGAACTTTGAAGTGATTTCTAAATAAATATATACTACTAGAGACCCGATGCACGAAATTCGTTCAAGGGCCTTGGCCCTGGCCCCCACCCGCTGCCACCACGGCGGGGGCACCTCTGCCGCCTCTGTCTTGGCCCCCACCCGCTGCAGCTTTGTCCGGAAGGAAGGACATCTGGAAGGACGTCCAGTCTAATTAGCATATTACCCTTTTATTATTATAGATGTCCTTAACTTTATTTTTTATTTTGTATTTTTTATAAAGAGGAGTCTCAAACTATAAAAGTTTCAGGTTCCACAAAATGTGGAGTCAGCACTGTATAGTCAAGTAAGTTTGGTAAATGCAGAACTAAACAAAATGAACAGGTTTCTTTCCTGCAGAATGTGGGAGGTACTTACTAAGTAAGTCTATAATGCAAATCTCTTAGAGAAAGTTGGGAGATGCAGTATTTCCAAAATGTGCACATCTGTTTTTTCATAAGGCATCTTAAAGCAATCAGTATCCTGTGGGAAATACTTTGGGAAGCTCTGTTCTGAAAACTTCTCTGTTTCCTATCCCATTTCCATCCGAAAGAGTGAGCGCTTCTTCAACAGCTTCAGTAAGCCACTTGAAGTGTCTGAATGTCACGTCCTAATGAATTTTATATCTGAAGGAAATATAAAGTAGGTTCTTTCTGAGATTGATTTAAACCCCTATGTTTAGCATGAGTCAGGGTGAAATAAAAACCTTGTACACAATATAACCTGCCCAAAATAGTCATTGTTTTAACTCTTATCAATCTCTCATGGATGAAGGTGATTAGAGTTACTTTCCTGAGACTAAGAGTACCTGTGCCATATTTTCAGATTTAATCTGCATTTTCAAATTCCACTGCCCCCTGGAAGCTGCCAGTAATCTAAAATAGTAACCTGAATGATACCTAAAAGGCATTTCAATGCAATTGCCAAATGGAAACTATAATATCCTCCAAGAATAGTTTTAAATAGTTTCAAAGTGTTTTAAGTTGCTAAATCTAAAAACAACAAAAAACACCTATAGCTTTTCATAATAGAATTACACTAGATGAGACTCACCCTAAATAGTGGACAGTATATTAATTTAAATAGTTCAAAAATTGATGTTAGAAGAAAAATGTCTCAGGAGGTGGAAGTGAATTTGTTCCTTATCCATACCAGGTGGCATTTTAAATATTTTTTCCATGGGAAACTTAGTGATGAATGTGTATGTGTGTGTTTATTGGCAAAAATCACATCTGCCTTCGAATTTGGCTTTCTTCTGATATACCACCTTTTTTTTTTTTTAATTTACATTTGAGTTCTATCACATTACAGCATCTGCATTCACAAAATTACTCACCTCCCTGGCTCAGATTTGATGGCATTTAACAACTATAATTATACTTTTTGAGTGCTGCACCAATCTTCAGTATTACATTCACTGGCAGGGATATTGGCTTTCAAAAATGCTGAAAAGCTCATAGAAGTATCATTTATAGGGACGGGCTGTACTTAATTTTGATGACAGTTATCTCGTTCATACCACACTAAAAAGATCAATCTCATTAAAAGTCTACTACAATGGGCAAATCTAAATATAATGGGCTAAACTCTATCATCAAATTTGTAGAAATGGTCTTAGATCTAAGTTACCTGGAGTTTTAAGAGGAGCGGTGATAAAAATAAATGTTTCTTACTTTTTGGATAAATATTGATAAGATTCACAGATAGGGCAAAGATTTGTTCTGGTTTGCTCAGCACAATCCCAGTTTATGCCAATTGTTTTAGCTTAACTGTTACTGTCATCCCTCTTCACTGTCCAAAGTTTCTTGGTATGGATGATAAATTATATAGTTATTCTATTTATAGGTTATCTGCTGAATCTAGAACAATTTGATCTAAGTCATTCAATTCTTTCTTTATACCACTTTCTTCCAGTACTATGCTACAAACTGGATAGGTTTGTAATAATAGTTAAATGAGAAAAGTATGATTTTTTTTACTAAGGACATTTGAAATTTAATTCATGTAACTATTCAGGTTTTTGTCGTTGTTGTAAATTTGACCTAACAATAATATCCCAGCACTAACAGAACTAGTGTGCTAAAGATCAGTAAGTAGTTTATAATTTTCCTCCTTGCAAAATAACTTCCTTGATTAATAGTGATAGAATTCTTAGGATTTGTGTCATGGTTTATTTTTCTACTTTATTTATTTATTTTTAGCATAAAATGTAAAACATAATATTTAAATGGTTCATATTTCCACTAACCAGATATCCTTTTAATATTTAAAAATGTACCACACACATATAATTGTATTGTTATGCATGGTGTATTTATCTATTATTGTGTAACAAATTACTGTATAATATGTTAGCAGTTTAAAACACAGACTTTTATCATTTCCCAGTTTCTGTGGATTGGGTGTTTTGGGCTGGGGAGCCCACTGTAGGGCTGAGAACCCTCAGACCGCAGGGGAGACCCCTGCAGCTATGATATCCCTCTGGATTTTCAACTGCATTGTGGGTATGGGGCAAGTCCATTTCTCATCTGTGCCCTTCCTACCAGTCTCCGTATGGCTTCTTCTTTATAGCCTTAGTTATAGGACTTCTGTTCAGCTAGTCTTCAGGTGGTCATCCATGCTGATTGTTCTATAATTTAGTTGTAATTTTGGTGTTGTCATGGGAGGAAGTATGGTGTCTACCTTCGCCGCCATCTTAACCAGAATCTATATCAGTAAGTTTTGTTACCAGTTTTTTATTTTATGTTTGAGGAATAATTCATTAAATGGTTTGTCTTCTAAAAGGGCTTCACTTGTACTTAGGATGCACTGGAAATACCTTGCATATTTTATTTTCAACTAAAACGTCAGTGACTTTATTGCCTAGTAATCTTGTTGTACCAGTTGATACTTTATCAATACTACCATTTCTTTTACTTAATTTTATGTTAGATAACCAGTGATGCAATTTGATATCCTCAATTTAAGAAATGATATTTATAAAACTATTATTATGATACTAACAAAAATATAATTCCTTTTCTTGAAATTTTATTTCTATGATTCCTGCTATATGGATATACTATTAAGGGTGATGCAATGCACTCAAGTAAGTAACATATAATTATTTTTTGGGGGGAATTTTCAATATTATAATTTTGTATGTAATGAATATCCCTAAGAATGAGGTTTATTGGGTCTATATGAAAGCACTGATCTCAAAGTGTGTGTTGTGGGTGGATTTGGGAAAATGAACTGCACGGTAGCTCAGAATGGCAAAAACAAACATTTTTAAACAAAGGGTAGACATAATAAATAGTACCTATTTTTTACTATAAGGCACATTTTCATACTTGTTCAAATATTTTATTCAAAGCACTGGCATATAATTTCTCGTTCTGACTTAGAGCAGTGTCCTCATTTCCTCTGTTAGGGTCTGAACTCCTGGGAGGCAGGGAAAACAGCTCTTCAATCTTACTTGTGTGGTACCTACACCACTATGCTGTACATTCAAATGATTGATTTCTTCAAGATGGTGACAGCTCAGAGACAGGGAGCAGAACTTTAAGGAAAACTGTAGATTCCCATAATATAACTGCATACTAAGATTGTGAGATTAGAAATGAGAGGGAATCTCCAGATGAGAAGGATAGTTGGACCAATATCCCTGACTCTTACTGTGGAGATTCTTATCTCTTCCAAATCCTCCACTATCCTGGCCCCAGGAGACAAGTGTCAGGGATTTTTTAAAAACTGATTTTTAGAGAGAGGAAGGGAGGGAGAGTGAAGAATCAACGTAAGAAAGAAACATCAATCAGTTGCCTCTCCCATGCTCCCTGACTGGGGATTGAACCCACAACATGGGTATGTGCCCTGACCAAGAATCTAACTGGTGACCTTTCAGTGTACAAATCAATGCTCGAACCGATTGAGCCACAGGATCTGGGGCGAGAGTCAGGAATTTCTTGGCCAGCTGTGCTTTACCAGGAGAATATATTCTCTCTCTCTCTCTCTCTCTTTCTCTCTCTCTCTCTCTCTCTCTCTCTCTCTCTCTCTCTCTCTGTCAACTTTGAAAGACTGGGTTTAATTTATTGAGGGAATTCACTGGTTTTCCTTTCGGGAGTCTGAGTCCATAGTTTTCCCCCCATTATAGCACTGGATTAACTCTTGTCTAGGTTTTTCAAACCTGGCCTATAGAGTCACTGCCCCCAAATTACAATTTAGTATCTTAACCTAACTTTACAGAGAACGGAACACTGAAACTCAGAGAGATTAAATGACTTGGCTGAGGTTAAAAATGGGTCATCTTGAATGTGAGATAGAAACCAATTCTTTTGATCATATTTCATGAGTTTCTTTCCATGTGACATTGCCATCTGTTCTTGGCTGGTACAATCCTGCTTTTCATCTTCATATTCTCTAGCAGGGGTATGCCGTAGATCAGCTTTCAGTGGCAAGAATTTTGTTTGTTTTTACCTGTAATGCTGTCTTTTACTTCAATACATCTTAAGATGTTTCATATGTTTGGTGTTTTTTGGTTGTTGTTGTTTGGTTTTGGCTACTGACTCCATTTTGTTTTTTACACTGCATTCTCAATTTTATGTAAGTACTAGAGGCCCGGTGCATGAAATTTGTGCATGGGTCCCTCAGCCCGGCCTGCACCCTCTTCAATTTGGTACCCCTTGGGGGATGTCTGACGGCCGGTTTAGGCCTGATCCTGTGGGATGGTCCCTAAACTGGCAGTTGGACATCCCTCTCGCAATCCGGGACTGCTGGCTCCTAACTGCTCACCTGCCTGCCTGCCTGATCACCCCTAACCACCTCTGCCTGCCTGCCTGATCACCCCTAACCCCTCTGCCTGACTGCCTGATTGCCCCTAACTGCCTCTGCCTGCCTGCCTGATTGCCTCTAACTGCTCCCCTGCTGGCCTTATCACCCCTAACCACTCTCCCCTGTCAACCTGATCACCCCTAACCACTCTCCCCTGCTGGCCTGATCGCCCCTAACCGTTCTCCCCTGCTGACCTGATCACCCCTAAATACTCTGCCTGCCTGCCTGATCACCCCTAACCACCTCTGCCTTTGCCCCCGCCACTGTGGCTTTGTCCGGAAGGATGTTGGAAGGACAGCTGGAAGACGTCCAGTCTATCTGGTCTAATTAGCATATTACCCTTTTATTAGTATAGATTCTATTAATAGTTTCCCTATTTTATTTAAAAAATTTACTTGGCTCTATAATTGACTCATCTTTTGCCGTTATTTATCTTTACTATGAAATTTGATTCTTCTTTTAAATTTTCTTTTCCATTTATCTGTCTTACCTTTTCCATCCTCATTAATGCCTAATCACTATAGACCTCATCAATTTCAGTCCATCCTGCACCCCACCAGGCTGATATTTAAAACACACATTTTATCATTTTATTCTTCTGCTCAAAGCCTACACTTCATAATGATAAGTGCTAAAAATAAAATATTTTCAAACACATTTATGAAAGAAACAGTGATGATACTTAAAAAAACTGAGAAGCCTCCCACACAGAAGTTAAACCTCTGGTATGGAATAGGGTCCAGGTGGATGACAGGGGAGATGTCAGGACCAAGAGGAAGCAGCAGATGGAAAATGTAAACTCCACATGGCTTCAAGGATCCTTCTCCAAGACAAACATCACAAATGAGAATACTGGTTCCAAAATGCCCAGCAGATCCTGGTCAGTCTTCCTCAATGTTCAGTGATGTCTCTTGAATGACATACAATGAAG
The DNA here is from genome assembly GCF_951640355.1 of Cnephaeus nilssonii. Lineage (NCBI taxonomy): Eukaryota > Metazoa > Chordata > Mammalia > Chiroptera > Vespertilionidae > Cnephaeus > Cnephaeus nilssonii. The sequence continues at coordinate 72,288,302 of NC_137080.1, read as the reverse complement.
TGTTGCATCTCTACCAATACCCCTAATACATGTATTCAGAAACTAAAATCCTAAAAATCACATAGGGATGAAGAAAATGAGAAACCTAGGTGTGGAGCACAGCATGTGAGAGTTTGTAAAATTCTCACAAGCAGAGCAGGGACAGTTGGTAGTGCATCAAGGATCTTGTGGTGTATCTTCTTAGTATATTAGAGAGCAGGACACTGGATTAGATGGAATCCATCACTTTATAACATTATTACACTAGTACCGTGGTTGGCAAACTGTGGCTCGCGAGCCACATGTGGCTCTTTGGCCCCTTGAGTGTGGCTCTTCCACAAAATACCACAGCCTGGGCGAGTCTATTTTGAAGAAGTGGCATTAGAAGTTTAAGTTTAAAGAATTTGGCTCTCAAAAGAAATTTCAATCGTTGTACTGTTGATATTTGGCTCTGTTGACTAATGAGTTTGCCGACCACTGCACTAGTAAAAGAAAGTCTACTGGTCACTGGAATTTTGGCTAAAAGCTGAAAATAGCATCCTATTATGTAGCTTTAGATTTAAGAAGGGGTTTGAATAAACATTCTATGTGTACACAAATTATCCCCAAATTATAGGTTGGGGAAATAAAAAGTGAAGAGAGCTCTTTCCCTCTATGAGAAGGAATAAAGAGATTCAGGAAGGAGACTCAGGAAAAAGTTCTGTAAGATTCAGAAAAGGGAACGTCATCTTGAAGATGCAGAGGAAGAGTGAATCTCAGCAAAGGATTTATTTCAGAATCCAAAGCAATCTTGATGATCTCTATAGGATACAAGAAGAAAGTTTTCTGTGCAACAGAGAAACATGTTGAAAAAGAAGACAAGATGAAAAGAGGACTAGATGAAAATGTACACTGATAAGGTGAGAAATTTTTTGAAGAAACCTAAAATGCTATATAGCAGTGAAATAATAAAAAGAAAAAATGACACTGTGGAAAATTAAATTAAATCAAGCATTGATTTGAAGGAAACTGAAAAGGATCTTCCAAAGGAATAGAATAAGACAAACACAAAATAAAGGAAGAGAAGGTAAATTAGTGGAGAAAATGTTACTAAAAATGATTTTCCATATTTCTAAAAGATTCATAAATATCCTATATAATAAAGAGGTAATATGCAAATTGACCGTCACTGCAACACACAAGATGGCTGCCCCAATGTGGTCAAAGATGGCCACCCCATGTGGACACAAGGTGGCCGCCACAAGATGGCCGGCAGGGGAGGGCAGTTGTGGGCAATCAGGCCAGCAGAGGAGAGCAGTTGGGAGGAACCAGGCCAGCTGGGGAGAGCAGTTAGGAGCGATCAGGCTGGCAAGGGAGGGAAGTTAGGGGTGACCGGGCCACCAGTGGAGGACAGTTGGGGGTGACCAGGCTGGCAGGGGAGGGCAGTTAGGGGCAATCAGGCTGGCAGGGGAGCAGTTAGGGGTCAATCAGTCTGGCAGGGCATGGGACATCCCTCAAGGGGTCCCAGATTGGAGATGGTGCAGGCTGGGCTGAGGGACACACACTCCCCCCATGCATGAATTTCATGCACTGGGCCTCTAGTAAGTAAATATAAAATTACATAGATGTTTCCTGCATTAACTATACATCCAAGAAAACAAAAAGAAAAAATATGATCTTTCAGGAGAAATCAATTAAAGTAGAAACATAATGAAAAAATCTTGGCAATGTTTTGAGATGCCAGAAATTGTCCTACTAACATCTAACAGATCACCTGAAAAGGTATAAACATCAGAATTCTCCCCTGTAATACCATCAAAAGATAATTAAATTATGCTTACAGAGTTTACCAAAAATATTATTAAAAAACTTACAAGTGATAGACACTGTTCAGCAATTTGAAAGCATCATTTCATTTCTTCCTTTTGACTATGAGCATCCTCAGAGAGGAAGATACCATATGAAGGCATAAAGCTCAAGGTAACATAGTGTGTTCACATATGAAGGTATGCAGAATGACCTTGTGTTGTCCTTGCCTCCACCCCCTTCTTTGGAACTCCACATCCAATCCCTCCACAAATTATTTAGCTCTACCTTCAAAATGTATTGAGAATCCATTTCTCTCTCACCACATCCACTGCTACCAGTCTGGCTCAAACTACCATTACTTTCACTTAGTTTCCTGGAATAGTCTGTGACAAGATGACCTTAATGTTACCTTAAATTTTAGATGGGATTCTTCTTTATAGTAAGAACTTAAAAAGCATTAAAAAGGACATGGAAACCATAAAAATGAACAAGTCAGAAATGAAGGATATACTAACTGAAATAAAGAATAATTTACAGGGAATCAATAGTAGAGAAGATGAAGCAGAGAATCAAATCAGCGATTTGCAATAAAAGGAAGTGAGAAACATCCAATCAGAACAGAAAAACCAAAAGTGGGATAGTACCAATAGATGCATTATGAGAGTAATGGAAGGAGAAAAGAAAGAGCAAGAAAGAAAAAAAATTCTCAGCCTCCTTTTCTTGTTCACTTACTTGAGAAAACTTGTAATTGTAAAATGCCTCTTTCAAATGTAAGCCATTTTAAAAGACTCTTGCCAGTTTTACAACAAAGGAATGCTTTTCTCAAGAACCTCCAAGCTATCTTTTTAAAGATGTCATCATCAAGGAAGATAACACCTATAACTTCCAGTCTATGTGGGTTGGAGGGTAGGAGAATAGCTTCTGCAGTGGGCACCTTGCTCCAAGTTATAAAACCACATCCTATCTTGAAGATAAGTAGAAGTTTACTATTTATTTGGGTAAAGTCAGTTAGCAAACAAAAATGGCCTTTAAAAGCTCTTAAAAACCCTACTGAATATTGTTTCAACAGAGTTGACCTCTTACCTATGGCAATAATCTAAAAAGACATTTTCCCTGCCTGTGTAACTTAGTCCAGTATAATTTTCTTTTCATTTTCTTGCTTCTATCTCCTTTGATTTATTAGATTCTATTCTCAATTCAGCAGCCAGAGTGATAATATTATGTCACTCCTCTAATCAGAACTATCTGATGGCTCCCAAATTCAAAGAGAGAAAAACCAAAGTCTTATAAAAGGTACAATGTTCTTGTTGTTACAGTTTATCCCTGTTTATGCTGTATGTTTTTTGGTGATCTTACTCATAGTGTTGTGACCTTATGTTCTTTGATTCAGGAATAACTCCCTTGAGTATTTTCTGCAGTGGAGGATTTCTGGTGATAAAATCCCTTGGCTTCTGAATATGTTGGAATGTCTTTATTTCTCCTTCATATTTAAAGGACAATTTTGCTGGGTATATTATTTGTGGTTGGTAATTTTTCTTTCAGATGTTTGAATATTTGGTTCCACTTTTTTTCTGGCTTTTATAGTTTCTGCTGAGAAGTCAGATGATACTCGGATGGGTTTTCCTTTGTACATCACTTCCTTTTTTTCCGTGGTTGCTTTGAGAATTTTTTCTTTGTCGTTAATTCTTGATAGTTTTAATAAAGTGTGCCTTGGAGAGGGTTTCTTTGGATTGAGGTAACAAGGTGTTCTTTTTGCTTATTGGATTTGAGGATCTAATTATTTCCATAGGTTTTGGAAGTTCTCATCCATTATTAGTTTGAATAGGCTCTCTGTTCCCTTCTCTCTCTCTCTTCTTCTTCTTCTTCTTCTTCTTCTGATGGCCTATTATTCTAATATTGCTTTTCTGATGGAGTCAGATAGTTCTTGGAGAGCTCTTTCATTTCCCTTTATGCTCAGGTCTCTCTCTTTCCCCCTCTGTGTCATTTCTTGATTCCTATTTTTGATATCACTAATTCTTTCCTCCATCTGCTGGGCTCTGTTTTCTATGCTCAGGAGTTCACTTCTAATCTCCTTAATTGCATACTTCATTTCCAGGATTTCTGATTGGTTCTTTTTTAAAGTTTCAATATCTTTGATAAAGTACTGGTTTTGTCCATTAATTTGTTTTCTGAGTTCATTGAATTGCCTGTCTGTATTTTCTCACCTCTTGTTGAGTATTTTCAGAACTGCAATCTTGAAATCTCTGTCACTTATATCACATATTTCATTGTGTTTCAGCTTGCTTTCTGGGGATTTTTTCATTTTCTTTCTGAGCATCCTTACTATTGTGGTTATTCATGGTATTTGCTGATCTCCTTTGTCTAGGCATGTATGTATGTCTAGATTAATGTCCCTTCCCTAGCAGCTTTTTCTGAATAGATAGTGCTACTGTTTTCCTGTAGATGGCACTGAATCACAAGATTTTTACCTGTGTGGTCTCCCAGATTTGACCTTCACAATTTTCTGTAAGACAGTACAGCCAGTCTGTTTGGGGGGTGGCGGTAATGGCCACCTAGACCTCTCCCCTCTCCACCCAAGAGCCCCACCTGGGTATCAATCACAGAGGAAAATAGTGGTTCTACTACAATAGCTCTTAGTACAGATAATGTGCTCCTCAACCTTACACCAAGGGTAATGGGAGGTGAGTTTTAGGAGTCCAAGAGGCAGCAGGGCTCTGTGGTTTCATTTCTTTGTCTGAAACTTCACCAATGGATAGTGGAAAGCTTCAGACAGAATCCCTTTGTTCTGTCAGGCATCTGTTGGCTCTCTGTTCACTCTGCTTGCCCTGCTGGATTGCCCCCACAGCTCTCTGTTCCTCCAGGCCAAAGGAAGTGCCTGCTACTACCAGCTTCCTCCCCTCTCCAGGTGGAGCTGTGAGCTCCCCACTGCATGGCTGTGTCTGTGGCCATCTGAATTTTTCTCCCTTTCTGTTTCCCTGTTTATTTCCAGTTGCCCACCTTTAGATACTTCAATGCATGGGTCTCTCAGGTGTGCCTCTATATTGAGTAGGGAATTCTTTGTTGAATTATGGTTGGCTAACTTGTTGAAATTTCAGGGGAAGAGGTAAAGGGGATCTCTCACTCTGCCATTCCTCTGACTGATTCTGACAAGCCTTTTTATTCTAATATCTAATATTCTAGTGCAGGGGCCAGCAATATTTTTCTATAAAGGTCAAATAGTAACATTTCCAGCTTTAATGAACAGATGTGTCTGTGTTCCAATAAAACTTTACTTATTAAAAACAGTGACTATAATTTGTCAACCTCTGTTCTAGAGGAATACAGGCTACCGTACCCATTTTTAGTAGTAATTTTCAATCATGGGCCCAGAATGTCTCAGGAGAAGGATGGCGTGTATGTTAGTCAGGGTTCTAAAAGACAAACAGAACCAGTAGAATTTTGTATACCCTTTCCCCACACACAGACACAGTTGATTCTTGCTATCCACTCTACTTATGTTCTATCAAGTCTCTATGAACATTGAATCAATGAATAATGAACTATTACTCCATTACTTTCTAGGAGAAATTCAGGGTGGTTCCTACAAGCCTCTAGTCACAACATTTTTGTCAACCAATCAATCCTTGTTTTATGCATGTTTCTGTTAAAAACACCTTATTTAATATATATTGTTAATTCATTAACACTGAAATCACAGTCAATAGCATTATAAATTATGCCTGAATGAAGCTTATCTAACACAGGTACCTTTTTGTAAGATACATCATAATCTTCTTGTGATTAAGAGTGCTAGAGAGCACTTCAGCCCCATGCTTGAAGTCATTATCTTTTTCTTCTTTTTATTTTACTTTGTTTATTTTTAGAGAGAGAGGAAAGGGGAGAGACATTAATTTGTTGTTTCACTTATTTATGTATTCATTTTTAAACAGTAAAATCACCAAACACATGCACAAAAAGGCAAAAAAAAATGACAGTAAGTAAACTGAAAGGAATAGTTGTTTATAGTTTGAGAACAAAAGCAAAAACACAGAGTATGGCCTTGTTCAATCTCAACAGGGAATCTACTTATCTGGTGACTTATATTTTTTATTCCTCATGTGTCCAGGAATGACCATAAGTGTTGATTTTAAGGTTACAAATACATTTTAGGAGGTAAGTAAATTCTAAAATAAGAAATCTGTAAATAATAAGGATCTATAACTACTGCACACCACACACACACACACACACACACACACACACACACACACACACACACAATTTATTTCAAGGAATCAGCTTATATGATTGCAGGTCTGGCAAGTCTCAATTTGTATGGCAGGTTGGAAACTAGGACAGAAGTTGCTCTTGCAGTCTTGAGGCAGATTCCATTACCAGTGTTGCTCAGTTGGTTGAGCATTGTCCTGTGCACCGAAAGGTTGCCAGATCAATTCCCAGTCAGGGCACATACCCAGGTTGTGGGTTTGATGTCTGGTCGGGATGCATGCGGAAGGCAACCAATCAATGTTTCTCTCTCACATTAATGTTTTTCTCTCTCTCCCTCTCCCTTCTTCTCTCTCTAAAATCAATAAAAACATATTTTTTAAAAAAATCTTGAGGCAGAACTTCTTTCCTCAAAGCAACCACGGTGTTGTTCTTAAGGCCTTTCAACTGAATGGATGTGGCTCACCCAGATTATGAAAGATAATCTCCTTTACTGAATTGAACTGATTGTAGATGTTAGCCACAGCTATGAAATACCTTCACAGAAAACACCACCACCTAGCTCAGTGTTTGACTGAATAACTGGGGTATAGTCCAGCCACGTTGATGCATAAAGCTAACCACTATAGTGAGTATAGCTTCGAAAAGCACAGAGACAACAGTAGGATAATACCATTGTGGTTATTATTATTTTTAAAAATATGACAACTCTTAAGGATACATAATAAAGTATGTATAGATGGAAAATAAAGACTCTAATAAACTAAACAAAATATCAAGTGTGATTATCTGGGTCCAGTTTTCTTTTGGGTGTTTATTATACTTTTCTATACTTACAATTTTTTTACATTTCTCTTATGATTCTTACATAATCAATCCATCATAGTTTTACATAATATACATAAATTTTCTATTGTTACATAAAAATTACCACAAACATATCATCTTAAAACAGCATAACTCCATTATCTCATAGTTTCCATGGGAGTTCAGGCACAGATTATTTGAGATCTTTGCTCATGGTCTCACCAGATTAAACTCAGGGTGTTAGGTAGGACTCTGGGTATCTTCCAGCTCACTGGTTAGTAACTGAATTCAGTTCCTTGCAGTTCTAGCTCCTTCCTGTTTTCTTGTAAGCTTTTGGCCATGAGTTTCTCTCAATTCCTAGAGGTCACCCTCGGGCCCTAGCCTTGGGTCATCTCATAACATGGTGCTTACTTCTTCAAAGCCAGTAGGAGAATCTCTTCAGTTTGCTAAGATGGAGTCTTATATAACAAAACCTAATCAAGGGAGCAACTATCCAATCATATCACAGGTCTGGCCCAAACCAAAGGGAAGGGAATTATAAAGAGTGTGTACACCAGAGCAGCAAGAATTTTTAGGATTCTGCCTCTCATATCATTTGACCACAACTAATAAAACATGTATGGAAAACTGGAAAGAAGCAAAAAAATATTAACTGTTATCATCCCTGAGCATTGGTATTATGAAGGAAGGTATATTTCCCTCTATAATTCTATAGTTTTAAAATTCTTCTGTAACCAGCAAGTGTTAATTTTACATATTCATTCAATTTTAATAAAATTTTTATAGAAGTAATATTGCTTCTTGAGGGGAAGAAATTAAACAGTAGTGAAGAGTTTAAAGATAAAAGTATAATTAAGCTCTATCCCTTCCCCTGAGCTTTCCTTAGATTCTCTTTATAATGAAAATTACTCTTAAAATTTTGAGGTATCCTTTCATAAATGTTTTTCAGATTTTCCTTTTCACTAAACACAATATATTGGACATTTTCAATATGAATACTACTGAGGTCTTAATTTTGGTAATTATATTTTTCAGTTCTAGGAATTTCAGGATTTTTTTTTCTCATTATTTCAATTCTTTGGTAAACATTTTCATCTCATTGTACATTTAAAAGAATCATCTTCCATGAGTTGATTTTTAACAACAAAGTCTATGGTTAGCTATGTTTTTATTTCTCCTTTTTCCCTCTTTTTGTCTACTTGATCTTATCTCCTAGCATTCCTGGTAATTTTTAACCTAATGTCCAGAGCATTTGATATTTTACTTCCTGGTAATTGTCATCAGTTTTGGCTCAAATAAACTCATAAAAATTATCTACAGATTTGGATGTTTCTTTTTTTTTTATTCTCAGTTAAGGATATGTTTTTTAAAAAATATATATTTTTATTGATTTCAGAGAGGAAGAGAGAGGGAGAGAGAGAGAGAAACATTAATGATGAGAGAGAATCATTGGTTGGTTGCCTCCTGCATGCTCCACATTGGGAATCAAGCCCACAACCTGGACATGCACCCTGACCAAGAATCAAACTGTGACCTTCTGGTTCGTAGGTTGATGCTTAACCACTGAGCCATTGCGGCCAGGCGAGGGTATGTTTATTAATTAAAGAGAGAGAGAGAGAGAGAGAGAGAGAGAGAGAGAGAGAGAGAGAGAGAGAGAGAGAGAAAAGAAATATGAATGTGAGGCAGAAACACCCTGTATGCATCTGAGCAGGGATTGAATTGCAACCTAGTTATGTGCCCTGACTGGGAATTGAATTTGCAACCTTTTGGTGTACAGGATGATGCTCCAACCAACTGAACCACTCAGGCAGGGCAGAAGATTTGGATGTTTCTTACTTGGACACCAGTATCCTACGAGTGACAAACTCTCTGTTTAATTCTTAGCTACTTGGCTGTCACTTTGTGCTTGGCTTCCCCTCCTCTTGTCCTGTGAGGGTGAGGAATAAAAAATGACTTCTGGGGAAAAGTAAGTTGGGAAGTTAGGCTTATGACTCTCAGTTGGCTTTTCCCTGGGATCATAGCCCTTTACGTTCTGATGGCTTGATATCACCAACCTACAGTTTTTGTCTCCCCCCAAAACTGCTGACACTCGAGTCACCAATTTTGCTAGATCTCCTAGCCCCAAGCCACTCAGGAAATGCCTCCAGAGGAAAATAGTAGGTATGTCAGGCTTACCTCAAGGTAGCCAGCCCCTCAGTTCTCTGTTACTCTCCAGTAGCTGTTTGCGTTTTGCCCTCCAGATTTTCTCTCCTTTTCCTTCCCTTTCCTTGAACTATATTTAATGAGGAGCCTGTTATAAGTCATTCTTTCATTTTCATGAGCAGAAGTTCTCTACCTTTATTTTATCTCCCATTTTAAGCATTATTCATTTTGTTTTAAATGATCACTACTTAACTTTATCCACCTGCTTTATTCACCTTTCTTTTGAGATTGTTTTATTTCTTGCTGAAGGACATTATTTAACTACATGTAAATTTCTTTAGTGAGAGTCCATTGGTATTAAATTTCCCATTTTGCCATGTCTGAAAAATGTCAGTTTTTAAAAGATAGCACTTGATTAAAAACTTAGCTGCATAGTTCTTGGGTGACCATTATTTTGTTTCAACAATTTGAAGATATTATTATACCACATGTTTGCCTTTCAATCTTGCTGTAGAGAAGTTGGCCCTCATTCTAATCATTGTTTAAGTTGTCAGTCTTTTTTCTTTAGGTATTTTTAGGAGTTTTTTTGTAACTTAGTCAAAATGTTTACTTTTTATTTTATTTTATTACTAGAGGCCCAGTGCACGAAATTAGTGCACGGGGGTATGTGTCCCTCAACCCAGCCTGCACCCTCTCCAATCTGGGACCCCTCGAGGGATGTCCAACTGCCCGTTTAGGCCTGATCCCGATAGGATTGGGACTAAACGGGCAGTCAGACATCCCTCTCATAATCCAGGACTACTGGCTCCCAACTGCTTGCCTGCCTGCCTTCCTGATTGCCCCTAACCGCTTCTGCCTGCCAGCCTGATCACCCCTAACCATTCCCCTGCCAGCCTGATTGATGCCTAACTGCTCCTCTGCCAGCCTGATTGCCCCTAACTACTTTCCCATGCAGGCCTGGTCCCCCCCAACTGCTCTTCCCTGCAGGCCCAGTCACCCCCAACTTCCCTCCTCTACCGGCCTGGTCACCCCTAACTGCCCTCCCCTGCAGGCTTGATCACCCCCAACTGACCTCCCTTGCAGGCCTGGTCCCTCCCAACTGCCCTCCCCTGCTGGCCTGATTGCCCACAATTGCCCTCCCCTGCAGGCTTGATCACCCCCAACTGACCTCCCTTGCAGACCTGGTCCCTCCCAACTGCCCTCCCCTGCTGGCCGTCTTGTGGTGGCCATCTTGTGTCCACATGGGGGCAGCCATCTTGTGTTGGAGTGATGGTCAATTTGCATATTACTCTTTTATTAGATAGGCTGGGAATTTACAAGCATACAAAAAATAAAAGAGAACACTAAACCCATCATTGTCCTCAATCTTCCTCCTTTTGTCATTCTCCTGGTCTCTTTATTTGTATTTGTACAGTTTGAGATTTTTGGTACTTCCTGCCTCTGTGAATTTATTTCTTTTTATCAGTCCTGGACAAATCTCAGCTGTTATCTCTTTGAAAAGCCTTTTTCTTTCACTTTCTTTATTCTCTCCTACTAAGATAGCGACTAGGCAATTCAGTCTTATCTTGTCTTCCAGTCCCTTAAATTTTGTGTTCCATTTCCTTATCTTTAATGCAATCTGATTAATTATTTCAGCTCTGGCTTGCAGGTCTAATTCTCTCTTCAGCTGTGTCTAATCTGCAGTGTAACTGACCATTGAGTTTTTACTTTCAATGATTATAGTTTCACCCTATTCTTTTATTTTTAAAATAGGCCAGTAAATTATTAATATATTTTTAATTCCTGCTTACAACCTGATTATTAGGAACACAGATTCTGAAGCTAAATTCCTAGAATTTGGATTCTAGCACCACCACTTATGCAATGTACATTTAGGCAAGTTTCTTAACTTCTCTAACCTTTAGTTTCCTTATTCATAAAATGAACAGCACCTACTTTATAGCGTTCTTGAGGATTAAATGAATAAATATATAGAGAAAGCATTTAGAACAGTGCCTGAAATAAAATAAAGATTATAAATGTATTTGTTAAATAAGCTATCTTATTTCTTTAAATATTTTTAGAAGTTATTTTTGCATTCTGATTTGATTATTTCAATAGCTGATATCTTTGTGGTGATAATTCCACTGATTTTGTTTCTGCTGACTTCATTGAGGTCATCTTGTACCACCATACATTTTGGAAATATTTTTTGTATTTGTTTTTAACTAACCTAAAAAATCTGATCTGAAGGTATATTCCTACATTTGCTTTGTATCTACTGTGATTCCCCAGGTGCTCTAGTCCCTGTGTCACTTTTAAGTTACCGTTCTTGTTTGGGAGCCCTAAACCAATTTAAGGGAAATCTGTGGTTACAAATTCTCTCTGGACATTATTTTATAAATGTATGAGGCCGAAACAGACACATTTACTTATATACTAGAGGCCCAGTGCACGAATTTGTGCATGGGTGGAGTCCGGCCGGCCTCGGCCCAATTGGGGTGGATCGGGGGTGGGCCTGTTGGGAGGAGGAGATGGTGGGAGGTTGACTGGCCAGCCTGCCCTGATTGGGGCCTGGTCAGGGCCAGCAGGCTGGCTAGAGGAAGGGGCCAAGGGTGATTGGCTGGTGATCCCCACCCCCAATTGGGGTTGGGGGGCCAATTGGGGGCCAGGGGCCTGGGGGAGGGGCCATGGGTGGTTGGCCAGCTGGCTCTGCCCCTGATCAGGGTAGGGGGGCAGATCTGGGGTGGAGCCAGCTGGGGAGAGGGGCTGTGGGCTGATCAGGGAGGTGGGGGCCCATTGGTGGCGGGGCCAGCTGGAGAGAGGGGCTGCAAGAGGTTGGCTGGGCAGCTCTGCCCCCTATTGGGGTGGGGGGTTGATCAGGGGCAGGGCCTGCCGGGGGAGGGGCTGTGAGCCTATCGTGGTGGGGTGGGCTGATTGGGGGTGGGGATGGTGGGGGGAGGGAGGGGCATTTGGCTGGCTCTTGATCTGGGTGGGTGAGTCTGATCAGAGGTGGGCTGGCAGGGGGGCAGAGCCGTGAGGTTGGCCGGCTGGACCCACCCCCTGATCGGGTGGTTCGCTGGGCACTGTGGGCATCATAGTGACTGGTCATTACGACCGTTATGGTGTCTGGCTTTTTATATATATACTAGGAGCCCAGAGTGCAATTCGAAATCATGTGGCGCCGCCCACCCTCGAGTCGCCGGTCTGGCCATGCCTCACTCTCCAGGCCCCACAGCGGCCGAGGCCTCTGCCAGTCTGGCCCTGCCTCCCTCTCTGGCCCTGCCTCCCTCTCTGGCCCTGCCTCCCTCTCTGGTCCTTGAAGCAGCCATGCCGTTGCTGATCAGGCCCTCCCCTAGCGCAGGTGTGTGGAGGCCCCTGCCACCCTGCCCCCGATGCTGCGCACGCAACCTCCTCCCCCTCTATGGCATCCCAGTTAATCAGCATATTTCTCTATTTTATATACATATAGACTAGTTGCCTGGTGCATGAAATTTGTGCATGGGGGGGTGTCCCTCAGCCCTGCCTGAACTCTCTCCAATCTGGGACCCCTCGCAATCTGGGACCGCTGGCTCCTAACTGCTCACCTGCCTGCCTGTCTGATTGTCCCTAACCACTCTGCCTGCCAGCCTGATCAACCCCAACTGCCCCCTCTTCTGGCCTGATCACCCCTAACCACCTGCCCCTGCTGGACTGATTGCCCCCAACTGCCCCCTCTGCTGGCCTGCTTGCCCCCAACTGCCCCCCCCTGTGCTGGCCTGCTCGCCCCCAACAGCCCCCCCTGCTGGCCTGCTCACCCTCATCTGCCCCCTCCCACCAGTCTGCTCACCCACAACTGCCCCCCCCCTCCAACCTGCTCACCCCCAGCTGTCCCCCCACCAGCCTGCTCACCCCCAACTGCCCCCCCACCCTGGCCTGCTGGCCCCAAACTGCACCCCCTGCCAGCCTGCTCACCTCCATCTGCCCTCCCCTCCTGGCTGATTGCCCCTAACCACCTCTGCCTTGGCCCCACCATCATGGCTTTGTCCGGAATGTCTCCAGGAAGGTCTCCTAGTCTAATTAGCATATTAGATTCTCTGCTTGGAGGCAGCTTAAATTCTACTTTACTCTTTTCCTAAAAGAGCAGGTGTGGAGAGTCCTGGTTCATTCAGTAAAGGGATCTAGGAGCCCAATCTCTCATCTTATGTGGACCCAAGGCCTTATCTTTTGTCCCTGACCTGGACATTAGAACCCAGATTCTAGGTTTTGTGAACATAAGAACATCCAAACCTGTCAAAATTTTTTATAAAAGTGTATTTGAGCCAACTTGATGACCTATGCTGGGGAACAAGACCTCAAATGCTCCCAAGAATAACAATTTTACAGCTTCTTTTATGCATTTGAAATTAAGGAGGGGATGTAAGGAAGATTACCTGAAGGCTAGAGAAAGCAAGGCAAGTATTGAATTACAAGATAGTTAATAGATTATGTGCTCTCTTGAGGGCATTAGGGCTTATTTCAAATGCGTGTTAATTTAAATGCACAGAAAAAAAATGGACAGGGCTTGTTTAAAGCAAAGATAAACCTTTTACTAATTACTAAAAAAGTTATGTGCCTGGGGCATGATGACCCACCATGACCTGCCCAGTTAGGAAATTGTGAAGTTGCTTTACATAGTACCCTTTTTCCCGTCCAGTTTCCTGTATCCAGAAACATCCAGGGCAGTCCTGGATCCAGAGCTAGTGCAACTCTTTAGTGTTGGCTCCTGTGGGGAATACCCAGGTGCTCCCTTACTTTCATGTAAACTCAGTGATGAGTTAAAGTAAAATCTGTCACAATTATTTGTGGCATCCATCAACATTTTATTGGCTTTTTCATAACGTCTGTACCACTAAATATTTGGAAATGGAAGTCGTTTTTTATGTCTTATGCTATATAATTAGTATTTTCTTTGGGGGTGTGTGTGTGTAAATATGCATGTATCTTTACTTTTCCTTAGTACATTTGAACTAGAGGCCCAGTGCATGGATTCATGCACCGGTGGGGTCCCTCAGCCTGGCCTGCACCCTCTTGTAATGCGGGACCCCTGGGGGGAGGTGTCGGAGGGCCAGTTTTGGCCCAATCCCTGCAGGCCTGATCCATACAGGAGGGAGCCCGATCCTGTGCGTTGAGCGTCTGCTCCCTGGTGGTCAGCGCGCATCATAGCGACTCGTCAATCAGTTGAGTGGTCGACTTAGGCTTTTATATATATAGATGTTTATAGACTACTAGTAGACCTGCGCACGAATCCGTGTGCCAGTAGGTCGCTGCCGCCCTCCTGTAGCTCTCCACCTCCCGCTTGCTTGGTGCCCTGCCCCCTCCTGTAGATCTCCGCCTCCCGCTTGCTTGCTGCCCTGCCCCGTCCTGCAGCTCTCCGCCGCCTGCTTGTAGTTTGCTGCCCCACCCTCCTGCAGATCCGTGATCCAGTCGTTACACAGTTGGTCGTTACACCTCAGGGCGTAATGGATAATTAGCATATTCCTCTCTTATTATATAGGATTCTTATTCTTCAGTAACTTGTTCAAACTTTAACATTATCCACTGATTCCTACCTATGAAATTTAATAAAATTATAAGCTTGTACTTCTTTAGTTCTTGCCTATTCTTCTCTAGAATTTTTGGCATGTTAGTTTTTTCATTGTCAGGGTTATAACATTTTATTATATTCAGCTACTGTAATTTTTAGTTTGTCTTTCTTAGTTCTACATTTAAATATATTCAGCATTCATTCTATATTCTTTTATAAATAGCTCTCCAGTTTATGAATTCTTTATTTGATTCTTCATTTGATCTTTTTATTGATTGTATTTGTCATTAAATACATGTTATTTGAAAAAGACTTTTATGAGAACTATAATTTCTAACTTTTTGCTTATTTGAAATTGCTTCCATTGCCTTTATAAATGACTGACAAATTGGTTGTTTAAAGTTGGGATCACTCTTGATTTTCTCAGAACTGTGTAAATATTGATTCGCTCTTTTTACATTATAAAATAAAATCATCTGAAGAGTTTGAAGGCAGTCTAATTTTTGCTCATTATAGGTGACTTGTTTTTATTTCTTAGGTAGTCATAAGATATATTTTTTCTCCTAGTGTTTAGACGCTTCACCAGGTATATCTTGACATTGTTCATTTTTACAGCTTTTTAAGTGAAATACAGAATTTCTTTTTGGTCCACACATTTATCCTTTTAGAAATGGTTTCTTTTATTATTTTAAACTAGGGACCCGTTGCAGGAAGATTCCTGCAAGACTTCCTGTGGGCTTCCCTCCCGCCACTACCACCTCTCCCGCCCCGCCTGCCCCGCCGCGCCCGATCCCGTGGCCACCGCCGCCGCCCCTCCGTGGTCGTGTGCGCCCCGCCGTGCCCGCCGCCACCGCTGCGCGCCCAGCCCCACATGCCTGACCCGCCGCGCCCGCTGCCGCTGCCTCCGCTGCGCGCCCCACCGCACCCCGCCCGCCGCCACCCGCCGCTGCGGCTGCACATGCTTTCCCTCCAGCAGCCACCTTGCTTTCCACTTTCCCTTCTATGCTGTCTTCAGTCTTCACTCCTCCTTCCCTCAGCGTATACAAATTAACCGCCATCTTTGTTGGGTTAATTTGCATACTCACTCTGATTGGCTGTGGGCGTAGCAAAGGTACGGTCAATTAGCATTTTCTCTTTTATTAGTGTAGATTTCTATCCCATTTGCTGAATTTCTTCTTTAGAAACACTAGTTATAGCTCTTTTTAGTTGCCCATATTTATCATGTTCTCTCTACTTTCTCATATATCTTCGCTATTTTCTATCTCATTTTTTTGTAATTTTCTCTAGCCTTATCCTTTACCCTATTTTCAGCAGCATTCAGTCCATTTATTTCAACTTCTGATATGCCCTTCATTTCTGTATGGTTTATTGTCATCATCTACTTCTTGCCTTAGTTTTGCCAGGTAACTTTGTATCTTTTTTTATTCCTTATTCTTTGTTTATATGTCCCTTCTATTTGTTTCATTGTTAAACTGCCTAAATTATTTTCCTTGATATTTCTTGTTTTGTAATTCTACTTTTGATGCAAATAGTTCATGTATTTTTTTTTTTTTATTTGTTATACTTTTCTCTGGGTCCTGGTGGTTAATGGTGCTAGAGTAGGACTTGAGCACAGATGCAATGATGGATGCTTTAGACTTGAGTGGGATTAGATGGTCACCCTGTGTAGTAGAAAGAGGTTATGTATAGACCTGCTCTCTGATTGTCCCTCAATCCATTTCACCTGAACATTCTGAGACGCCAGCAAATTGCTGATAGGCTCTGCTAGGATAACCTAACTATTTATAGAGAAAGCTGTACCTTTTTCAATATTTTTAGCAGTTTTCATGATCTTTACCTAAATTTGATAAAAGTTTTGCCACTAGATATTTTTTTATAGTTTGTGATTTGGTGTTAAGGATGTTTCTTGTTTTTATTAAATATAAAGGTTCTTTTTCATTTTATTTAATAAACTAGGATTCAGGGAGATGAGTAAAGTTACCTACTTTGCTATCTTGAGTTTTACTTTTTAAAAACTTCTCTCTACTTATAAAACCATATTCATTAGTTTTCTGTTGCTGCCATGGAAAATTACCATAAACACAGCAGTTTGAAACATTAATTTATCTCACAGTTCTATAGGCCAGAAGCATGTGTTGGGTTCTCTCAGGGTCAACCTCAAGGTGTCAGCCAGTCTGGGCTATTATCCGGAGGCTCTGGGGGAAAATCCACTTCCAAGCTCATTTAAGGGGTTGGCAGGAGAGAGTTCCTTGTGGTTGCAGGGCTGAGGCCCCTGTTTCTTTGCTGGCTGTCAGCAGGGAGCCTCTCTCAGCTCCTTAGGGCTCTGCCTCCATTTCTCATCACACTGTCCTATCTATCTTCAAACCAGCAATGGTGTACAGAGTCCTTCTCATGCTTTAAATCTCTCTGACTTCTGCTGCATTTCTTCTGCCTTCAGCCAAGAAAGTTCTGTTTTTAATGACTCATAGCATTACACTGGGGCCAGGTAGATAATCCAGTATAATCAATTTTAAGGTCTTTAGCTTTCATTCAATCTTTGAAGTCTCTTTTGCCACTAACAAAACATACTCACAGGTTCCAGGGATTAGTATACAGGCATTTTGGTGGGACATTATTTAGCCTAGCACACATATTAAAGAAGGTGGTCATATTTCCTAATACATTCCAACCCTAAGCCTTCATGATTACCAGATCTCAGTTTTTACTCTTCTGGAAGAAGATACGTATTTAGTGTGGTCTCTGTGCCTTTTGGATCCTACTTTAAAGAGACTATTTTATTTTTTAGCTTAAAATATTGTAGTAGCTCGCTGTTGCACTCAGAAAAAAAAAAAAATTGAACTCTTTCCCAGGGATTATGAACTGGACCCAAATTACCCCTTTCTAATCTCAACCCATTGTGCTCCTCCTGTTATCATGTGTGTCTAATAACATTGTTCACCCTGTGATTTTTCAAATATCTAACCTGATCCTGCTTCAGGTCCTTTGAAGTTGATCTTCCCTCTACATAAGATATTCTTGCCATGACCTTGCTATGCTTGACTCTGTCTTGTCCTTTAGGCTCAAATCAAATATCATCTCCTCAAAGATGCATGGCTGTGGACATAAAAAATGTCCAAACCTGTAGAGAACTTTTATGAGAGTTTATTTGAGCCAATCTGATGACATATGTTAGGGAACAAGATCTCAAATGCTCCTAAGAAAAAACAGTTTTGCAGTTTTCTTTATGCATTGGGAATTACGGAGGGAATGTAAGGAAGGTTACTTGAGGGTGGGAGAAAGGAAGGCAGGGATAAGATTACAAAATGGTTAAGATTATGTGCTCTCTTGAGGGTGTGGTGGTCACACTTTAGAAGGAGGAGTTTGAAAGGGGGCCATCATAAAGGTGTGTTAACCTAGATTCACAGAAACAATGGACAGGGCTTGCTTAAGGGAAAGATAAGCCTTTTACTAAAGAAGTTATATGCCTGGGGCATGACTATCCACCATGAACTGCCTAGTGAGGAATTTATGATCAAATCACCCTGTGAGGAAAAGTTACTTTCCATAGAACCCCCTTTTCCTTCTCATTACTATCCTATGGGTTTTTGTCTGTCTATAACTCTCCTTGGTGATTATCAATTTATGTGTTTTCATGATGTTTATCCTTGTATCCCTTCATATATGGGTGATAGAGAATGATTTAAAGATCATAATTCAGAGTTATAGCTGGCCTCGAGGCAGGGTAGTAAGAAGCTAAAAACCTCCTTGGCAAATAGAATGGGGAAACTGAGACAGATAGCTGAACTAACTGGCTGAGCAATCTACAGCCAGATACAGAAGGTCATCTCCCCAGAGATAACATCTAGGCCTCAGTTGTATTTAACTCCAAGTCCAGAAAAGCAGCAAAACCAGGTGGGCAAGGCCAGCACCACTGCAAAGGCTAATAGCCACCCCCCCCCCACATCCCCTCCCCCCTCCCCGCACCCCTGCCCTGGTGCTGACCAGTCAGGGGAGACTACCACCCTGAAAAGGCCCCTGTAGAAAAGCTGATGAATATTCTATTGAGATCCTCCTCCAAGACCTCCAGGCCTTGACAAACCCTCCAAACAGAGGACCCAGTGAGTGCTCTCCCTCTCAGGAGAATACCTGTGCCTTCCCCTTCCCTCTTCTCCCTCCACAGGCATGCACCTCCAGACTTTAAGGGGCCTCACAAGTCTTGCAACCAGGAGAGCAATGGGCTAACCCCCTGAATCTGTCTCTAAGGCCCTCTCTTCTCTGACGCTCCAGTGAGCCAAAGCAGCCCAGCCTAGGCTCGTTTCTTTCCTAAAACATTTCCAGAGAGCAAAGCATCCTAGCCTAGGTCTCTCCTGGGGCTTCTTCTAGCCTAGGCCCTTCCTTGTTTCACCGTCCCCAGCTTTGGTAAACATATTCTCAAAACCCACCTGGACTCCTGTTGTGAAATCTTTCCTGCACAAAGTCAAGAACTCACACACTACTAGCTGGCTCTGGGCAGATCCACTATGGGCCAGGTCATAATATATATATATCTTTCTTCTGAGAATGCTCTTAGTGAAGCAGTAAAAATTATTAAATGTGTTAAATATTTACCCTTGAGTATGCACCTTCTTAATATTCTGCATGACAAAATGGGAAACAGTTATAAAATACTTCTGCTGTATCTAAGTACCAAAGTATGGTGGAAGAATTGTGTGATCGAGTCGCAAGCTGAACCAACCACTGTTTTATAGAACACCATTTTCTACACAAAAGAATGACAGACAAACTGTGGTTATGCAGATTTGGGTATCTGGCAGACAATTTTTCAAATTTGAACAAAGTGGACCTGTCAAATCAGAGAACACTTCTGATGGTATTTGTTGCTAAAGATAAAATGAGCTTTCAAGTGAACATTAGAATTTTATGAAATTTGTGTCAACCTCCCAAACACTTAAAAACTTTTTGATGCAATCAGTGATGATATTAATGAGGGTGGCTTTAAAATATTGAATAATGAAACATGTCAACATTTGAAAGAGCTGAGTGATAACTTGGTGAACCAATATTTTCTAAATGAAAAATACCTGATATTACAATGCATGAACAAAAGATCTACTCAAAGGACAAAATGGACCAATGGACTTAATGTAACAGCATAAAAAGTTCATTGGTATGGTTTCAGGCACCACAGTGCAACTAACCTTTAGGAAATTATTTCTGGTTTAATTTGAGTGTAGTATCAAAGAACAATATCTAAATTTATCTCAAAGGACTTTAACATTTTCCTTCTAATTATGTAACTGTATGAACCTGGATTTTCTTTATATAATTCAACCACAATAACATATTCTAACAAATTGAAAAATTGAATATAGAAGCAGATATGAAGATATGATTGTCTTCTATTTAGGTATATACTAAAGAGATTAAAAAAAAAAGAAAAACAGCTTTACTTTTCTCAGTAAATTACTTATAACTGGAAAATATAGCTACTTTTAATAAAATGTGTATGTTTACATGTAGTGGGTTTATTATTTAAAATGATTTAGTAATTACTTAAAATATTTTCATCTCATATGGTAAGCATCAATAGATATAATCCATATAAATAAAAGTCCTTTGGGATCTTTATTAATTTTTAGGAGTGAAAAGAGTGAACAAACCACTCTTACTTAATACACTTAAAAGTCATGTTATAATTTATTTATATGCTTAGCATAGTGCCCGGAACACAACATTGTTTATTGAACTTCTCTGAACTGAGTATACATTTTTCAACAGGTACGTTATATAGTAACATGAATGCTTAAGGAAGAGAATGTCTGTTGCTTTTTATCTGATAGTAGGGTCTAATATAGATTGGGGGTGGGGAGAAGAAACAGAGTGACCAGGACCTGGTCAGCGTCGCAGTTCTGGAAATGGGTGCAAACAGGCTGATGTGTGCTTCATTTCACATACAGTGAAAGGGAGTGCTCCCAAGGAAGCGTGGGGGTAGGACAGGACATGGAACGATGGCATATGTAAACTGAGCTCCGACGAAGGGCCAGTGTACACTAACGAAAGGAGTTTTCGGCATAAAGTAGGCAGGCTTAGGGGATTTTAGGAATGAGGATGATCCATGGGAGACGAATACATAATGGAGACTTGAAGATGCGAGGGTGTTTATCTTACTGGTACAGAGGATAGAGAAATGCCACAGGCAGATAGAAATATTTCTGTCCTAAGCAATTGAAACAGCCATAAACCGAGGACAGACAGGGGTATCTCTGGCCTGAGCAATGAAAGTGACCATAAGTTAGGCCAAAAGTAGCCCTGCCCTGAGCAGCTGGGAGGCTATAAGATAAGGCTTTCTCTGCCAGCACAACTGGGAGAACACCATGGGCTAAATCAAACGCGAGTTCAGCCTAAACAGATCAGATGACCAAACGAGGAAAAGTGCAGGTGTGGGGGTCATGGGAGCTGAGTACAGGGCGAAGGTCCCACTATAGAAAAGGGGGTCTCCAGCCTATTTAATACCTCAAGACAAATAAAGCAGCAGTCACCTTCTTAGGGCCCCCTCTGTCCGCCAAGAGGGACAGAGTTTTAGGCTTAGAATTTAAAATTAAGGTTTTGGAGGTAGTGTCTGCTTGCAATAAAGTCTCTGTACTTTTCACCTTTTGTCTGTCGCTTCAGTCTTCAAATCCATCTGGACCAGAACCTGGGAAAGAAATCACACTGCTCAATAAAACAACCCAACTCACTAAGATTTTGGGTTGAGCATGAAACAGTCGAGTTTATTATCTCTTAGGTAAAATACAATCAGAAGTGAGGCAGAGAAGAGAAGATAAAAATAGCTGTGTAAATTTTTAAGAGAGGTTTGAGAATCTGAAGTGCCTGAAAGCCAACGTAGCCTCTCACGCCAAACCCCCTGCACATGTTTCTTAGACACAAAGCCGAACTGACCATCTGTCTTTTCGACCTCCCCTCGGAAGAGCCCATGCACTGCTGCCAAGGTCAAGTGCTCCTTTCTTGTGTCTGTCCATCTGCACCTACTGTGTAGCGTGAAGATTTCTGTTTCCTTTTTCCTTTGTTGTAACAAGGCAAAATCATTTTAGAAAATGGATTTCTCAGGAATTTCACAGTACAGTATTAATCTTTAGTAGAGTAGTGCAAAATAAAGTCACCGGTTTCACTTTTTTTTTTTTTTTTGAGAAAGAAAAATGTGCAAAATTATTCAAGGTGACAGCAACCACCTTCAACTTTTTGTATGCCAGCAATGCAAATTATTTATGGAGTGACCTTGAATCACAACAGTGAAAAGAGTCGGGTGTAATGTATTAGGTCTACTGTAAGATCGCCAGGGAAAAAGAAAGGTAAAAAGAATCTTAATAATGTGAAATTCTTGTAATCTACCATTTTAAAAATCAGATAGTACATGAAAGCAAATTGTTCTCTCTTCTAGGAAGCTTCCAATAATGATATAGGAAATGTCCCTGTTTCAGCTAAGAATTCTAAAGTAATATTAGTAACTGTGCAGAATGTAGTAAAAGTAAAGTAATATATAAATCAATACATGGGTATATTTATTTTTGTGCTTTATAATCATTATATTTTTCTGCATAGTCTTTTGAAAATCATTCCATTTATTTTTCAGAGGCCTAAATTGATGAGAGAAGGCAATATGCTAGGACTAAATTGGTGAGTTAGCAAGATTTAAGTGCTTTAATTTTAGCTTGAGATGTTTCTTAGTTTTATATTAATTTTTTTAAATAGAACATAATCTTTGGGATGTATAGTTAAAGTAATTAAAATTAATTTAATTTAGCTGTAACATAGCATATCAAAAACTTAAATCTTCAGCATATGGCCTCAGAACAAGAAAGGAAACAATTGAAAACCAGCCAAAGTTGATGATAAGTAAAACTAGAGCCTGGATACTTTACTAGAGGGAGTCTTACAAGTTTTGAAGTGTCATTGCTATAATCAGACACACAGGAGAGAGTATGGCAGCAAGACAGGAGATACAGTGGAACCTCAGTTCTTGAACTTAATTTGCTTCAGCAGGCTATTCGAGAAGGGATTTGTTCAAAACTGGAATCATTGTTTTTCCCATTAGAAATAAT
Source organism: Cnephaeus nilssonii (assembly GCF_951640355.1). NCBI lineage: Eukaryota > Metazoa > Chordata > Mammalia > Chiroptera > Vespertilionidae > Cnephaeus > Cnephaeus nilssonii. Next base: position 72,265,781 of record NC_137080.1, on the reverse strand, counting down.
GTGAATTGAATTAATCTATTCCATAACCCCAAAGGTTTCTCTTTTTTAACCTTTTTTATGTATAGTACACGATTAATGTACTGCTTAATCTATAAATACTTTAAAAATAAGAGGGGCATGAAATGTAAATGAACATTTAACAAAAAGGAAATTAAATGCACAATACAAAATAAAAATTCACATACATACTAGAACTTACATTTACTGTTGAGAGCTGTTGATGATTGAATATAGAGAGGAGGGATGGAGGGATGTTATTGTTTTAAAGGAGGTTCCCCTTCCATAAAAACATCAGGTAGCTGTTCTTTTGGGGTTCTTTCTCCCTGTTGTCTCTTTGCTCCACTAGAACCTACTTCAGGCTCACTAGGGCTCTGTCTCACTAACAGCCTATCTGATGATATTGGTTTTTGCCTGAGTTTTAACACTTCCCTGCAGTGAAACAATGCATTGTTATTGAACAAGTTTATCATATAGTTTGCTACTTAATTTTAAGAAGCAACAACAGCAAAAAATAACAACAAAAGATACATGAAAATCACAGCACAATTTCCTGAGATGTTAACAACTCCAGGTTTAGCACTAAACTGACTCATACTGACACATTCTCTCCTTTGTTAGTCATCTGAGAGACACATGACTGATCATATAGGTATTAGCATGAAAGGGTTGTCGGTTCCAGAACCGAAATTTTATTTGATAACTGAAACATTTTCTCCTCTGTGAACAACTTGGTCGGGCACTGAATTCTTTAAGATGGTAGATGTTCAGGAACCAAAGTTTGACTGTACCTTTTCTCCAAAACACACAAACACCCTCCAAAAACTAATTAGGCCCTTTCACATAGGACAACACGGCCTCTAATATTTCCCAAGAGCACAAGTGCGTGTAGTGTAGCACAGTATGATCACTGACATTTGCTATCGCAGCTTGAGGCATCTAGAAAAGATTAAATCATGTACAGCCATAAATGCATTTTTTAAAAAATAAAATATAAAAATAGTTTAAATCTTGACTAAACAGGCCAAACTCTTGGCTCTTTAGAATACTTTCCTCTGTGTACTTGTTTCTTAATGATTCTGAATAATTATGATTTTATAGTAGTTTGAGTTAAGCCAGAGTGAACTTGTAAACCAAGATTTGCTATGACATATAGACTTTTTTTTTTTATGTGTGACAACTGTCTTAGAAAATAAAAATATTATACTTTCTCATAAGTCATTATATTTTTTTATTGGTGAAAATGGCTCACTAGGTCCTCCAAGGATAAAAAGTCAGTTTGTAAATCCACTTTTATGTCAGTAAGAAATTCCTAAGAATGTTACCTGAACTAGACTTGCCATATGCCACACAGTCAGTGGCAGAAACAAAACTCTGGCCTTTGCTCCTTGTTACCAGTTCAACATTTTTTCATGTCTCATTTTTTCTACTGTATTTAATAAAGGCAAAAAATTATGGGAGAGAGAACCAAGATGGCAGCATAGTTAACCTTTTGCACTCGGATGTCGAGTGTGACTCGACACGGTTAGCATTAGAATAAAGGAATCGAGAAAAAAAGCAAGCGAGTGCAAAGGGTTAAATGTGGTACTTGCCGCCTCCCACAACAACAGTAAGATTACAACTAAAATACAGAACAACCATCATTCAGAGCTGTCTGAAATCTGGCTGAATGGAAGTCTTACAATTAGAGAATTAAAGAAGAAAGCATATTGAGACTAGAAGGAGGGGTGGAGATGCAGAACGGGATGGTATGACACCCATATGTGGAGGTTTTTCAATCGGGAGTGATATCTAGGCTGTGAAGGACCTCCTATGAAGAGCAAGGGGTCCTAGCCCCACACCAGACCCCTCAACCCAGGGTTCCAGTGCTGTGAAGAGAATCCCCCATAACTTTGGGCTATAAAAGCCAGTGGGGGTTGTGGCTGAGTGACACTGAAGCTGCTGGAAACCCAGGCAGTTCCTCTTAAAGGGCTGGTGCATGGACTTATTTGGACTTGCTACCGCTGAGCTCTAGCTCTGGGGCAGTGGCTTGGGGATATCCTGGGGCATATAGGGACATAAGGAGAGGAACTGGATTGTCTGATATCAGAGCAAGAACCTGGGGGCAGCTTTTCCCGAACAGTGGTGCTCACAGGGATCATTGTTCCTATGCAGAGACCACCTCCATCACAGAGCTGACTGGCAGGTGCCATATCTGAGTTTCCATCAACCTGGTTCACACGGTTTGCTCTGACCTGGTGATTCCCAGAGACTTCACCCCTTTCAATTTACAGCCCCACCTAAGCTGTTTGCAGCAGCTTTTCCATATGACTGGCCTGTCATGGCTTAGGCTTCAGACTTTCCTAAAATATCTCAAACAAGTAGCCACTGTACTTGGCATGACCCATACCTCTGAATAAGTGGACCCAGGCCTGGTACTAGCAGCAGACTGCCTTGCTTCATAGCTTGGCCTCTCCTGGGCATCTCCAAGCCCAACACAAGTATTAGCCATCTGCAGATTGCTCTGTAGCTTGTGCTGGGTGGCCCAAGGCAGGGCACAGGCAGGAGCTGACTTTGCACCTCCAGAGGGGCCCCAAAGCCAGTGCCCCTGGTGGACAGCTTCAGTCCATACCAGATTACAACTCTACACATCCACAAGCAACATACTCAAGGGGCAGACTCAGTGCGCACCAAAGCCTCACTGAAGAAAGTCCTGCTCCATAGGGATATCTCCTGCACAGCAGCTCTTCCACTGTAGTTGCAGTTGGTCCTCACTGTTCAATTTTTCCCACTGATGCCAACAGAAATTGAGGCTCAACTATACCAAGAAAGTGCCCACAGCTCACAAAGGGGCACACCACTGAGCCACTAGGCCCTATAGGACACCTACTATACAAGGCCACTCTACCAATTCCAGGAGACAAAGCAGCTCTACCTAGGACATAGAAACAAACACAGGGAAGTAGCCAAAATTCAGAGACAAGAAACATGTTACAAATGAAATAGAAGAAATCTCCAGAAAAAGAACTAAATTAAATGGAAGCAAGCAAACTACTAAATACAGAGTTTAAAAAAAAATGGTTATAAGAGTACTCAAGGATCTTAATGAGAGCTTCAAGGGACTTAGTGAGAATTTCAAGAATCTTAGTGAGAATTTCAAGGAAATTTGTGACAACACCAAAGACATGAAAAATGAGCAGTCAGAAATGAAGGATACAGTGAAATGAAGAATAATTTACAGGGAATCAACAGTAGAGTAGAGGATGCCAAGAATCAAATCAGCGATTTGGGATATGAGGAAGCAAATCACACCCAATCAGAACAGCAAGAAGAAAAGAGAATCCACAAATCTGAAGATAGTGTAAGGAGCCCCTGGGACAACTTCAAGCATACTAACATTCACATTATGGGGGTGCCAGGAGAAGAGAGAGAGCAAGATAATGAAAACCTATTTAAATAAATAATCACAGAAAACTTCCCACTACCTGGTGAAAGAAACAGATTTACAAGTCCAGGAAGCACAGAGATTCCCAAACAAGAGGAACCCAAAGAGGACCACACCAAGACACATCATAATTAAAATGCCAAGGATTCAAATAAAGAGAATCTTAAAAGCAGCAAGGAAAAAGCAGTTAGTTACGTACAAGGGAGCACCCATATGACTCTCAACTGATTTCTCAACAGAAACTTTGCAGGCCAGAAGGGAATGGCAAGAAATATTCAAAGTGATGAAGAGCAAGGACCTACAACCAAGATTACTGTACCCAGCAAAGCTCTCATTTAGAATTGAAGGTCAGATAAAGAGCTTCACAGACAATAAAAAGCTAAGAAGTCCATCACCACCAAACCAGTATTACATGAAATGTTGAAGGGTATTCTTTAAGAAGAGGAAGAATAATAAGGAAAAAAAAACACAGATAAAAATATGAACAATAAAATGGCAATAAATACATATCTATCACCAATTGATTCTAAAAGTCAAAAGAAATGAATAAGGAATCTAAAGAACAAATGACAAAAATAGAACCAGAGACATGGAAACAGCGAACAGACTGATGAATCTCAGAGGGAAGTGTGTGTGTGGGGGGGGGGCCCAGAAGAGATTAACCAAATAACTTATATGCATATATGCATCACCTATGGACACAAACAATAGTGTGGTAAAGAGAGGGTGGGGAGAAAGTTTACTCCACAAAAACTATAACTCATTTGGTTTCTAAATAGTTACTCTCCTTAAATTATCCATTTTCAATGTGCCATCTGTTTCATGCAGGGACCCTGACTGACATATACAGTTACTTTAAAAAAAGCGGGGTGGGGGGGCACAGAAATCAATGCATGGTATTTAGAAAAAGATAAATAGCTTGGAGCTTGAAAAGTTAAGACTTGATGGGAAGACAAACTGGACTCTACCTACTTCCATTCTATATCATGTACCTTCTAATCCAGAGATATGGTAGAAATCAGCTCAGGCGAATGGGGGCCAGCTGGGAAAGCTAGCAGCACTGGAGTGACCAGAGGCAAGAAGTGCCAGAACATCGTTGCCAATTTTCCACAAAGCCTGAATCAGCTTATATGCCTACCAGCTACATACTTGCATGTCTGTTTCATCACATCTGTGCCCCAACCCTACCTCTGATCCTTAAGGAAAAAAGGTCCAGATTTGGTTTGTAGTAATGAGGGTGAGAGGTGGGCAGTGGGCAGTGGTCTGGGGGTAAAATCTATGTAAATATATTCTAGATGTGAATTTAACTTCCTAGAGCTATTAGTTCAGTTTCTACATAATTACTTTCTTAGGCAACTCTAGAGGTTTGGAATAAAGATCTTAGTTCCATGAATTCTCTGACATTTAAAATAAATATGGGAAAAAGTGCTTGTCAAGGAAAAAAAGTGAGGTATTAGCATTTACTCTACATTTTACTTTCAGTTTTCATGTTGTTTTTTTTTTTAATATTAAGATGTATAAATCACCATTATTTTTTCTCTTTTACTAGAAGGCAAAAGGATAGTCTTTAAAATTCAACTTGATTATGTTTCAGTTTCTTATCATAGGGTTTTTCTTTATTGGTAGAGAAGCTAAACTACTAGTCATACTTCCATCGGATATTTATTAATAGCATCTATGAAATAGAGATCCACATTTTGGAAATGTGCTTTTTGTATTTCTACTCTTAGGGTGATACTCTTAGCTCATTGGTGTTGACTTAAAGTGTATAAGACAGCTGGGGTTTTCAGTTAGGAGGTGATGTATCATTGAACAAGAGTAACTGAATATTTTTACTCCAACGGGAAATTAGAAATAATCACATATAGAGCCCCCAATCACTAAGCTTTCATCTCGTTTCATAAAAACAAAACACTATCTTGATTTAAATCTCTATCAAGAGGAGGCAATGTGCTTACTATAAATATAATGACAAAAAAAAGTTTATTTCTCTTTTATATCTACCCCCATTCCATCTTCATGAATTCCCTGAGGCTCATGGTGTAAAATACCATCCATAGGCTGATTAAGTCACAACTTTCTATGTCCAGCCCAGTTCTGTCTTCAGAACTCTGACTTTGTTTAGACAGCCCAATTTAATCTCTCTTCTTGGATTTAACCCCCAAAACTGGGCTCTTGGTTTTCTCTCCAGAACTGCAGGCATCCATCGCAGTTAATGACACCTCATCTTTCCTTTTGATCAGGCCAAACCCTGGAGCCATCCTTCGGTGTTTTCTTCACATTCCATATCCAATCCATCAGGAAATTCTACTGACCTTACTTCAAAGTTCAAGTACCTTTTAATACCTTACTGCTACCCTCTGACTGAAGCTGCGATCACCTGTCTCCTGGACTATTACAATAGCCTCTGACCCATTTTCATATCTGTTCTCTCTGTGTTGCTTTTCTTTCTCTCCATTGATTCTCAACAAAACATCAAGAGTAGTCATTAGAAATTTAAGTTAGATTGTGTCACTTTTCTTCCCAAAACCCTGAAAAGACTTCTTACTTCTTTAACAGTAAAAGCAAGTCTCTGAGGCCTCATGCTATCTGCCTCTCCCCGCTTCTTCTCTGACCTTACTTCCTCCTACATTCCCCTCACTGCCTCTGACCCAAGCACCGGATCATGCCCATTCCTGTTACCTCCCCTTCAACTTCCAATCCTTCTTACCTTGCTCTGTTTTTCCTTATTCCATAGCACCTACCTTTTTTTTTAACACATGATGTAATTTACTTATTTATTATGTTTATTATTTTTGTTTTTCACTGTTAGAATGTCAGCCTTATGAGGGCAGATTATCTTTCTCTGTTTTGCTTACTGATCTATCCCCTGTGCCTAAGATAGTGCCCGGCACTTAGTAGCCAATCGGTATCTCTTAAATGACTGAAAGTTTTGTTAATGTTACCCCCATCCAACTGCTTGTTTGAAGGGTTGTGTGGGGAGATAATTTTATGCCCCATCTATTTGTATAAACAAATTTCAGATTAATAGCAGGTCTTTTCTAAGTATGGAAAGATGTTGAGAATTGTTTTAAACCAACCAGAGTTCATATTTTCTAGTGGAAAACTGAAAGTGATTATTTCTTGTTCTTACTATGAGAAATGTTCACGTACAAGAACAAAAACAAGTTTTAAAATTAGTCAGATTTGAGTTCTACATATGCCTCTGGCACTTAGGAGGTGAAGGGCCGTCCACAAGACTTTGACTCTTCTGAGCCTCAATGTTGTACCGGTGATATGATTACAAAAATGTTAGCTACTTCCTAGGGGTAAAGTCAGTAAGTTAATAAGTGTAAAATACCTAAATCATGTGTGCCATGGAACGCAACAGAATTCTCATCCATTGCATTTAATTCAGAATGTGGCCGCATGGGTTGCTTTTGTTCAAGGACAGGGATAAGCTTGTTATTACCTTCGGCTGCTGTTTGAGACATTTTTGAACACATTTTCTTCTCATGAGTAGCTAAAAAAGAGATGAAAACTGTTGCAAAATGGGGGCGAGTCATCACTCAGTAAAATTACACTTGCAATGGGTGACGAGAGCTGAGGGAGTGGAGATTTGCAGGTTTGCTGGACAGATCAGTGGTGTAGTGGTAAACTGAGAAGGTCAGGGTCACTGCTAAGTTCTCAGTCAACCAAATCTGAGGATAGGTTTGCCTTTAAAGCGAATTTTATCCCTGCAAGGAGTTTCCAAGGTGAAAAATGAATTAAAATGACAATAACACCAACCCTTTTCAGAAACTCAAAAGGGTTTTTTTTGAGTCACGTGTAACTAATGTCTATTGATAATTTGGAAATTTAGTATTATATTGCTGATATATTCAAGTAAGTTATACAATATTTTTAAGTGTTATCTTAAGATCATTTTCAGAATCGAGTATGTGTCCCACTTCTCTTCATAGTACATAGAAAAAAATAGTTTTTTTCCATTTTAGAGATAAAATTTTTTTTACAAGAAGAAAGGTTAAATAATGAATCCAGTATCAATCACTCAACCAGTAATAAAAGTGGAATTAAAACACAGCTAGTTTGATTTTCTTACCAGATCTGTGTGATAATCTTACCAAATGCTATTAAAATTGTATTTCTCTTAGAAAAATGCTTACATAGGGTAGATTAAGTGGGAGAAACAGGGCAGCCTCTTTCAGCTATGCTAAACTGAATATAAATGTCCCTAACCAACTTTAAACAATGAGGGGCGGCAGAAGCAAGCGCCTCTCCTCTTTACTGACCTTTTGGGGGAAGATTTCTCTTATTTCAGAACCTTAAAAGAAATATTCATGTTGGTTGACTGTGGGAGAAATGTGAATGACAAGATAACTCATCTGGGAAAACATACAGGTCTGTAAAACTCTACACACTTCTCTAGACTTTATTCACTTGGGTGATTTCATCTGAAGGTCAGAAAAGAGTTCAAAGATGCAGCTGACAGCAAAAAGTGATCAGATTGTCCTTCAGCCCTATAGCTTTGCAAACTGTTATTTTGTTGAGTCTTGGTGCTGGATGCCAACATCGAGACAGAATGCATGGAATTTTCTTCACAAAGATTTGATTGCAGCACAAGCACTGTAATCAATATGTACTCACTGCTGCCTTCTACAATATAAATAATTGATGATAACACAATGGATCAAATAACTGTCAACTTTATTGCCATAGGAGTCTTTCCCCCCACAACTTACCATACAAATTATTGCTTTATATCCTTTCATTAAATCTAGTTTTGTATTTTAGCATTATGGAAAATTCCATGCTTGAATTCCCTATAAAGTCATATTAGGCTGTCTATTAACTGCAGGGGCTTTGAGTTTGATGTTTGAGTACTTTAATTGTCACTGTAATTGATTTTACCTTTGACTTGGCATGGTGATTTCTTTGTAATTTGTTGATGATTAATGACCATCCTCTGGTTATTGCTGCTCAGCTGGCCAGAAACGAAGCAATTGGTTTGTCTTGCCTCTTTACTTTTCTCAAAAGACTTTAAAAATCAAGGGAAGCTTTGTAAAAAGGTTTTATATCTTCTGTGCTTTAATTGCTTATAGGAAAAGACCAGAGGTCAAAATTAAGTAAATGTGGGTTAATTTTATCCTGATATCCTTAAGATACATTAATATTCAAAACTTTCTACTTATGGCATTTTGTTCAATATATTGGTTGTAGAAAAAAAAAGTGCTTTTGAAAATTACAGGAACATAAGATGTTTTAATCACTACAAAAATTTTCCAAATAAAAGTTCCCAAAGAAATTATGCCATTATTACTAATGATACGATTATGATCTAAGAAATATAAAGTGTTCATCAGAGCTGCTTGCCTTAACCAGGAATTCTGACACTGAACTTCAATACATGTTGAAGTTCCTAATGGGTTGTGTTTCAAAATAATTTTTTTAATTAACACGTTTGTTAAAAAGTGGTTGTATTTTTCAACAGATAAAATAAATATTCTACATGGTAGTGGCATTTTCAAGACGAGACAATCTTTTATACTTAATATTCTATATCTGATTATCTTTGCAAATAGTGTAAGACTTTAATCACTGTGAATAATGATATTTCAGAGGGAAAATGTGTTTGGAGATCTCCCTTGAGATAATAGGAACATACTTTTCCCCACTCTACTCCTCCCAGGATTCAAGTTACTATGGACAACTTATATGTAACTTAGATGATTTGAGTCTCTAAGAAGGTGAGTATAAGAAATGAAAGGTGCATATTAGGCTCTATGTAGCCTCTGACCACATAAATCTTCCCTGATTCTTTTCTCTCCTCTCTCTCTTTTTTTGTGTGTTTTTTTTTTTGTTAATCCTCACCTGAGGATATTTTTCCATTAATTTTTAGAGACTGGAAGAGAGAGGGACAGACAGAGAGAGAAACATCAATGTGAGAGAGACACATTGATTGCTTGCCTCCCCTAGTGGGGGATGGAGCCTGCAACTGAGGTATGTACATGCCCCTGATTGGAATAGAACCTGTGACACTTCAGACTTCGGTCTGACGCTCTAACCACTGAGGCAAACCGGCTAGGGCCCAGATTCTTTTCTTTACCATTAACATGTTTCTACAGTGGAGAATTTTATTCATTTTTTTTTTCTTAATAGAACAATCCTTTTGTTTTTCTTCTACCATCACATTTGCTAGATAAGCACATGGCTCATCTACAGTTTTTTTTTTTTGTTTTGTTTTTTTTTTGGGGCGGGGGGGTGACTCTAGAGGTTGTGTAACAGCAGTTTAGTGAAAAGTAGTATTTGGACTTAAGTGAATTAATCTCTCATTAGCTAAATGGCTTTGTGCAGTTTATTGAAAGCATCTAGCTTTTGTTTCCTCATTTAAACAGTGACCTGTTCAGCTTTGAAAAGTAGATAGTCAGTGTAAAGCAAAACCTTGAAATTAAGTTTTGCTCACTTAAAGTAGGAAGAGACAAAATGATGTAGGTGACTATTTTTTCTGTAGGTGAAGAATTCAAGTTCTATTCACATACATTTAAAAATGACTTTGAGTGTATCAAGGACTTGCAACTAAGAAGTGTAGCTGAATGTTGGATCAGAAACTAAGCAAACTGAACCTCTTTGATGATGCTGGATGGTGGAATCCTGATTATGAGACCCAAGCTGAGCTATGCTTTGATCAAGATGGTCTTCTTTCCTCCTTTATTTTTGTCACTTGTAGTCTTTTGTCACCATAGACTATATCCAGAATCGTGGATAATTCCTGGATGATCTCAGAATCAAGAATTAGGGTTTGCTCATTCATTCAACCACCATTTATTGCTGAATCATTAGTACTAGGCATCAGTCACAAATATATGAACACTCTGTAGAAGCAGCAACAACAACAACAGAAAGAGAGTCTGTTGCCCAAGCTGGTTTTGCTCAGTGGATAGAGCATCAGCCTGTGGACTGAAGGGTCCCAGGTTTGATTCCAGTCAAGGGCACATGTCCAGGTTGCAGGCTTAGTCTCTAATGGGGAGCGTGCAGGAGGCAGCCAATCAATGATTCTCTCTCATCATTGATGTTTCTATCTCTCTCTCCCTCTCCCTTCTTCTCTGAAAGCAATAAAAATATACATTTTTTTAAAAGAGGAGAGTCTGTTTTTTTCATAAAGCCTACAGTCCAACAGGTTTACAGATATAATAGAATAATCCCTAAGTACATGTAAAATGACCACTTTGACCTGTTCGGTGAGGCAAAGGCTCACACTGTGCACTGACTCACTATGAGGGGAATTTGAACTGGTCATGAAGGTCAGAAGATACTCTCATAAGAAATGGTGATTGAATTAAGATCTGAAGGAGTTAACTTCCTGGTGAAAAGTGAAGAGAAGCACATTATAGCCAGGGGAAAACCTGTTAAAAAACAAACAAACCAAATATATCCATGCAAAGTCTAATGAACTATTTGGAAAATGTTGTCTTTGTCTAAACAGCAATAGGAAGCTTGGCAAGGGTTGGGGAGGCCATGTGAGAAAGCAAGGGTAACATGATATGATAGTCACATGATGATTAGGACATAAAGTAATGGATTGGAAGGGACTTTAGTGGCTTCAGAATACTGGCTCTGTCAGTCTGGGTGAGAAAGGGTACCTTGAACAAAGCTGTAGTTGATGTACATGAGAGAAATGGACAGATTGAACATTATTTAGAAGGTAAAATGTATAGGAATTGCTAGAATTTAGAAAAGGATAGCAGGGGATCTATAATCCCTATTGGGAATGGAAAAACCAAAAAGCTCAGTCCAATATAGCAGAAACAGAAAAAGAGGACTCATGATGAGCAGGGATTGGAGGTGGGCGGAGATGAGAATGTGGTGGTAGAAATCTTCCAGACAGCTGTTCATTTAAGTATGGAACTGCTGTAATTCATGTTGGCTGAAAACTTATTTCATAAAATGGTGGTTCATTTCTTCTTCCTTTCTACTTCTCACCGCTTCACTGAAAAGAAATACGAGTAGTAACTTGTTTTCCCTTTGAAGATATTTAGTAGAAATGATCAAATTTCTTTATGTCTTTGTGAACAATGTGTATCAAATCTGAATGATTCATATTCACAATTATTTCTCAAAAAATTGATACTTATACTGTATGCTTTCTAAAAGTATGAATTTTGCATTATTTATAAATACATATGATATGTTTATTCAATGTCTAACTTTGAACATTGTTTCTTGATTCAGTTTTCTGTTCAGTTGCTCAATAAAGCCTGGATTATCAAGTAGGGTAAGGCTATAAAAACCCAACTACAAAATTTATTTTGTATAACAACAAAAGGTATATTTTTTCTTATTCTACCATCTAATACAAATAAATCAGTCTCACTTATGAAAAAAATATGTGCACTAATAAAATATTAGCAAACTGGATTTGGAACTGTATAATAATAATCGCTTATTATTACTTTTCACAGGAACTCAGTGATGATTTGACAATGAAAAATTTATCAATGATATCTAGTATATAAATAAATTATTTTTATTTTGTTTGTCTGTCTGACTTTCCCCTCTATCACCTGACATTTCCTTTTTTTCAGGTTACATGTTGACAATCAGTTATGTAGTACTCACTATTTTCTCTATACTTATATATTCCCTAGAGGCCTGGTGCATGAAATTCGTGTGCGGGTATGGTCCATAGGCCTGGCCTGCAATCAGGGCCATCTTCCCCGGCTGCCTGCAGCCAGCCCCACCCCCCTGCCGCCACCCACCCCCAGTTCTCTGTTCACCATCGGGCAATTGGAGCCTGACGGCCGCGGGGAGGGACCGAGAGGTAGTCAGTGCGCCTCATAGTGTCTGGTCAAGTGGTTGTTCTGGTTGTTCTGCCATGAAGGTCAATTTGCATATTACTCTTTCATTATATAGGAAAGAAAATGTAATATAATGGACACATATTTTTGTCATTTGTTTGCTTTGTAAATATAATATTACATTATATTCATTTCTCTGCTTCTCACTTTTTTCATTCATCATGTCCTATAGAAATCCCTTCAGGCAACTATGGCAACCATTATTTTAACAGTTGCATAATATTCCATGGTGGTGTTATATAAAATTTAAATGAAACTTACTCAACCTTTATTATATTGGAAATCCAACTTGTTTCCAGTTTTTGCCACTAGAACAGTGTTTAGCATGCTTGAATATATAAAGTTTGTGAGGTCTGTCAGACTTACAGATTGAAGTGATATCATTGCATCAAAATTTAAAATTCTAATAGATGCTGCCAATTGCTTTCCAAAAAAAGTCACAATTTACATTCTCACCATTAATTATAGTATATCCCTTGCACCATTACTAACATATGTTATTATGTTATATATTATCACATGTGGAAATCACTGGGATGAAAAGGAAAGGAGTGACTGATTCTGCACAGTGTGAGGAGAGATCAGAATTTTGTAGTAAAGAAAAGCTTAAGGTAGGTCTGGAAAGATAATTTTATATATTTATATATCTCATTATACAATGAGGGAACATATTTAATACATAAAGAATAGTTGCTTCTATACAGAAGTTGTATACTTCTATATAGTACAGAAGGCAAGTAAGAAATATTTTTTTAAGAAAAACAAATGACCAACTAACTTTGTAGAGCTTATTCTTTTCTAATAATTAATTTGTAGGGCAGAATTTCAAATATAGGAAATATATTTTTTTCCCTACAGAATTGTCTTTATTGAGATTTTTATTTTAATGTGAATTCATGTTCTATGAAAACAAACCACACAAAATTTGTGGAATTTTATAAAGTACAAACTGGGATGTATTACTGTAGCTTCATGATACCATTTGATTTGCTATCAATATAGCCCATTCCTTTTCCCCATAATTCTTAATTTTCACAAATATTGTGGTTCCTGTAGAAAAAGAATACCAGAGTTACTCCATTAAGTTCATAAAAAAATGTAATGGAATTTTAAATGGAATTTAATTTATAGATTGACTTATAGAGAATTGAGAGCTTCATAATACTGAGTCTTTCTTTCCAGGAACATGGTATATCTTTCCATTTATTAAGTTATTCTTGAGCTTTTAAGATCTGTTTAAGCCTCTTTGGGAGGATGAGATGGGAAGTGGTAGAAGGTTTGGCTTCAGCAGAATCAGATTCTTTTTCAAGCTGTGGAACTTTATAGTTTATAACATAGAGATAAGCTCATAAAGTGATATCCCGTTCCTCTATGATAAGACCAGAGTGAGCATTTATCATCCAAAAACATCTTTAAGCCAAGAAGCACATTTGTTATATTCTGTTGCTGACACTTTTAGATTCACTTCACTAAACTATGAAACATTTTTCTAACTATCAAGAGTTTCTTGGATAAGTTTGAGAAAATGTTGAAAATGCATAAATTAGTTGATTGCTTATACCTTTAATAAAAGATATATGAGTGTTGGTCAGACTCCTCAATAACTTTAAAATATCAAGTCAACATTTATTATGTTTACTTCTTATTACTTTGTTTATCCAAAAGTGTATTTTTATATAACTTTTATTAAAGAAGTAATGTTAAAAATTAAATGTTTGTTAATATTCTTTCTTATAAAATTTGTCACAAAGGTTTTTCTCTATTCCAGACAGTTTATTTATCATTGACTTACTTTGTCTAACCTGAGAGTTTTGCTTTTGTTTTATTAAAAAGTTTGTGGAATGTAGGGACAAACCAAGATGGCAGCATAGGTAAACACCTAAACTGCTGCCTCGCACAACAATTTTAAAACTACAACTAAAAGACAAAACGAACATCATCCAGAACCACAGGAAATCTGGCTGAGTGGAAATTCTACAACTAGAAGGGAAGAGGAAAGCACATGGAGAATCAGAGGAGCTGCAAAAGGCTGAGGTACGGAGACACGCGCACGGGCGGCTGAGTGCCTGGCTGACTTTCTCTAGTGGGAAGGAGACAAAAGCTCCCGACTGCACTGAACCCCAGTTCTGACTGAACTGAACCCCAGTTCCGGGTAAGACCCTGGGGACCCAGACTTATACACGGGGAATCTGGACTGTCAGGCGGAAACTCAGGGGAGTCGCAAAAGGCAGAGGTCTGGAGGTGAGCGCGTGAGTGTGCAAAGAGAGGACTAACTGCTAAGTGCGCTGCTGGCTTTCTCTACCGGGTGGGAAACGGAAGCTCCCCACTGCGCTGAACTCCAGTTCCTGGCAAGAATCTGGGAATCCAGATTCATTGGGGGAGAAACTGGACTGTCTGGCAGTGGGCGAAACTCAAGGGCAGCTTTCTCTCAGAGGTGCTTGCAGCGATTACCGAGGGACACTGAGACCCAGGGGCCTTATAGGGCAGGGCTGACAGGAAGCCAAGACTGTCTGCTCAGCCCTGAGACTCCACCCCATCCAAGCTGAGCACAGAGGCTTTTGCAATCTTGCAAGTCTTGTCTCATCAGGCTGTCTCCAGCACAGAAGTTCTCCCGGCGTAAACACAGTTGATCCTCACAGTCAATTGGCATGGAGGTCAATTCCTCCCAGTGATACCAACAACAATCAAGACTTAACTACAACAAGGCTGTACACACAGTCCACAAAAGGGGTGCACCAAGAGGGTTCACCTCAGGTAACTTGGGAGGCCAAGCCACTGGACCATATAGGACACCTACCACACAAAGCTACCCTACCAACTCAGGGAAGCAGCAAAAATGTGGAGACAAAGAAACAGGTCACAAACGAAAGAAATGGAGGAAAACAAATGACTGGATATAGAGTTCAAAACCATGGTTATAAGGTTTTTCAAGAATTTCCTAGAAAAGGCTGATAAATTTAATGAGACCATCGAGGATATGAAAAAGGACCAACTAGAAATTAAACATACACTGAGTGAAATAAATAATATTATACAGAGACCCAACAGCAGACTAAAGGATCGTAAGAATCAAGTCAAAAATTTGAAATACAAAGAAGCAAAAAACACTCAACCGGAAAAGCAAAAAGAAAAAAGAATCCAAAAATTTGAAGATAGTGTAAGAAGACTCTGGGACAACTTCAAGCGTACCAACATCAGAATAATGGGGGTGCCAGAAAAAGAGAGAGAGCAAAATACTGAAAACCTATTTGAAGAAATAATGACTGAAAACTTCCCCTACCTGGTGAAAGAAATAGGCTTACAAGTCCAGGAAGTGCACAGAGCCCCAAACAAAAGGAATCCAAAGAGGACCACACCAAGACACATCATAATTAAAATGCCAAGAACAAAAGACAAAGAGAGAATATTAAAAGTAGCAAGAGAAAAACAGTTAATCACCTACAAGGGAGCACCCATACGACTGTCAGCTGATTTCTCAACAGAAACTATCCAGGCCAGACGGGAGTGGCAAGAAATATTCAAAGTGATGAATAGCAAGATCCTACAACCAAGATTACTCTACCCAGCAAAGCTATCATTCAGAACTGAAGGTCAGATAAAGAGCTTCACAGATAAGAAAAAGCTAAAGGAGTTTATCACCACCAAACCAGTATTATATGAAATGATGAAGAGGAGGAAGAAGAAAAAAAGGTAAAGATAAAAATTATGAACAACAAGTACATATCTATCAACAAGTGAATCTAAAAATCAAGTGAATAAAAAATCGGATGAACAGAATAAACTGGTGAATATAATAGAATCAGGGTCATAGAAAGGGAATGGACTGACAACTCTCAGGGGCAAAGGGGTGTGGGGGGTGCAGGAAGAGACTGGACAAAAATCATACACCTATAGATGAGGATAGTGGTGGGGAGGTAAGGGCAGAGGGTGGGGTGGAAACCGGGTGGAGGGGAGCTATGGGGGGAAAAAAGAGGAACAATTGTAATAATCTGAACAATAAAGATTTATTAAAATAAAAATAAAAAGTTTGTGGAATGTCAAGGTCCCCAAAAGGTTATGCACTTCAAGTTTAGACCTAAAGGCCATTCAGTTCTTACTTATTTAAATAAAAACCAACAACTTTATTTATCCTATTTTAAAAGTTTTATGTGAGTTTAGGTTGTATTATATCTTTTAGGGCTATCCAATGTTGAATCATGTTTTTACTCAAAGAATATATTAATTTCTAAGTGATTTTCTTTTGCTGTCCAGAAGATTCTGTCAAAATCAGGTGGTTAAAAGGCCCAGCTAAAGTCACACACTTTATCCTCATAGGGGCCTATGTGCTTTCCTCTACTCAGTGCCCCGAAACTCTATTTTCCATAATGATGGGTATTAGTATTTGATCTGCTTAAGTTCATTGATAGCTGCTAGATAAAGTTAACTTTGGTTTAGGCGAGTATTTTTGACTCACCACTTTTATTTTCAGGATCAGTTTCCTTTAATTTAAAAAAGTTTAATCATATGCTTGATTTTTTAAAACAAATTTGATTGTTTTTTTTTTCTACTTTTCATCTTTTATGGCTTTTTAAATTTACACTTTGGCTAAAACTGGTTATGATTCTCTATGCATGTAATTATTCTTGAATATTGGGGAAAACTCACTTGCAAGTCCTTATTCTAGTGTGCTTTTCCTACCCAATATCCAATTCCCATTAAGAAATAATGATGTGTATCTATGGAGTGAAGGATTAACTTTACCCAAGCAGAGATCTGGCTCTTCTCCTTGGCTGCTAGGAAGTGATCTCCAGGCCTCTGGAATATCCTGTCTAATAAGAGTATCTTTAACTGCCTGGGGACTTTGCCATAGGACAGTCTAACAATGTCCTTTGTGATGGGGTCTTTGGGGTATACCTTATCTGTTCCAACTTCCTGAGGACTAATAAAGATTACTAGCTGAGTCTCCAGGAAGAGCTCGTGACTAAAGGTCAGCCATACAGGCAGTATCTGATCAACAAAATCTCTGGACTCCAAAGGCTCAGGTGAGCTTCCCAATGGGCAGTAGCTAGAAGGAGGTAACATCATCCATGACTCCACAGGAGATGCTGACCAGAGTGCCATGTTTGTAGACCTCCCAGATTCCACCCTGCACCTCTTCCTTTTGCCTGATTCTAATCCTTTTATTATAATAAAACTGTCATCATAAATGTAGTACTTTATTTAATTCTATGAGTTTTTCTAGTGAATTATCAAACTTGGGGGTGATCATGAGAATCCCCAAATTTATAGCTAGCTGGTCTGAAGTGAGGGAGGCCTTGGGGCCACACCAACTTGTGGCTAGTGTTTGAAGCGAGAGTGGTCGTTGTGTAGACTGTTTCCTTAACTGTGTAGTTTGTGTAACTCATAATAGTGTCTTAAAGTTAATTAAAGCACTATGTAACTGCAGGGTAGTACTTCATATTTATTACCTAATTATATCCATGTTAAAAAGGTCTACTTTGTTTAAGAAACATCACTGAGTAACAGCTATGTGCTAAGCACTGGCAAAGGCACCTATTTCAGCATGTTTTTCTTTTTCTGCAGCAATATTAGTTTTGAACTCATGTGTTGTTTCATCTTAAAAACATATGTCTACTATACAGATAACTAGAATATGATAATATTTTAGGAAAAATAAAGTCTAAAGGAAACCAGTGTATTTGTGAGCAGTTCCAATAACTTGACCTTGGGATACCAGCTAAGTATAAAATCTGATCAGACTAACTAGCTATAGTCTAAAATTCTCTTCTCTTGTCATTAGATGCTTTTTAGTTGGTTAGTAATAGAAGACTCATTCTTGTTTTATAGAGAGATCTTGAGGAAAGATGGGAAAAAATCAATGAAACCACAACGTTCGGCAACTTAAAAGTCTATTTTAAATCGAGATAAACTGCTCTTCTATTGGAAGTTTTTCTAGGTTTCATTGTGTTCAAAAAGTTACTAGGGATTCAAATTCCTATAAAAAAGGATGGGAAGACCACAATGATTGCTGATAAATTATCCTCTATTGTGTCTGGAGGAAGTGGTTATTGTGAGACCAGATGACTGGACTCCTAGAATGCCTTTATTAATAATGATCTGGGAAAGCATTCTAACAAAATTTCAAAGGTGCTAAGTGAAGGTTTTTCAAACACCACAAATTGGCCAAATTAAGGAGCTGGGAATCAGACCTGGGATGTAATTATTTCTAAGGGTTCAAGTGGTAATAATCAGGAAGAGGGAATGGCAATCATGAGACCAGTTTTTGATTTCCCACAAAAATGTTTGTCTACTTTTGTCCTACACATTCTTTAGATGGCTTATATATACTTACTGAGTATTTGACTATATCCTGATCATTCTTACAGTTGCCAATAAGTCATCTATTTCACTTGGAATTGAATACCATAGTAAATAATTTACTCATATTTAAAAAGTGATGATAGGAATTGACAATTTTGGTTTGGAGAAAAATGTTGTTGAGCAAATTCATTATCCAACTAGAGCCATTTAGCCCTTCCATCCATGAACTCTTTCATGTGGTTATTTTTTACAATAGCAAACATGCATGATTTGCTACATAGCTTGCATAGAATCAATATCTGCTCTTACAGCTAACACAAATTCTGAGTGTTATAATTTTTTCATCCTCCTTCTCTTTGAAAAATTTTAAGGCTTACCATCATTTTCCGGGAATAGTGTTGAGAATCATTCAAAACCATTTAGTAAATTGCTGCTTTTATACTTTCTATTCAGTGGCAGGAGTGGGGGGTGTAGCTGAAAGAGTTAATGCAGCTTCGATTGGTGTCTATTTACAACCACAGAGTGGCAAGCCCAGGGAGAATACTGCTAAGTGCCTATTTGTGGAGTCAGCTAGTAGCAGCAGGATTTCAGAAAATGACTTAATGGTTTGGTCATGTGCTTCAGTTCCAGGGGTTGGGGCTATTAGAGTGAAGACAATATTCAGTGTCTCACACCTTCTGAGTGTTTGACATTATGTTATCCTTCCAACTGTGAAATGAATTCTGGGCTGTCCTTAAATCCCAGTAAGTAACTAAAACTGCTCCAATGTAAAGTAGGTAACAGAGCAGTAATTACTGCCTGCACTTAAAAATGTACCAAGCTCATTTACCCCGTGTTTTTAAAGTGATACATGAGGTGGCTAAACTGACACTAATTAGACTCAGGGGTCTTGCCATAGGATGGCATGGACAAGGACATGATTATTGCAATCACAGCTTGCTCAAAGTTAGACTCTGTAGAAGCTTAAAGACTGGGGGTAGCGGGTGTGGTACTCAAACCCCAATTTTTAGACAGAGACCAGTAATTTATGTCCAGACACTTTAGAGTGCTTTGGAGTAGCTCTGTGGGTGGACAACACCGAACCATCAAAAAATGTTGGCTGAGAGTGAACCCGGGCTCCTCAGACAGATCTTCCCCTGAATGGAGCTCAGGGAATTATTCCAAACATGGTAAGACAATGATGATGCTCAAGCTAGTGTGCACTGAGAATTCAAAATATATTAGACATTGTTCTAAGTGTTTGACAGGTATGAACATATAGAGTAATCACAACTCGTTTAGTCCTTGGGAAACATGTAATACCTTAATCAATAAAGAAAAAAAAAGATACTACAAAAAAATAAGCCCTTGAAATGGGTTCTATTATTATTTCTATGTTACAGATGAGGAGAGTGAGGCAAAGAGTGGTAAGTTATCCAAGGTCACATAGTGGGTACACTGGGATTCAGACTCATGCCATCTGACAGTAGTGTCTTTACTCTCAATCACCACTCCATGATGATTTAGAAATTTTGACATATTTGGCCCCTTATTTCTATAGCTTAATTATATTTAGGAAATCTCAAGACTTTACTTTGATAAGCAAACTTAAGACAGAAAAATAATTTTGTGCTGGCACCTTAAGAGGAATGACACCTTGTGATATGCTTGACTTCAAGACATCTCAGAAAGGCCATCAAGTTGAGAATTTATGTTTTATGGGTCATAGCTGTTAGAGACGGAGTGGTCTGTGTAGACATCTGATGCAGAAATCTGGTTTCTTTCAGTGATGGTTTTAAGAAGCTTCTTGAAACTGAAGTAATATGCAGGATATTTTTATAAGTACATATTTCTGGGTTGAATATTTATTGTTTTAGCCAGTTTCTCAAAGGGTTCTGTGATCCATAATCTAATTGTCTTTACAAAAGTTTCCTTTCTTTCATTTTCTCAATGCCAGAGTTTTTTCCCATCTTGTGCTCATCCATTTTCATTTTCACCCCCTCCCCCTTCTTCCTACTTCTGCCTCTAACCCATCCGAACATCCAGACATAGGAAAGTCAATCCTAACTCTAACCCTAACCCTAACCAACGCAGGGTCAGTCATCTCTGAAATGAACTTATTATTCTCTTAGTATATATACAAAAGGACCCAAGACTCAACTGAAGTAATGACCTGAAAGAGCTTGGCTGTCTCAAGACCATGTGCCCCTAAATATTTTTCACTCTGCTGACTCTCCTTGGTATATCATGGTTGCTCTGTCTTCCGGAGCCTGAAACTCAGAAGGTTTGCCCTTTTTCAGAGGTTACACGGCAAAATCTGGTTATAAAGTCTCATGGCTTTTAATCTATTTGCAACTTAGCCTTTCTCTCATATGTGCTGTTCTCCCCTCCCCTTTCAAGACAGATACAAAAAACAAAAATGTACTGGGTAGGGAAAATCCAAACTAGGGAACATCTTCTAGTTTCCTAAATTCTTACTGAAAACTCTAACTGGATATGCTCATCAAGTTTGTATAGGTCAGATGCCTCCATTTGTTTTTTGTGATTCATTCATTTTTTTTATTTCATTCAATGACCTGACATTTTGCTACATGCTAATGACATAGTAGTAAGTAATAAATAAGTAGTAAGTAAGACAGACCATGGTTTTGCCTCACAAACTTTAGTTCAAAACCAAACTTTCTTTAGGCTCTCAGAACCCTAATTCCAAAATTTTGGGTAGTTAATAAATTCCGTGCTCCCGAAGTGAGCAAAATATTTTAGTTCACTTCTGAACAGGGCCATTCATAACTTTGCACTGTTATGCTCTGTAGCCTACAGCAAATTACCTAATATCTTGGTTTCTTATGAACTGATGAGTATGTATGATAGAGATAACAGTAATGCAGTGTGATTCTAATGACCAGGTAGGGTCCTAAAATATATATAGTGTTGAACAAGTTCCAGGTAGTAAGTGGATCATTGGAAGTCTCATTTCCATCTGGCTGCTTATACAAATATTTAACTTGCTTTTTGTCCTCTTTATGTATATTTCCTCTGTGGTTGCAGGCATCCCCGATGCCATTATCTGCTGTTTGACTTGAAAATTGAGCCTGTCTCTTTGAAATATGTTGCGTAGTTTAAAAGTGTAAGCAAACTCTGACATTAAAATCAACTTAAGTAGAAACAAACAGATGAATACAGATGGGGTACTTTTCCCGCTTTTCTCCTGGCTCGCTTACCCTGACTGCCCTTTGGCTGGATGTGCATCTTTGACAGAACCATAATTCAGCATGTGTTCAGACACTACAGATTCAGCAGCGAGCACTTAAATGGTACTGTAAGTGATATCTTAACAACTTCTGTTAGGCTTAAAAATGAATCCTTATAGAGACAAATATATTGCACGATTTTTAAAAAAGATGAATGGCAAAAAATAGCCTGACTTTAATGGAGTGCTCTTCCCATAATAGCTAGAATTTGTGATTCAGCAGCATACCCACAAAATAGTTTCTGCTGTAGTTGTACGACAGTTTAAGAAAACCTTTGTCTGTTGGCCCCAATGAATTAGAATGTATGTTTAATTAACATACAAAATAGGATTCCAGTAGGAAAATTACACCTTGCACATTTCCGGGAGAGTTTCAGAATCTATGGCAGATATGTTTCTGGATATTGCTTCTCCTGTGATTATTTTCAATGTATTGAATACAGCTGTGGGTTCTGATTGCTGCAAAGAAAGATAGGGCCTGGGACAAATGTTTGCAATGGTTGGCAAATAAGGGCAAGGGTTTCCTTAGTCTAGTTAGGAAATCACCATTCGACAGAATACAGTGGTTCTTGTCTGCTACAACAGCCTTAATTGCATTGGGAAACTTGAAGTCATGAAAATATGTAAGAACTTGCAACTGTAGGCTTTGAGAATAAGGTGGATCATTTCTCAGGGTTCTCAAGGATAGACTGTTAAGATCTGATCATGTAGGCCCTTTTCCTTTAATAGAGGGTTGGAATAATCTTTGGCTAAGTGTATGTGCATGGGTAGATGCTAATAAAATACTACTTTTGTTTGCCTTCATCTTCATCTATCTCTTCAATGGTTTTATGTTGATTTCCAAGAAACTATTCTCCTAAGGGGAAACTGAGGCAACAGTATTCTGAAGTTATATTATTGTCCTCTTTTAGCCTTGAGCTTCTAAATAGGCCTATGCAGTTTTGTTCCAAGCTTATCAGACTTACCTGCTTGGATAAAGGAACAAACTTCTGTGCATTCCTGAGGTGTGTAGAGCAAATGCAGGATCGGTGAGGGAGAAGACAGTGAGTGGGGGAGGAGGCCAGGCCTGATGAACTGCACCTGGTCTCCATTCTTCAGGTACGAAGTGGACACAAGTAAGTAACTAGAGCAGTGGTAAGTAACTAGAAGTGAACACAAGTAAGTAACTAGAGCAGTGGTAGGTAACAAGTAAGTAACACAAGTAAATAACTAGACACAAGTAAGTAACTAGAGTCAGAATACTTAGAACTCCCTGAATAATACGAAAACTAGAAAGACTAAACCAGGATTATAGAAAATTGAGAGCACATAATAACAATAAAAAGACCTCAGAAATATTAAGAACACAATTGATTTCTATAAGCAGTTTAATTCAATGACTTCAAAGTGGTGTCCTGCCAATTGTGTGTGAATTGCAAAGGGTTTATACTCAGGGAATTTCTACAATAGGAAAATATATATTTTGCCTTCACATTTTTAGACCTTCCCCTATTGGATTTACAGGAATCAATTTTTTAAAATTTTATTTTATTTTTTAGTATTATTTTTTAATACCCACCTAAGGATATGTTTTTATTGATTTTTGAGTGAGAGGAAAGGAAAGGAGAGAGAGAGAGGGAGAGAGAGAGAGAGAGAGAGAGAGAGAGAGAGAGAGAGAGAGGGAGAGAGAGCAGTGTGAGAAAGAAACATCAATCTATTGCCTCCTGTACATACCCTGATCAGGGATGGAACCCACAACCTAGGTATTGTGCCCCGACTAGGGAACAAACCTGCAACCTTTTTGGTGCAAGGGTCAATGCTCTCAACCAACTGAGCCAACCGGCTAGGGCAGGAAACGATTTTTTGTGAAACCTATATAAGTCAACAGCATTTATTGAGTATTCATCGTACACAGACCATATCCTTCACTACATTTTGTCTGGGAAACTGAACATGAAGGTTTCTGGGAAGAGACGCAGTTTCGAGTTTGCTAGCATCAGGGACCTCATTAGGAAGCAACCTCACTGATTCTGTGGTTCAGCTTCAAGGTTCCAAAGTTTGTGTCAGAATGAATGAGGGTTCTTTACTTCTTGTTACTTGAGCTTTCGTGTTTTGAAGCTAAGTAATAAATCATATCTGATTGAAGCAGCTGCATTTTAGCAGTGGTTTCTTCTCCCCAACAAAGGCTCAATCTCCACAGGAATTTTTCTTTAATATGGAGTAACTGCATCAAATTCAGATCATGCTTATAACCAGATTTTGGGATTCAGACAGAACTGTTTCGGCAATCTTTATCTGTCACGACATATATGTGACCTTTTCTGAAAAGCTTTAGTTGATCAATTCAAATTTCCCTTCCCTCTCCCTGTCCTGTAGGTCCTTCCCCTACCTCTCCCCTCCCATCTTTGCTTCCCACCAACCCCTGTGCTGTGGACTAGAGCACATAGTCTCTGGAGACAAGGTGTTTATCACATTCAATGGGTGTCTACCATCGCCAGGAGAGTAGAGGAGAGTGGTCACAACAAGAATAATAATGAAGGCTTTTCTATTATGAAGGGAAAAAAATACACCCAGCACCATGCAATTTACTTGAGTCATGTACAACTAGGCCGTTTGATGTTTAAAAGCCACAGTAGGCCTGCTTTAATCTCTACACATGTAGGTTTAGCTGCAGTTCTTAGCAGAGCATGAGTTCAAAGGGGAGAAATGCAATACCCAACAACAATAACAAAATCCAATACATGCTTACAGGGTCTTAGCAGCCCAGAAGCACTAAACAGATTGTTTTACATGGAGATTCAGACTGGGAGCAGCCCATTACAGAAATATCCAAGATAGGCAGAAACATGCTGTTTTGGTGCAGCAAATTTTTGGTTTGAAACATGGAATAAAACATTATGGAAATTACAGTCACCTTCATTGATTAACATGGCAAATCCACTGTGATGCGGCAAGCACACACCACACGTATCTTTAGGACTCATCCATTTTGAATTCCAAATGTGAACGTGGTCGGTCATTCTGGAGGTATGCGCACTCTGTATTTGCTCATATAATTTTGTAAAGTGCTTCTTTTTTCCTGATAGGATTTTGAAATTGAGCTTTATCTCTGCAATATTGTCCACAATCAATTGTGCACTATAGTATTCTCAGCTTCCCAATATCTCTCTTTCCATTCCAAATTGCCAAATCAGCAGGTTGAAAGTATTGGTTAATTGCAGCAGCTGGTTCATTAATGGCTTTTGGGTTAATTTGTTTGGAAACAATTCATGAGGGAATGAATTATTGTTCTCCATTTTTAAATATTCAAATGCCATTGTGTCTCAGCTGCATTAGCGAGTTTTTAAAAAAAATATATTTTATTGATTTTTTTTTTTTTTTTTTTTTTTTTTTACAGAGAGGAAGGGAGAAGGATAGAGAGTTAGAAACATCAATGAGAGAGAAACATTGATCAGCTGCCTCCTGCACACTCCCTACTGGGTATGTGCCTGCAACCAAGGCACATGCCCTTGACCAGAATCGAACCTTGATTCCACAGGCCAACGCTCTATCCACTGAGCCAAATCAGTTAGGGCTGCATTAGTGAGTTTTGAGGAATTAAGATATCATTTAATTTCAGGTACCAAATATCAGGATGGTTTTGGTCTAGAATAGTTTTAGATGATGAGATTTACCACTCAATAAAATTTATGCCTTTGGGGAATTTGTATTCTCCTATACTACTAGAGGCCTGTTGCATGAAGATTCATGTAATAGGCCTTCCTTCCCTTGGCTGCCAGCAATGGTTTTCCTCTGGCACCCGGAACCCAGGCCTTCGCTCTGGCTACCACCTTCCGTCTTCACTCCAGCCAAAGTCTTCAGTCTTCGCTCCGGCCAGAGCACCGCTCCTGTAGCTCCCTCTGCCCCCTGCCCTCCCCTTCATAGCAGGCATCCCACCTTGCCCAGCCGCTCCACGCCTGCATGTGTGCTGCCCAGAGGCCCAGAGCAGCTGGGGGGGGGGGGTGGGGCCGCTGCCATATTTGTTGGGTTAATTTGCATAGTCACTCCTGATTGGTTGGTAGGCATCGTGAAGTGATGGTCAATTTGCATATTTCTCTTTTATTAGTGTAGATAAGTTTATCTATATTGCTGTTTTAGAGGTAACATGAATGCAAAATTAGGTTAATATTTTGGGTAGATTCAGAGATGTTTTTGTTTGTTTTTTATACAACTGGAGAGCAGTTTTTAGTAATTTTATTATTTTATTAAGTAGCCACTCTGTAGGTTTCAGAATATGTAGTCATGTGTGTCTGCTTATTCACTCCTGGGCACAGACTATGTGAATGAGGACATCTGCAGAGTTAGCCAATAAAGGCACGAGGCATTTATTTTCAAATCCCATAGATCAGTGGTCGGCAAACTGTGGCCCTCAAGCCACGTGTGGCTCTTTGGCCCCTTGAGTGTGGCTCTTCCACAAAATACCATGTGCGGGCATGCACGTACAGTGCGATTGAAACTTCGTGGCCCATGCGCAGAAGTTGGTTTTCGGCTCTCAAAAGAAATTTCAATCATTGTACTGTTGATATTTGGCTCTGTTGACTAGTGAGTTTGCCGACCACTGCCATAGATGAATGGAAAAAAAAAGCTTCTTTGTTTGCAAAACTACCATTCACACAATTATAAATTTGATTACTTTACCTGGACAGCTTAAATAGAAGGAAAGAAAGAAAGAAAGAAAGAAAGAAAGAAAGAAAGAAAGAAAGAAAGAAAGAAAGGAAGGAAGGAAGGAAGGAAGGAAGGAAGGAAATAAATTTTTTTCTTTTTCCTTTTTTTATTATTTATCTTTTCAGCTTAAAGTTTATTTTGGTGTCCATTTTCAGAATTTTTTTTTAGATCTAATATATCAAGAAAGGTAGCATTGGTTTATGCATAAATCCAGACTTTAGATCAGAAAATTGGACTTGAGGATTTATCAGCCCTGGAACCTTGGACAAATCTTTTTTGTTGTTGTTGTTGTTGTTGTTAATCCTCACCTGAGGATATTTTTTGCATTGCTCTTCAGA
Source organism: Cnephaeus nilssonii (assembly GCF_951640355.1). Lineage (NCBI taxonomy): Eukaryota > Metazoa > Chordata > Mammalia > Chiroptera > Vespertilionidae > Cnephaeus > Cnephaeus nilssonii. The sequence goes on along the minus strand of NC_137080.1, from coordinate 72,238,976 downwards.
GAGAGTAGAAGGGAGGACAGGAAGGGGAGAGAGAGAGAAATAACACATCTACTGGTTGCCTCCCACATGTGCTGCCCAGTCCCAGGGTGAGGAGCGAAACCACAACCAAGGTACAGTGCCCTTGTCTGGGAATCAAACCTGCAACCCTTCAGTGTGCAGGCTGAGGCTCTAACCACTGAGAAACACCATCCAGGACTTGGGCAAATGTTTTAATCTTTCTAGACCTTGGTTTACTCATGGACCAAAAGGAAACAAGAGCTCATTTACCATAGCATCACTGTAAAAATCAAAAGTATAGTGTAAATGAAAGATATTTTTGTTATATTCTCTGTGGCATGTCATTTCACATGTGAGGATCTTAAAACTTGCTACAGTTATATAAATGTTTTATACTGATTGATCTCATTCAAGTTTACATTTTGAGCCATGGGGTATGGATTTCTGATTAGGGCTTTTATAACTTGTCACTATTGAATAAATGCAAGAGAAAGGAGACTATAAGGATATCTAATAACATTTATATATTCACTTATAAACTCATTCATTCATTGATATTTATTATGTTCCTACAATATGGAAGGTACTTAAAGTGTAAAATTAAAGATGATAAAGTTATTGCCTTTGTGTAAAGACTGGTATCAAAGTGAGTAGTTGTGATGTCATAGGTGTTATAATATAGGCATGTAACAAATACCTACAGCCAGGTAGGGTCTTAGGAGGAGAAAGATGACAACTCTGTCTGGGTGGAGGAGTGAGGTGAGGTGGTGAATACGGGAGCGCAGAGCAGGCTCTCCTAGGGTTCTTGTTCTCTAGCAGCCCCTGGTCTGAATTTTAACCAAAAGATTTGTACAGAAAGAAGAAGACATGTACATGTACAGATATGTACTTTGGGAGCACAGAGGAGTGAATGAGTATATGGGGAAGGTGGAAAGGCTCCACTGTGGGGAAAAAAATAGCTCCAGTAATGCTTTAATAGAGTTCCTAGTCTCTCTCAGGCTTGCACCAAGCACTTTACATATATTAGCTAATTCCATTATCGTAGGCAGTATTGCCTGCTGGTTAAGAATGCATCTTTTAAAAACCCTACAAACCTAGATATTTATCCTAGTTTCTCAGAACTTACCAGTTGCATTATTTAAGATTCTTAGCCTCTAAACCTTTTCATCTGTGCAGGAGGGATAAGCATACTGCCTCTTTGAAAAGTTGGCAAGCACACAGTAAACCCTCACTATATCGTGCATTATATAATTGTTCTTGTTGGAGCAATAATGGCAGTAAGAGAAGCAGTGGCACAGAAGGAGTGGTAGCAGGGCAAAAATGAGGTCAGTATCATCAGTGCCTTTTTAAATGCAGGGAAATCAAGTCTTAGAAAGCTCAGTTGAGGAGCTTAGGCAAAGCTAGTAATGACAGAGCCATGATAAGGACGCGGTGTTATCTTACTCCAAAGTTCAAGATATTAAACACTGAGAGAAGTTAACATAGAGCTGATTTCTGAAGGAGTAGTAATATGTCAAAAGAAATGAAGATGAGTACTTTTTGGAGGCCCAGGATGACATACCATGCCAATTGGAGAAAGAGTATCCATATTTTAGATACTTGTCGACATCATTGCAAATCAGAGCCAAAATGGGAACTTAAAAATGAACAGTTTGATATACACAAGGAGCCTTTGTGTTAATTGAGCAAGTTCTTTCAATGTCTTATGCTTTGACTCAGTTCTGGATGCCGTTAAAATACCGCACACTGGGTGGTTTAAAAATATATTTTATTGTTTTTTTACAGAGAGGAAGGGAGAGGGATAGAGAGTTAGAAACATCGATGAGAGAGAAACATCGATCAGCTGCCTCCTGCACACCCCCTACTGGGGATGTGTCTGCAACCAAGGTACATGCCCTTGACCGGAATCGAACCCGGGACCCTTCAGTTCGCAGGCCGACGCTCTATCCACTGAGCCAAACCGGTCAGGGCCGCAAACTGGGTGGTTTAAACAACAGACATTTATTTCTCATCATTCTGGAGGCTGGGAAATCCAGTATCAAGGTGTTGGCAATATAAGTTTCATTCTGAAGGTCTCTCCTCTTGGCTAGTAGTTGGCTGCCATCTTGCTGTGTGCTCATATAATCTCTTCCTTGTGCACACAAATAAGAAACTATCAGATCAGGGCCTCACCCTTATGACCTCATTTAAGTTTAATTGCTTCCTTAGAGGCCCTATCTGCATATACAGCCACATGAAGAGTTAGGGTTTCAACATATGAATTTTGAGGTGACACATTCAGTCCAACACAAAGAATTAGGTCATGCATTTCTAGTTTTATAACCAGCACTAGTCCAAAGCAGATGTAAAAAGGGATTTGTATGTGTGTTTGCATGTATGTGTTTTTTCAGCACGTGTTTCTTGATGAAGCTGTTTGTTGTGTTCATTGTCCTTGTTTTCTCCCTTCTCCCTTCAATTCAGAGGCCATCATTTTGGGCGTGATACACCTCACTTAGTATGTTATGGAGCAAATCTTTCATGTTGATGTAGATGTCAGTCCCTACCTCAGGCTTCACAAAACTCTGGTAGCAATAGTTCTTCCTCTCTTGCAGGATTCCGCATTCCAACACCTTGGGGCTTCTTCATGCAGAGCAATAGAAGTTTTCAGGGCAATGGAGGTTTTGTGGGATGAGCCTGGGCTTTGTGTCAATAAACCTATGTTCAAGTCCTGGGCAGGTGACTCCCTTTCTCATTACCTCAGTTTTCTTATTTAGAAAATGAGATGTTATCTACCTAGTGAGTTGATATGGTCATAGAAAACAAATGGTAATTATCATTACAAATTGTGATACTCAAAAATAATTTTTTTTCATGCCAAAAGGGCTGAGGGACCTGGAGTTTGATACAAAAACTTTCTATTTTGGAAGGTTGTGTGTGTGTGTGTGTGTGTGTGTGTGTGTGTGTGTGTGTGTTAAGCTAGCTTGCTGAATTTTTTACCTCCTCCTCCTTTTCCAGAGAAGACAGCAGCCTGTCCAGTATGCCTTCACTCAGAGACCTTGTCATCTAGGGAAGGTCCCGGTCTGTGATCCAGGTGGCCAGCTTTGACCTGCCTTCACTTGTGAGGATCCTGCCAGCTTTTTGCTAGGGCTCAGCTTTTGTTTTCCACATCTCCCCCCTTACATATAACCGACATACCCAATTAATGACACAGAATACCTGGCACTGAGCATGTCCTCTGACCATTCTCCTCAAGCTATGCCTTCGCTCTTTTTCTCTGACTTGTGCTGCTGACAGATGCTCATGGTCAGACTGGAGTTGGGCTATCATCTCTGTAACTTTGTGCTGAATTTTTCCACCTTGCCCACGTTTGCCCCATGTTCTACTCTCTTCCTTACCACTGTATAATCTCTATTTTATTCCCTCCATGCTACAAGGCCAACACCATGCAGTGGAGTGTAAAAACCTCTCCTGGGAGCCAGTGTCTGCCATTGCCATCATTGTTGGGGGAAAACAGCATCCATTCTAATGTGAAAACCCACAGGAAAGTGATTATAAATATGTAAAAAAGTAGAAAATGGACCTCAGGACCATTTTCTTTAAAATTATTTTACTTTATTATGTATATGCAGGAAGGTAAACCAAAAACAAATGAAATCTAATGGTTGATTATATCTTAATAACTCAAGCTGTTATGCAGCAAACACCAATACTATTAGGAATATTTCAATATCACCTTGTGCTGAGCTGGTTGATGCAACAATACTCCAAGGTGCTGAAAGAGACATTGATTGCTTTGGGTGAGGAGGGAATTGTCCCTATTTAACTGCATTATATAGAGTTCATGTGTGTGATTGGCATACACATAGTTACTCCTGTATTAATGTGTATGTTGAGTCCTAAACAAAAAAATATTGTCCTGGCTGGGAAATGCAAAGATAAATAAGATACAGAAAATTCATCTCAAGGATGTTACATAGAGTTTAGTCTGAGAGATTTTATTTTACAAAGCATAGAAAGTGATGTGCCACACACACACACACATACACACACAAGTGAGGAATGCTACAGGATTTTGCAGACTAATACAGTTTGGATCATTTCTATCTGAGAGTATCATTTCTGAAACTTAGGGACTTAAAAACAGCAAACATTCATTTGCAATTTGAGTGGGGCTCAACAGGAATGGCTTGTTTTTGCTTCAAGTGATGCTGTCTAGGGTTGCTTGACTTGGGTAGGAGGATCCTATGGTTGGATTGGCTGGCCTTTCTCTCTAGCCCTTCACAGTCTCTAATTCTTCAGAGCTTCTCCTCACTCATGGCCTCTCTGTCTAGAAGGGCAATCAGATTTATTTACATGTTTGCTGCATTCAAAGGAGATGATTATGGGAACTGACAGGCTTAGTAAGGCCTAGACTCAGACCTGGCAAAGTTTCACTTCTGCCACATTCTATTGGTTAAAACAAATCACAAGAGTAGGCCTTATTCAAAAGGAATGAGACTATCATGTGTGTACAAGTAGAGGAAGACTTGTTGGTGGCCATCTTTGGAAACAATCTACTACACTTGCCTTGATACCATTTGTAGAATTGGGGCATATGGAAATGTGAAGAAAGAATATGCTTGGTAGAAAAAAAATAGGCTAAGCAAAGGCATAGAAGTGGGAAAAAATATGAAAGACAGTTGTTGAATTTGTTTAGAACTCAAACTCTGAAGGTAGTTTGAGGTTAGACTCTGTAAAGTGGACTGGTGGATAGCTGGGAAATCACTCAGTGTTCTCATGGACTTCATGCACCCTTATGCCCATTCCTGGTATGCATTTGTTTTAGATTTGCTCAAAGTCCCTACTAAAGTAATGTGATACATCTATTTATTCTCAATCAAATTTTTGTTAATGGAAAAATAATTCATATACACTGTCAAAAACTCATTAGAACAAAGGGTGTATGGTGAAAATAAGTTTCATTTCTGGATCTTTAAACCCTATTCATAGCAGTCACTATGAACAATTTCTTAATAATCTTTACAAAGATAAATTTTTGCCTTGCCAAGAGATAGATATATCTATATCTATCTATATCTATATCTATATCTATATCTATATCTATATCTATATCTATATCTATATCTATCTATATCTATACACATATACATAATACACATAGATCCATTTTGTACACATATGGGAACATACACTATAGGTTGTTTGGCCTATTGCTTTTTCACTTAGTAATACATGGAGGATATTGCATAATACCAACATATATAGACATAATTGCTGTCTTAAATAGGAAGCAGTAACTCCATATGATAGTCTTGTAATGATCGTAAAAACTCTTTGCTATGAGTTTAACAGGGATCAAACACACACTTGTAGAGAGGGAAGAAATATCAGGCTAATTTCTTGATGCTCATGTAGACAACAGAAATATAAAGAGATGAGCATGGCCAAGCAGAGATAATAAGTAAATAGTGTTTTAGTGGTCAAGGCCAAATAAACACAGGAATCCATAAATGTTTACTATAGATAAAAAGTATTCATGGTGCTGCCATTAGAGAGAACACGTTAAAATTCACAAAGCCCATTATAATAGTAAATTATAATGATGCAGAGTGGGAAGGTACATTCCAGTAACATCCTTTGCTCACTTTCTTGTGGAGCCCTTGCCTTCTCTATTCTTTTCTCTCCTTTAAGTGAGAGTCAGTTAAATGGGAAGATTGCAAAGAAGAGATACAAAGACCTTTACAGGCATACATAGACCTTTTAAACACTTGATTTGGCTAGAAACACTGGCTTCCAATAGCAGTTGGATAAAGTTTGCTTTTACGCTAAATGTTTTTTCATAGGCCCATGGTTATGTAATATTACTATGTTGGCCAAATGTTTAAAAATTTTTTTAGGTCTGAAACATTCCCAAATTATGAGACCTATCAGGATTCTTTTATCTGATTCCTTCTACATAGCTGGTCTTCCCCACTGGGAACTAAAAAAGTAGTAAGAGAAAGGAAACATGTTCATAAATAACAGTAATATAATATAGATACTCTAGGAATCTATATATATAAAAGCCTAAGCAACCGTTATGACTGGTGGACCGAATGACTGGTCGACCGGTTGCTATGATGACGCACTGACCACCAGGGGACAGATGCTCAATGCAGGAGCTGCCCCCTGGTGGTCAGTGCGCTCCTACAGCCAACCTCCCGTGGCCGGCCCCCATTGCCCTGATTGGCCCCAATTGCTGGCCAGGCTGAGGGACCCCACCTGTGCACGAATTCGTGCAGTGGGCCTCTAGTCATAGGTAAAATTAGTAACTAAGGATTCACAGGAAGGAAGGGTCATTTTCTTTGAGAAGCATGCAAGGAAGTTTTTAGGGAAGAGATGAGATTAAAGATTGATTGGTCTTAAGGTTGTGGTAGAATTTTCATAGATAAAAGGTTAGGGAGAGAAACATTACTTACTACACAAATGTAAAAACATAAGCAGAAGTGTGAAAACAGGAAATAAATAAAACAATAATAATAATGTTAATGATGGTGTTTATTGAGTACCCACAATGAGCCAGAAATTAAGCCAACATGTTTTAACACTATATTTAATACTACATCCTACAGAAAAGCTATTATTATCCCTGTTTTATAGGAATATAAAAAATGAGGCTCAGAAGGGTTTAATAATCTGGCTGAAGTCAAATAACTACAGTGTAGAAAATACAGAATTTGTTCATATCTACCTGATTCTAAAGCTTGTGATATTTTTAGGATGTTCATACTGTATAGGCCACATAAAGAAAGTTCTAAGAGCAGGAGCTAGTCAGCCCCGTTCAATGCTATTGAGAGGTCAAGTAAGAAGACTCAGAACTGACCTTTGGAGATGACAGCAAGGTCACTGATGGCTTTAAGATGAGCAGTTCCCAAGTTTTGTTAAGGTTGAATTCTTTTTTTTTTTAATTCTTGATAGATTGAATTCCAGAGAAAATGTGAGGCGAGAAATTGGAGACATGGATTACCATTTTTTAGAGGAATTTGTCTAGGAAGGAAAGGAGGGAAACAAAGTAGTAACTAGACAATGATTTGGGGTTGAAGGAAAGATTTTTGGTTTTATGTTTTGTTTCTTGATAATAGTGATCCAGGAGACAGGGAAGAAATGATTATATAAGGAAGGCTGGGATGCAGTGCACCAGTGGAGGAGTGGTCTGTGGACGGGAGTGGTGAAAGTTTTTTATAACAGAATTGGAGCAGAGGACTCAGGCACAGATGTAGGTTGGTGGTTTGGGTGCTGGGAAAACAAGGAAGGTCTTCTCTGATTTTTTTTATTCTTAGTGAAATAAGAAGCAAACTTATCAACTGAGAGAAGCAGCAAGGGGGTGTAATCACAAGTGCAGTAGTGAGTTGCACTGAATCTACTGTACACCCTGTCCTTTTCTGAAAATCACAGTATGAAGTCTGGGCTACTTGCTTTATGGAGGGAGCACAGCCTCAAGAACAGGAAAAAAAGGCTTAAGTCAGCAATGGTGAAAGAAGAAAATCCTCCAAAGGCCTGAAGATGATCTCTGCAGACACAGATCTGGGGAGCTCAACATGAAATGAAAAACAGATCCCAAAGTATATAAATCATCTTGGATACTGACAGTTAACCATCCACAGGGCATCAGGCAGGAGGAATGGAACCTGCTGGCTTTGAGAGAGTAATGACAGCATGAGTCTCAAGCTTGTGCTTCCGTACATGCGATATAGAAAACATAGTATTTGTTGAGTTAGGTGACAAGTTCTGTAGTCGCCCCGGAGACAGGCATGGAGAGTTGAAGCAGAACAGTTGCGGGGCTTCTAGTGGTAAGAGAATGTGCATTTATCCTAAGTGAAGTGAGAAAACAAAGAAATTTAAAGGAAATGTAGCTATGGAATGAGGATGAGATTTGATAAACTGTAAGTTTTTCAAGTTTGTGAATGCAAGTATGTATATGTAAGTTGTTTTAGGTGGTATTCTAAAAATATATTACCTGTCAGAAATTTGTTTATTTATTCATACATTAAAAAACCATATTATATAGATGTGTTGCATAAAATTAGCTCACATATAACAATCACTCACATAGTGCCTATAATGTGTCTGGTGCAAAGAGCTTTACATGCAGTAACTCATTTAACAGGAATGACAAATCAGTGAGTTACGTACTGTTATTATGCCCATTTTACAGATGAGAAAACTGAAGCATAGGAGCCTGCCAGGATCACAAAGTATACAATGAGTGGAGCTAGACTATACTGCCATTGTCTACTATTTAAGAACATTATGGAATAGATATTTTTACTAATAATAGAGGAATATGCAAATTGGCCAGGATGCCATCATGTAACGACCAATCAGGATGGGGGCGGGGCCGTGGCGGAGAGCTCTCAGCACGCCTCCGCCGGGGGTCCAAAGGGCACAGAGAGGAAGGGAGAACAGATAGGCAGTTAGGGGGATCAGGCCAGGAGGGGAGAGCAGATAGGCAGTTAGGGGGATCAGGCCGGCACGGCAGAGCAGTTAGGCAGTTAGGGCAATCAGGCTGGCAGGGGAGGACAGTTAGGGGGATTGGCCAGCAGGGGGGAGCAGTTAGGCAGTCAGGGGGATCAGGCCAGGAGGGGAGAGCAGTTAGGGGGATCAGGCAGGCAGGCAGGTGAGCAGTTAGGAGCCAGTGGTTCCGGATTGCAAGAGGGATCCTGGATTGGAGAGGGTGCAGGTCGAGCCGAGGGACCTTCCCTCCTCCCCCCCACCCGTACACAAATTTTGTGTACCAGGCCTCTAGTAGTAAAATAAAAATCTTACATAAAAAAGTAGGCATAGGAAGTGGGAGCAATAATTGTACCAGGCAACTAGTGCAAAGACCACTAATTAGATCTTTGAGTTTCTTAATACTCAGGATGAAAACAGAAACATGATTTATAAACCTGAAGATTGAGCATGCCTGCTGCCTGTGGATCAATTGTAGTAGGAACCAGTTTATAATATAACCTGATGTGTGTTATGGGCTGAATTGTGCCCTCTCAAATGTATATGTTGAAGTCTTAAACTCTCACTATTTCAGAATTTGACATGGGGCCTTTAAAGTGGTGATTAAGTTAAAATGAGGCCCTTAAGTATTACAATCAAACTGGCATCCTCCTTGTAAGAAGAGGAAATTTGAAAATCTGGAGATATACCAGGCAGGTGCATATACAGAGGAAAGACCAGGTGAGGACACAGCAAGAAAAGTAGCATCTGCAAGCCAAGGAGCGAGGCCTCAGAAGAAACCAAAACTGTGGACACCTTGATTTTGGACTTCCAGCCTCCAGAAATGCAAGGAAATAAATCTCTATAATGTAAGCCACCAGCACAGTAGGCATTTTGACCAAGTCTGTGTACCAGTGGACTGTGTAGAAAGAAAGATTTAGGCCACATTATCACCTTTGTAGAACCAGACAATCCCAGTAGCTATCCAAGCACAGCAGTTGAAATCCAATGAAGGTTATGTTAACTACAATTTACGTCCTAGCAATTTTCTCCTGCACGTTTCAAAGAAATATGGGGGGAAAGGCTGAAAACACTTTCACATTAATTGGACGACCCTCCATTATATGATTTTCTTCGCCAAAAAATGCTTTGTTTAGTTTACTTCCTCGTCTCTGCATTTATTTTAGATGCACACTTTTGTAACAGCAACTTGCGGAGACATGTTCTGAAAACTGACATTTTCAGGCAGGGCCAGGCACCGCGTGGGGCACTGAAGCAACCCTCTCAGCATGGTGACCTGGGCCTTTCCAGGCACCAAGTTCTGATCGCAGGGGGAGATTTGAACACATTATGAGATAGGATTCGGCTTTCAGAACTGGGTACCATATGTCTTCCTTGGTGATAAGGCTGACATTTGCATCCATTGAAAATACAAAAGTCAAGTCATTCTTGTGCTAATGCTCAAGGGAAAAACCTGCAGCTGACTTAAATCCAAGCTCTGACAGGTAGCAGCCCTGGGATCCTGCAGGTTTTCGCATCAGCATATCTCCCAGAAGGTGTAATTGTAAGGCAGTCACGCCTTGGAATTTTAAAACAGACAATAAACAAAGAAGTAAAAGGAAGTTGGGATTTTTGCTTTTTCTTCTTCTTTTTCTCTGTTGCTCACAGTGCTCACTGAGAGATTTTCTACGCTATACAGTTTTTATTTGTTTCTGTTTTACAGCCAGTGCATTTCTCTATAGCAAATTTTAAAAATCTACTTGTGTTCTGTGTTAGTTGAAAAATGTTTATATTAACTTATATCAGCATAGAATTGAGGAAAATGCATTTGCTGAGGTTTCTCATTGTTCACTACATTCTATCAGTGACCTATTATGTATGACCTTAGATATTTTGTGGGGGGACTAGAATTAAAAGTAAGAAGAAATAACCACTTGTATTATTTTTCTGATGAACATGACCTTGATAAACTTAAATTATGCATATGGAATTATAAGCTATAATAGTGATTATTAATTTATACTTATTTTTAATTAATATTTTATACCTTAAGTGTATCAATTGATTTGTTGTTTATTAGACTTTTATCAAACCATCTTATATTTACTTAGTATACCCATTGTCCTGCAAACAGGAGAAATAATAATTATTTAATGGCCAATTATCCATCTTGAGTCCTTGGACAAGAATGTAATTGCTTAACATTTTCACTAGAAGACAGGAAGAAGGAGGAAGATTTAATAAAATTTGAGTTCATTACCTTAATGTTAATTGGGTATTTGACTGTCTAAAACTTATCTTTTTGAAAAAACACTGAAGTCATAGGAGAAATTTTAGCCTTTATTTTCTCATTTTGTTCTATTTTTTTAATGTAACCAGGCTGAAGATTTAGCATAGTACACAAATAAAACAGTGGGGTAGTGGGAAAAGCAATGGGCAAGTAGTTAAGAGGGCCTGGCTCTTCATCTTGCTTCCGCCACTGATTTTGTGCGTAACCTTACACAATTTACAAGGCCTGTCTCATTTTCTTCTTCTATAAACAGCAGGAATAAGACCTTGCCTATCTACTAAGTTTCTTATGATTAAACTGGGCAATGCAGAGGAAAGTGTTGCCAGAGGACTGGATTGGTGGGATTCCTCTGTTACCAGTGGAAATGGGGTGGCTGTTGCAATTATCTTCAGAAAAGGAATTTTTTAAGACTCGCAGGAGAGAATGAATGGTTTTTATTTGCATAGAGTTATATCCCTGGGTTTGTAAAGTCCCATTGTCCTTAAACCAGTCTTGGAAAATATGTAGCCGGGGCTCCAGCAGAGCCAAAGCAGGGCCGGTGTCCAGAGTCTCTGTTCCATGGGGGAGCTGAGTCTGAAGTAGCATTAGGCTAGATTTAGTCCATTAGTCCATTGTGTGGGTCCCACATGGCCTTGAGCCACATGGGAGAATGCAGGAGAGCTGCCCCCTGCAACATGAGTCCCAAGAGAGCAAGAGAGCCAAGAGCACAAGGGAGAGAGAGAGAGAGAGAGAAAGAGAGAGAGAGAGAGAGAGAGAGAGAGAGAGAGAGAGAGAGAGAATGAGAACTACCTTTGTTCAGGGGTTTAAATATAAAATTTTTCCCTTTATGCAGTGGCCACACCTATTCTGGCCACTGGCTTATTCCCAGATGTGATTGATAAACATCTTCCCAAGTCACCCAGACCTTACTGGGCATGTGTCTGTTGTCCAGGCCCTTTCCCCAGGGATCTACGGGAAACAGACTTGGAGAGTGTTAACTGCAGCTTCCTGACAAAGCTATATAAATGGCATGCCTATATTTTCTAGTCTCACCTTGACTCCTTTCCTGTTATTTAATAACCAGGTTATTCTAACAGTATCAAATGCACTTAGAAACTATAAAAGTATTTTATAGTTTAAAAGTTATAAAAGTATTCTTACTATTAATTAAAGGTTTTGCATTACTTATCTCAAATGGATAGTTAACCTAAGCATAGAAATGTTCTTTCACAAGAAGTATTTCTCCCTTAGAATAAATACTGGACTCTGCCTGATTACTCTTTATTTTAATAACATTCTTACAGATTAGAAAACTATATTCACAGAGTCTCATTTATTTTTGTGTACAACTTTTAGACCCCATGATACTGGGCAGGGTGTCTTGGTAGGGTAGGTTTTAGGTAGATAATTGAACATATATTAAATGAATGAATCACTTAATGAAATATGTTCAAGGTATTTGATTCTCAAGAAAAGGGAAAGAAAATTAGACAGTAAAGTATTATAAAATAGGTTTATGCTACATCATTTAAAATAAGCATTGATTCCCAGTAATAAAATATAGATTGAGAGTACACCCCCCAATTATTTTGCTTTATTTATTTTAATTATTTATTATTATAATTTACTCAACACTTAAAAATTATTCATCATTGCCGTTCCTTCTTGTCAAAGAGATCTCGAAGGAACAGGGTTAGCCTGCTTGGTGAGACTGCCTGGTGCTGAAGCTGATTCCGCTTGTTCTGGCTGCATTTAGGAGACCAGGAAAGGCACTGAGGTGAATGTGTAAGACAGTAAACAACAACCTGAAACTGAATGCACCTGTTCTATTCAGATTTCAAGTTTGAAAGTGGAGCTCTCCTGATTGTAATGGAAGATGCAGGAGATGCTTCTTCTTTCTCTCCTCCTCTCTCTCTTCCCCTCCCCCCGTCACTTCCTTCCTTTTTCCTTCCCTTTTTTGCCATTTCTTTCCCTTTCTTCCTTCTTGCATTCAGCGCTTTGACTCCCTTTCTAGGTTTATAAAAGACTAGTGATCCGGTGCACGAAATTCGTGCACATGAAAAGGGAATTAATTAGAGGAAATATTTTAATATTGCTATTTGCCCTTTCTCTATAATAAAAGTGTCAGAGGTGAAAGAAAATTAGTAAAATGTATATGAAAATCTTCCTCCTGTCAGAGTCTGGGGCATGCCACGGCAACAAGAATCAAGTCCCCGCCCACCCACGTGCGCCTTGAAATCACGCAAGACCCAGACCTGGCTGGCCCCATCCCCATTGGGCTAGATCCAGACCCAGCTGGCCCCACCCCCATCAAGCCCCACTGGGTGGGGGGAACAGCTTCAGGTCCCTTGGCCCGGGCCAGAGCAGGGGGCATGCCTTGAGGTCCCCGTCAAGCTCTGCTGGGTCGGGGGCACAACCTCAGGTCCCCTGCCTGGTGCCGGGGTGGGGGGCATGGCCTGAGGTCCCCTGGCTGGGGCAGGGGGTGCACCTTGAGGTCCCTCGTCAATCCCTGCTGGGTGCGGGGGCATGGCCTCAGGTCCCACAGCCCAGTGCCGGGGCGTGGGGCATGGCCTGAGGTTCCCTGTCAAGCCCTACCAGGTGGGGCGCACAGCCTCAGGTCCCCTGCTCTGGCCCAGCGCCAAGCAGCCTCAGGTCCCTGCTAATTGCTATTAAGGCTCGTTACAGGAACTAGGCCCCTGCTGTGGGTGCAGCCATCTTATGTTACAGAATTCCTGCCTTCGCTGTGGGCGCAGCCATTTTGTTACTGCGTGATGGTCAATTAGCATATTCTCTCTTTATTAGATAGGATTCTCCTTTTCTGGTGTTTCACAGCTATTGCCTTTTGCTATCAGATAAGGATTCTCCTTTTCTGGTATTTCACAGCTATTGCCTTTTGCTTTCAGATAAGTAATTTCTCTGCTTTAGGCCAAGAAACCATAGAGATTGGTCTTGTCCATCATTTCCTTTAACCACCAACTCACTGTTGATATTACTAAGGTGTATCAATGTTTCATAGGATATTTCTTTCCATTCTTTTTTTTTCCTCTTTATTAGGTCATTCACTAAGTATACCAGTATCATCATCCAGATATTATTGAGTCACCCCAATAAAACATGAATATAAGTATCCATGTCACAAAAATTGCTCACCTGTTTTTTTCATGATAACTTGACCTAGAAGATATAGTTATGTACCTATGTGTACAGTCTGTCCATGATAGATGTTTTATTTCAATGGAAAAGATAAATGGAGTTTTTTAAAAAAATCTAAATTCTTTATTGTTTAAACTATTACATAAGTCTCATTTTTGCCTCATTGACCTCTCCCTGGCCGCCCCCACCCCCGCCCCCCTGCACATGCCCTCACCCCCTCACCCCTGTCCCCCCCCCCCCATCTGTGTCCATTGGTTATGCTCATATGCATGCATACAAATACTTTGGTTGATCTCTTACCCGCCTGCGAAGTTTTGAAAAATGGAATACTTTTATAGCTAAAAACTATTACAAATGAACTGCAAAACTTCAACATTTTATGAGAAATCATACAAGAATCACATGTGCTGGTTTTTTTAGCCTAGTTTTCCAAGATTCTATTCTATTTTTACCATAAATATAGTGTTTAGACTGTATGTCTCAATTTTTATCTCTGTAACATACTATTTATTGTGTTAGGGTTCTCTGCAGAAACAGAGACAATAGGGTATATCGGTATCTTTATATCTATCTATATCTGTATAGAAAGAGACTTATTATAAGCTATTGGCTCATGTCATTATGGAGGCTAAAATGTCCCACCATTTGCCATTGCATGTTGGAGATTTGGGACACCTAGTGTTGTAATTTGAAGTCATGACGAGAGCTAGAGAACCAATGGTGTGAATTCTAGTCCAGACCCCAAGGGCCTCAGAATCAAGAGCACTGAGGACAGGAGAAGATTGATGCCCCAACTAAACAGTTGGCAGAGAGAGAATTTAAATTTCCTCCACCTTTTTATTTTATTCAGTCCCTCAACAGATTAGATGACACCCCTCTACCCCCCAATAGGGAGGGCCATCTCAATCCACCAATTCAAAGGCAAATCTCATCCACAAACACGTTCACGGATATGTAAGGGAATCTATATATAATAGTATTTAATTAGAAATCTAGGCATCCTTTGATTTGGTAAAGTTGACACACAAAATTAACCATCACATTTATGTAATTTGCATTGGAAATACAAGTGGTACAATGTTACCTTCATAAAATATTAAATTTACTTATAAAACTTTATACAATGTCTATATAATAATATCTCAATAATTGCATTTAAATTGACAGTTGTATAAAATTAATTTTTCTATAGCTGAAAAATAAGATGTAATAATATCTTATCTGACACTGACATTAGAATATTTTATGCACATCAGATTTTATTTTAATGATTTCATTGAGTTGCTCAATGCTAAACTTGCTTATCTGAATTTATTATTCATTTCTTCCTCCATATATGTATGTATGAAACAGTTTTCTTGTCCATCAATGTATTATAATCTCTATGTAATGAAATTTTTAATTAGCTTCTCATATCTGAAACCGGGGCTCAATTTTCTTACATTGTAAGATGATATATCTTTTTCAAAATATAGATGTTTCTGGGGACTTAACTGTCTGAAATATGCCTATCTTTTAAACCTATGACTAAAATACAAATTGTTTTCCAACTATTGTGCAATTGTGGCATTGCATACAAATCAAGGACATATATTTCTCAAAGCATATATAAACACTTCATTAATGTAAAATGTATATATATGCAAATTGATATGTTATGAGGGCTAATACTTTACACAGGTATTAAAATTAAAATATTTGAGTTAATATTTGCATGCACCACCATATACTATGTACTACAAACTACTTTTCTCTGAGACAGTGAGATTTACCTGACTCATTTTTGCTTTCTCATTCTGACTCTTTATTAATCACTGTGAAATATAGTTAATGTAAATAAAAATTCACTGAGTGTTGGAAAAAATAAGAGTACTAAGTCAGACGGTATGTC
This sequence comes from Cnephaeus nilssonii, assembly GCF_951640355.1. Classification (NCBI taxonomy): domain Eukaryota; kingdom Metazoa; phylum Chordata; class Mammalia; order Chiroptera; family Vespertilionidae; genus Cnephaeus; species Cnephaeus nilssonii. The sequence continues at coordinate 72,223,218 of NC_137080.1, read as the reverse complement.
TTCGTGGCTTTGTGCAAATGACTGAAGCTCTTTTACTATCATTAGTTGTCCAACCTCCATGTCTCCGACTCTTGGAAACCATGCCTCATCCTTCTCAATAGCAATTGGTCTCTCTTTTCTCTGCATTCTTTGAAAAGCCCAGTTTTTGACCATAGCACATACTCCATTTTCCTCCTTGTTATTTTAATTCAGGACTGTTTCCTGTACTAGATTATAAATTCTTAGTGACCAGATATCAGGCCTTTACCCTTAGTGTCCTTTATGACTTTTTAGATTAAATGCTAATGACAAATTAAGTGTGAAACTCTGAAGGGTCTGGAGTGTTATTCTATTTGCAAGCTAAGGAGTTAGTGTGCCACAGAAACATGAGACCTCTGGATCAGGGCAGAACTTTTACTCACTCAACCTTTTGTGCTAGTTTCTTGTCCCAAAATCCCTGTAGGTCATTAAGTGAGAGCCAGACTTGGCCTACAGGAGGGGAACACTGAAATAGGAAACTTGGAGCTTATATGGGGTGGCTGGCAAGCCTGATCACCCTCCCCATGGAAAAAGGATCTTTGTTCTGGAATGTAAACAAATCCTCTCTGGGCAGAAGAGGAAAAGGCCACTAACCTGGAATATAGACTAGTGGCTCTGGGGAGTTACATCTCTGTCTCTCCAGAAGTCTCTGTCTTGGGATTGCTGTTGAATCATGCTTAATCCAAGTGCCAGTACTCTTTGCTCAGAAAGCAAAGCAGAAACATGACAATCAATATTCATGGAGCATGTTCTCCCAACACTTTTGAATAAGGTGACATATAATAATATATTGTCCAAATTAGGACATTTTTGAGAGTGCAAAGTAAGTCATTAATTGGTTGTGGTTTCTTTTATTTTTTTTCCCTAGAACAATATCATGAAAGACAAAGAATGGCTGAGAAACTGTTTTAGATTAAGTAAAACAAAAGACACATCACCTAAATTCAATGTGTGATCTGGTTTGGATCCTGGTGGCTTAATGCTGAGATGCTGAGTGTAGTTTCCAGGAAGGGGGTTGGCAGTGCCAGGCTCACTGATGGGAGTGCATGCTGCCTCTACAAAGATTCACTGCAAAACAAACACTGAATGCAATTTTCACTTACTGCCTTTTTTTGTAAAAGCAAATCCTCTTGGGTTTCTTTTTGGTTAGTGAAAACAGATAGCAATGTAGGTCCTTCTTAAAAGCAAAGTGTTGTAAAGCAAACTTTCAAAAGTGGTGGACACCTGTATTATAATCAAAGGACTAATTTCTATGATAGTCTAACAGTTCCTATGTATTAGTAAGAACACTAGTAGACATTATAGTATAAAAACAGAAAAGTGTAACAATCCACAGAACAATTAAAATCTTACTGAAAGAGGATCAATGTACATTATAATTAAAGAAATGCAAATTAGGACAACAGTATACCTTTTCATCTACCATTGGCAAATACTCAAAAAAATTAATTTATATATATAAAAGGCTAAATGCAAAGTGTCCCCTTGGGAGTTCAACTGGGAGTTTGATTGCTCACTATGACATGCACTGACCATCAGGGGGTGGTGCGGAATGAAGAAAGGCCCCAGCCAGCAGCTGGAAGGTCCCGATCAACCCTGATCGCCGGCCTGAACTAGGGACCCTACCCGTGCACAAATTTTGTGCACTGGGCCTCTAGTATCTAATATTGATGAATATGTGGAAACAAATAGTCTCATAAACTGTTAATTACTATATAAACTGATGCAATGCTGTGTTTGGTAATTTGGCAGTATTATTCAGATTTTTAAAATGCTCACGGCCTTTACTCAGCAATTATTCTTTTAGGATATTATCCTCAACATAAACTCACACAGCATCATTTTCAATAAAACAAATAAAATATCCAAAAGAAAAAGCAGAAATAATATAAAATGTAGTACATCAATTTAATTAAATACCATGAAGGGGAAAAAAAAGTAAAATTGCATATATTTTTTTCCCTGGGAATATTTTTGACATTATCTGGGGGGGGGGGGGGGGGGGAAACCACACAAGTTGAAATATATGTAGCAGAAATTTCTGCAAGAGTTCTTGGTGTGATATTGTGATTTATAATAAGAAATAGATATTTAGTCTTTTGTCCCTTTTCTAGCACAGAGCTCCTAAAACTCTTAAAATTTTCTAAGTGATGAAAGAAATAGAAGTGCTTTTGTTATGGTAATGAAGCAACTTTTGGATAGCACCTAAAGATGCAGGCTGGTTGCCAGGAGAATCAACCATGATTAGAGGGCTGGAATTTTCAATCTCATCTCCCTGACATCCTGGGAAGGGAAGAGGGCTGGAGAATGAGTTCAGTTATCAACAATCAATGATTTAATCAACCATGCCTTTTCGGTGAAGTCTCCAGAAAAACCCAAAAGGCTGGGGTGCAGAGAGTTTCCATGTTGAACATGTGGAAGTCTGGGGAAAGTGCTGGACTCAGAGAACATGGAAGCTTCACACCCTTTTTTATAATAAATGGATAATCTAATAAGTACGTTTTTAGTAAGTTTCTCTAAGTTCTGTGAGCTATTCTAGCAAATTAATTGAACCCAAGGAGGGGGCTTTTGGAACTTCTGATCTACAGAAGCTTAGGTGACAACTTGGGCTTGAGACTGTTGCCTGAAGTTGGGAAAGGGGGATGGGAGGGTCTTGTAGGAGAAAACCCTTGACTTGTGGAATCTTCAGGTAGATAGTAGCAGACTTGACTTGAATTGTAGGCTACCCAACTGTTATTGGAGAATTTCTTGGTGGTGTGGTAATCACCATCCTCTCCTCCACACATGCATTGAAATTGGGTGTAGAACCTTACTTGGACTTAGAGAAGTGGGTTGAATCCACTTCTCTAAGGGTGAATATGGACCAAATTCAGGCTAATGCCACATCACAGGAAAAGGATGGAAGAATCTAGAAAAATTTCTATTCCTTGATAAAGGAAGAGACCAGTCTGAGAAGAAGGCCTCAATTGGCTTCATAATGTACACTTCTTCCTGATTTAACTACTAGAACAAGGATTTGATAGCTGGAGCTACAGCCTCCACTTGTGGGCATGAGGGCACAAGGCTGATGACAAAAACTCAAGATGTAGAGGATGGTAGAACAAAAAGAATGAAGTCTCTGGGCCCATGTTGAGCTGCTAAATCAGTTATGGAAAGCCTATGTCTGTATTTCTTGTTTAGTAAACAATAAATGTCCTTGTAATTCATGATATGGTTAGTCATAGTCTTGGTTATTTACAATTAACATCATTCTTTCTTTTTTGGTTTTAAATATATTTTTTATCAATTTCAGAGAGGAAGAGAGAGGGAGAGAGAGATAGAAACATCAATGATGAGAGAGAATCATTGATCGGCTGCCTCCTGCATACCCCTCACTGGGGATCAAGCCCACAACCCAGGCATGTGCCCTTGACCAGAATCGAACCCTGGACCTTTAGTCCGCAGGCTGATGCTCTATCCACTGAACCAAATCAGCTAGGCAAAGTCATTCTTCCTTAATAAAATAGGGATAATATGATATTTGCGTGAATATGCGTGTTTGTGGCAATACTTGTACTTCATGAATTTAATGCACTTTTTTTTTTAGTTCATCTAAGAAGCTACATGATAGATACTGTTGAAATAGATTTTAGTAGGGGAGAAGGGCAATTATCAAGCAATTATATTATTACAAATTAGAGATCTATATGGAGTAAAGAAACAAAGTGTTATTTTTACCAGGTATGTACCTGGTTTTGGCCAATGGAGTGTTCACAAATGTGACACAAGTAGCAGTCTTGAGTATGCTTGTATGGTTTGACTTGGCTTTTGCACCCATATCATTCACTTCAAGAAGAACATGCTTTGGGTAGCTGCTGTTCCTAACAGATAAAAGACAGGTGGAGCAGACCTGAATCCATACTGAGGCCTGGAGCCTAAAGTCCAGCCTTGTCCAATTGAAGGCAATTCACAGATCTGTGAGAGATGAATACTTGCTATTTAAGCCACTGAGTTTTGAGGTGGTTACACAGCTTCCATGTGGCAATAGCTGACTGACATATGAACAAGACTTTCAAGTGTTCCTTAATGGGCTTGTGTTGCTTTTAGTATTATTTCTATGCACGCAACTTCTAATTCTATATATCAAACTCTTAACTCTCCTAGCAATTAAGCAACCAACAATATTTTAACAATGGAAGTGGTACTTACAGTGACATTTTATATAACTTACCCTCAGAGAAAATTGGGACTTGACTGTGGAGCCACGTTGAGCTGGGGTGAGTGAGGATCACCCTATCCCAAGCAGGAAAGCCAGCAGTCCATGTTTGGTAGCAATGAGAATCAATGAAATGAACTGTACCTTAAAAAGGTGAGGCTATGGGAGAGTTACAGGGCACTGCCACAGAGCAATTCCTGCAGAATAAAGAGCTCAAGGAAAGTATGATTGGATGCATGACTCAGAGCATTAGATGAAGTCTATTAGAGAAAGGGTGACTTAATTCTCAGTTTCTGAGCAGGAAACCGACCACCTAATGATTCTGCCAAAGGGATATAGGTCCTTCTGCAGCCAGTACTTTGAGATTGCTGAACATCATCAGGTCAGCAGTATATATGTTGTGTGTGTGTGTGTGTGTGTGTGTGTGTGTGTGTGTGTGTGTTGAATTGAAACTTCTGCTAATTTCCAGACCATTTAATTTTTTTACTTCTGTGGTGAAAGTTAATTAATGTCTTCATTGTCATAAACAAGATGAAGATGTATGGGAGGAGTGGAGATTTTGAATATCCAGTCCAGTCAATAACACTTCCCTTTGTGTACCTCCCCCAAACATTTACCCCACTGTGAGCTATATTCAGTCTTGAGTATTAAATGCCTCAGACCTTAGTGGGATTGAAAAATCAGAGTGGAAAAATAAAAATAATAAAAAAGCTGTGCTTTTCAAAAAAAATGATTATATAAATGCAGTAGTAGGAAACTTCATATGCTACTACTGCATATAGCAGTGTTTCTCAAACATTCTTTATCATCAGAATCCTGTGGCACTTTATTAAACACACTAAGTTCTGCTTCCAGCCCAAACTAACTGAATTAGATTCTCTAAAAGTGGTGAATTACTATATTTTTCAAATGCTCTCGCTGAATTATATGATCAGGTCAGTTTGAAGATGTGCTTTATTAGGTTTTATTCTATAGCACTGATTCTCAACATGTCCTTCCAGGAGCATCAACAGCTTCTGAGGACTTGTAGAAATGCCTAAGCTCAGGGCTACTGCAACAGGATTTCTGGGAATGGGGCTCAGCAGGGAATGTTTGTGAACCACTGTTGTAAAAATTTCAGAATGATGGAGAATAACACCTGGTGTGCCTACAACAAATCTAAAGTAAAAAGGGTCAATACCATGTTAGACTGAATGACAGGCAGGCAGCTTTTAGAAATGGACCTTAACATTGCCTCTATAAATAATATCTAACACACAACTTGTGGATTTCCTGTTACTGGGAAGAGGCTGGTATTCATCCAATCAATTGAATGGCTACTGTGTGACTGACACTGATTAAGCACCTTTCCTTACATCTCGATAATCATTGAGCTCCATATACACATGAGCCCTTCTTAGAGGAGTTGGCATTTTAGTGAGACTTTGGAAGGTAACTGGTGTTTCAACAGGTAGAATATTGAAAAAAAATAATAATTCAGGGCAGAGGAAAGACTATTAGCAAAAGCAAGGACAAACAAAAATAAGGTGAATTTGGATAACAGTGAATGGAGCAGGGAACTGGGTCTCAAACTTTATCTGCACCAGAATCACCTGGAAGGCTTGTTTAAACACAGGGATACACTCTCAGAACTTCTGATTCTTTGCATCTGGGATGGAGCCTGAGAATTTGAACTTCTCATGTATCCCCAGTGCTGCTGCTGCTGCTTTGGGGACTACACTTTGACAATCACTGGTACCTTATGTGTGATGGAAGATGATGATAAACAAAATCCTAGAAGTGTTGATATATGAGGCCAGGTTACAAAGGACCTGAATTCATACCAAACAGTAGTGACTTATTAAATACTAGAGGCCCAGTGCACAAAATTTGTGCATGGGGGGGGGGGCGGGGTGGCCTTCAGCCCAGCCTGCACCCTCTCCAATCTGGGACTGCTGGCTCCCAACCACTCGCCTGCCTGCCTGCCTGATTGCCCCTAACCGCTTCTGCCTGTCAGCCTGATCACCCCCTAACCACTCCCCTGCCAACCTGATCGATGCCTAACTCCTCCCCTGCCAGCCTGATTGCCCCTAACTGCTCTCTCCTGCAGGCCTGGTAGCCCCCTACTGCCCTCCCCTGCTGGCCTGATTGCCCACAACCGCCTTCCCTTTCATGCCATCTTGTGTCCACATGGGGGAAACCATCTTTGACCACATGGGGGGGCCATCTTGTGTGTTGGCGTGATGGTCAATTTGCATATTACATCTTTATTAGATAGGATATATATATACCAGTGGGGTCCCTCGGTCTGGCCTGCAGGATCAGGCTGAAACCAGCTCTGCAACATCCCCCAAGGGGTCCCAGATTGCAAGAGAGTGCAGGCCAAGTAGGCCACCAGTGCACGATTGGGGCCAGGGAGGGACGCGGGAGGTTAGCCAGCCAGGGTGGGACCATGGGAAGGCTCCAGGGCATGTCTGGTCCATCTCGCTCAGTCCCAATCAGACGGACCACAGCAGCAAGCTAACCTACCAGTTGGAGTGTCTGCCTCCTGGTGGTCAGTGCACGTCATAGTGAGTGGTTGAGTAGCCTTAGCATATCATTAGCATATTATGCTTTGATTGGTTGAATAGACGACCGGACACTTAGCATATTAGGCTTTTATTATATAGGATATAATATATATATATATATATATACTAGGAGCCCGTTGCACGAAGTTTCGTGCAATAGACTTTTCCTTCACCTGGCTGCCAGCACCAGTTATCCGCCAGCAGCAGTTTTCCTCTGGCCACCCGCCGATCAGAGCGCCTCCCGCCAGCACGATTGGCCACCCCGAGAGGAACTCCTATCGGGAGGCACTCCAATCGGGCGGGTGGCCAGAGGAAAACTGCTGCTGGCAGAAAACTGGTGCCAGTAGCCACGCAATCAGCCACCCCGAGTTCCGCCACCAGTGTCTTCCGCAGCGCAGGCCTAAGCAGCGCCGGCCATTTAAGCTGGCGGGAGGAGCGGGGGGGCGGGGACTTGCGAGTCCCCGCCCCCCACTCCTACCGCCAGCCAATCGGCCACCCTGAGTCCCACCCCCCACGCCTCCAGCCAGCCCAATTGTGGGCATAGCGGAGTGATGGTAATTTGCATATTACCATTTTATTAGGTATGATATATATATATAATATTTGTGTATTAAGTAATATATTTGTGTATTTTGGTTTATGTTCAAAGGAGGAGCAATGACATGACCAGGGTCATTCTGGACTATTCTGATGTAACATGTTGGGTTGAATCAAGGAAGGAGAAAGTGGGGTATGTTCCAAAGTTACTTAATTCCAATCTCTACTTAACTGCTACTACTCCCACCCTTGGAGGAGTTGGCATTTTAGTGGGACTTTGGAAGATAGCTCCTTGTCTTCATTAGAAAACATGAACTTCTCTCCATTTGGAACACAAGTAAACAACTGAGATAACAGTGTAAATGACTGATAATTATTATTTTTGAATTCTTTATTGTTTAAAGTATTACATGAGTCTCCTTTTATCCCCCATTGACCTCTCCCTGCCACCCCCTCCCCCAAGCACAAGCCCTCGCCCCCCTACTGTCTTTGTCCATTGGTTTTGCTCATATGCATGCATACAAGTCCTTTGGTTGATCTCTTACCCCCTCACCCTACACCTATCCTCATAGGTTGTACAGTCTGTTTGATGCTTCTATGTCTCTGGTTCTATTTTTGTTCATCAGTTTATGTTGTTCATTATATTCCACAAATGAGTGCTCATGTGATATTTATCTTTCTCTGACTGGCTTATTTTGCTTAGCATAATGCTCTCCAGTTCTATCCATGTTGTTGCAAATGGTAGGAATTCCTTCTTTTTTAGCACAACGTAGTATTCCATTGTGTAGATGTACCAGTTTTTTAATCCACTCATCTGCTGATGGGCACTTAGGCTGTTTGCAAATCTTAGCTATCATAAATTGTGCCGCTATGAACATAGGGGTGCATATATCCTTTCTGATTGGTGCTTCTAGTTTTTTTGGATATATTCCTAGAAGTGGGATCACTGGGTCAAATGGGAGTTCCATTTTTAATTTTTTGAGGAAACGCCATATTGTTCTCCACAGTGGCTGCTCCAGTCTGCATTCCCACCAGCAGTGCACGAGGGTTCTTTTTTCTCTGCATCCTCTCTAGCACTTGTTTGTTGATTTGTTGACGATAGCCATTCTGACAGGTGTGAGATGGTACCTCATTGTTGTTTTGATTTGCATCTCTCGGATTATTAGTGACTTTGAGCATGTTTTCATATGTCTCTTGGCCTTCTGTATGTTCTCTTTCGAAAAGTATCTATTTAGGTCATTTTTTGATTGGATTGTTTATCTTCCTTTTGTTAAGTTGAATGAGTTCCCTGTAAATTTTGGAGATTAAACCCTTATCTGAGATGTTCTCCCATGCAGTGGGCTTTCTTGTTGCTTTGTTGATGGTTTCTTTTGCTGTGCAGAAGCTTTTTATTTTGATGTAGTCCCATTTGTTTATTTTCTACTTAGTTTCCATTGCCCTAGAAGCTGTATTGGTAAAGATATTGCTACAACATATGTCTGCTATTTTGCTGCCTATGGAATCTTCTAAGATTTTTATATGACTGATGATTATTAAACAATCCTTAATTATTAGCATTTTAAAGGTGGTACATATTAATCTCACCGAACCCCTATTCTGGAATTTCAGCTACTATTACAGTGCTAGGAGAAAAATGCCAAGCAGTGTGCATGTGAGAGGAAAGGGAATGAACTTTTTTGGGTGGGAGGGCTTCCTTATAGGTTGTTCCAAACGTTAGTTCTCCCTGGCTATTTCTGCTTTTATGGTATTACCTGCTTCTCTTTCTCAACCCACAGATCTCACACAGTGCCAAGTTTCTTTGTGGTAGATTCGTTTCTGACTGCGCTTATATTCTGATCCATTGCTAACCAATCAGCTGTGCCCACTATGTATAGTTGTCTGTGACTTCAGGATGTGTGCTTTCAGAATCTATTTAGCTGGAGTTTTCGGGTTTCTCTAGGTGGTAAAGATGAAGGATATGGCAATATTTATGCAGTGTTTGGTCTTTCATCCTTTTAAATACCCTGTGCACATTCAGCTTTTATTGTAAGCTTCATGAAATCCTTTTGGAAATTGGTGGGGATATAAATAAATAAAATATGGGAATCATATTATTCTAGTCTTTTATAGGCTCTGTTCCATGATCACTTTAATTCCATATTAGAGATACATGTAAAAGAAAAAAAGAAGAGAATTCACTATGGAAGAGAATGTTATTTTCTCAGCTAATAATTCAATAAATAAAAGCCTCTCAAAAAAATAACCTGGCTCTCTTATGAATGGCTGCTCCTGTCTGCAGTCACCTTCCTCCAGCTGTTGCCACTTCAAGGAAGCCAGAGAACACTTTAATAGATGAAAAGGAGCCAGAAAGAGGGGGATGTAGGAACTTCATCCAGGAGAAAAATAATGTCTCAGATTTTAACAACGACCATGGTGAAGGGGAAAATAATATGACAAAGAAACACTTGAAGTTACCGAGTGGTAACAAACTAGATGCACAACTGATTGAAAGAGAGATGACTAGAATAAGGCAGTAATGTGCAGCAAAATGAGTGACCAAGAAACTAGAATAATACTCCGTATATTGGCTTGAAAAATAGATTTAGGAAAGCAGTGAGTGGGCAATGAAGATATATACAAGTTATGCTGAAATGTGTTGAGACCAATAAATTAAGACCACCCTTCTTGACTTATGGTAACACATACCAGGGTCATTAAGCTAATTTTCTCTTCTTAACCAGTCATTTGAAAACTACTCAGTATTATAAGCATACATTTAAAACACACCCAATATAGTACTTTACATTATAGAGAAACAACACTGAAACCAATAGGGTCTGTTTTATGAGTGGTCATGTATTTTTAAATGAATCCAAAATGGTGCTGATGATGGGTATTTTTATTTCACTATCTCAGAAAATGACACACGGGCTTTCCAACAACAACAGGCTGATTATGGCGGTGATAAATTACACCTGATTGAGATTAGAGTGTTTCAAATGATATTTACAAACTGCTTTTCCTGAAATAAAATGCCATTGGTGATACTTCTCATGTCCTTTCATCTTTCAGTATGGAGCAAATATAGAAAAGCACAAATAATAGTTGGGGCAAGGTCAGTGTTTAAATCAGGGTATAAATCTCAGAGGATTTCATATCCAATATCTTTTTTTTTTTTGCTGTTGACATCAGGAGGAAAGGTTAAGATATCTACTTTCAGTTTATAGGAATCGGCCGCCCTTCAGTTTATGCTGGAAACTCTAAGAATGCTGGCACTGTCCCAGCAGACTAATAAAAATATAAAAAAAAATTAGGCCATTGCAGTTGCTATTAAATATTCAAATATGTGTGCTACTGTTTTCTGTTTTAAACAGTAAACTTATTCAGAACATAGTGTCATTTTTTTTAACCATTTATACTTGTCAGGGTATTAGCCGCTCAGTGAATGATGTTGAAAATATACTGGAAAGAAGAAAAAATTAATTTGAATCTGTATAGAATACAAAATTATTAGAACTGAAAAAAAAAAGACAGCTTAGAGATTATTTGGAATCGTGCGGCATAGAGGCATAGCTTTAAGTTTGCCATTGTGGCGCCATCATTTATTGCCTGTGTGATTGTTGGACTGAGTCTCAGTTTCCTTAGATAAAAGAAAATGAAATTCTTCAAATATACTCTCTTTAGAATGCGTTTCTCTAAAAGTAGAGCCTGAGCAAAGAACTTGGGTGCAGATAGCTTCTTTGGGACATGATCCCAGTAAAAAGAATGAGGCTAAGAAGGAGGCAAAGCCAAGAGCATAAGGGTCTATTATTGAGTTTGCTGTTCTTGGTAACCAGGTCTTGATTCTACCAGCGCTTCTGAAGAGTCCAGAATAACTTGTAGAAATGTTGCTCCAAAGGATAGGAGGCTTGGGCATTTGTCCTCAATGATTGGGGGTTGTTCCCAGGGACATGAACTCCCCCACTCTTTCATGCTGATCTTGTAAATGATCACAGCCAGCTCTTGAAGCCATGGAGGCAGAATAGGAGAAACCGTTGAAAAATCTCTTAGTGCACATAAAACTTCACCAAAGCTGCAGCAGAAATCAGAGATAGGTTAGAGGGATGTGGGGCATCAAAGGCATACAAAATTGTTTGAAATACCTAATAGGATCACTGAATTAACATACTTGATACTTTGTAAACTCTTCAGAAGTGTTACCATTTTCTTGATTTTAAAAATGAGAGAAGACATTAGGGGAAATATTATTCAATTTCACACAGTCTTTTAGCACCAGAACTGGGGTTGGATGCCATGACACCTGACTCCCATCTACTTCATTCCTCTTTTTGGTTTGGCACCATAAACTTGGCTTTAAGGTATGATCATATACTTATTATCCTATCTTTCATCAATCTTAGAATAAATGCTGGACATTTATTTGTAATGGTCTGAAATTTCTGCCCATGTCCTTCTAAAGAAGGATCAAAAGAAGTGCAACATTAACATAAGTTTGATCTTCTAAAAACGTGAGTAAGCTTATTGCATGGCTGAAATTTTGTAGAAAATGGTTTTTAAGATAATTTTTAATGGAGCACTTTTGTTATCTTTTAGAATAAAGAAGCATTCTCTTCCCCCCCCCGCCCCCCACCACACACACCCCACCACACACCAAAAGATGGCTTATCAAAGTTGGTTTAATGGTGGGCAAACTATGTTCCTTGGTAAGGAAAGATATTACGTTTTGTCATTTTTTAAAAAAACAGTAGCGTATAGCTTTGACTGTTTCTCACAGTATCGTTCGCTTTTTTGAAGTCCACTACTTTTGCTTTCACTTACTCACTGGTCCGTTAAGCTATTTCTGTATGTCTAATTTTCAAAAACATATTCTATTATCTCTTGTCCATCAAACAGGCTTATCCACAGGCTTCCTATCCACACCTTCCCTCCTATCCCACTACCAACTGCTCACTACCACTTGGCAGGTAACAGCTTCTGACCCTTTCTTAGGATTCTATTTTTACTCCTCTTCAGCCAAGCTATTTATCAAACAATTTATTCATATTAACTCATTCTCAAATCGACTTGAGTACAAATGAAATGATCTATATATATATATATATATATATATATATATATATATATATATATAGGAGGTAATATGCAAATTTGTCTGGGACGCCCTAACAGTGACAACCAGCTCCAAGCCTTAACAGTCATGGCCAGCATGGCTCAGAACACTCCCCAACCCCAGTGGACACACACGCTCCCAGTGGCTGTGGTGTGGCTCAGGGAGCAGGCCCCCAGCATACACACACAGGGGTGCCTCTGTGCATGAACTGCAGAGGAAACACCTTTTCTGGCTGCTCATTGGCTAAGCTCCCTGTATGCCACCACTTGCAGTGTTCTCAGTAACTTGGGTAATAAGAATCCGAGAAGGTGATCTAGGGTTTTTCCACCTCACTCCTGGAGGAAAAAACAAAGGTCCTCTGCTAGAGGGGTTAAGAAATGTCATATCCTGCCCTAGCTGGTTTGGCTCGGTGGATAGAGCCTCGCCCTGCCGACCGCAGAGTCCAGGTTCAATTATGATCAAGGTCATGTACCTAGGTTACAGGCTCCTCCCTGGCCGGGGCCCAGGTCAGGGCTCATACAGGAGGCAACCAATTGAAGTGTCCCTCTCACATTGATGTTTCTCTCTTTCTTCCCCTCACTCTTCCACACTCTCTAAAAACTAACGGAAAAATATCCTCAGGTGAGGATTAAAAAAAAAAAAAGAAAGAAAGAAATGTCATATCCTATGAAAGACACATCTTGAAAATGCCTGAAGAAAGTTGTCATTTTTTCATGATGAAGGGACTGGAGTCCGTGTTGATGAAAACACCTTGGCAGCTGCGGCAGCCAGCAGTGGCAGCAGCAGCAGCAGGGTGATGGGGGTGGTGCCTTCCCTTGATCAGCCCAGTCACCTCCTGCAGAGGGAGGCCAGACTTAGGCCCGCTCCCTATGGGGCGCTCCCCATGGACTTAGGCCCGCTCCCCATGGGGCATGGGCCTAAGCCGTCAGTAGGACATCCCCTGAGGGCTCCCAGGCTGTGAGAGGGGGCAGGCTGGGCTGAGGGAACCCCCACCCCAGTGCATGCATTTCATGCACCAGGCCTCTAGTTATATATAAAAGGGAATATTCAAGGTGATCTGGGAAATAGAGAGCTTTAACGTTGTGGTGCTAGCATATCATCAGAGTAGTTTCTCTTCTTCCTGGCATACAAGAAAACTACATTTCCCAGCCTCTCTTTCAGTTACATGCATCCATGTGACCAAGTTCTAGCCAATAGAAATCAGTGAAAATAAGGAATGTCATTTCTAGGCCTAGTCCATAAAACCTCCCAAGTGATTCTCAGTGCTCATTCACCATTTGACAGGGAAGTGCTAGTACCTGGGGGATCTCAGGTAGCCATTTATGGATGGTAGAAATGGCAGCAACCTGAGCCACTGAATAACTGCAGCAGACTACCTCCCCTACCGGTTGAACCCAGTCTAGACTTACATAAATGAGAAATAGCTTGTACTGTTTTAAGTCAATGAAATCTTAGGATGCGTTTGTTATAGCAGTCATCCAACCTTAACTGATATAGAAATCTTACCTTATAATTGAAACAGTTGACAAAACATATTTACATACTTAATTGATTACAATTTGTATGACATATTTTTATACCCATTTCCAAATAAAGGAATTAAGTAAGTAATGTTATCAAGGACTTAGGATCAAGCTCAAGATAGATTTACAGGACTTGAAAGATTAGCAAATACCAACTATAGGTGAGAGATTGAGTGGAAACAGTAAGGTTTAACACAGGAGTCCACAGTATATAAATATGCAGTCAGGTAGAAGACATAAAATATAAGGGCTGACCCTGGGCCAAGGATGGAGTATTTCCTCCCGAGATTAGGAACTGCAAGTGTTTTTCAACAATGTGTGGCTGCATAGCTGGAGGGAATGAAGCATCCCCAGAGGTGCAGCTCATTCCTGAATAAACCAGGGTAGAAGACTAGGCCTTCTGGGAGATGCTTACACTAAACAGAAACTGTGCTGACACATAACTGCATTCCCAGACACTAGTCTTCACCCAGCTCTCCATAATTACTCCCTTCCTAAATGCCCCTGAGGAATGCCTAACAAAAGTGCCCTAATGTGATAATGGAGTTGAAAGTTTTAAAAGTATGGGGTCATGGTCCTTGATGGTTTGGCTCAATGGATAGTGTTGGCCTGCAGACTGAAGTGTCCCAGGTTCAATTCCATGTCAAGGGCACATGAGCGAAAGAAAATATTATCAATGTCATTTGTAATTCAATAAATTACAAATCAAAACCATAACGAGATACAATGTTATACCTGCTAGGATGACTATGGTAAAAAAGATAAATAATAAAGCATTGGCAAGGATATTAATAAATTAGAAATATATTGTTTACTTTTGCAGGCTCAATCCCCAGTAGGAGGTGTGTAGGAGGTAGCCGATAAATGATTCTCTCTCTTCTTTGATGTTTCTATCTCTCTCTCCCTCTCCCTTCCTCTCTGAAATCAATAAAAATATATATTTTTTAAAAAGTAAAAGTATGGGGTCATGTTATTGTGAGGATAATGAACTCTCTGGGGGAGCCTGGCAGGGAGTTGGAGGTCCTACTGTGTGATAACCAAAGTGTCCCTTCCAGTTATGGTTGGGTTCCTCTGATTGCTGTTGTCCCGTCCACTTAAATTTTGTAGAAACAGTACTGGGTCCTGTTGCTGGCTGGGGCCCCCTACAACAGTGGCAGGTCTCTTTGTCTAACTTTGTGCCTATGCCACAATATCTTTATTAATATAGTTTTTAATAATCCTCATGTCTGATAAAATAAGACTACCTTTTCTGTTCTACTTCAGAAATATCATAATTCTTCTTGGACTTTTGCATTTCTATGTAAATTTTAGAATAAACGTGTAATGTATTGAGGTTTTATTTAATTTAAAAACATTTAGGAAGTATTTACTCATGTTCAATATCAAGTTTTCCAATCTATGAACATAAAAATTTCTCCATTTATGTATAGCTCTAATTTCTCTCAATAGTGCATTGTAGGTTTTTCAGGTAGATAAGTTTTGTTTGTTTTTTTTCCTTTTTGTTGAATTTGTTGGGTGACATTGGATAACAAAATTATTCAGGTTCAGGTTCACAATTCTACAACACATCATCTTTACACTGTGTTGTGTGTTTACCACCCCAAGTCTAGTCTCCTTCCATCACTATTTATCCACCTTATACTCTCCTCCACCTCCTCTACCCCCCTCATGTAGATAGTTTTTTTATTTTTATTTTTATATTTGGTTAATCCTCACCCAAGAATTTTTTTCCCCCCATTGATTTTTAGAGAAAGTGGAAAGGAAGGAGGCAGGGGGCAGGAGAGAGACAGAGAGAGAGAGAAAGAGAGAGAGAAACATCAATTGATTCTTTCCTGCATGCACCCCATACCTGACCAGGAATTGACCCTTTGACCCTTTTGAAGCATCCATCTTATATAAAAACTGCTGTTTGAAAGTTTAACCCTGCTATTTTGGCTTCTGTAAATGCTTGCTTGCTTAAATAATAAGGACAAATAAGACTACTCCAGAGAGGCCATAAACATTCCCCAGACGAAGTTATCAGTGCTGGTGCCAGGCCAAGCCTTTGGTTGAGGTCTCAAAGCCCCAGCACATAGGGCTCTTTAAGAACTTGCAAAGGGGACCGGAAACACCCCATATTTGGGAGACAAAGAAGGTAAAAACATATCAATAGGGAAAGTTCCTCCATGTTGGAGCCGGAATTTGAAATACAGTTTCTCTCGGCCCGCGCGTAATAATAAAGTATAACTCCATCTCTCTAAGCGTTGCTTGGTTCTTCTCTGGTCTTCTGTAACACTTTGATGCAAGGGCCAATACTCGAACCACTGAACAACACCAGCCAGGGCTAGATACGTTTTTTAAAAACAGCTTTATCAAGATATATTTATATACCATAAAGTTAATCTTTAAAACACAAAATTCAGGGATTTTAGTAAATTCAGTATATTCATCTATTGCCACTATTTAATTCATAATGTTTTCATCACTCAAAGAAGAAACTTCATACCTACTAACATTTACTTCACATCCCAGTATCCCTCTACCCCTGGCAACCACTAATCTACTTTCTGTCTAATAAAAGAGTAATATGCAAATTGACCACCATTCCAACACACAAGATGGCCGCCCCCATGTGGATACAAGATGGCCACCACAAAATGGCCTGCAGGGGAGGGAAGTTGGGGGGACCAAGCCTGCAGGGGAGGGCAGTTGGGGACGACCAGGCCGGCAGGGGAGGGCAGTTAGAGGTGACCAGGCCAGCAGGGGAGGGCAGTTAGATTTGTTCACAGACTATTCTTTCCTTATTGAATTGGTTGACAGCCTTGTCAGAAATCAATTCATCATAAATGTATAGTTTATTTCTGAATTCCTTTTTCTAGTCCTTGGATCTATATATCTATTTTTATGCCGGTACCATGTTGTTTTGATTACTGTGGCTTTAATGTTCACCACTAATGTATAGAAAAATAATTGTTTTGTGCATGTTGATCTTGTGTCCTACAACATTACTGAACTTATTTATTAGTAGTAATGGTGTATTTGTATATTCTTCATAAGTTTTTCTATTCAAGATCAGGTCTATCTATCATCTATCTATCATCTATCATCATCATCATTTACCTTGTGGCTGTGCCAATCTATTTTTAGATTTCCCTGGTGGCTGTGCCAATCATTTACCTAGTGGCTGTGCCAATCTCTTTTCCCACTAACAGTGCACAAGTGTTCCTTTTTCTCCATGTCCTTTCCAGCATTTGTTATCTCTTCTTTTTTTTTTTTCCTCTTCTCTTTTTGTAATAACCATCTTAACAGGGGCGAGGTGGGTGATATTGTGACTTTGATTTGCATTTCTCTTATGAACAGTGAGGTTGAGCATCTTTTCTTGTATCTGTTGACCATTTGTAGGTCTTCTTTGCCCATTTTTAAATTGGGTTATTTGGTATTTTGCTATTGAGTTGTATGAATTTCTTATATATTTTAGATATGAACGCATTAATGCATATATTGCAAATATTTTCTCTCATCCTTAGGTTGTCTTTTCATTGTGTTGATCATTTCTTTTGCTGTGCAGAGGCTTTTTAGTTTGCTATAGTCCCACTTGTTTATTCTTGCTTTTGTTGCTTGTGCTTTTCATGTCATATACATGAAATACAAGACCATTATCAGGGAGCTTTTACCCTATGTTTTCCTCTAGGAATTTTATCATTTCAGATTTTATACTTAAATCTTTAATCCAATTTGAATTAATTTTTGTGAATGGTATAAAATAGAGGTTCATTTCCATTTCTTGCATGTGCCCTTTTGTCCTAACATCATTTATTGAAGAGACTGCCTTTTCCTCATTGAGAATTCTTGTCTCCCTTGTCAAATATTTATTGAATATATATATATATATATACACATACACACACAC
The DNA here is from genome assembly GCF_951640355.1 of Cnephaeus nilssonii. Classification (NCBI taxonomy): domain Eukaryota; kingdom Metazoa; phylum Chordata; class Mammalia; order Chiroptera; family Vespertilionidae; genus Cnephaeus; species Cnephaeus nilssonii. Next base: position 72,205,418 of record NC_137080.1, on the reverse strand, counting down.
ACATACTAGGTGTACCAGTTAATAATGCAGATTTTTTTCAATAGATGGAATTACACATACGTTGATATATATATGATTTGATATGTATGCTATTTTGTTGTATTGACAACAAGCTTCAAAACTTCATATGTCAAATTTTCCCAAGGTAGATAAGTTTTTCATAGATATTTTTACGCTTAAAAATGTCGAATTTCATGCCAAAAAAACAGCATTTGTGGGAAGTTTAAATTCATTACTTTATTTTGAAGAGAAGTGCTGCTGAATACTTTGGGAAGCTTATGATGAACATGCTCCATCTCAAGATACTTGTGAATGCTGGTTTAAACGCTTTAAAAGTGATGATTTCGATGTGAAAGACAAAGAACACCCAGGTCAACTGAAAAAATTTGAAGACCAACAATTATAAGCATTATTGAATGAAGATGCATGTCAAACTCAAAAACAACTTGCAGAAAGATTAAACATTGCTCAGCAAACAATTTCCAATCATCTACAAGCAATGGGAAAGACTTTAAAGGAAGGAAAATGGGTGCCACATCAACTGAATGAAAGACAAGTGGAAAACCAAAAAGTCATCAATAAAATGTTGCTTCAATGGCACAAAAGAAACTCTTTTTTCATTGAATTGTGACTGGCGATTAAAAGTGGATTTATTTTGAGAATCCCAAATGCACAAATCATGGGTTGATCCAGGTCAACCATCAACATTGACTGCAAGGCCAAATTGCTTCAGAAAGAAGACAATGCTCTGCGTTTGGTGGGATCAGGAAGGTATGGTGTATTATGAGCTTCTAAAACCAGGTGAAACCATTAATACTGATCGCTACTGACAACAAATAATCAATTAGAACCATACTTTGATCGTGAAAGGTCCAGAATGTTCCAGAAGACACGGCAAAGTAATTTTGCTTCATGATGACGCGCCATCACACATTTCAAAACCAGTTAAAAACACGTTAAAAGATCTTGCCTGGGAAGTATTAACCCACCCGCTGTATTCACCAGACCTTGCTCCTTCAGATTACCACTTGTTCCGATCGATGGCACACGCACTTTCTGAGAAGCACTTCAATACGTACGAAGAAGTGGAAAATTGGGTCTCTGAATTGGTTTGCCTCAAAACAAGAAAAGTTCTATTGGGATGGTATCCACAAATTACCTGAAAGATGAGGAAATGTGTAGCTATCGATGGAAATTACTTTGAATAAAGCACTTTTGATGTTTCTCTTGAAATCATTGTGTTTTCTTTGATTTCAAAATCCACCATTATTAGTCGATTTGTATCTGGTCTCTCAGCTCTGTTGTATTGGTCTATGTGTCTATTTTTATGCCAGTACCATACTGTTTTGATTACTATGGCTTTGTAGTATGGATGAAATCAGGAAGTGTGGTTAGCATGAATAAGAAGTTAAATTTTTAATTGTATTTCGTCTAACTTATTTAGGTTTGATAGGAAATAGGCATGTGTGGGTGATGGCTACAAATTAGACCGTTCAGCTCTAATGGACCCAGTCTGCTTTCTCTCCTTACTCAGTTTCTGTGATACACTCAAGAGTGAGTGGCATCATCCACTTTATCTTGTCTAAGTTTGATATTGAGTTTCTTGTATTATGCCTAGTGCCAGACATACACACACTCACATTGTTTAGAGGCTCTGCCACTTCTGGGGTGCTGTGTAAAGAGTGAAATGGTAATGATCTCAAAAAACCCTTCAAGGAGACTTACTTCCATTCACCTAACCTAAATATCCATACTCTCATCTCATTCACAATACCTTCTCAGTCCTTTAATTACAAAAACAAAATCCTTTACTCCTGGTCAAGGAAAACTCAGATCTCTAAGACGTAAAACTGCCTCCTCATTTTGAGAAAATGAGAATGGGAAAACCTCTTATATAATTTTTTTTTTCATGTGCAGTGTAGAATAATGAAAACAAAGATAGAGTTAATTTCTTAGATAAGCTATTTTGCTTGTGTAGATCAATGTGACAAAAATTAGGAAAAACCGACAAATGAGGAAAATAATGTGTATTATACATTATATGTTCCTATTTGTAAATGTTAGTAATGTTCTTACTACATTGCCAAGCACATAGTAAATGAGGAAAAAATGCTTAAAAATATTCTTTATAAACACGAGCTTTGCATTTCTGGGAACCAAATGGAAGATAATAACTGTGAAATAATTTGTGAATTATTTTAGAAGTCTAGCAACATTTCTGTATGAGGAAATTTGAAACAGAGAGAGACTGTAACATAAATGGTCATAAAGATTCAATAATGACTGCCTTAAAATATCCTTGTTTCCATGGCAATTCTAGAGTAATTATCTCATCTCCCAGTAAACATATAAATTTGGGTTTAGTTACAGAATATTCTGATTATATGTGTGTGTCTTGTTATAATAAAAACAACCTACCTATTTTTTCATGTTAGTGAAAACACTCTCATGTGATTATTATAGCTTCCCTGGCTTGGAAAGTTGGCTAAACAGCTTTTGCAAATTAGCCAAATTGAATTTATTTTAAATGTTGTGTATGATTTATGAATTGCAATAGGAAGTAAAAAGTAAACATAAGGCACAGTATTTCTTGTTAAAATTGTGTATTCATGGTGTAAAATTTTTTGTGGAATAAGTAATATATCGGTCACAATTAACTTACAGAAATGAGGCAATCACAAAATCAACTTGCCTACCACCATAAAAAATAATATGGCTTATCTTTAATAACCATTCAAAATGTAGATTAAGTTGAAGTATGGGATTTATTTGCTCTTATAGAAATGATCTCACTTAATATATTAAAAACTTCACTACTTATTTTTTAATTAAATATTACAGTGTAAATAAATAAATAATATATGGTATACTGAAAATAACATGATTTAAAGGACTTGGAAATCATCATGTAATAAAATTCAAGGTTATTTTTTATATACCACATGGGTCTTTATTATATGTAGATGCTTATTCTGATACATATTAAAATAGTAAACATACAGAACAGAAGCTTGAAACCCTATATTCTAATACTGAGTGTAACTTGCCAGCCATGAGAAAATGATTTTCATATTTTCTAGTCATAGTTTATTTACTTATTAAATCACAATAATTTCCATCCTGTCCACCTTTAACCTGGTAGGAATTAATGATCAAATGATACTATTAAACTATAGAGAACTTGTGATGCTTTTTGATTAATTAGAGAGCTACTGAATAGTCAAAGCACATCTGATTTCAAGGCAAAGGGAGGCATTCTGGTTTAAAGAAGCCTTGGGATAATGATTACATAAAATCAAGGTAAACTTAGTACCAATCTATGGGGTTTAGAAAGTGTGTAAACAGCATCAATGTGTAAAAAACTTTTAGTGACTGCTTAGTATGAATATCCAAGAAGCCATATTTCAGAACATAATTCCTTCCTAGCAATACTATGGAACAGTGTAACATGGAAAAGTTGAATATGCAGTAGACTATATTGCAGGATGTTATGGGAATGATTGTATTGGGAATAAGGTATGAGAAGGCTTAGGTATCAGTGAAGATTCAATTATCCTGCATGTACCTGAAAGCCTAGAATAGTGACTGCACAAAATAGAGGTTTATTTCTCTCCCAAAATGAGAAATTTAGAAGAGATAGTATTCAGCTAATTTGCCACCTGCATACTCATTCAAAATGCAGATTCCTTCAATCTTTTACTCTGCTATCCTTAGTTAGTGACAGAACTCCTCAAGGTTGACATGTTTTCCAAAATAGCCTTTGTTCCAAGAGGGTGGATGAAGAAGGGTATTCAGAAATTCTTTGTACTATTTTTATAGGGTTTTATAAACCTGAATTTATTTCAAAATGAAAAGTTAATTTAAAAAATGCAGAGGAGTGGAGGGGTTTTCAATTGGAGGAGTGGGAACCATTTTAATTTGATTAAATTGGCCAAGAAAATGGATTAAGCTTTAAAAATAATAAAGATTATTTAGAATAGTAGTTTTTTTAAAAAAAAATCCTCACCTGAGGATATGTTTATTGATTTTAGAGAGAGAAGAAGGGAGAGAGAGAGAAAAAGAGAGAGAGAGGAAGAAACATTGATGTGAGAGAGAAACTTCAGTCATTTGCCTCCTATACATGCCCCAGCTGAGGGTAGAACCCACCACAATGTAGGTATTTGCTCTTATCTGGACTTGAACCCCCAACCTTTGGTGTACAGGGTTGATGCTCCAACCAACTGAACTACTCAGCCAGGGCCAGTAGTTCTCATTATGAGGAAAAGAATTAAGTGTTTATCTGTGCATTTAATAATTTTGAGTGGTAAGAGTTTGTTACTTCAGTTAAAATTTCAGTAGAGAATAAATTAGAACAAAGGATACGTTTTGAATTTCATACTTAAATGATCACATCTGATTTAATAAATTCTGTTCTTAAATATTGATCAGAACAAAACCTGTGAGTTCATATTACACAAAAAGGAGAAAGTCAAAAGCAATATAAATAAAAACACAAAATAAAACTCAACAATTTATTGGTCATAGGAAGTAGCTAGGACAATTCCTTATTATAAAAATTGCCAATTTGAAGGAAAACAAGCATTTATTTTGTTTTTCCTGTAAAACTGCCATTATAGGGTAACTGAGTAGTTTATATTGATAAAAGAAAGTTATTCTTACAGAAGAATGTATGCTAATAAATGCAGAAGAAATTAGAGAATTATAAAATCATGATTTTGGAATTCTTAATATAATCATTGCATAAAACAATTAAATAAAAAGTCGATGCATATAATAGAAGGATTTGTTTCCTAACATGTGGCTACATTTTGAGATTCAAGCAGTACCTATGAAGTAATTTTGCCCAAAACGTTGAACCTTAGTCCAAGCAAGCCTTCATAGATATCTTCTGGTTTGTAAGAAATACGAGGGATAAAATGCAAGTTAAAGAACACTAAGTGGACAAATTCAGAATGTAGGACAGTTTGTAGGAACCTTGATTAGTTCTTTCAATAAGTCAGTAGCACAAAAAAAAAAAAGAGTGAGAGAGACTTAAAAGATAACCACTGTGGCAGGCACAGAGCCGCACCTCTCAGATCCTCCTTCAAAAAACCACTTATTACCTTGCTGTGATCAGTGTGGCTAGATGACAGCCTTCAGATGACAGTCTCCAGATGCGAGTTTCCATAAGGTCTTATCATCTTTTCTCTAATCTCCAGCTGATGAATGAATGAGAATAGTAGTGCACGGGCCTGGCCATTTTTGCCCAAGGTGAGGTGCCTCTAAAGGGCCGTCTTTTCTCCCAAGCTTCCAGGTGAGCTGACAGAAATTTTGTTACAATTGCATCATGGTTCCCTTGTCCAATCCTGCTTTCTCTGTCTTACCCAGGATAAATCCCTTGCATTCTTAGTGCCTATTGCTTTATGTTGTATAAGATGGTCAGTCAGGTGTGAGCACAGAGAGGACACAGGAGATACACAAGAGAGTCAGACACCATTAGGGGAGTCACGTGGGCCACAGGGCCACAGGGGGAGTCCCCAGGGATCAGGCTCAGCCAAGCATGAGAGAGAGAGGAGAGGAGAGGTGAAGGAGAAAGAGGAAAGGGGAAAAAAGGGAGAAAACCTATGGACAAGTGCCTTTACCGGGGGGCAGGGTACATACACAAGCAAAAGATGGGAGGGGATTTCATTGGTGTGTTTGAATTTCAGTAGGTCAGAAAGGGAAATGTACCTCAGTGGTTGAACACCAACCTATGAACCAGGAGGTCACAGTTTGATTCCTGGTCAGGGCACATGTCTGGGTTGTAGGGCTTGATCCCCAGCAGGGGACATGCAGGAGGCAGCTGATTAATGATTCTCTCTCATCATTGATGTTTCTCTCTCTCTCTCTCTCTCTCTCTCTCTCTCTCTCTCGCCTTCGCTCTCTGAAATCAATATATTAAAAAACAAAAACAAAAACAAAAACAAAAGAAAAAAAGGAAGGGAAGTTTGGACAGGGACCAGCCTTATGCTGGAGTTTCTGATCACCTGGGTAGGGTGGAAACAGCCTATTTGTGAAGATTTTGAGGCAGTAGGAAAATATGAAGTTTTAAAACTTATAATACACCAACTTAATGTCAACTTAATGCTTCCTGGGCATTAATGCTGCCTAGGACTAGCTGTTAAGCATTTAATATGTGACCTTGGGTTAATTGGCAATGAAGAGACTTCATGTGCTTGTTATGGTACTACGTGAAATGGGAAAAAGATATGAGAAGATGGGTAGTTTATAAAGACAGAAGTATGATAGGAGGCAATTTGGAAATAAGAATAATTATGTCCTTATTCAGCACACCCATTTCAACTTTAAAGAAAGTACATATAGGGTGGGCCAAAAGTAGTTTATTCTTGTATTGCTATTTACTAATTATTGTATTATTTTCCATCCAAACAACTGTAAACCTACTTTTGCCCCACCTCGTATTCCTTTAAATCAAAAGACCTGGACCCTATTATTATCATCTACACCACTGGTAAGTCATCTCTCTTATTTAATTTAAATGATTTAACTATACTGAGTTTCAGTTTCTAAAAATACAGAGTAGGAATAATCTCTATTATTCTAGTTAATGATGTTTATAGTAAATAGAAAAAATGCCAGGTACAACATTATATACTAAATGAAATTGCCATTTTCTCTGGGTCTAAAATTTGAGTATTGCCAGTTTATGGGTTTGAACTTATTATAATCTCAATGAGATAAAAGCGCACACAGAAGTAAAAATAAAGATGAAACAAAGGAAATAACACAAAACCAGTAATAGCAATTCTTTTCAGGAGTTTGGAGTGGTTTTCTTTTCTTCATATTTTATTATTTATTATATTTTCTATGTAGATAGAATGAACATTAATTATTTTGATAATTAGAGAGAAAATTTTAGAAAAAAAGGGTCATGTTCACTTAAATTTAAAGGTGTCACACAATATAATGTGGGAAAGTTATTTTTTAAAAGTGTCAAGTACTATACATTAATAGTAGCTAGCATGTGTTTAGCACTTCCTGTGTCTAAATGCTTTACATGCATTATATCATTTAATCTCTGTAGGAGGCCTGTGATTTGAAAATGATACACATGAAGACTGAAGCACCAAGACAGCAAGCGCGCTGTTCAAATTTGCCTGGCCGATGGCACAGTTAGATTTTGAACCCAGGAATTCTGGAGGCCTAACCTGTCCCCTCAGCTATATAAATGTAATATAGAATAGCACCCTATTATTAGGACATGGGGATGTGATAATGGCATATCTGCTTGTAGTTCCCATACATCATGTTAGAAAACACATTGTGATAATATTCACCTTCTCTTGAAACACAAGCACTATTTAAACTATTTTTGAACAGAAAAGAAAAGAATAAATCTAAGCAAATGGAATTCCACTGTTTTTCAGGGCCACCTGGAACTACTCACTTAATCCATTTGCATGTGTCAAAGCTCAATACCTATTCATTTAGCCAACAAGCACGCTTAGAGTAGGCATATTTATGCTGAATATGCTAGTAAACCATATATTTTTTTATTTCTATATAATCACAATGATGTCCAGTCTCATCCCCCTTATTTTTTCTCTCACTGTGAGAAATGAATGGAACTAATAAGAAGTGTCGTGGTTGATTGACATGAATTCCACCTGCTCATTTTGATGCCCACTCTCAGGAGTGAGTGTGAATGAGCACTGTAATGCAGAGGGGCAGGCAGCAAGAGGGAGGCCAGAAATGCAAGCTCTGGAATCAGCTCATGAGAACTTGAGAAGTGGAAGGATTTATTGAGAGCTTAATTACTGGAATTATAGATGGCTAATCATCTTATGTATTTTATGTAATATCATTTATCCCATTTTCCTCCATCCTCACATTTGAGAAAACAGAAACAGAGAGGACATCTAGAAAAATAGGAACCAGATATATCTTCACACAGAAAGCAACAACAACAAAAAAAATGAACAAAATATATGAAGGAGCCATGCAATGAAACAATATAATTCAGATATCTCTGACATCATTTCCATATTTAGATCATTATTGCGACACTCTCTGTATGTGTACTTCAGTATCCTTTTTGAAAATGTTTAGTAAAACCTAGAGATCTTCTTGATAAATACGATGAAATTTACCTATTAAACATTATATTCAGTTATACTATGGGTCAATTCATATCCTCCAAGAAAGAATATATATGTGTATATATGCCAAGAATCTATATCTATATCTATATCTATATCTATATCTATATCTATATCTATATCTATATCTATATATGTTTATACATATAATTCAAAATATATTAAAATCATCTGACATGCTTATTCAAAGACATATTTCAAAACTTATTATATGTGATGTAGGGCCCAGGAATTTGATTAGTCAGCTTAATTTCCATTATCATCACTTCCAAAAAACTTTGATTCCTATTAAGCTACCACTCTCCATTTTCCGTCTCCCTCCAGGCCCTGGTAACCACTAATTTACATTCTGTCTCTATTTGTTTGCCAACTTTGGACATTTCATATAAATGGATTCAAACACATCTTGGACTTTTAGCTCCATCTCTTCAATCCATTTGGCTCCCTGGGTCCCCCTACTTATGCCATAACCTGGAAATCCTGGCAAGGCAGTGAGCTTGGACAATTGTAGGACCTTCCTTATTTGTTTCCATCTCTCAGGGACCACTGTCTTTGTTGACTGTAAATTAGTGCTTCATATATTTTGTTCATTTTTGGGGGTACTTTCTGTGTGAAGGTATATTTGGCCCCTATTTTTTATATTGTCTAGAAGCTTACTCTTTTTCATTTAACAATTCTATTTAACACCTTTATGTAATTGCTTCCCTGCTAGTCCTCCTACCTGAACCCACACATCCTTCTATAACAATGCTCTGCAATCCACCCAAAATGTCCTGTGTTTATCTAAAAAGCCCTTACCATGTATCTGTCTACATGATACATAGTGAGTTAGTAGGAATGAGAAAATTGTTTTTATAGGTGCAGTCACATCCTTTGTCTACAAGTAGCTTAATCTACAGTTATAAAGACAAGATACACCACTGAGAAGCAACTTCATAATAAAGACAAATCTAGTGATTATAACTATTGTACAAAAATATTATTTAGAGCATGACATGTACAAATAATTTTCTGTAGGCTTATGTTTCTCTTGCATGCTGTCCATATCCCCAAAGTCTTGGGAAATCAACCTGCTGGACATTTGTGTGCTCCTCTTTCAGAGTAAAACTCAGGTTATAAAATAGCAACGTTCTCTGTAGACTTGAAAACATCAGGGCATTGCCCCCTCTCCATAGACCAGAGATAAATATCTATCACTTTCCACTAATAGACCTCTCTTCACTTGTTTTGCTGCTAGTCTTTATTTGGTCAGTGCTAATGGCATTCTAATAATCACAACAAACACTATTACTGGTTCTTTTTAATGTGCGAGCTGGCATCTTAAGGATTATACTTACATGATTTTATTTACTCCTCAAAAGCCCCATTTTAAAGTTGAGAAAACAAATTCAGAGAAGGTAAATCATTTGCCTAGGGTTACATGTAGTTGGTAAGAGCTCAAACTTAGGTTTATTTGATTCCAGACTGCTAACAGAGCAGCTGTAGGGTAGCACCCTTAGTTACTACAGGAAATAATAATAAGAACTGTTAACACTATGAGGTTGTTACTACATGACAGAGTTAATCTTAAATATCCCAAAGAGATTACATCCTTTAATTCTTATAACTACCTTATAAATATAAGCATTATTATTATTATCCTTATTTTATAGATGATGAAATAGAGGAACAGATAGGCCATATAGCTAGAAAGTGGCAGAGCTAAGATCTGAACCTCCATACTCTATTTTAGGAGTTCACGATCTTAACTTCTAATCACTGCTGACAAGGTCAAGTGTTATCATCTGACCTTCTGGGTTCCATTGTAGCTTTCATTTGTCTTTTCTGATTTTTGTGTGATTACCCTGCAACTAGTAACTGGCCAAGGGAACAATGCTTTGATATTTTCAATCCTTATTTTCTGTTCTATTGACTTATTTAGGAAATGGCAGATAAGTATAAGGTCATCTCAGGAAAGGTCATCTGTGACTCACCTTAGCTTTGTGTTTTTGGAGAAATCAGGCTATTCTTTCCATGTGTGCTGTTAACTGTTTCATTTGCCCTCAATTCCTACTAAGAAACACTGGGGTATGTTTTTCAAATGAAGTACACACAAAAACCACAAAGACATATTCAAGTACCACCAACAAACCACAACAGAGGGTGTATTAATAATAAGTACGTGTGTGTGTGTGTGTGTGTGTGTGTGTGTGTGTGTAAAACATCTAGGAATGATAGGATGTCAAAGGAAATTTTGGAAAAAATTCAAGAGATTTATTTTATTCCCATTTAATCTAGTTTATCTTTCTTTCTGAAATGTATTCATGCCTTAGCACTTATACAGAGCCTTTCTCGACCTGTATCTTCTAATCAGATGAGTGTAATAGCTCTTCTGTGATCATTATATTTATTTAGTCTTTCCTTGTACCTCTTATTTGACTCTAAGCCTCTGAAGACAAGCAGCTTTTAAATGAGTGCAATTATATGTTAAAAAGCGATCTCTAGTTCACTTACTAAAGTGTGGGGAGCTTGAATGTTTGTGGGACCATGACTTGTTCTATCTGACAACCCTTTCTCCCTCATATATCACCCTCCCCTATCCTGCCACAATTCTTTCCTGTAAATTTCCTGCTTGCCCACTGCTTTATTTCTTCTTATTGATGTGCTGGAGCCTACAGGCTATCTGTTATTGTGAGTTAGATATTCTGTCTGTGTCATAAGCCTTTCTACCTAAAAACACTATTGAACCCAGATATCATTCCAAAAATCAAGTTGAAAAAGTAAAGTCAATTCAGCCTGATCCAAACACTCTCAGTATGAGGTCCCAATTAGTTCTTGGCCTTAAGACATGTGTTTAGGATCATCCATCAGTTTCTTCGACACAGAGATTGCACTTAGCTTCTATTAGCAAGAGTGAATATAGGGAGAATGTGAGTTCTGAACTCGAGAGTTGGTAGAGAATTTGAGACCTCTCTTAACCCTTCGCCTCCAGGCAGAAACAGTTCTAATCCTTACTAAATATTTGGGTGTGTGTCCTGTTTTTCAAAAGAAGAAACTCAACTTTTGTAATGCATAATAGTGTTTATTAAACATTCAGCAACAGGCTTTAGACTGAAGAAGGGTGGCAAACATGACCACAGCTGTGTAACTGAGGTCAACATCAACAGTCATGTTGGTTACATGTAACCTGAATGTGTTGGAAATGGCACTTTACCTGTATGACCTTCCTCTTCTGAACCCATAACTCCACTCTAACAATGAGATAAGCATCACACAAAACAAAATTGAGGGCTGTTCTACAAACTATGTAACCAGTACTCCCTCAAACTGCCAAAGTCATCAAAAACAAAGAAAGTCTAAGAAACTGTCACAGCTGAGAGGAGCCTAAGGAGACATATAACTAAATGTAATGTGATGTCCTGAGTGGGATCCCGGAACAGAAAATGGTCATTAGGGAGAAAGCAAAGATCTTCAAATAAAGTGTGGATTTTAATTAATAATACAGAATCAATATTGGCTCATTAGTTGTGACAAATGTACCATACTAATTTAAGAAATTAATAATAAGAATGACTGAGTACAGGGTATAGGAAAACTCTGTACTATCTTTGTTACTTTTTTGTAAAAATCCATTCTAAAATTAAAAATTTATTTAAATATAATAAAAATCCTCCAAGGAGAGGAAGATACTTTTTAATTCATCAAGAGTAACTTGATGCATGTTTGTCCTGTTTTATTATAATGACTAAGGACTTTATAGAATTTTGGATGATGATAATTTTAATATTTAGGTTGGTTATTTCTCCAGACCTTTGAAAATCCAGAAGATTTAATAAGCATCCCAGCCTTTTATTTATTTACTTTTTAATATTGTTCTATTGACTTTAGAGAGGGAAAAGGGGAAGAAGAGAGAGACAGAAACATCAAATGGTTGCCTCCCACATGGGCTCTGACCCAGGATCCAGCCTTTTAAAATGAAATAGACATTTTCTTTTAGTCATCAATTTCTATGAAAGTGGAGTCCAGGTACAGTGAAAAAAATTTTTTTAGACGATTTTTAAAATTTGTTGAAAGTATTACAGATGTCCCCTTGCCCCCTTCACTCTGCACCCCTCCCCCAGGCCTTTACCATGCTATTGTCTGTGTTTATGGGTTATGCATATCCTATATAATAAAACCCTAATATGCAAATTGACCAAACAGCAGAATGACCAGTGGAACAACCAGTCGTTATGATGTGCACTAACCACCAGGGGGCAGATGCTCAATGCAGGAGCCGCCCCCGTTGGTGCCAGGCAGTGCCAGGCTGCCAGCCAAGGCGGGTGCCAGCAGGGGCCCCACGATCGCCCCACAGATCAGGCCTGATTGCCAGCCAGGCCTAGGGAACAGTCTCTTAGATTTAAAAATTAAAACCTGGCAAGACTCCTCCAACACTGAAAAAAACAGGATGATGCAGCGATGACATGCATGGACTCTGGCTTGCACATTTTGTGGTCAGCCCTGATTCTGACACTTATAACTGTGTGACAAAGCCAATTACTTAACTTCTCTCTGCTTCAGTTTTTCCACCCATAACAGGGGAAAATGGTACTGCTGCCTTAGAAAGATCATGTTATGTACTACTTTTTATAATCAAGGCAAAAAATTGTAGCTGCCCATACAACAAGATGCCTTTCACCTGTATGAAAAGTATGGTCACTTGTGCATACAGCATCCCAAATTGCGAGAGGGATCCCAGATTGTAAGAGGGTGCAGGTTTGGCTGAAGGACAACCCCCCGCCCCCCCCCCCCCCCCCCCGTGTACAAATTTCATGCACTGGGCCTCTAGTATGCATATAACTTCTTTGATTAATCTCTCCACATCCCATATCCCACCCCTGCATTTCCTCTGAGATTCTTACAGTGAAAAATTTATTGTTCATGTTCAATTTGTTGCAGAGAGCATTAAAATCAATGGGAAGGATAATTACTTTGAAAATTCTTGGGAAACAATATTGATATGGTCATTGAGCATAGACCAGGAATCCTGATATTTCTTAAAGTAATGTCCTAAAAATATTAGATTACTTAATTTTTGTATAACCACAGCCATGGTCATATCTCAAGTTATATTTTCAACTTCTTTATTAGGACTTGTGTCCTTATACTTTTAAAGTCTTATATAGAGGAAACACTTCCTGCCTTGATCATATTTTATTCTTAGAATGCATGTTGCTCCTATTGATTGACTGAAAAGTCTATTTAAAAAGATCTCTTTCTTTCTTTGCATAAATAATGTCAAGAATAGCAATAGTATATGTTATATTTTTATAACTCTATGCCTATTTTGTTTAATTTTTTGGATTGTCCTTTAAATTTTATATCTCTAAAAATGAATTAGTAGCACTTTTAATACTTTTTATAAAACTTTTTGCTACTTAGAAATACATAAATCCACTTATTTGACCTTCATAAGGAGGTGGAGTTGATACTGTAAGGTTAATGAAGCAATTACTCTTATGGAGAACATCCGTCATGAAGGCAGTTTCTTCCTCCCTTTAATATGCACATTAATTAAAATATTTTTTTTTCTTGCTATTTGCATTGATAAGTAATCATCAATGAAGGAAGGAATAATTAAGATCCCACGTATCCCCATTGTAGTTTTGGGTCTTAAGAGCCATGGTATAAAACTTTTTCTGGTAAAATATGTACTTCATATTTGCCCTCAATAATTTTATGTATTTTTATTTTTTTCTACTTAATACAGAGGTAGAAGCAATTGATGTTGCTATAGTGATCTGTCAATTATGTGGGGAAGAATTTACACTGAAACTATTTCCAGAATCTGTCCTTGACTACTAACTACCTCAAGTACAACTCACTTGGTTAGTCATGATATTTAATCATAAACTAATAGTTCAAAATTATTTATTGAGTTTTCTTTTAGGTTGATCTATACAGTCTCTCTCAGGGAACAGTAAAAATTGTTTTCTATTAATAGCAAAATATACATTAATGGCTATACCTATTAAAAAACTGATCCTTAATAAGTTTTTATTAACACAATTTGAATCTGTTATAGTAATGAACCAGCCAAACCTATGGCTATATATATTTTTGAAGAAGTTTACTTACATGTTATTTAGTTTGTGTATAATTACTTCCTTTATTAAACCTAAACCAAATTTAATTCTGTTGAAATATATACATATGATGCATTAGAAATTATATATATATATATACACACATACACACACATATGTATATACATACATACATATATGTATACATTTAAATATGTTTTTATTGATTTGAGAGAGAGGTAGGGAGAGGGAAAGGGAGATAGAAACATTGATGAGAAAGAAACATCGATCAGTTACCTCCTGCATGGCCCCGTCCCCACACCAGAGGACTGACCCTGCAACCGGGGCACGTACCCTGACCAGGAATTGAACCAGCAACCTCTTGATGCATGGGTCAGTGCTCAACCACTGAGCCACACTGGCTGGGTTAAAAAATATATTTATACATATACTAGAGGCCTGGTGCACAAATTCATGCACGGGTAGGGTCCCTCGGCCTGGCCGGGGATCAGGGCTGATTGGGGCCAGCTGGCTGGGGGGAGGGACTGCAGTAGGTTGGCCAGTCACAAGAGGTTGGCTGTGGGAGTCCACTGACCACGAGGGGGCAGCTCCTGCATTGAGCATCTGCCCCCTGCTGGTCAGTCTGCATCATAGCAACCTGTAGACCTATCTTTTGGTCATTCGGTTGCTTAGGCTTTTATATATATATATATATATATATATATATATATATATATATATATATATATATATATATAGATGTTGAAGGGAAAATACAGGTAATATTTGCTTCTGTAATTTAGAGGAACAGAATAATTTTTTCTAGTTTACTTTTTATGCCTGGCAAAATACTTGGATGAGATACCAATGAAAAATAGGGCCTAGGCATACCTGGGAGGGCTGAGGAGAGAGACAAGCACACATTAAATTTTTCTTCATAGTAAAATGAGACTTTGTGAATTTCCTGACAACAGGTTGAAAAGGGGGAAATGGTAAAGGAAGGAGGAAAAGGGAGGGCAGCATCGCAAGGAGAGCCAGAATGCTATGCAGTCCCAGAGTGATGGCAAATGAGCATGGCTCTGAAGGATAGTGTGTAAACACGAATGCCTTATTTCCCATACTAAACTCTTGGTTGTGCAAACTCTTGGTTGGCTCTCCCCCACCCCACCCTTACTTTGTAACTCCTAAAACTTCCACGATGGTCTGAGCAGGAGTACACCCACTTGGGGAATGGATAAATAAGGGTGCTTTTCAGAATAGTGAAGATCTAAAGAGCAGCAGTTGGCTGTCCTGAATACAAAGAGGATCCAGCTGGGGTAGAACAGATCTCAGAGCTAGCAGTGTTCAGAAGCCAGTGAGTAGATTTTCCCTCTGGTTTATACACATTTAAATTGAACATTAAAGTGCATTCAGTACCTCCAGTGTATCCATTTCCTCAGCTGTGTTCAGGTTACATATTATAATGTATCTAATACTCTGTGTACATGATCTGTTAGATTTAGGTACTAATAACATCACTCTCCCAAAGACTATTATCTAAGGCTTCATTGGTGAATACTTTGGCCTCCAAAAAAGAAATGAGTTCTGATTTTGAGAAAAAAATTTCCCACATAGTAAAATCTCAAGCCATTTCCCACCTACATGATAATGATGTCAGAATAAAGGTCCTCATTTCTCTAAGGTCATATAACCTACTCAGGAGACATTTGGGAATGCGGTGGTGTTAGTATTCAGCCTCCCAAACTAGATGGAGGGAGATTTGGCTCGGCTTTGACTTTTCCATTTAAGGATGATATAATAAGTAGCCTTAAATTTTACTATTTATTGGCCACTTGTATGTCCTCTTTGGAGAAGTGTCTATTCAGGTCCTCTTCTCTTAAGATCTGGAATGTAAGAAATGATATGAGGCCATAATTGAAAATTAATCTCTGTTAAAAATGATGTTTAAATCATGCCTCATATGGCTGGCAATCAACCAAAAAAGTGGTTCATACTGTTAATAAGGTTGGTTGCCAGTTGTTATAATTTAAAATTGATTTATTTTCTTATTTATTTTGAAGAAAAAAACTTTTGAGAAAAACAAGTTGTGGTTGGGTAATTTTTTCCTCTTACAAGATTAAACACTGCATTTGCAGTAAAATTTCAGTCTCACCCATCCAGATTAAAATTTAATGATTTAGAAACTCATTTGATTAATAAATGACTTCTTTTAAAGTGGAAATGTATGGGGACATTTGTCATTCATACTTTAGTATGCATTGTTTATTAGATGACCTTTCTTTTAACATGTAGGTAAAGTCAGCCACAATGAATAGTTGAGTGTTAACAGAGTCAAAGAGAGGCAGGTCAAAGCCAATAACAACAGCATTCCTGAGAGTGATTGTGCAGGAGGGCCTCGGGGCCAATGAAAAAGGTGAAAGTGAAAGAATGTGTCAAGGTAAAGTCTTCTACAGTTTGCGTATAGTAATCCATATACTAATCACACTCAAGTACTGAGATGAACATAGGTATTTAAAATAACCAGAAAAAATGTGGGGGGTAAAGCACTTTAAAAAAAACAAAAACAAATAAAAGTAATGAAACAAGAATTTTAAAATCTATTTCTGTCTGACACTCCCACCTTAAAAAAAATTGTACTATTTCTGTGTGTCTCTCCTCTAGACTCCTGCATCTCCCAACAGTAAATCATTAGCAACCTTATGAAATGCCACAGAGAATGGGCTTTTGTGGTAGAAAGATGAACATAAAAGGAGAAGCTGAGAGCAATCAAACATCCACTTAGGAAGCAGTTTTACCTATGGGACTCTTCATTGGGTGCCTTTATTTCATTTTGATTACTACCTTTACTGTTTCCTGGAGAACAAAGCCCTGATTTCTAGAAGTATGCTTTCTCTCCTGAGCACATAATTTCTGAGTCCACAGGTATCTTATAGACACTAACTACACTGATTCAATGGACTCAGACAATTTTGTATTTCTGATTTTTTTCCTAGGTGGATTCCAAAGATTTTAGATAGCTATTCCCCCCCCCCCAAATACATATAACACAATGTAAAATAAATTTGCATCATATGACTGTCTTGCAGATTACCTTTCTTCCAAGAAACTCAACACATTTTTGGCATGAGTCAAATTCATTAGGCGCCTCAATAATAAAGTAGAATGTAAGTTGATTTCTATTCTGATGCCCCTTAGCAGTAATTACTGTCCATAGGACAGTAGAAAGAATCATTTGGGAAGAAAGAATCATTTGAGTTTATGAGATAAGAAACATAAAAATACCATAAACTATAAAGTGCATATACTTTCGAATATCCATGCAATCTATTCTCATCATCTGATACACTTTGCCTTATGCTCTAATACCAGAATGCACTAACGTATGGTAAACATGGTAACACAAAGAGATTATGTACATGTTATAGTGGGTACGGTGGTGAATATTTCTGGCAGTAAATCAGGTAACACACTCATCTCATTATCAGTGGTTTGGAATTAGTTTGAAATGCTGAGATCCATGTAGGTTGTCATTTACGTTTTCCCAATGTCAGTGGCCTTTTCTGCTGTTCAAGGTCAGGAGTGTCAGTAAGAGCAGTTAGACGAGGTAACCTAAGACCCCTTCCAACTCTAATACTTCATGATTTGAGGACTAGCAAGTTCATAATAAACAGTGAGCTTCTAAACTAGAGTCTAGTTAGGTGTGGAGGAAACTGCCCTTATTTTAAATATCTTGGCATTTCTGTTATGTAGTATGGCAAACTCTTTTGAGTTTAAGACATATTTATTTATGGAAACTGTGTGTGTAACATGCTCACGGTTAGTAGGATGGAATCACAGGTGACATTTCTTGATTTTGATTGAACTTTTTCTTAACATCTTTGCATGTTCTATTGGGTCAGGATTCACACAGGAAATGGAAACCTCTCTAGCAATTTTAAGCAGAAAGATAATTAGGTGCTTATGAAATCATTGGAAGGGCTGGAAAAAGCAGGGGTTATGCTAGGCCTTTAAGTGTGACTCCCCAAACACCATGGAACGACCATCTCTGCCAAGTCAGATGGCCACTGTGAGAATCTCAGTGCTGACACTGTGCTCCAGGGAATATGAAGAAATGGGCCACCTAGCTGCTATTGCTGCTGTTCCTGCCACTTCTGCTGGGAGCTGGACACAGGGATGTTACTGTAGAAAAATTCTAGTTCTCTACACATTTGTTTACTGGCAGAAAATAGTAAAAAGGAACATGAAATTAGCTTCTCTCTTTCATTAATCCTCCAAATCACAAAAGATGGCATTCAATTGATTCGAACCTATTTCACATTCAGGTCCTTAGCTGCAAGGGAATCTGGAAAATGTAATTTTTACTTTCCAGTTTCTGCAGCACATTGAGATAGTGGTTCTCAAAGTGTGGTCCTCTGAGCAGTAGCATCAGCATCCCCTTGAAACTTTTGAAAAATGCAAATTGTGCTCACTCTTCACCTACTGAATTAGAAACTATGGGGATTTGGCCCAACAGCCTATAATTCTGATACATTGAAGTCTGATAACCACTGTGATAACACAAGCTAGAAACATCTGGAAAAGAATGCTGATTGTCATTCAATCATATTTAAGAAGTAGGTCAAGAAACGCATATCATAACACATAGATGGTCCAAAGAAGAAAAGAGGAACATAAATTAATTAAGAATGTTGGAAATGTAAATCATAGGCCTGTTTATGTTGGCTAAAGGTATTATTAGAGGTATAAGGCCTTAAATTCTTATTCATAAAATTGGTTGTATCTCACTATTTTTATGGGAGTCTATTGTGTTCAAGAAAAGTGATTTTTATGTGTGTTTTTTAAAATCCATCTTTCCATTACATCAAAACCTTCAGCTATTTACCACTAGGTAGTACATGCTGATGTGAAGTTTTAAGAAGTTAACACCCAAAAGTCCCTAGTGCAAGAAAAATCAACAAAAATTACTAGCTTTTGCATACATTTTTATTTTTGCATGAAAAAATAAGTTTTTTAATTACAAGAATCTTTGCATTTAAGATTTTTTTCAAATCAAATCAGTAAACTTGAAAACTGGACAATTCTATTTATACTAAGAAGACATAAGTTCATTTGATATAATATGTTGTTTTCAAAGAAAATAAATTTCCATTGCTAGAGATTCACATATTTACTAATTTCCAGAATGAAAAAATTAGCAAAATAATGAAAATCTTCCCATAATTTTATCATTTAAAAAGAATATAAAGCTAGTTCCCTTCCCTCATTCTTTTCTTCTAATTCTCTTTCTAAAAAAACTATTGATAATGAGTTCAGAATTTTTGATTCTTATACACATGCACATCCTATATAATAAAAGAGAAACATGTAAATTGACCATACCTCTGCTACACTGACCAGCCAATCAGGAGTGAGTATGCAAATTAACCTGACAAAGAAGGCAGTTAATTTGCATGCACAGGTGCTGATGTGGCCTGGGTCCCGGGAACATCCTTGGGACCCAGGCCGCTCCTAGCCTGTAGGCCTGTACTTAGCCCTGAGCGGCAGGGGTCCCAGAATGCCCCCGGCCACTCCAGGCCTACAGGCGCAGGCCCCCAGCTGCTTGTGTGTGTGCCAGTGCCAAGTGGTGGTCTGGGTCCATGTCCCCCAGCCCGGTGTCCAAGATGCGGGGCTGGCTGCCAGCCTCGGGAGCGTGCTCCACCCCCTCCGGGAGGCGGGGACACGCCCCTAGCCCAGTGGACACAACGCAGGGGGTCCTCTGCCACATGAGCTGCAGAAGAAACACCTTTTCTTTTCTTTTTTAATATATTTTATTAATTTTTTTACAGAGAAGAGGGGATAGGGATAGACAGTCAGAAACATCAATGAGAGAGAAACATCGATTAGCTGCCTCCTGCACACTCCCCACTGGGAATGTGCCTCCAACCAAGGTACATGCCCTTAACAGGAATCAAACCTGGGACCCTTCAGTCTGCAGGCTGACACTCTATCCACTGAGCCAAACCAGTTCGAGGATAAATACCTTTTCTGACCGCTCATTGGCTAAGCTCCCTGTACACTGCCACTTGCAGTGTTCTTGGTAACTTGGGTTATAAGAATCCAAGAAGGTGATCTAGGGTTTTTCTACCACACTCCTGGAGGAAAAAACAAAGGTTTTCTGCTGGAGGGCTAAGAAATGTCATATCCTGCCCTAGCCGGTTTGGCTCAGTGGGTAGAGCCTCGGCATGCTGACCAAAGGGTCCGGGTTTGATTCTGGTCTAGGGCATGTACCTAGGTTACAGGCTCCTCCCTGGCCAGGGCCCAGGTCAGGGCTCATGCAGGAGGCAACCAATCAAGATGTCCCTCTCACATTGATGTTTTTCTCAGTCTCGCCCTCTCTCTTCCACACTCTCTAAAAATCAATGGAAACATATCCTCAGGTGAGGATAAGAAAAGAAAAAAAGAAATGTCATATCCTATGAAAGAGACATCTTGAAAATGCCTAAAGAAAGTTGTCATTTTTTCACAGTGAAGGGACTAGAGTCCATGTTGATGAAAACACCTTGGTGGCTGCAGTGGCTGGCAGTGGCTGCAGCAGCCGGGTAATGGGGATGGTGCCTTCCCTTGATCAGCCCAGTCGCCTCCTGCAGAGGGTGGCCAGACTGCGGCTAAGCCATCAGTAGGACATCCCCTGAGGGCTCCCAGTCTGTGAGAGGGGGCAGGCTGGGCTGAGGGAATCCCCCTCTGTGCACAAATTTCATGCACCGGGTCACTAGTAGTAAGATAATAATCAAAAATTTACTTTACTTACTCATTTGTTGAGAAAAATGTACTTATTTTTATGTATGAACCTACATTTTTCGATTACCAATTCTATCATGGATTTCTTTATCAATTAGTATTTCATTGTGATGGCTGCATAATAGTTTGAATGTAAGCAACTAACTATTCTTTCAGTACTGTATATTTATATATCTCCAATTTTTTTATATTGAGAACAATAATGCATTGAATATCCTTGTACATGCATTTTTGTGTATTGCTTTTTCTATTTTTAGGCTAAATATTAAAATAATACTTACTGAGCATCACATTAAAAATATTAATAGATACTGTTATCTTCCAAAAAGATTGTTCCAATTTAAACTTTTGGTAATAGTGCACCTTTTGAAACATTATTAATTGAATACATTTAAAATGACATTTAAACTGTGTTTTAATTTTTTAAATTAGATGTAAAGGTGAACAACTGTTTAAAGTCTACTGGTCATTATTATGCCTTCCCATGTGAATTATCTGTTCTTATTCATGATTCATTTTTTCTACAGTACTGGTTTTCTTTTCTTTTCTAGAAATAGGACTTATGGGTATATTTGCGGTATTAATCAATTGTAAAAAATATTGCAAATATTTTCTCTCAGTGCATTGCTTATTTTTTGTTGTTGTATTTTTTTTATAATGAGTTAGCTTTAAATTTTGGAAAGTCAACTTGGTCAAAATATTTTATGATTTTTCAACTACAATCTTGGCTTAGGAAACTTCAACATTATTTTTTCAAATGACTTAATATTAACTATGTGTAATTATTTCTACTTTGTTTTATGTCATACATTATATCTTTAATCTTCCAGTAATATATTTTTATAGTGTACGTTTTATGTAAGTGGATAGACAACATCATTTATTGAGTAATCAATCTCTTTCCCATTAAATTGAAATGCCATCTTTATGATATATTTAATTTTCAAGTAGTATTGGTCCTATATCTTACTTTTCTGTTCATAGTCACCTTGTGTTTATTCCAGTTAGTAACTTACTTAATGATAGTCACTTTGTGTTTATTCCCCTTAGTAACTTACTTAATGACAGTAGTTTTTCAAATGTTAAATTTTGTTGCTTCTTTATGACTTTTAAACTGATAAAACCATCTCATTTCCCTTATTTTACAACAATTCTTAAGAATTATGTGTGGCCCTAGCCAATTTGGCTCAATGGATAGAGCATTGACCTGCAGACTGAAGGGTCCTGGTCAAGGTGCCCTTGCCCAGGTTGCAAGCTCAGTCCCCAGTAGGGGGCATGCAGGAGGCAGCCAATCAATGATTCTCTCTCATCATTGATGTTTCTATCTCTTTCTCCCTCTCCCTACCTCTCTGAAATCAATACAAATCTTTTAAAAAATTGAAATTTATGTGTATTCTAATACAGCTAAATTGTTACTTTTTTCAATTGTTTGATCATTGCCTTTTTAGGGTTCATATAAATATTAATTAACCTTTAATCAGATACAGCATACAAAGCCTGTCTAAATACTTGTTTATAAATTCCTGGGAGTACTTGATTATAATGTTTTCAATATAACATTGCTTATATATAAAGATATTTTCAGCAATGTATCTTTTCAAGGAAAACCTAAAGAATCAATAACATTTGAACTACCTGACTAAGAAAATGGAGTTGTCCTTGTTAAATTCTAAGTTGTTATTTAGTAGTGTGCAGTCTTATTAGGCACAGGTCAATAATAGTAACTTCTAACAAATGTATATTGAGCACCCAAAGGATATGTATACACTGCAGAATTTCTCTGGAGGACAAAATAATTCTCTAAAGAATTCTCTGGCTTCCTAATTATTCAATAAGTTCATCACTTACCTCTGAAAAGCTCAGAGTAAAACTATATTACTATAGATTTTTCAGGAAAGGAGATTCAAGGGGTTGGGAGTGAAGAATTCTAGGACTGGAAATTCTTTCTTGAGATAAAGATTTCTCTGCTTCCTGAAATATGCAGAAATTTATAAAGAATCCTTAACATAAATCCTCTCATGAAATAACTAACATTTCCTAAGTTCCAATTCTGTGGACGTGCTCAGTGAGACCATGCTGTGGATTAGCAATTAATCTATTAGGTTGCAATTGCCTCTCCAATTAATTTATATTAGAAAATTTGACTTTTATAGCGTTTATATTTTTAGTGCTGCTGACTGTTGCATGGTTATTTGCAGTTAATTATTTAAAAATATTTTATATATATATCATTACTTAGATTGACAGTGTCGTAATTAGAAATGACACTAAGGAGATACTAATATTGCCTGCTTTTGAAAAAGCCAGAATATGAGATAATTTCATTAAATGGTTAAATGTAATTATCCCATTTTTAATATATTATAGTTTTTATATAACAGTGCACCATGAAATAAAATCTTTCACTAACTTTGCATCTGGGAAAAAAACCTAAATTGTTAATTTTTAATACATCAGATAAAAACTGCTTTTGTTATTTGTTAAAAAAAAGTCTTATTTATAAAACCTAATAGATGTAAAGTTAATTCCAACCCTCAGTTGTTCAATATACATGAATGTTATTTGATTTGCATGTCTAAATATGCTGGTATTAATCACAATATTTTTTAACTTCCATTTTTATTCAACTTGAATTTTTAGTTATTTATTTTATATAACCCCACTTTGTTGCTTTCTTGCACTTTGTTTACATATGTCTTCCTCTACAGATTCCACAAATAATAATACCGTCAAAATTATGTTTTACAAAATCAGATATACTGCAGCTCAAATCACATCTCCTGAAACATAACTACATACATTGAAACCTTGATATAAGCCAACTTAAATAAATGAGTGCTTTTATAGTCTTCTGACAGCATCATAAAGAATTCCTGTTAATAACCATGTATAATCCAAGGGTGGGAATACAGGTAGATGAATATTTTATAAATGTCAGAAATACTTTAAGAATTAGTTCTTTCATTGGTAAGTTGCCTGAATAACCTTAGGTGGGGTTAAGACTTGGGGTAGTTGATAATTTAAGGTCTTTTGCATTGAATTATGTTTATTGAGCATCTACTATCTGCCTATGTAGACACTGCGTTGTTTGTACTTGGGGAAATTTTTAACAGAGACTAGGAAAGAATTTCTTCTACTTTTCCTACTAAAATAAGGTTATGGTTTACTTTTTCTAAGCAATGAATCAGAATTTAAAGAGACACACTAAAACAGTGTTTCTCAGACTTTAATGTACATAGTAATCACCTGGAGATGTTGTTAAAATGAAAATTTTGATGCAGTAGATGTGGGGCAGGCTTGAGAGGCTGCATTTCTGACACTTAAGAGTAGTAACCAAAGATTGTAACCAAAACCTCATGAAAGTCAAACTTGTGAGACAGATGCTGATGAAAAAGGAAAGAGGTTTGTTCAAGTGCTGGATACCTGAGAAGATGGAGGCTTATTGTCGCAAAGCCCATGGCTCCATCGCAGTACAGGCAGAGGTTTTTATTAGAGAGAGGGGAAAATAAAACAAAGCAATAAGGCAAGGGAGTTGAAAAGTTCTCTATGTGCAGATCAACAACAGCCCATTCTGATAAGGATCTTGAAACTGGTCAAGTGATAGTTTGGTATGCATCATCCTGGTCTTCATCATCCTGGTTCTACATCATTCTGGTTCTATAGTTGAAGATCAGCAAATCTCCCGGAACTGGGATGACTAAAGGTCAGGGTATGCATCTTCTGAAGTTAGTTCCTAGGATTCTTATACAAACACTAGAGGCCTGGTGCATGAATTCATGCATGGGTGGGGTCCCTCGGGGTGGCCTGTGGGGATTGGGCCAAAATCCGCAGTCCAACACCACCTGCAGCTCCTACCTGCCGCTCCCGGTCATCCCGGCTCCACTGCCCTGCTGTGGGCTCACACCCAATCAGTCCTGATTGGGAGAGGCTCGTGCCACCGCAGCAGTGCTCACCAGCCATGAGCCCTGCGTCTGGCACCCTCCCAAGGGGAGTGGCCTGCAGGATTGGGCCAAAACTGGCTCTCCAACATCCCCTGAGGGTTCCCAGATTGCAAGAGGGTGCAGGCCAGGCCAAGGGACCCCCCTGGTGCATGATCAGGGCTGGAGCGTGACCACGGGAGGGCTTCAGGGCGTGTCTGGCCTATCTCACTCAGTCTCCATTGGCCAGACCCCAGCAGCAAGCTAACCTACCGGTTGGAGCATCTGCTCCCTAGTGGTCAGTGCACATCATAGTGACTGGTTGACCAGTTGACTGTCTGCCCCTTGGTGGGCAATGCATGTCATAGCAAGTGGTTGAGCGGCCTTAGCATATCATTAGCATATTACACTTTGATTGGTTGAACAGTCGCCCGTCACCGGATGACTGGACACTTAGCATATTAGGTTCTTATTATATAGGATGGTGTTTATCTATAAGCTACATATTAGTGAGAGTCAGCATTTACAGAAACAATGTCAAAAGAATGGTGGGGTGGGTTACAGTTCCCCACTGTTATAAGATCTAAAGCATTTTTTCATCAATTATCTTTTAATTTCTACTAAAATAATATTGGGTAATAATAATATTGCCTTCACTGGTATCTCAGCCCTCTACTGGCGATCTTGTATAAAAGGTATTTCTAGTGGACACCACCCCTCATCACTCTGCCATTTTAGGAAGAGTGGTTAAAGAGATGAAAGTTTTAGCAATGACCTGGTCACTGCTTCCAAAGGGCAAGATGAACTTGTCTTTATAACTATGATGTTGAAAGTGTTAACAGGCAAGTCCAATGTTTCTCTTCCCACCTGGGAAATGAATGGGCTAGTTTCCTCTATCACAAAGTAGAAACCATGCATAATTTTTCAGGACAGAGAGAAATATATAAGAACTTTGTAGAACATGTCATACTTTCATTTATGTCCTTTGTTGAAACTTAAAGTAAAGCCTTGTGCTATCACACTCTAGGAATTTTAGTGCGAGTTTATACAACCACATGGCAAAACAGCCACAGGCATTTTTTGCCTATAAATGCAGGATTTTCAAAGGTTTCCAAGATAATAGGGAATATAAAAACAAATAATCATTCTACTTGAGGGATTTATGATCTATTTTTTAATCTTAACTACAAGTTAAGCTACTTCTTATATAAGCCAATAGGGTTTGAATTAAGGACAGAATATACCATAACTTTCCCATTTGGAATGCAAGGAGATTTGTCTAGTCATTAATTTCTGAAATGAGACTTTAAAATTATTTTATTTTAGTTCCTGCTTTGTGATTTGCTTGAAAATTATAATTTTGTCAATTTTTGTTCTACCAAAGGCTAAGATGCCCCAATCATTTTGTGAAAAAATGAAAGTGACATTCCTGAATAGTAAATTTATTACACACAGTTCTTTCTCTCATCGATCTTAACTGTTCTCTATTAATCACATAAGTAAACTTTTTTCCAATGTCTCCTTTCCCGTGTCCTCATAATATTTAGCACTGATTCCCTTTAAATCTATCTTAGTCATGGTAATTATCCTCCTCCATATGGTATCCATCAACTTTGTTCCCTCCTTCTTCTCATAATTACCCTAATCTTACCTCCCTCTTTTCTATCTCCCCTTTGCATCCAGTTTTATTATTTCACCAATAAAATGATCTCCATATTTTTTCTGAGATACTCAGATTGTTTTCCCCAGAAGTAACACAGCATTCAGCTTCATATGTATTTCTACCCATATCATTACTGTATCTTTTTTACCTATTAATTTTTTGTGGATATTTCCTTTTATTATTTTTTATTTTACTTTTTTTCCTTTTATTTTTTTAAATATCTCATTCTAGCATAAAAGTATTGTTGTGACTATTCTTTCTAGGTTTTTAGTTAACTGACCTCTTGGGAAATGTGATTCCCAGGCTTTATCAGATTTATCTCAAGTACCATAAAGCAATATCCATTTTTCAGCTAGAGGTTTTCTTCTCCAGTTCTGTAGGTAGCATCAAAATCCATAAAAATGAGGTCAGGTGGAAAACAAACAAATGAAAAAATACAAACTTGTGCCAATTTCTCTCATCCAGATGAATTCTCCTCCTTGGTAAAGTCTCAATAGGTTATTCCAAACACTGAAGGACAGGTTATAAAATTAGCCTCATTATGTAAGTAATATTTCTGGATTTTTTTTAGTCCTTCCATAAATGAAACTGCCTTGAGAAAGTGCATTTATATGTAATGTATAATTCATACTTCATTTTCTTCCTAAAATATTTTGAGTCAATTTTTAATAAAAATACACCTAAACAAGAGAATTAAAATCTGCAGTTAAAATTCAATAAAATAAACAGTACAGGAAATGTAGAGGAAGCAAATCAAAACTGATATTTCATTCATCTATTCATCAAACATTGTTTAGCACCCATTGTTTGGTAGATATTCATTAAGCACTGGATCACACAAATAAAAATAAAAACAAGCTAAGGATATGGTATATGTGTACAGATTAGGCCCATCTAGATTCTTTAATGAAAAAAGAAAAGATACTTTTACTGTACTGCATCTTATGAAACACATCCTTAGCTATTATTTTTGAGCCTTTTAATTTCAGTCTATCAATCGCATACATCCCCTATATCAATTAAGCAAAGAAAGGAAAAGCCAGGTTTAGGCTGCTTGTGCTCTTAAAGACTGATGAAAATTGCTGCGAATTTCATTCAGAAATAGTTCATACCATTGAACAATCTGAGAAAGTTTTTTTTTTCCAATTTATTATCAAATTGAAGGAAATTTGTGCTTACTCTTATTCTGCTATAGGATTAACTTGTGAGTAGGCTGATGCTCTGTAAAGTGAGGCCTGGGTTAAGAGCATACCAGCAATAATATTAGAAACAAAATAGCCATTTTTTAAAATTTTGTTTGAGAAAAGTAGAAGTCAAAGGATGTGATTATGGGATATCAGGAGATGTTACATCAGAAGGATAATGTATGCTCATCTGTGAGTACCAGCTCCCTTGAATTCTAGGGTTGGCTCATAGTAATTCTGGAGTTTTCTTCCTATCCAAGTACACAACTCTGGATCATGCACAGAATTTATTAATTCAGCTTCTAATTATTGCCCCAGCATCATCTTTTGCAAAAAGTACCTAGTTTTTCTTTGATTCTGCTTTAGTCTTTTTCCATTCCAACTCATATTTCCATGTGATGCCTTTACAGTCTCTAATCCCAGCTTTAGATATCAGCATCCTATTTGCCTTTTAAAGGGCAAGACTCAATAGCTAGTCCTTGATAATTTTTTTAAAATTTAAATTCTTTATTGTTTAAAGTATTACATAAGTCTTCTTTTTCCCCCATTGACCTCTCCCTGGCCGCCCCCACCCCCCAGTACATGCCCTCACCCCCACCCCCCACCCTGACTGTATCCATTGGTTATGCTCATATGCATGCATACAAGTCCTTTGGCTGATCTCTTACCCCCTCACTCCCTACCTTCCCTCACAGGTTGGACAGTCTGTTTGATGCTTCTATGACTCTGGTTCTATTTTTGTTCATCAGTTTATGTTGCTCATTATATTCCACAAATGAGTGAGATCATGTGATATTTATCTTTCTCTGACTGGCTTATTTCGCTTAGCATAATGCTCTCCAGTGATGATTTTTTTTCTTTTCTTTTCAAATTTGACTCCAACTGCTCTTTATTACCCACAGGGTGTTCTGTTCCAAATGTACCCACTCACTATTTGCCAATGATATCCAGCATGTCCACACTTTTACATGTACGCCTTTGCTCACACAATTCCCATCTATATCCAAATTCTACATCTCTTTCAAGCTTTAGCCCAAATTCCACCCCCCTGTGTAGACTTCCTGGTATTCTAAGTTGAAAAAAAAATATTTCTGTTCTCTAATCATTAATATGTAAGAATAGCACGGCATCTGTAACTCTTTATATACATTTACCACTTTCTGGGTAACATTAACATTGCATATAAGTCCTATTTCCTTTAAAAATCTTAGGGAAGACCCTGGCAGGGTGGCTCAATTGGTTTAAGCATTGTCCCATACACCAAAAGATTGTGGGTTCAATTCCCAGTCAGGGCACATACCCAGGTTTCAGGTTCAACCCCTGGTTTGGGCTTGCATAGGAGACAACTGATCAATGTTTCTCTCTCACATTAATGTTTCTTGCTTTCTCTCTCTTCCTTTCACTCTAAAAATTAAAAACAAAACAAAACAACAACAGCAACAACAACAAAAAAACAACATATCCTCAGGTGAGAATTAAAAAAACAATCTTAGGAGAAGCGGTCAATGAGAGAAAAAAGGGGACATATGTAATACTTTCAACAATAAAGATTTTTAAAAAACAATCTTAAGGAAAAGATCTGTGTCTTATTCATATTGAAATAGTAATAATAATAGGTAATATTTATTGGGGGGTTCACTCTGTTATTTTAATAAGTTTAATACAACTGGGCAGTAAAGATTATTGAATAAAAAAAGAGTCCACTTAAGATATACAACTAAAGAATGACTAAATTAACTGCTCCATTAAACATGAGTCATGAATTATCCAACTTAGTGCTTATAAAACTGTGCCCTGTGAGGCAAACATTAGTACCCTAATTTACATGGGAGGAACCCAAGGTTCACAGAGCTCAGAAACTTTCCCAGCATCACACAGTGAGTAAATATTGGGCTATATTTCTAACCCACATGTATCTGACTTCAGAGCCAAACTCTAGTCTATTATTCTACATTGCTTCTAGGCATCCCCACTTGTTTTTTTGTTCCTTTTTGCCTCTCAGGTTAGATATGTGTTTTCATTTTTGTTTTCCCACAGGAAGTGCTTATAGAGATCTGTTGGATAAACAAGTGAGTGACTCAATAAAGAAAAATATTTAAGGATTATACATGTTTATTTATATATAGGCTGAAAAACAGAAACATTTTATTCTATGTATATAGAAGATAATTGATATAAAATTTTCTCCCTGGCACACAAACTCCAAGATTTATGCCAGAATTTGGATATGTGCTGTTTATCACATAAAACAGCAGAATTATAGTTTTTTAAAAATTAATTTACTCTTTTAAAATTGTTAAGAGCTTCAGGAAAAAAAATATGGGTACTTTATTCACCAGAAGGAAGATATTATTCAAATCCAAGTTTGTATAAAAGATGTTTGATTTAATGTCTGATCCAAGCCTTGACTTATTTGCCCTTAAATCAATTTCTTCCTCCTTCTTTTTTTCTAAATAGTGGAACTGACCCCTATGGACTATGTTTCCCAGGCTTTCATGTCACTGGCTTCCAGCTGGGTTTGGACAATGAGAGAGCCTTGAAGACAGGGGAGCAGGAGGAAGGGAGAAGAAAGACAGGGTGTTTCTTGCCCTCACTGTCTCAAGTATCATCTTCTGTACTTCTTATGTCTCCTCTTTGGTTCTAGTTTCTTTAGACAGGCCCATTAGGGCCCAAGTTTCCACCTTGGACCCTGGGCTCTGGTAATACCACTCATCCTTTTTATCTCCCATTTAGAGATGGTTCCCTCTTTCTGCAATTGCTAATCTCTGTTTCACTATCCCCAGTTGGTTTCTTAGCAATTGTATCATCTGTGTACCAATTCTTGGTACCAAACCCCTTTTGTCTTAACTACTAATAGTGGTTCCTCTTTTTCTGGTTAGATCCTGATTGATAAAATGTTTTATGAAATTATTGGTGATATGACTAAAGTTGAAAAATTTTTCAAGTTAATATTGGGGGTGTTTAAAAAATATTTATGTATGCTTGTCTCTAATTGGTGCACTTCATTCTTTAGGGATGTGAAAATTAATAAAGAGAAACCTCATTGAAAATGGAGTTTATAAGAGAGAATTCTCACACATGTGTCACTTGATGTATACTAATGACTCACATAGGAAGAGACATCCTTACACCTCCAACAGGAAGTGATACTACTTTATAACCTTCAGCAAGAGGAAGGAAAGATTCCTTCTTGCCCAGTAACAGCTCAACCAATGGGAGATGGCCATAACTCAGCCAATGAAAAGTCACTGTGCTTGAACTTGTTTCCTCCAATGAATTTTTCCTCTATAACAACCCATTCCCAAGTCCATAAAAGAGCATTATACTCCTTTGTTATTCTAGATGTGCATGTGGTTTGCCATTAGACTGACTGCATGTCCAGAATTTTGATCATCTGTTGTTCCTGAATTTTGCTGGAAAAATATCTGGCTATTTGTTTAAGGTCAACAGGCAGTTGATTTTCAACTTCCATTCCTCTGCTTTTGCAGTTACCTCTTAGTTTTCCATCTTCCAAAATTTTCTTGACATCTCATGCTGACTCTTTCCCTGTTCTGTCATCCTTCATCTGTTTTAGACTTTTACTTTCATTTCTTTGTAGAACTCTGGGGGCAAGAAAGAGGGATTTCTATTTTTATGCTTATAAAACTACAATCTTACATTTTAAAGCACAAAAAGGGACATAAATAATCAACTCAAATACATGAGTATCTTTTAAACTTGCATTTTTAGCTGTTCTCCTAGTTCAGAAATATCTTAAACAATGCATACATGAACATTTTTATTTCAAAATGTAGCCTGCTAGTTTATCTTCAGGTGTTGAAAATAGCTATAAATCAAAACATACTAATGGAAATCTTTAACTAGTGTCTATAGCCATAGTTTACAATAAAAAATATGGATTAATAAGGCATTGATTAAAAAATATCAAACTGCTTTCAGCAAAGATTGTAGATTTCTTCTTTAAAGAATAAAACATTTCATGAACTTTAGTCTCCTGATGCCAAAATCAGTGTTAAATTGTGCCAAGTTAGTTCAGTAACAGTATTTAGTCTTGGATGATTTTATCTAGCGCTCACTGTGAATTGGCCTCATGAGCCTCTTGACTTTGTTTCTTTCAATCTTATCACTTAGTTTAGAAAGTACAAAGACTTCATTCCAGTGTTGAAGTGTGAAAGAATGAGATAAAGATCAAATTACCTGTACAAGAAAGAGAAATTGATGACTTATGTTTTCACGTTCCTAAGGTTTCTAGGTGAAATTTCCTACCATAAATGTCAGTTAAATAAATGTCTGAAACAGCATAGCTTTCTTTTACTAAGACTGGCATTAGGATTGCTATGAATTACTTTGCCTGGGGGAGTAAATTACAGAGCCCCAGAATCTGTTCTGCTGTCACCTTTATACTTTTAGGAGTGGGATTTATTTAATTAAAGTGATTGGAAAAAGGCTCACGGAGGCATTGGCCATATAAATAGTGAGGAAGTTATAAATAGTCTCTTCCAAAAATTTTATTTCCAGAACCAATCATTTAATTTTGTTTCATTACTTTCTCTCTGTGCTGTAAAGAAATGGCTTTTATAATTTTCTGTGATGAGTTTTAAGGGGATGTTAAAAAAAAAAAGAGAGAATGTAACAGCCATAGACTGTTGCTTCTCTGGCAACTCATTCTATAGCATACGAAGGCATGTATAATTTACCAGATAAGAAATATACATGTAAAAGAAGAAAAAACATTCAATGAAATTCTATAGTTGTACTCTTAAAGATGAGTTCTCAGAATACATGCTTTCTAGCAGTAAAAATGTGTATCTCTGCCTGCAAATATGTTTGATTCCTGTAGAAAAGTGAATACTGCTAATTTAATAGAAGGAAAGCACTTTCTGTGATTGAGGCTTGGGATGTCTAGCTCCATTTTTCAATGCATTTGCCCGTGTGCTCCTTACACTGGAAATGGAAGATAGCATATCTAGGTGGACACCCACCTTGCCCCACGACACTGCAACTTCTCTGCCACGGGATGATTTTGAGAGCACAAACGCAACACGGATGTTTTATGTTCTGGGGAAGAGATGTTCCTGGATCTCTCACTGCTGGCTCACAATCCTTCCTGAGGGGCTATAACACCGTGCAGTGTCCTGTCCTTGATTGTAAACTGCTTTTGATAGTTGCAGGGTTTGTAAATCAGGGACTCTAGCAGTCCACACTCTCTGATGGATAAATTCAGACCTTGGCACAGTGGGCTCTGTTCTAGCAGAGCTTATCTGCATATTTAAATCAGTCATGAAAAGCTAAAGTGTGACTCACATGCCTAAGGCCTAAAATAAATTAGGACGGACCCACAAAAGGGTGACCAGGCAGGGATCTTACAAAAAAGGGTAATATTCTCTACTTTCCTTTTATACCCTCTTTTGATCAGTTTATTTATTTATTTTTAAAATTATTTTATTTTATCAGGCTCTGGGGAGCGAACTGTGGAGTGTATCTGAGATGAGAGGATGCTTGTTCTCCACAGACCAGTGTTATGAGAGCAGTAGTTGGGGATTGTTAATGTGGATGGAAGCAATACAAATTCTGCAGGCTGTATAAAACTTTGTGAGTCTATAGAGTTTTGAAAACTCTGTATAGTATTATTACAGTAGGAATATATCAGTATGGCCTAGAAATCAAAGTTAGATTAAATAACCTCTGAAGCAAAGGTCAACATTTGGAATGTGTGGTCTGTTTTCATTTTTTTTTTCCTTGACATCTATCTAAGGGTAATCGAGTTGGTATTTTTGGCACTTTTCTATAAATTATAATTTCCTTATCTAATTGGTTAGCATAAATAAAGATGCAAAGATGTTAGTTTTCTTAAAATTCTCAACAATTTCAATTTTATATCAGATTATTCTAGTTTTGAATGAAAATATGCATCTGCAGATGGTACTTGAATTGCATAAAATTAATTACTACATGTGCAAGTTTTCAGTAATTAATTCCGGTGAGGACTGTAAAAAATCCATTGTGAGCAGAAGTACATGCTTCTCAGTCTCTTCTTTTCCACCCTGATGGTTGCTTTTTTATTTTTGAGAACATGGAAGCATATAGGCCATTCAGGGAAAGTGCATTAGGTTTCTTAGGGTATAACAGAGCCAAGCTCTTGGATTATGGTGAGTTCCCATATGCTTGTAGGTTTTCATTTAAAGAATGATATCTCTTTGCGATGTGCTGGGAAAGTCAATATTGGCAGTGCTGGAGCATTGCTTTGCATATGTTGTTGAGCCAGGTCCAGACATAGATTGACAGTGGGATTTGTCCAGTGTCTTAGTCCATAGCCTTATTACTGTTGTGCAATGTTGATTTCTCTATCATTTCTCTGTAGTCATCATGAATGAATGATTATAATATAAAAACTTAATTCATACAATTAAATATTTTCAGTATAATATTATGTGTATTTTGTCAATAAAATAATGTGTCTGGGATCACTAAAGAGTCTAATAAAACTAGATGATGAAGAGACAGGAGAATTTCAGACTTTTGATTCAGACCAATAATATTTAAAAGTGAGAATGTTTACTAGGCATTTAGATTCTATTTTGAACCACGTGCCTTCAAAGTCTTCATGATGTTTGGGAATTGTGGAAACTTCTAAGCCATTTTCATCTCAGCCACATGGCATAAGGCTGTCTCTGTTATGAAATCTGGTGTTAGATTTGAATGTTTAAACAAAGGCATTTTATGTAGTCACTACTGTCTTAATAGATGAAAATATCTTAAAAATAAGCTTAGAAGGCCCTGAAAGATTAACCACTCTCCAAAAGATACTATGTGCTACCTTTTAAATACCAATATTGTTTTTCTTAACGCATACATACAGCTATGACTCTCCACCTCAGCTATACATCAGAATTAACTATGGGGGCTTTTAAGAATAACTTTAAAGCATGGGTCCCACCCTAGACAAAGGACAACACACACATATTCACACACGTGCATATTGATTCACTCACACACACATTACTAAGCTGTTTCTTGGCTGCCATGCTTAAAGAAACCTATACAAGTATTTTTATTTTTTTTTGAGGGGCGGGGGGGAATTGCTTGCTTCTTTTGCTTTTAAGTACATGATCTTCATTCTAGATTCACAAGGCATTTCCTGGCCAAGGGAGAGATTAGAATAAATTACAGAAATAGTTCAAAGACTGATATTGAGTAACATTAAGCTTCTGACATTCAAAAATGTAACTTCTTCATAAAACAATAGATTTTGTACAAAACGCTTCTTTTGAGGAAGGATTGTCTAAATTTCTTTAACTTTCATTACAAGGGACAGACTTGGTGGGTGATCTTAGAGTTTTACATACAACAGACACAGATCAGGAGAAAGAAGAAAAGTTTTCTCTTTCTGATGCTGAGGGAATTTTGAGCAAAAGAAGAAGAAAGAAAATTAGAAGTGCAAAATGAGCTAATTTTTCTCTTTTGAAGCTTTGTTCCTCAGAGGAAGAGAATTCTTGTCTGCCTGCTTCCTGCTTGTGACTCTTGCAATCAACAGTTTGGACCACAGCTACATCAGATAAAATTGGCAGCCTAAGAAGGTTGGACAGTCCTAGCGTGGAGCTTTCCTGAGCTCTTTTTGTCTTCTAAGTGACATTGAACAGACCCAGAAGTAACTATGGGTCTGGCTAGTAAACTTGACAGAGGAGGAAACCATGTTGGTACAGAGTAACCCTGGAGTACGGCACAGAGGAGACCTCTTGAGCTGAGAGTGAATGGGAGTCAAAACTAGATGACAAGAACCAAGGAGAGGTCAAGTTCAACAGGGAGTAGCACCAAGAGCCTTGCCTGGGTCCATAGAAGAACCATGAGTAATCAGCTGAAGATTTCAGCAGAGGAGGCCAACAAAGCATCTATTCACCTCACTTGGCAGTCAATGAGCATTGGCTTGGTGATGCATGCATGCTAGCTAGCACACTCCTAAGAATCATACACATCTGCAGACCCTCTTCAACCCCCACTATAAGGATATGCATACAACCCTCCTCTCCCACCATGGGCCTGAATGACATCTTAGGAAGAGGAGTAAGGGAAGAGAGAGGTGATTATCAGAAAGACTATACTAAAATTATATCAGACTAGCTAATTAAGTTTTAAATCTTTAAGTCTATTAAGACAACTGGGTTTGTTTATTTATTGCTTGTTTCATTTAGTTAGCAGACCAGGGCTTGGAAGAAAGACCAGGTTTGTTCTATAGAAATACCTTCTCTGCAAATTTGAGTTGTAACATAAAATGTATTTGACACATAACTTAGAAAAAATTAGCTGATGAAGAAAGGACATCTATATATTTCTACTTATACCGCATGTTTGCTTGGAGTGTAATTCAAAAAATTTGTTGAAACTGAAAATTCTTTAATATTTTGGTTTTAGCCACCTCAAATATTTATCTACCTCACATGAAAAAAACTTGAAATTTTTGAAATATTTGCTAAATGCCAATGAATAGTAAAATCTCATTGATCTAGCATATAATTATTAATTATATTAGTCTACTTGGGCTGCCATAACAAAATACCATAGTCTGGGTGACTTAAGCAATAGAAATGTATTTTATCACAATTCTGGAGACTGAAAGTCCAAGAGGAAGGTACCAGCTTGATTGGTGTCTGATGAGAGCTCCCCCTTTGGGTAACAGGTGACTACCTTCTCACTGTGTGTCCACATGATCTCTTCTGCATTCACATATCTCTCTGTCATCCTTCTTTATAAGGCAAGCTATCCTATCAGATTAAGATCCTATCTGTATGACCTCATTTAATTGTAATTACCTCCCAATGGCTCTATCTCCAAAAACAGACACGTTGGGGATTATGGTTTCAACATATGAATTTTGAGAGAACACAATTTAGTCCATAGATGCCATAAAACTCAAACATAGTATTTTTAAACTCAAACTCAAACATCATTCTAATTTTAATTTTTGTATATAAACATGACTTTAGGCAACACAAGATAATGAAGTACCTTCTGAAGCATGAGCAATGAATTAAATTATGTCCAGTATACTTCTTGTGTTAAATTGCTTTCTAAACTGGTAATTCGTGTGTAGAGCATGTGGTAATATTTGATAAGTAGCATAATAAGTTGGCCACTGCATTCCACTCTTTATTAATTCTGAGAAAATAGATCTCATCATATTTCCAGTTGGAAACTGATCTAACTTACAAGATATTTGAAGGTGCTTCATTGTGAGCATTCAGTTAGCTAAAACTTTTCTAGTATGAAGAATAGCTTGCAAATAAGAAGCACCATTATTTAGCTATACCCACGGTCATGACCAATGTGCTAATTAAGCATAAGTAATTGGCATAATATCCTGAAACCACTGTAATTAGATACTTTTCATTTCTTGTCTGTATACATCACCTTCTCCATGTGTTTAGTGCCATTGCAACCACAGCAATGGGGAAAGCAAACATGTTGTTAGAAGGCATTAGTCTGTAGCCCAGGGCTGCCACAAAGTTACACAGGTTGTATATGGCATGAGGGTACCAGCTCTAGCAAGGCTGTGTTCACAGTATAGGCAACATACTTTGCATATTTATTCCAACAAAAATTTCCCAGCAGAAGGCAGTAAAATGTCTTATTCTAAGAATCTATATATATAAAAGCCTAAGCAACTGTCCGACCATTCGACCATCTGACCGGTCGCTATGATGCACAATGACCACCAGGGGGCAGATGCTCTGACCAGTAGCTATGACATGCACTGACCAGCAGGGGGCAAACGCTCAACGCAGGAGCTGCTGATCTGCAATGACTTGGCAGCTGTGATTCTTGGGTGACGCACCTGGAACCAGAGAGGAGGGAGCCTGATTCAGGGGTGCATCACCCAAGAACCGCCCTCTCACAATCCGGGACCCCTTGGGGAATGTTGGAGAGCTGGTTTCAGCCCGATCCCTGCAGGCCAGGCCGAGAAACCCCATCGGTGCATGAATCCGTGCACCGGACCTCTAGTATCAACATAAAACAACAATTTTATGACAGATAGAAATAAAAATTTTTTTGACTTTCCAGTCTCTGTTCTGCCTGTCAGTGGATGAATGGATGAGAAAAATGTGGTAAATGGAAAATTATTAAACTCTAAACAGGAAAGACATTCATGCATGTGCTGTAATAACACGGAGGAGCCTTGAAAACATTATGTATGCTTAGTGAAATAAGCCAGTCACAGAAGGACAAATGCTATATGATCGCACTTACATGAGGTACCCAGAGTGGTTGAATTCCTAGGATAAAAAGAAGAATGGTGGTTTCCAGGGGCTCTGGGGAGGGGAAACGGGACTTATTGTTTAATGGGTAGGGAGTTTCAGTTCTAAAGG
Organism: Cnephaeus nilssonii; assembly: GCF_951640355.1. Classification (NCBI taxonomy): domain Eukaryota; kingdom Metazoa; phylum Chordata; class Mammalia; order Chiroptera; family Vespertilionidae; genus Cnephaeus; species Cnephaeus nilssonii. The sequence goes on along the minus strand of NC_137080.1, from coordinate 72,167,334 downwards.
TAAAGGAAGTTCTAGAGGGAGATGGTGGTGATGGTTGTACAATTAATGCTATTTAATTGTACACTCAAAAATGGTTAAAATGGGAAAATTTATGCTTTGTATATTTTACCACAATTGAAAAGAAGCAATCTACCCAAAACATATTAAAATTCATAGACTAAAACAACTCACTCTAAAGTAGAAAATGCACAATAGTTTAACATTATGAATGGTAAGTAATTTAAGCAATGAGGATTTGGTCAGGAGGAGTGGTTGTATTAAAAAATACCAGTTTAGTCATTAAGATGTCAAGAGGAGGAGCACTAAACATTCAGTTTCTTTAAAATCTCTTGGATGTATTTACATTCCATTCATGGGAAATTTTTAGAAACAAACAAACACATAAACAAAGCACCCTCCAAACTCAATATATGGAAAAGTAAATTGAGTGAATTAGTCGCAACATTCTCCATGGCATTTTGATGAAAGATTTGAAGCTCTAGGGTTTAGACCCATTTCTAGATTAAAACTTTGTTACTATTTCAGGACACTTCCTCTGAAGTACATAACATATATATTAAATAGTTTATGGCTAAGATTTACTTAAATACTTCAGTAAACTGCAAAAAAAAATAGTACCATCATTAAGTGGTAAACTATTTCACTATTTAATAAGAAATTTCCCTATATACCAGAATAAAATCATTATGTGGCTAAGCACACCCTTATTGAAAAACCACTAACCCCAACAATTGTCATTATTTAACAACCAAAAGTGTATTTGGTATCAATCCTCATTGTATATTTTGAGAAAGTCTATTAGACATGATTATTTTCTACTAATCTATATTTTTAGAGCATTGGATAAATGGTAAATTTAGATACTTTTATCATTTCTCCAAGCTTTAGCATCTATAAAAAGGAAATAATTCACCATTTTTGTCTGAGAAAGTATATTTTTTCTGACAAAAAAAATAGTGTAAAAATATACTATGGACATGCATATACATATATACCAAAATCATTTGTTAATATCTCTTTTAAAGGAAGACTAAATAAACAATAATTGCATTTGAAATAGTTTATATAATGACGGTGAAAGACTGCTGATTCCATCTGAATGCATTAGAGAGTCAAAAGGAAATTTAGCTCTTCGATCTCTAAATTGCATAAATCTATAGATCATCTCCCAAAAAGTTAAAAATAATGTATTAGAGAGGGGTGTTGGATATTGGAAGAGAATTGTTTTCTCATTCTGATTGAAAGTATGTTGAACAGGATCATAACCTTGTGAATCAACTGTATTAACATTACTTGAATGAAAAGTATACAGTTGAATGAGCTGGTTAATAGTACCTAAACTCATGATCACACTGAAACATCAGATGAAAGCATTAGCAGCACATATTTTTTACCAATACAGTAAATCCCATTTTCTCTGTATCTGTCCGGGTCAACTGCTTCGCTCTAGCCATGAGTTAACCACAAATCATATCCCTCCCCTCTCCACTTCTCTTAACAAATTCCAGCTGCCCTGACAATTCGCTAGGGCTCTACAGTGCTGTAATTTGTCTTCTAATAATCAGCAATATGAGGAGATAGCTAGTGCTCCCTAGCTACTTTCAATTAAGGAGAAAAATTGGATTGAGAGGGATTGTCAAGAATATGTATAGACAAAAATATGTAAAGCTCCCTTCAGCCAGTATATTCTATTGAATTTATAGAATACCTGATTTTGGTGACTATTTATTAATTCTTTTTATAGGAATATTTCCTTTGCTATGTTCTAAACCAAATCACCATGAATTAAATCACCCATGATGCACAACTTCTGTGATTGGAAATCTCTATCATCCTGAAGTTCTGATGTAATGGGGGCAAGGGGCAAGATTCTTAATATAATGCTATTTTAAATATGGAGGTCCTACTAAACAATATAGCAAGAAAAAATACTAGAGGCAAGAACCAAAGATATTTTCTATGCCTAGAACGCTCAGGCTGTGACTCAGGGCCATTACTATGTTTACAAGATCAAGATGTGAGTACTTTCTGGGTGCTTTTGGTAACATTGTACATTAGACTTCACTGTATAAATATTCAATAAGTCATTATCTGGTTTCTAATCAAAGATGTAGTCGGCCAGAAAGCAAAGCCAATTTACACTACTTTATCCTATAGTTGTGTTTTTATGTCAACCAATCAATTATTGATGGAAAATTGTGTTTTCCAGAATTATGCAATCCTGTAAGAAAAATGGTTGGAGCATACAACTATGTAAAGATAGAGGGGGTGGGCTTTGGGAGGGCAATAGATGATGTGGAAAGAAAAAGAGGTAGTGTGTGTGGGAGGGGATCAACTGTCCAGTACGAAAGAAGACTGCTAAAGAGAAAGAGGAGAGGGAAAGGGAGAAGGCGGGGGAGAAAGAGAAGGAGGAGGAGAAGGCTAGGGGAAGGGAGGGAAAGGAGGAGAGAGAGGAAGAGTAGGGAGAGAGATAAAAATAGGGACAGAGAAAGAAAGGAAGAAAGAGGGGTAAAAGAAAGACAGAGAGAGTGGGGGAAACAGATAGATACAGAAATACAGAGATAGACAGAAACAGAAAGCAGACATTGAACAACTGAAATAGGAATTTGTTTGGCAGCTCTGAGGGGTTAAGAAATCCCAGGAAAAGAGTGATAGCAAAGTAGTAAATTGGAAATGTTAGGTGCTCTCTAATTTATTTCTTCTGTTTCTCTAAGATTTTTCTGAGTTTTTGGTTTCTCTAAGATTTCTGCAAAGAAATGCTTTCAGGTTGATTTTTTAAAAATTAATTTGGCAGTATATGAACTGGCCCCAGAAGTGACAGAAAGAGCCAACTTCTATTTGAGTTACATTTATATACTCCTAATTTAATGGTGGAAGGAAAACAAGAACAATTTTTGAAGAGCAGTGAAATAATGTGCCCTTTAACATTATTTTTATTTGCTTGCCTCCATCCAATTCAGGGTGGGGCAAAAGTAGGTTTACAGTTGTTTATATGGAAAATAACACAATAATTAATAAATAATAATATAAGAATAAACTCTGTTTTGTGTACTCACAACTGCAAACCTACTTTTGCCCCAACTTGTAGTTTAAGACCATTTAAATCAATCTTACAATTTTGAATGCTCAGTTCCATACAGTTCAACTTAGACTCAAATGTCACCATTAACCCAAATTTATCTTTTAATAAATTTATGCTCTTTTGGCAAAGAGCAGGCACATTTAAAGAAACAATTTGAAAGTCTTCTTTTCCTTAAATTATTAAGCAAATTCTTATAGATTTTCTCAATTACATAGCCCAACAAGCAAGTCAGCTTCCCAGAAACAGTTGTATTTATGGTTCAAATATGGGTCATCTATAAGGAAATAAAAATTTTTAAATATAATAGAGCATGAGAGCAATGGTTGAGGAACCAAGACGCTGGGGTTTCAGACACAGCTCTGCCTCAGGTTAGTCACGGGACCTTGGCCACCTCACTTAAACTCCTTTGGCTTGTGTTTTCTTATCTCTTAGATGAGAAATTTTATCTATATGACCTTTTAAATCTCTATCAGTTTTAAACCTATATGTGGTCCTAAGGGCTGATCACTTGGAAAATCAGGAGTCAAAGGGTATAAGCCCAGGGCGTGCAGTGAGAACTGGTGTTTATGGCTTGCTGTAATTTTGATACTTGGCCATAAAGTAGTTAATATCCTATAGTATATCCTATTTAATGATTCTTTAAAAAGTAGTATAAACTATCTCTCTTTCTTCATATACTACAAAATATGTTTTCTGGAAAATTTTCTAAAATTTTGGCTTCATATAAGCTTGGGCATTTACTGAAAGAGAGGAGATGGTTATATATATATATATATATATATATATATATATATATATATTCAAATTATGCTTTTAACTTTAAGATAATTGTAGATTCACACACAGTTGTAAGAAATAGTACAAAGAGCTCTTGTACCCAGTTTTTTCTGATAGTACATCTTTCAAAACTATAGCGGTCATCACAACCAGGATTTTGATATCGATGTTCTCAAGATACAGGACATTTTCATCACCACAAGGATCCCTCCTGCTGTGCTTTAACCACCCACATTTCCCTCCCACCCTTCTTCGCTCCACCTTAACCCCTGGAAACCACTCGTCTGTTCACTATTTCCATCATTTTTTCATTTTAAGAATGTCATATAGATAGAATCACAATATGTAACCTTTGGAAGCTGTATTTTATCATTCAGCCTAATCATCTGGAGATTCATTCTGATTGTTGCATGTATCAATAGCCCATTTATTTCTATTGCTGAGTAGTGTTCCATGGCATGGATGTGTCCCAGCTTGTTTCACGATTTATTCACCCGCCCAGAGACACTGGGTTGTTACCAATTTGGAACTATTGTGAATAGAACTAATATAAATCTTTGATTACAGGTGTTTGTGTGGACACGGGCTTTCATGTCTCTGGGATAAATGGCTGGGTTGTAGAGTGGTTTCTTATTTCTTTCTTTTCTTTTCTTTTTTTTTTTTTTTTTGAGAAATTGCCAAACTATTTTCCAGAGTGGCTATACCATATTACATTTACATCAGCAATGTATGAGTAATCTAGTTTCTCCACAGTCCCTTCAGCATTTGTCACTGTTACTATATTTTTCAACAATAGGCTCGTTTTATAGAAGAATTTTAGATTTCTGTAAAAACTGAGCAGATAATGCAGAGAGTTCCCATCTATTCCCTATCCACCCTAGTTTCCACTATACTATCGTTTTACATTAGTGTGCTACATTTGTTACAATTAATGAACCAATGTTTGGTGTATTGTCATTAACTAAAGTTAATAGCTTATTTAGACTTCTTTAGTTTTACTCAATGAGTCTTTAATATTACAGAATACCATCTAAGACACCACATTATACTCAGTTGCCATATCTCCTTAGTCCTCTTGGCTGTGACAGTTTCTCAGGCTTTCCTTGTTTTTGCTGGCCTTAATCTTGATGACCTGGTGTCACTTCACCAGTTCAAGTAAAGTGCAGAAACCTCCCTTTACAGCCTCTTGCTCTTCCCCATTTATAAAACTGCCTTATACATTTCTTCCACACACATTTAGAGTCATATCAGACAGTGTTCTCATTTTGCTCTAACCCTCAAATGTAATTCAGAGGAGAAAAAAAGATAATTCTCAAAAGAAGGAAATCAACTTAATTAACCCATTTTTTTGCTTATTCTGTCCTTTTTTCCTTAGTGATGTTCCAAGAGTCCTTCTTTTATTGTTTCCTTTTCGTTTAAAGATCTTCCTTTAGCCCTTCTTTTATAGCAAATCTGCTGATGACAAGCTCTTCCAGTTTTCCTTCATCTGAGCATGTCTTGATTTTTCCTTTCATTCCTCAAGGGCATTCTGGTTGGGTATAGGATTTAAGGTTCACAATTCTTTTTTTTTTTTTTTTCAGCCTTAAAAACAATTGCTCCACTTTTTGTGACCTCCCTGATGAGAAATACCTGTAATTCAACTTGTTTTTCACTATAGGTAAGGTACTCTTTCATTGCTTCCAAAGGTTTTTCTTTGTCTTCAGTTCAAATATTTGACTATGATTTGCTTGGTGTGAATTTCTTTTGAGTTTTTTATGTTTGGGATTTGTTCAGCTTCTTGAATCTTTTGCAAATTTTGAAAGGTTTGCAGCTATTACTTATTCAATAATTTTGCTGCCCTGCGATCTTTCTCCTCTCCTCATGGGACTTTGATAATACAGATCCCGGAGGTTCAATTCTCCTAATTTCTCTTTGCTGCCCAGACAGGCTAATTTCTCTTTCTCCAAATTTATTGATTCTTTCTTCTGTCCCCAGCATTCTGCTCTGCTCTTGAGCCTACCCACTTAGTTTTTTTTCCTCTTTAACTTCAGTAATATATTTTTTAGTTCTAAAATTTCTATTTGGTTTTTCATTATGTCTACTATTTTCTTAGACTGCCCAGTTCTTTGCTGACTTTATTAATTTTTTCATTTATTTCAAGCATGTTCATAATTTCTTATTGAAACATTTTTATGATGGATGCTTGTAATAGTTTGCCAAATAATTCTAACACCTCAGTCATCTTGTACTGGCATCTGTGGTTATTTTTTCCATTCAAATTGAGGTCTTCCTGGTTTTTGGTATGACCAGATATTTTGAAAATATATCTGGACATTTCTTTTTATATTATGAGATGCTAGTTCTTATTTAAACCTTGTTTTAGCTGGCTTTCTCTAACCTTGTTCAGACAGGCTAGGAGAGCATGCAGTGCCTTTGATATTCCCAGGTGGGGATAGAAGTCCATGTTCCCCACTTGTCCTTTATTTGAGAAGCCATTCCTCATTGCTGAGTATAGATGGGAGTTCTAGTTCTCATTCTAGTTCTCAGCCAGTTTCCACTGATACCATCCTTGGAGGCATAGGATTGCTTTGTTACTGCTCCTCAAGTGACCTCTGCTGACACAGCATGGTGGGGTGCGGGAAAGATGATGGGTAGCCTTGCTGTCACTGTGTGATGATGAAAGTCCTGCTTCTCCATGAGGCCTCCTCTGGCTTCAACACAGTGGGGATATGGAGGGATATCTTGTTACTGTCCGATGAGGATGCATATGGCCTTCAGACCTCATAGTGCGTGGGGGGAATGAAAGTCCCAGCTCTCTTCTTGGTCTCCCCTAACACCAATCTAGAGAGAGGGTTGGGGTGCATCAGTACAGCCTGGTAAATGTTAAAGTCAAGGATCCGTACTCAGGCTTTGCTGAAATGGGTGAACTTGTGTCTACAGTTTCTTCAGTGGTTTTTGGATTGATTAGAGTAGTTATTGCCTGAAAGTTTTCAGCCTTGTAAAGTTGCCCTTTTCATAGTTTTTTGGCTAGATAGAGCAGGCTTTTGTTGGGATTCTTTTTGTCTGTACTCATTGGTGTTTCTTGGTTCCCCCTTTCAGTTCCAAACAATATGGGATATAAGAAGCAAAAGGAAAACGCAGAGAACTCAACAACATGTTGTTCCACAGGACCTGAGGTCCCTAGCCTGTCTGCTTTCTTCTATACAACTTCTTGTGTCTTATGTTTGTTTTATGTAAATGCCCAGAGGTTTTCTGAGAGAGCTAGAGGAAAGTAAGTCTATTCTACTTTTCCAAAAGTGGAAATTCATTTTTTTCTATATATATATTTAATGATCAATTTTAGAACTTCCAGTAGTAAGATCAGATGTCATTTATTTGTCCTTTCTAAGAAAAGCAAGAAGAAATTTTCTTTCTTTGAAATCATAAGAATCTTCTACAACACCTGTTTTATCTGTGGCCATCCTACTTATTGGTATTACTGCCTCTTGATCTCTTGCCATTCTGTATGCATGGAACATTGGGGCATGATATACAAACAAGTCAGTAAAAAATAAAACAAAACTGGATAGGCGTATTGCACATTCACATGAGTGCTCCAGTTATTGAGATTTTAAAGACATTGACAGCAGAGCATTAAACCAAGCATAGTTCTGAACACAGAACTCGGGGCCCAGGTCATGGATCATGAAACCTGCCCTTATACATGTGAAACAAGTGCTTCTGTATTTTTAGTGCCATACACCTAAATTTTCTTATTCTCTTTGCTTTGCTTCCCCCCCCCACCCCCCCCCCCCCCACACACACCTCCATGCAAATGCTTAGCTTTCCTGGACACTATGAAATAAACCATCTCAGTTTCTCATCACCTAAATGATTTATTAGTTGAGCTTAGTTTTGCTTGACCAATTTTTGGTTGACAGTTTACTTGGTTCCTAACCTACCACTCACATTCAATGTGAATGCAGTTGTATCTTTTTCCTCCTGTTTTATACTTGACTCCAGTTCTGGTACATGTGCAATTTCAGCTTTCTGCTGACAGAATCATTGTCTAGGTTAGAACTCATACTTTCTAGCTGTGCTCTCAACTCACCTGGTTCCTATTTCTTGATTGCTGTATCTTGGCAAGTTTCTATGTCCTCATCTCTGGAATGAACATAAAAATGCTCCCTCGGCCTGTGTATCTGTTATCAGGAGATAATGAATGGAGAGTCAAGCACAGTGCCTGACACATGCTATTTTGCTATTATTTCCATTTCATTTATAAGAATACTTTGCAATCCTATAAATCTATCACTTTTTATTTTAATCTCATTACCAAAATATGTTTTTGCCCTATGGCCATTATACACAACCTATTAGTATGAGTCTTTTAACCTGTCCACTGGCTTGTATAAATATTAATTGGTTATGAAAAACAGGTATCTGCTAAGTCTATTTTCTGGCTTAATACTCCTATTTTAATCATTTTCTATTATGAACATCTTGTGATTTTTGCATCTTTAACATTTCTTCTCCAGATAGTCGGCTTTCTAAACTCTGTTTCTGTTAACTTGAATGTGATGACCTTGCATTTGGAGGTTTGGGGCAAAGTAATTTAATGAGAATCATTATTAATAAAAAATCAGTTTTAGGATTTGTGGTTCCTTTATATAACAATACATATTTTCCTTCTATTCAAAGGTCAGCACTCTAGTGAGAGGGGCTTTTTTAGATTGCCTCTCAAATGAACAATTATTTTTCCTGTGTAAGCAAGAGGAGATACTTTGTAGGAAACACTTGTTTTCTTGGTGACTACATAGCTATTCCTATTTGCCCAGTTATAGTATAGGATTCTAAAGGACATGCTTGGGGAATCTGATGGACAGGTTCTCTCACTAGCATCTTTAGACTCTGACCCACACAAAATTTGAGAGCTTGAAACATTATTAGAGTGTTATTTTTGGTAGAAGGCATTACAGAGCCCCCATCAAATGGGTTAAATTATTTGATTCACCTAATGATGGATTTTATCTCATTTATTAAGTTATTTTCTTATATCTTATCTAAATGGGACCACAAATGAATACTAAGATTTATGCATCTTCAGTGATCTTTCCAGGGTATGCATATTTGTCCTATAGATTCTGGCCTGAGGGCTGGCTTTGGGAGCAGAGAGCATATGCTATATTTTATTTTATAATATGTGCCTTTACTGGGAAAGGCTTCTTAATTTATGTATCTCTTCAATTTAAGACTAAAAAATTATCATCCTTCCAATTGGAGTTAACATGAGAATTCTCAGTTGCAAGAATAAGTTAATGATGGGTCCTAAAGTGTAATATATTTACTGTTCTACGAGGGTTGGGAAGGCAATTAAGGTTGCCAGGAGAGAAGAGAAAAGTAAGAGCCAGAGCCAGAAATCAAAAGTTTTTGGAAGGTTATAAAAAAAGTCATAGATGTCATAGATCTAACTATAAGAGCAAGGCCAGAGATAGACACATAAGAGTGTGTGTGGATGGAAGAAGAATTGTTAAACTAGGAGGTCAATGGATGAAAAACAAGGAGGTTTCTTCATGTCTAAAATGGAGCTAGGAGCTAGTGACATCTTGCTGTTAGTTTTTTTCAGTATCATAATGCATTTATGTTAATGCTCTAGTGCCTGGCACCTAGTGAATGTTCAATCAATGACAACCATCATCATCATCATCATCATCATCATAATCACTTTTATTTCAATTGAGGAATCTATCTCTGAAAATATTTGCCAAATATGAAAATCCAGAAATGGTTTCTTTTATCTCTTTGCAAATATAAACAGATATTTGGCGCATGCTATTCAACCCTAATGCCATCAGAGTTCATGTCACATGTTCCTTTTTTATTTTTATCTCAGAGGATTCAGGCTCTCCTATCTGCTCATGATGAGTTTGGTGATTTAGAAATCAAGCCCTGTAGCTGCATTACCTATTCAGTTGCTGCTCTGTGACACCAGGTTTCATTAGTCATACTAGGTTGTTTTGGTTATATGTCCCATCAACCTATAAATTATGGAGCTGCTATTATAAATTCATAACACAATTATATGGGAAGTTTTAGGTTAAGTTCATATTCTCTTTAGCAGAATTAAAATATGAAGGAGCTACTTTGCATCCTGGACTTTGGTTCACTGAAAGTCTGAAGTGGGAGGATGATGATGTTGGATAAAAATATATGAGAACACAGTGTTATTTGAAGTCCATATCCAACTTGTCATTTTGACAGATGCATGTTCTTGGATTATTTTAATACTAGAATTGAAAAAAAAATTAAGAATTCTAGTTCAGTCTTCTGTGGTTTTTTAAATCTATGAAGATTTTCACTCCCTTGGGAAGAGATGATAATCATGAAAGGCTCTAAATAATAGGAGGACATTTTATGTCTGATGATGATTATTTACCCAGGATTTGTTTATGACTCTGATAGTTTATTGTGCTACTTTGCTGAGCTCCTTATTTAATCAAACCATAAAGATATGTTGGATGTTAGGTTATATAGGTACTTTGTTTGACACCTGTCCTCCAAAGGTATGCAGTATAATGGAAGATGACATCTATAATAATAAAAGCATAATATGCTAATTAGACCGGACATCCTTCTGGACAATCTTCCGGATGAAGCCAGGGCTGCAAGGGAAGACTGCTTCCCGGGTGCCAGAGGGAAGCCCGGGTCCTGGATGCTAGGGGGAAGCCAGTGCTGGCAGCCAGCGGAAGGAAGATCTACTCTTGCATTAATTTTGTGCATCAGGCCTCTAGTAGATATATAAATAAAAGAACAAGGCAGGGACCTGTTGTATTTATTGTTAAACAATGATACTGATAGCAAGTTCTGTCAAGCTTCAGAGCACTATGTTTTGCTCTAAAAATGTAGAGATTTTACTCTCAGGCTGTAGCATCTCTTTACAGAAGACTCCAGCCTGGTCTCCAACATTGACCTCTTTACCACTCTCAGGTTCTACCATATTTCATCATTTGTGGGGATAAGCCAGAGTGGGGTTTAGCCAGGCTATGAAAGGAATTATTTGGTGAAGCCATATATAGATGCTTTAGATTATCCAAGGTAGCCCTCAACTTTTTATCTCCCAAGTTCGTTATCAGATTCCCTGTTTGTAACGATAGTGCTTAACACAAAGAAAACACTTTACAAATGCTTGTATAATGAATGGTTTCTAAAGCTATTTTAACCTGCATTCAAATGTCATTGTTTATAAATTTTAAAAATATAATTCCAGCATCACTGAATTGCATTTTCAGAGAAGAAGCCCAATGACCACAACCCATGTTTACAGAAGTTTGCCAGTCATAGCCAGCATTGTCCAGTGTTTACATACCTCACACACTGAATGCCCCTCAGAAAGAGCATTTGGGTATTTCTTCCTACATTTATCTACTCAGGTTTTCCTTCATATCACACTTGTTGAGTGACTGTGATCCTAAGATTCTAGACACCAGGGATATAGTAGTGAATAAGACACATGAAGTCTCTGTCCTTGCATTCTGTTGGGAAAAATGGACAAAGTACAGACACAATATATCAGTAATCATAGGATTAAGAAGAAAAACAAATCAAAGTAAGAGGACGCAGGGGGATTGGTGATGGGAGAGGGGGAGTTGGTCAAAATAGTTCAATTTGAAAAGATGATATTTGAATAGAGACCTGAATGAATTGAGAAAGTATGCCAAGAGCATTCAGGCAAAGAGATCAGCAAGTGTGTGGTACTGAGACTGAAGCAAGTCTGGCATGTCTAAAGAACAGCAAGGAGGCCACAAGGCTGGTTGGGATTGAGAGAGGAAGACAGTGACATGGTATGAAGTTGCACAGATAGTGGGAGCTTTATTGAAGGATTTTTAGACTCTCATAGGGACTTCGCATTTACTCTGTATGAGATAGGAAATAGGAATGATAAGATCTGACTTGTGCTACAAAAGGAAATCTCTGATATGTTTAGAGTAGAATTAGGAAGTCAAGCAAGCAGCAGGAAGAAAATTTAGAAAGCTGTGGCAATAGACCTGGTAGCTTGAGCAGTAGTGGTAGCTGTTAAGTGGGAAAAGTGATGAGGTTTCTTGATAAATTTTCAAAAGTAGATCTGATGACATATATCAATGGATTGGATGTGAACAAGAGGAATCAAAAATATCTCCAAGCATGAAGTTTACACATAATGAGATAAGGAACATTGACAGGAGATCAGGTATTTGTGTGTAGGGGCAAAAAGAGTTTAGTTTTGGATGTGTAAATTTTGTGACACTATTATATATTAATGTACAGAAGTTGAATTCGCAGTTATATATATGAGCTTGGAGTTAGGAGGGCTGAAAATTTAATATTGTGAGTCTGCTGCATGTAGAGGCACTTAAGGCCTTGAGATAGATAAACTCATCTAGACCGTAAATGCTGATCGAGAAGGGAATAGATTAGAGGACTGAGTTCTTAGGGCACTCCAAAATGTCAAGGTAAAGAAGATGAGGATATATTAGTTATGGTACCGGAAGAAGCAGCAAGTGAGGAGGGATGAGTCCTAAGACAGCATCATAAAAGGGAGGAAGGTGTTTCAGAAAGAGGGAAGTTGTAAAATGCATGAAATGTTGCTGAGAGAAGGAGCAAAATGAGAACCAAGAATGACCCGAAGTCTTTAGAATAAGATTATTGGTTAACCCTTTCATGAAATGTCCTTTTTTTCATCTTTTCACTACCAGCCCACCTTCAAGTCCCTAAGTATAAAATAATTATTTAAAAACAAAAGAGACAAAAATAAATTGAGAAGAGAGAGAAAATGAGAATATAATTATTATTATATTAATATATAAAAATATTAAAACAATAAAAAAAGGGTGGGCTCTAGGCTAAGGACTAGGCTAAATGACCGCATCAACAGCCTTGAAAGATAGTGTTGTGTTGTGTGGGTAAGCCACAGGCTAAATAAGCCTGTTAACAAGCCCTGTGGGAGAAGACATCAATGATGTTTTGAGAGCTTGCTATGATAGAGCGTGAAGTAATACATAGATGAGTGTAAAGACAGGGCTTTGCTCTGTTTGCATCATCATTTAATCTGATGACAGATAAGGGTCACTTTTCAGAAATCTTGTCATCGTCCCAAGAAAACAAGCTGTTGATATAACACTAAGATATTATTTTATTTTTTACACAAATATAATAGGAAATAGTTTCTGAAAATAAAATACAGTGTTGCTTTCTTAACGTAATTTTTAGTAAGAAAACTAGTATGAATGAATGAAAAAGGAAGTAATTGGATATTCCTAATAAAGGAAGAATAATTCAGGTGGCTCACTAGAAAACTCTATGTATTAAGTAAAATCTAGTTAACAGTGGAATGGCGCTATGGTATATCTAGACATTTAAATAAATTTAGTAATAGATTAAAATAAGCTATTTGACAATTGATTTTTTAGGTCTTGTGGCCTTAGGAGAAACAGAATTGGGATTTTTTAAAAATTCTTCAACTTCAACATAGAGCCAAAGGAAGGCAGATGCATAAAAAACATATACATAGTGAAAGAGAAAACAGGGCTAACAGAAAAAGCATAAAAATAAAACATAGGAATCCATTTTTAATTTTGTTAATTTTTCATGGGATGTTATCGTACTCTTACCAAGTGAAAAATGTTGATGATGTTGTTCAAGGAAGATATTTTTCTCTTCTTAAAGGAATATAATGGTTTCAGATATGATATTATAAATATAAAAGTTGATGCTGTAAATTTATGGATCTAGCCAACTACTTCTCAAACTTTCATGTGCATACAGATTACCAGGACATTCTGCTTCTGATTTTGGCTCCTTATATCTGGAAAGGGACCTGAGATTCTGCATTTCTAACCAACTTCCAAGTGAAGTCAGTGCTGTTCATTGGTGCCTGATGCTTTGAGTAGCAATGTACAGAGGCATTGTACCATCCAAGTGCCTGGGCTGGCTTAGAGACTTACTTATAGTTGATTCTCTTTCTCAGAGTGAATTGCTATGGAGCTTATTCCACCTTATCTGATTAGCATCTTTTAGGTTTGCATTGTTCCTCATATACGAATATTATGTTCTTGATAATAACTGAGCAGGCTTAGTAGAAATGATAGATTGGCAGTTATCTGTTCCTGCTCATTAACCAGGCTTTTCTTTTTTCTGGTCAAGAGGAAACTTTTTGAGTATTGGGGAATATTCTGTTGCCATGGGATAGAAAGAAGTCAATGGTCCTATGTAAAGATTGTGACCATGGCCTCATTAGCACTGTGTTCTAAAGCTGCATTTTATTTAGATTTATCAGTCTTTTTTTTTTTTTTTTTTTTGGCTAATAAAACCAAGAATGGAGGCAATGATCTTTATCCTAAATTAGCTTCTTCAGAAATATGGGACATTGTTGTTTAAAGAAGAAGTGTATTTAAAGATAAGTAGCACAAATACCAATATTGATAAAAGCTACCCGAAATTAATCATAGGCATAGACTAACACACTCTCCCCTTTCCCTTGTCTCTATCCTTTAAGACAGTAACTCTCAACCTAGCTTCCAATTTGTATCATCTTTGTAAACTTTATAAAATATCCAAACCTGGACTGCCACCCCTAAAGGTTCTGATGTAAGTGATACAGTGGTGTCCTAAGCATAAGCATTTTTCAAAAATGTCCCCAGTTGTTCTAATGTGTGGCTAAGGTTATGAAGCATTGTTTTAAGAGTTGGAAAAGGGAAAGTTTATAGATTTCTCTTTTTGTGGAAAAATATAAGCTACATAGCAAGTGGCTTAAAAATGGTAAGTGTTCAATAAATATTTATTTAACTAGAGGCCTGGTGCACAAAATTTGTGCAGGGGTAGGGTCCCTAGGCCTGGCCGGCAATCAGGGCCAATTGGGGTCTTCTGGCTGCTGGTCGGGGCCTTCCTTCCCTGGCTGCTGACTGGAGCCTTCCTTCATTCTGTGCTACCCCCTAGTGGTCAGCACACATCATAGCAAGCAATCGAACTCTGGTCTCCTGGTCAAACTCCCAAGGGGGAATCTTTGCATATTAGCCAGTACAGGAATTTGTGCAAGAGTGGGGTCCCTCGCATTGTCCAGTGATTGGGGCCACAGGAGGTTGGCTGGCGGGGAGGAGCCATGGGAGGTTGGTCAGCTGGGCGGAGGGGCTGTTGGAGGTTGGCTGTGGGAGCACACTGACCACAAGGGGACAGCTCTTGCATTGAGTGTCTGCTCCCTGGTGGTCACTGTGCATCATAGCAATTGTTCGACCAGTCATTGGGTCATTCGGTTGCTTAGGCCTTTATATATAAGGATAATTAAGTGGTATTTTAAATAGAAGGTAATTCTGCTTAACTGATCTGTTTACTTCTCCAAAAGAGATGCAGAAAAAGAGTTGTTGATAATAGCCATTCTGGCAGGTGTGAGGTGATATCAAGAGGGTATAAATAAATCAGACAGAGAAAGACAATACCATATGATTTCACTTATATGTGGAATCAAAAGAACAAAATAAATGAACAAACAAAACAGAACAGACTCGCAGATACAGAGAACAGACTGATGGTTGCCAGATGGGAGGAAGGGTTGGGGAACTGATTAAAAAAGGTGAAAGGATTGAAAAGTACAAATTGGTAGGTACAGGATTGTCATAGGGATGTAAAGTACAGCATATGGAATACAGTCAATAATGTAATAACTATGTATGGTGACAGGTGGACACTAGAAATATCGGAAGGAACACTTCGTAAAGTATATGATTGTCTAACTACTATGCTGTACACCTGAATATTGAATGCCAACTCTAATTGAAAAAGGGGACATATGTAATAATTTCAACATAAAGATTTTTAAATAAATTAAAAAATAAATTAAATGAAAAAAGAGTAGTTGAAGACAGCTCTAAAATTTACAATGCTTCTCTCTCATTTCTAAACTGAAACACAAATCTTCATTAATTTTAGTAGTATTCTCAGTACCTAATAATATAGTTATACTCCTTCTAACCAAGAGTTATTCAATCCAATGGGACTTGGAAAAACTATCATTTTCCTATAACATAAATGAAGAGTATACATACCATTTTTTTGAAAGGTATCTTAGTCTGAACTACCTGGAGTGATATTTTCAAAAGGGCGCTCTCTTTCTTAGCAAGTTATGCCTACATTTAGCTACTACTCAAGAAATCCAATCATCTCATATTTTTTCATCTTTGCTCATTTTTGTGTTTTCTACTCTCACATCCTCAAAACAAGAAATTAGAGCATTTCACTCATTTTATAAGGTTATATTGAAATGCTACTTACTCCATGAGGCCTTCTTTCTTCCTCTGGCCAGAATAATTCTCTCCTAACTAAGATATTAATTAACAACTAATTAAAAGATAAAGAATTATCTTTAATAGCATATCATGACTTGTCTAGTAATTTATATATATATATATACGTATATATATATATAGTTATTAATTCCCTTTAAAATGTAAGCAATTGAAAGGACTATGGTTTATAAAATGTTATTTTTCATTAACTCATTATATATAATATTAATAAACAAATTATACTTGACTGAATTAAACTAATCTTCAATAATATAAATTTATTTTTATTGATCTTCAATTCACAGAGTATGTTTTTCTGACTTCATAATCAAATGTTTGCACATTATGCTTTTTCTTTTATGGACCAATCACATTATTTAAATAAAAAAGTATAAATTATTTGCTTTGGCCAGTGTGGCTCAGTTGGTAGGAACATTGTCCCATGCACCAAAGGGTCACTGGTTTGATTCTGGGTCAAGGCACATATCCAGGTAGCAAGTCGCTGGTTGGGGCACGTGCAGGAGGCAACTGATTAATGTTTCTCTTTCACATGTCTCTCTCTCTCTCTCTCTCTCTCTCTCTCTCTCTCTGTCTATCCCTGTCATTTCTTCTCTCTCTAAAATCAATAAAAACATATCCTTGGAAGAGGATTAAAAAAGTATAATTTTTTTAACTTAAAAAGCATTCTCTTCTGACAGAATATGACAGTAGTGACATTTAAAAAATTAATCCTCTTATAAAAACCAGTTAACTAGTTTTGTATTTAATAAAGCTAGATGACCAGAATCCCCACAAACCTCAGAATATAGTAGGATACAGCTAACACTCAACTCAGGAAGCCAGGCAAGTAAAGAAGAACCAATGGAACACGGAAAATTTTACACAGACTCTAAACTGCAGACAAGGAGGAAAAGCTGTAAGAAATCACCAAGCACTTTCTCAGGATCTTCTATGGTAGTGAAACAGCCTGGGCTCTGAAGATCTCAGAAGGAAGGAAATAGAATATTTGAATTATACTATAAACCAACTTGATTTAATTGACATTTATAATACTCCACCGAACAAAAGTAGGATATACATTCTTTTCAAGTGTACATGGGACATTTGCAAAGATAGACTATACTTTGTGCCATAAAACAGGTCTCAATAAATTTAAAATAATTCAAGTCACACATAACACATTCTCTAAACAAAATGAAATTAAATGAGAAATAAATAGTAGAAAGATCTCTGGAAAATTTCCCAAATATTTGTAAGTGAAATAACACTTTTCTAAATAATTCATGGATCAAAAAGGAAATCTAAATGGAAATTTAAGAAGTATTTTGAACTGAATGAAAATGTAAACATGACATATCAAAGTTTGGGGCATGCTACTAAAGAAGTACTTAGGGAAAATTTATAGCACTAAATATGTATATTTGAAAAAAAGAAAAGTCTCAAGTTAATGATCTTAGCATCTTCCCAAAGAAACTAGAAAATAAAGACAAATTATATCTGAAATATGTCAAAGTAAATGAAAAAGACCAGAGTGGAAATTAATGAAATAGAAAACATAAAATAATAAAGAAAATCAATTGAACCAATATCTGGTTCTTTTATATAATCAATAAAATTGATAAACTTTTAGCCAGAAAAAAGGGAGACATTATAAATCACCAGGAATGAGAATTTATAGAAATGAGAGAGGTAACATCATTACAGATTCTACCTATGTTAAAGGGATATTATGGAAACCTTTATAGCAATAAATTCAATAATTTGGATGAAATAGAAAAAAATTTAAAGATAAAAACTACTAAAACTAATTTAAAAAGGAGCTAATCTAAATACCCCTATATCTATTTAAAAATTTAATTTATAATTAAAAATTATTCCATAGGGAAAATGCAAAGCCCAGATGTCTTCCCTGGTAAATTTTACCAAACATTTAGGGAATAAATAATACCAATTCTATACACACTCTTTCAGGTATTTAAAAGAGGGGAATACTTTAAACTCATTTTATGAAGCCAGCATTACTCTGATTCCAAAACCAAAGACAGTACAAAAAAAAGTACAGACCAATATCCCTCATAAACATAGATGTGAAAATGCTGAACAAAATTTTAACAAATTCAACTGTACAGGAAAAGGGTAATACATCATTCCTGGGGCTTTATCCCAGGAATAAAAGGTTGGTATAACATTTGAAAATCAATTAATGCAATCCATCAATGCAATGCACATTAACAAACGTGAAGGGGAACCAAAAGGCAATTGGAGAAAAACACCTTTGATAACTTCAATATCCATTTCTGATTAAATAAAAAACAAAAAACACTACAGTCTCAGCAAAGTAGGTGTAGATGTTTCCTGTGACTGTTATAGCAGATAATCACAAACTGGGTGGCTTAAAGCAACAAAAATGTATTATCTCACTGCACTGGAGGTCAGAAGTCTAATATAAAGGTGTCAGCAGGGCTGCACTTAATTCTGGAGGCTCTGGGGGAGAATTCTTTCCTGCCTCTTCCCTCTTCTGGTGGCTATTGCTGATTTCTTGGTGCATCATTCCAGTTTCCTCCTCCATCTACACATTGCCTTTGCTTTTCCTTTTCTGTCTCTTATAAAACACTTGTCATTAAATTTAGAGCTCACCTGTGTAATCCATAATGCTCTTCTCTCAAGATCCTTGACTTAGTTACATCTGCATAGACCTTTAAAAAATAGAATAATACTCCCAGGGCCCAAGAACATGAGAGTATCTTTTAGGGGGCCACCATTGAATTCACTAAAGAGGGAATTTCCAGACCCTGAAAAAGGGTGCCTACAGAAAAGCTACAGCTAGCACAATACTTACTGATGAAAGACTTAATGTTTTTCCCTTAAGAAGTTGAACAAGACAAGGATTTCTACTCTCAACATTTTAATTCAACCATTATATCTATGAGTCTGTCTCTATTTTGCTTGGTAGTTCAATTTGTTCATTAAATTCCACTTATGAGTGAAACCATGTGGTACTTCTCTTTCTCTGACTGGCTTAATTCACTTAGCATGATGTTCTCCAAGTCCATCCATGCTGCTTCAAAGTATGGATTCTGAAAAGCTATGGATTGTTCTGAGAGAAATCAGCATGTCTTAGCACTGCTCCTGATGCAGAACCTGTACTGTAGACAGGAAGCCATTGTCAGTACAGAATATGGAGACACAGAATGGCTTCCTACAGGTGAAGGTTTCAGATAAGGATGCATTTTATGTCCTTATTTACTGTACGCAGAACATATCATATGAGAAACTAGACTAGACTCAAAGGAAGGAGGAGTGAAAATTGGTAAAGAAATGTCAATTAGTTAAGATATGTAGATGACACCATTTTACTGGCAGAAAGTAACAATGATTCGAAATAACTTCTGATAAAATTGAAAGAAGAAAGTGGCAAAGCAGGACTGCATTTGAACATCAAGAAAATATAAATCATGACTAAGGAAGAAATACACAATTTTAAGATAGACAATGAAGGCATTGACGTTGTTAAAGATTTTGCTTACCTGGGTTCATTCATCAATTCAAACGGAGACTGTGGCCAAAAAAATTGAGAGAAGGCTGAGACTCAGGAGAGCAGCAATAGAAAAATTAGGAAAGATCATCAAGAACAAAGATGTGTCATTAGAAGTCAAAGCTAAGGTCATAAACACCTTAATATTCCCAATTACTGTGTATAGTTGCAAAAGTTGGACAGAGAAGAAGGCTGATAGAAAAAAAACAACAACACACCTGATTCATTTGAAATGCAAAGTTGGAGGAGAGCTTTACAGGTACCCTGGATGGCCAGAAAAACAAGTGGGCCCAAGAGCAAATTAAGCTGAAACATTGTTGGAGACAAAATGACGGAACTGAAGCTGTCCTACTTCAGGCACATCATGAGAAGGAGGGTTCCTTCGGAAAGATAATAATGGTGGGGAAAATGGAAGGCAGCAGGAAAAGAGGAAGACTAAGTATGAGATGGATTGACTCCATAAGAGAAGTCTTATGCATGATTCCACAGGAGCTGAGCAGGGCTGTTGAGGACAGGGCATTGTGGACCTCATGTATTCATAGTTACCAGAAGTTGGAGCTGACTCAGTGGCACATAACACTATGCAAGAGACTAATCTTGATTTTAGGAAACACACACTGAAGTATTTAGGTGTTACGGGACATTTCAAGTAGTTTTCAAAAAACGTAATATGTGCACATGAGAGAGAAATGATAGCACAAAGATAATAAGGTGGCAATGAGAAAATCCAGATGAAGGATATACAAGGCCTCTTTGAACTATTCTTACATCTTTTCTATAAGTAAGCCTGAAAATAATTCAAAGAAAAATATTAGAGAATAGAATTTAAAGAAAGGATTTTAAAATGATGTGGATAAGCCACTCTTTGAGGGAATTTTTCTGCAAGTGGAACCACAGCTGATTGGACAGGTAGGGTCAAGAGATGTAAAATTTTATTATAACAATTGGCAGAGAGATGCTCTTCCTATGAGAGTCACTAGGTCAGTGAGACAAAACTCAGAGAAAGGCACTTCTCATTCTTCATGTTCTCATCACTGTGGTGAGTTGAAAGGTTAGTATCACTATTCTCTTTCCCTTTCTTATTCTCTCTCCACTCTGACTCAGACAGGTGAGTTTTTGTAAGTTAAGCATCATCACTATACTTTTTATTCATCAACTAGAGGCCCGGTGCACAAAATTCGTGCACTCGGGGTTGGGGGTCCCCCAGCCTGGCCTGTGCCCTGTCACAGTGCGGGAGCACCGCAATCGATCTCCCCAAAGTGGTAGGCCTGGCCACCTATCCGGGGCTCCTTGATGGATTGCCCCAAAGAGGTAGGCCAGAGTCGGGGGTCCCACCTCCGTGCCACATGGAGCTGGGAGGCCGGACCCCCAGGACCCCCAGGCAGGCCTTGCCGTGCGGAGCTGGGGAACTCC
This sequence comes from Cnephaeus nilssonii, assembly GCF_951640355.1. Taxonomy (NCBI): domain Eukaryota; kingdom Metazoa; phylum Chordata; class Mammalia; order Chiroptera; family Vespertilionidae; genus Cnephaeus; species Cnephaeus nilssonii. The sequence continues at coordinate 72,146,255 of NC_137080.1, read as the reverse complement.
CAGGCAGGTCTCACCACACAGAGCCGGGAGGAGGGGGGACTCCCGCAGGCTCTGTGCCACACACGCAGTGTCAAACTCAGCCTCGCCTACCTGCGCGCGCCTGCTGTGCGCACAGCCATCTTGTGATGGCGTGAGGGCATCATGGCATGACGAACACTTAGGCTTTTATTAGTAAGGGCTAGAGGCCCGGTGTATGAAATTCATGCATGGGGAGGTCCCTCAACCCAGCCTGCACCCTCTCGAATCTGGGACCCCTTGGGGGATGTCCGACTGCTAGGGATCAGGCCTAAACCAGCAGTCGGACATCCCTCTCACAATCCTGGACCACTGGCTCCTAATAGCTCACCTGCCTGCCTGCCTGGTCGCCCTTAACTGCACCCCCCTGCCAGCCTGATTTCCCCTAACTGCCTCTGCATGCTGGCCTGGTCACCCCTAACTGCCCCTGCTGCTGGCCCGGTTGCCCCCAACTGTCCCCTCCCTACTGGAATGGTTGCTCCTTACTGCCCCCTTCTTCCAGCCTGGTCACTCCTAACTGCCCCTACCCGCTGGCCTGGTCACCCATCACTGTCCCCCTCTGCCAGCCTGGTCACCACCAAATGCCCCCCTCTGCTAGCCTGGTAGCCCCTAACTGCCCCCCTCCCCTGCTGGCCTGGTCACCCCCAACTACTCCCCCCCCCCCTGCCAGCCTGGTTGCCCCACACAGCCTGCTTGTTCAATCATTTGTTCATCCCTCACTAACCTCCCTGCTGGCCTGATTGCCCCATGAAGCCTTCTTGTTCAGTTGTTGGTCGTCCCTCACCCCCCTGCCAGCCTGGTCGCCCCACGTAGCCTGCTTGTTCAGTCGTTAGGTTGTCCCTCACTAACCCCCCTTCCAGCTTGGTTGTAGGCAGCCATCTTGTGAGGGCATGAGGGTCAATTTGCATATTACCTCTTTATTATATAGGATTTTCATATTGAAGATTGGAATTTGCAATGTATACCTATTTAAAAGTAAAAAAAAAAAAAGCTTCAAAAATTGTAATAGAATACATCTTTATTTTATTTTATTTTATTTTATTTTATTTTATTTTACAAAATCTTCATAGTTTTCCAAACAGGAATGAGGCAAAGCCAATCATCATCAAGATATAATAGCATCTATGGGAACAGAAGGAGGGAGATGATAAAATGTGTTTTAAAAATTGAATGACTCCCTTGTGGGGATGCTTCCCCTATTGACTGTCCTCCAAGGTAAGTGGAACAAATGAAAACAGAATGAAAGCTCTTCTTTAAAGGACCCCAGTACTTCATCAGATTGCAAGATGCTGCTTTAACCCTCAGACCATTCTGGGGAATGTGGCCCCCAGGCTCTCACCTCTGGTGTGTTACTCACTGCTCAGAGAGAAAGGCAATCAGAGAGGCTGGGGAAAGCGTAGTGAAAGCCTTGTACTGTGAATGCTGCCATCGACATTTCAAGTAAAATTATATATTCCCAGAGGGAAATACTCATTCTGTGGCAGTTTTCCTAGACCTAAGTCAGATTAGCACACTTTGGTGACCAACACATTTATCTTTGACACCTTACAATATTATTTAGTAGGTGTCAGATTTTTCAAAAGTGTCCTCTCTCTTCTTAATAAGATGCTTGGAGAAATGTGTTTCCATTGATGATCTATAACAAACCGTCCCTCGGGAGTTCCCTCACACCACAGTAGATTTTATTTTTCTATTTTAACTGAAATCTAGGAATATTTTACTATATCCCATTAGGTATAGTGCCCAAAATTCAAGTTTAGTTTCCCATAAATGATATTTAGTGTATTATTAGAAGGCAAGATAGATTGAAAAGAACACTTTATTTGTTGCCAGGAGAGTATGTGTGTGTGTGTGTGTGTGTGTGTGTGTGTGTGTGTGTGAATGCTAGCATGACCACTTACTAATTCTTGGAACTCAAATCATGGAAATCAATCACAGAGTTAAGAGTCAAGTTAACAAAGGTAAAAGATATGAAAGTGATTGTAGATAATAAAATGTGTTGTATAAATTTTTGGTATATTTATTACCACTCTGCCCCCCCCCCCCCGCCAAAAAAAAAAGGTAAAACATCACTTAGCAATCAGAAGCTTTAGACTACTGATATTTCTTCTTTTTTTCCTGTTCTCTTCTTTCTTTCCTTCCTTCTTTCTTTCTTTCTTTCTTTCTTTCTTTCTTTCTTTCTTTCTTTCTTTCTTTCTTTCTTTCTTTCTTTCTTTCTTTCTTCCTTCCTTCCTTCCTTCCTTCCTTCCTTCCTTCCTTCCTTCCTTCCTTCCTTTCTTTCTTCTTTTTAAAATAAATATTTATTGTCCAGATTATTACAGTTGTTCCTCTTTCCCCCCATAGCTCCCCATCCACCCTCTGCCCTTACGCCCCCGCCCCACTGTCCTCATCCATAGGTGTATGATTTTTGTCCAGTCTCTTTCCGCACCCCCAATACCCCCTTCCCTCCGAGAATTGTCCATCAACTCCCTTTTTATGCCCCTAATTCTATTATATTCACCAGTTTATTCTGTTCATCAGATTTTTTATTCACTTGATTTTTAGATTCACTTGTTGATAGATATGTATTTGTTGTCACTTCGTTGTTCATAATTTTTATCTTTACCTTTTTCTTCTTCCTCCTCTTCTTAAAGAATACCCTTCAGCATTTCATATAATCCTGGTTTGGCAGTGATGAACTCCTTTAGCTTTTTCTTATCTGTGAAGCTCTTTATCTGACCTTCAATTCTAAATGATAGCTTTGCTGAGTAGAATAATCTTGGTTGTAGGTTCTTGCTGTTCATCACTTTGAATATTTCTTGGCACTCCCATCTGGCCTGCATAGTTTCTGTTGAGAAATCAGCTGACAGTCGTATGGGTGCTCCCTTGTAGGTAACTAACTGTTTTTCTCTTGCTGCTTTTAATATTCTCTCTTTGTCTTTTGCTCTTGGCATTTTAATTATGATGTGTCTTGGTGTGGTCCTCTTTGGATTCCTCTCGTTTGGGGTTCTCTGCACTTCCTAGACTTGTAAGTCTATTTATTTCACCAGGTAGGGGAAGCTTTCTGTCGTTATTTCTTCAAATAGGTTTTCAGTATCTTGCTCTCTCTCTTCTTCTGGCACCCCCATAATTCTGATGTTGGTACGCTTGAAGTTGTCCCAGAAGCTCCTTACACTATCTTCATATTTTTGGATTCTTTTTTTCTTTTTGCTTTTCAGTTTGGGTGATATTTGTTTCTTCGTATTTCAAATCTTTGACTTGACTCTTGGGATCCTCTAGTCTGCTGTTGGATCTCTGTATATTATTCTTTATTTCAGTCAGTGTATGCTTAATTTCTAGTTGACTCTTTTTCATATCCTTGATGGTCTCACTAAATTTCTCAGAGGTTTCTAGAAGATTCTTGAGTAACCTTATAACTGTGGTTTTGAACTCTATTTCCAGTAGTTTGGTTTCCTCCATTTTTTTTCATTTGTGACCTGTTTCTTTGTCTCCATATTTTGGCTGCTTCCCTGTGTTGATAGCATGGCTTTGTGTGCTAGGTGTCCTATAGGGCCCAGTGGCTCAGCCTCCCTAATTACCTGAGGTGGACACTCTTGGTGCACCACTTTGTGGGCCGTGTGCACAGTCTTGTTGTAGTTAAGCCTTGATTGCTATTGGTATCAATGGGAGGAATTGACCTCCTGGCCAGTTGGCTGTGAGGATCAGTTGTGTCTACAATGGGAGAACTGCTATCCTGAAGACACTATTATGGGACAAGACTTGCTTCAGTGGGGCTTTGGCGCTCACTGAGTCTGCCCCCTGAGTGTGTCTCTTATGGATGTAAAGAGTTATAATCTGGATGGTCTCACTCTGACCCCTGGGTACACTGGCTCTTGGATCTCCAAGGAGATGCAAAGTCAGCCACTGCCTGAGGCCACCCAGCAGGAGTTACGGAGAGATCTGCAGATTCCTATTCTTTGGGTTTGGAGGTGCCCAGATGAGGCCCAACTGTGAAGCAATGCAAGCTGCTGTCCAGCCTTGGGCCTTCTGTTGGAGGCTCTGGGGCTCTCTAACCCAGGTGCAGTTTGTTAGGTTTTATATTACAAAAGGCCAGGCCATTCATATGCAAAAGCCGATGCACACAGCTTGGGTGGGATTGTAAATTGGTTGGGGCAGGGTCTCAGGGAATCACCAGGGTCGAGCAAACCGCAATGGCTGACAGTCAGCCGTGCTCTGAAGATGTCCCCGGGTCTCTGTGTCCTGTGGCACCGTGCAGGAACAATGGTCGGTGCAAGCACCTCTGAGAGAAAGCCGCCCTCGGGCTCTGCCCGATGCCAGACAGTCCAGTTTCTCACCGTATGAGTCTGGGTGCCCAGAGTCTCACGTGGAACTGGAGTTCAGAGCAGTCAGCAACTTGTATCTCCCTCCCTATTGAAAAAGACAACATACCCAGTTGCCAGCCCTTTTCTGCATGTGCCTCCATACCTCCACACTTCACTCTGCACCTCCTCCCAGTCTCAGTGTGCTTTTCTCTTTCCTTCTAGTTGTATAAATTCCACTCAGCCAGCCTTCCCGTGGTTCTGGATGATATCCATTTTGTCTTTTAGTTGTAGTTTTGATATGGTTGTGCGAGGCAACAAGTTCAGGTGTTTACCTATGCCACCATCTTGGTTCCTCCACTACTGATATTTCTTTTAGGGTGTATTTTTGTTCTCTATAAACTATTTATACCATACAATTGAGCTAAGTTGTATATTTATTTGATATTTATTGATAAACTATAATCTATTAAAACATGTAAGAACAAAAAGCAGTATAATGCAAGACAAAAACTGTAAAAGATAAATCAAAATATAAATTAGGGTAAGATAATTAGAATAATGTGAAAATTTAAAACCTATATGTAGATGGGAAAGATGTAGGTAATGGCTGTTTGGTTAAAAATAAATAGAAAGTGTAATATACAGCTAACATGATAGTAACTGAATTTTTGCATTCAAACAAGAAGACAATACTGAGAGGTAAGCGGGGGGCATAGGAGAGGGCAAAGGGGAGGTAAATGGTAAAGGAAGGAGACTTGATTTGGGGTGGTGAACGCACAATACAATGTATAGATGATGTATTATAGAATTGCACCTCTGAAACCTATATACTTTTATTAACCAATGTCACCCCAATAAATTCATTTTAAATAAATAAATAATGAAATAAGTAAGACAATACTGTTTCCTATGCTTGTCTGGTCAGACCATCCTTAGTAAATGGTAGTCTTTCAACTATCTTAGTAACAGCACCAGGGTGTATTTGCAAAATATCAAGCAAGTAAACTAGAAACAAGAAATTTGACTTCCAGTGGAAACAAAGAACAAAAACAATTCAATTTATAAAGCTTGGCCAAATTGAAATGCTCCTAGACAAGAATCTGGAGGGTATAAAGGAGAAAGAAAAATTGTTTAGAATGTAGTAATGGGATATAATTAGGGAAAAGAAAATGTAGGCTGAATATCAAAAACAATTTTCTAACAGTCTATTAGACTGTACATTAGTTTCCCAGGGAGAGAAATGGAAACCTCGCTGTCTGAGTCATTTTGAGCTAGACTATTTCCCAGAGGGTGTGGCAACATCAAAGGCAATGAAAAATGTAGAGTCATGAAACTCTAGTTAATTTTGCAACACAGTGAAATGCTATTCTAGGTATTCAACAGGATGTAAGACCACTGCCATAGACATATGCTATCACTTTAAAATGAAAGGTTCAGCCCAGCTGACGTTGCTCAGTGGTTGAGCATCAACCAGGAGGTCACAGTTCGATTCCCAGTCGGGACACATGCCTGGGTTGTGGGCTTGATCCCCAGTGTGGGGCGTGTAGGAGACAGCCAATCAATGATACTCTCATCACTGATGTTTCTATCTCTCTCTTCCTCTCTGAAATCAATAAAAATATATTTTAAAAAATTGGTTCGCCTAGCCACATACCATCATCAGCATTCCTGGGCTGAGTGCTGGGCACAGATGCCATTACAATGTGACAAGAATCACAGAGTGGCTCTAACTTGTACCACTCCAGGAGGCGATAGGGCTGACTTAGATAACCCATCTACCCGGGTCTGCACTCGCTTCTCCCCTCTTTGCCGTGTGTCTCCTTCAAAGATCCACTGAGAGCACACACTCTAAAATAGGCTGTTGGAGGTAAACCCTCCAGGACTGAACTCTAAACTTGGAACTGATTTGGGAATCAGCCTGTAATGTTCATTTAACTATATCGAGTGGTTATGTTGTCTTTGGAACACTTCGAACTGCCGGAAGACGAACATTGTCACTTGGTAGTTAAAGGGAATCCAGGAAGGCTGGTCAACCTTTAAGCTAAAGGTCAGAGCCAACCTCTCCCTATCTAATTGAGAACAATGGTAACTGAGGCAACTTCCCCACCAAATAATCATGTAAATCCTTATTGATAAGATAATCTGCCTGTTACTGGAATTATCTGCCTAAAGGATATGGGTGTATCTCAGAACCCCAATAAAAGGGATGGCAAAGGCCAGAGCAGGAGTAGTCCTCCCACTAGAGGTGGGCTCCCGCCTGGCCCCCCATTTACCCAAATTGATTCTTTTCTAGCTTCTTTTCATTTTGATTGCGGCCTTCTCCAGAAACCAGACCTGAACGGGAACCCTGAAACACGCGGGACGTGATAAGGGATCCCTCAGGAACGCTTCTTTTTAAAGTCTTTCAGTCTTTTCTAATTCACCATTGTCCTTCTTATACCCATGGTTAGATTCGATATTTCTGATGAACACTTATCTCTCCCCCTCAACCCCCTCCCCAAGATTTTCCAAATAGTTCAGGGTCCAACCAGAATTAAAATATAATGTAAGTGTACTATGGTTCACAAAGAAAGAGAAAACACATGCTTTCCATGAAATTGTGACATACTTTTTCTCTTAGAATTTTGTTTTGTTTTGTTTGTTAATCCTCAGCTGTGGATATTTTTCCATTGATTTTTAGAGAGAGTGGAGGAAGAGGGAGAGACCAAGAAAAACATTGATGTGAGAGAGATGCATCAATTGGTTGCTTCCTGCACACATCCCGACCGGGGCTTGGGAACCTGCATCTGAGGTACATGCCCTGGACCGGAATCGAGCCTGGGACCCTTCAGCCCATGGGCCGATGCTCTATCCACTGATCCAAACTGACTAGGGCTCTCTTAGAATTTTTATCTATTTTTTTAAAAAATATATTCCATTGATTCTCCACAGAGAGGAAGAGAGAGGGATAGAGAGCTAGAAACATTGATGAGAGAGAAACATCGATCAGCTGCCTCCTGCACACCCCCACTGGGGATGTGCCCGCAACCAAGGCACATGCCCCTGACCGGAATCGAACCTGGGACCCTTGAGTCCGCAGGCCGACGCTCCATCCACTGAGCCAAACCGGTCTCGGCGAATTTTTATCTATTGAAATAGGTTTTTAAAGGTTTTTTGTTGTTGTAGATGTTTTACCATTCATCAGATTTTTGTATATTTTTGAATTGGTAAAACAAGTTGCTTAACATATTCCTAAAACAATTTCACATTTAGAGTGCAACTTTTCCGCATCCCTTTTAAATCCAGCGTTATTGATATCTATCTGTGTTTTGTCACAAAATATGGTCCCCTGTGACATCAAGAGCATTAGTGAGGCAGTGTTTCTTTAAAAAAGTGCTCAATAGAGTCTCTGCGATTTTCTCACCTGTTTCTGGCATCTGTTCTGCAAAATTTGTTGCTGGCACTTTCTTGTTTGGCATGAATGGTCAATAGGAGCAAAAGACAACACATCTTTATCTTCTTGTAACATCTTTCGTCTTTCACTCCAACAAATCACTTTGTTCTTGCTGTTTAAAGAAGTAAATATTTGCATTCATTCTTTTTAGGATGGGAATTTACCTCTGGACTATTAAATATATGTCCTGCTTTATGGTCTCTGTGCCTTTCTAAACACAGAGCTTTTCATTTCAGTGCAGAATCATAATGTAATTCTTAAAGTCATTTAAAATGGTAATTAAATGTAACACCTGTAGTCCTAACATAACTCAATTAAAATGACAATAGGAACAGCCATGACCATGTGCAGGCAATGGTGTTTGCATCATTACTGTCTGTGGTTGAGAATGACAATAAGATGCGAAAAAACACATTTCCTAGGAATAACTTGAATTCCCTGTTTTTGGAACACTTTCTCCAGGCCTCATTCACACCAGCGGGGAAATTCCACCCATCCCTGCGTTAAAGCTAAGTTACTGGGAAAAGCACTGGTGTCTTTTTTGTCTTGCTCAAGGCAAGCATGCTGTTTGGTGAAAATTCACCCGTCAGAATGTTGAACCTGCTTGCCATTCCTGGGATTCTTGTTGCTTGTTGTGAGAGGGGCTCCGTCCCCTCAAATATCTATAGGATTACTTTCCTACATATTGGCTTTGAAGCAGTTTTTCAGAGGCTTTTTTGTTTGTTTTTGGCTGCACTTGGCTAATTAGGAGCAACTTATTATTCCTTCAGGTCTTGTTGATTTCCATTAATATCATTGATTTTAAAATTATTTTATATCTTAGGGATATTAAATTATGTAAAAATATGTATCTTAGAACTGATGCAATGAAGTATCAGTCACTATGTGGTTTTTATTTCCCATTCACTCTACTTCAGCCAGGGTCAGCTACCATGTCTGCATTGGGATTCTGTTGTCATCCAGTGAATGTTATTTGGATCTCACTTCCTTCCTATGGATAATCCTTAATTACTGAAGGATTCCTGGAAACACAGTGTTTGTTTGTTGTGTTGGCTTGTGATTAAGGACCATAATCTTTATTCTTCCAAGTATCTTTAAGAGTGAGTATGTATACTCTCCATCCTATAAATCCATACTCCCTTTTCCTAGTAAACAAACAAAGGTTTACTGAGCACCTATGATGTACCATATTTAGTACCAGGCACTAGAGAGAACACTATGGGCACTTCCTGGCCTTGCAGAGTCTAAAGACTTGCTGTACACAAAGTCTATGAAATACTGAGAAGCTGTTGGATGGACTGGACAGGTCTGGTATCGCAGAGCCCTAAAATTAGGATGAAAATAGATTTGAAACCATCCCAAAATAAATGCACTGGAATAACTGTGATTTGTATCAGAGCAGCTTTGGAATTATGTGAATGTATTTAACCATATTAGAAGATATAAAATACTAGGGGCCTGGTGCATGAAATTCGTGCACTGGGGGTCGGGGGTCCCTCAGCCCAACCTGCCCCCTCTTATATACTGGGAGCCCTCAGGGGATGTCCTACTGACGGCTTAGGCCAGCACCCCACAGGGAGCGTACCTAAGCCGCAGTCTGGCCTCCCTTTGTGGGAGGCAACCGGGCTGATCAGGGGAAGGCACCAGCCCCATCACCCCGCTGCTGCAGCCACTGTCAGTCACCGCAGCCACCAAGGTGTTTTCATCAACACGGACTCCAGTCCCTTCACCAAGAAAAAATGACAACTTTCTTTAGGCATTTTCAAGATGTGTCTTTCATAGGATATGGATTTCTTTATTTATTTTTTATCCTCACCTGAGGGTATGTTTCCATTGACTTTTAGAGAATGTGGAAGAGAAAGGGAAAGACAGAGAGAAACACTTTGATTGGTTGCCTCCTGCATGAGCCCTGATCTGGGCCCTGGCCAGGGAGGAGCCTGCAACCTAGGTACATGCCTTTGATCAGAATCAAACCCAGACCCTGCTGTCTGCAGGCTGAGGCATTATCCACTGAGTCAAACCGGCTAGGGCAGGATATGACATTTCTTAGCCTTCCAGCAGTGGACCTTCATTTTTTTCTCCAGAAGTGTGGTGAAAAAACCCTAGATCACCTTTTTGGATTCTTATTACCCAAGTTATTAAGAATATTACCAGTGGCATACAGGAAGCTTAGCCAATGTGCAGTCAGAAAAGGTGTTTCCTCTATAGTTCACACCAAAGGAGGGCTGGGCCCTGCCCAGGCCTAAAGCCTCTGGCCAAAGCTTTAGGCCTGCGAAGGGGACCTCCAGCTCCCTCTGATCACCGGCTCAGCCCCTGCCCAGGCCTGCCCAGACTGAAAGCCTCTTGGGCAGGAGCGGACCCCCAGCTTCCTACAATCAATCACAGGGGGTCCGCTCCTGCCCAGGCCGAAAGCAGACCCCAAGCTCCCTGCCCAGGTGTTCAGTTGCAGGGGGTCCGCTGGTGTACCAGGTCAAAGAAACCCCCAGCTCCCTGCAATCAATAGCAGGGGGTCCGCTGGTGCACCCAGCCGTAGTGGACACCCAGCTCCCCCCTTTCGATGGCAGGGAAGCTGTGTGTCTGCTCGTGCACCAGGCCAAAAGCCTCTGGCGCCTCTCAACAGCCTGATAGGCCTGCCCCCCGTGCCTCTCAATGGCCGGATAGGCCACCCCGAGTCCCACCCCCCAGCCTCCCGCTGGCCCAGTCGTGGGCGTAGCGGCATATTACCCTTTTATTAGGTAGGATATCCAGGATTCTGATCAAAGAGCAGAGGACCTAAAACTTTCTGAAAGAAAGCAGTAGAAATTATGTGTGCTTGCATGTGGGCTTCTCTAAATACCTCTTCTTGAAGTGAAAGAGCCAAACTTTGAGGTCAATAGAACAATTTTGCTGGCCTTTGTACACTTGAAGGAAATTAATGGAGAGGAAAAAATACCAACTTAAATTAACCAGGAAAGTGCTTTTAAGAGACCCAAATAATCCCCTTCAAACCATCCTCCACTTCAAAAGGACAAGCAAGGGGTTATTTAAAAGTGTAATTAACACTTATTGCTAGCATATTAGTTTTATGTGACTCACGTTGAATAACATCATATGTGCACTTTACAGCATATTCATTTCCCATATATAATCAACACATATGGTTCATTTATACCTATATTGTAACACTTGGAATATAATTTCCCTATTTTAAATGATTATAGAAGTTTATAGTTCTATCTCTACTTCCAGTGAATTCCATAAGAATTTTTTGAGTAAACTAAGAATAAAGTACTTTGCGAATGACAATGTGAGAGGCATAAAGATGAAATAAAAAGAATTTGGCATCTGAAGGGTAGGACAGGTATAGTTATCACCTGTATGTGCCTTGTACTGAGCAAGGCACCAAAGATGCAGAGAGAAGTAAGAGATTGTTTCTATCCTAACCATTTATCTTTAGTTGGTCATTGGGATAGCCAGAAAGAAATACAAGGGTGTTCAGAGATGCAGAGGCAAAAATGACAAGGCATATTTGAAGTAATTTATATTATTATGTATTAAGAATACAATGCAAAAGCTGAGAGAAATGGCTGGAAATTAGACCATGTAAGTAGGCAGGGGCCTGATAGCTGTAGGCTCCATGTTATGAAGTTTGAAAGAGATTTATGGATAGTCATTGATGGGTTTCAAACTGAGAATGACATGGTTTAGAATAATTATTCTGGAAGTGGCAGAAGAAATAGAGACAAAGACTTGAGAATGGTTAGGCTCCATTTCTTGAACTAATGAATACAAGAGGTGGGGGAAAGGGAGGGTGAAGATTGGGAAGTGTACCTAATAGGTCCCCAATTTTGTTCTTTTCTTGTACACTCTGCTGTATATGACCAGACCAAATAATGTCATCTCTGCTTTTATATTAGGTTGGCTCCGTTATTCTGTCATTATAATAAAACTAGAGGCCTGATGCACGAAATTTGAGCATGGGGGGTCCTCTGAGCCCAGCCTGCACCCTCTCCAATCTCGGACCCATCGGGGGATGTCCGACTGCCGGTTTAGGCCCAATCCGCAGTCAGACATCCCTCTCACAATCCGGGACCACTGGCTCCTAACTGCTCACCTGCCTGCCTGCCTAATTGCACCTAACTGCCCCCCCCCTGCTGGCCTGGTCATCCCCTTTTACCCCTCCCCACCGCAGGTATAGTCGCCCCCAACTGCCCCCCTGCCGGCCTGGTCCCCCTCAACTTCCCCCCCTGCTGTCCTGGTCACCCCTTAGTGCCTCCTCCCTGGCCTGGTCACCCCTTACTGTACCCCCTGCCAGCATGGTCTCCCCCAACTGTCCCCCCCCCCCCCCCGCCTACATGGTCATTCCTCACTGTCCCCCTTTGCCAGCCTGGTCGCCTCTCACTGCCTCCCCCCCCTGCCCCCCACTGGTCTGGTCACTCCCAATTGCCCCCCCCCCCCACGGGCCTGGTAGCCCCATGCAGCCTGCTGCTCAGTCATTCGTTCGCCCCTCACTAAACCCCTGTTGGCCTGGTCGCCCCACACAGCCTGTTGGGTCATCCGTTCGGTTGTTTTGGATGCAATGGTTGCTTAGCCTTTTATATATATAGATTATCTTTCCCATGTTCCATATTAGGTAGTCCAAGTCTTGGAGGAAGCTGGTTTAACTGATTAATATCTTGGTATGAGCTTCAGAGCCATAGACCCAACTGAGTGTTATTGCCTGGATATCCCAGAGGCTGCCCCAAATGTAAAATGGCCAACTACTGATCCATATTTTTTGTGCACTTACTTAATTCCAGGCAATGTGCTAAGTAATTGATATTTATCGTTTCACTGAAAGAGCATGTTGATTCTGATGAAGAACTAGGTTTTGTGGGACTCCCTATTTCTGTCTCAGTTCCCAAAGCTATGCTGTCCCAATTCCATTATCATAAACCATAAACTCTCTCTCTCTCTCTCTCTCTCTCTCTCTCTCTCTCAATCGTTTCAACTTTTTTTCTCTTAAGGTGGTGCAATTTTATGTGTGACCTTGGCTAGGCTCCAGTGCCCAGTAATTTAATCAAACATGAATCTAGGTGTTGCCATGAAGGTATTTTATAGATGTGGTTAACGTCTACCATCAGTAAAGCAGATTACCCTTGATACTGTGTGTGAGCCTCATCCAATCACTGTAAGTCCCTAAGAGCAAAAACTTGTTTTCTTGAAAACAAGAAGAAGAAGAAAAAAAAGGAATCATGCCTCCAGGCTGTAATATAGAACTCCTGCCTAAGTTTCCAGCCTGCCGACCTGCCCACAAATTTCAGACTCAAGATGGCAACATCAATTATTACCTGAGTTTCCAGCCTGCTGGACTGACCTACACATTTTGAACTCGCCAGCCCATTTTGAATGTGAGCCAATGCCTTCACATAAATTATATATTGGTTCTGTTTCCCTGGAGACCCGGTTTGTTACATTTGGCTGTTAGTTTCCCTTTAGCTGTTTTCATCCCAGGGATTTTGCTTTGTCCATAAGTAGGAGGGTGAGGGGTGGAAATGGGAGAGATACTCCACCTATTCTGAGCAAAGGGTGGCCCTGAGACCCAAAGATTGAAAAGTGGTTCCTGTTCTTTTTGATTCCAGGATCTTCTCATCATTTTTATTATGTGGCTTACCTCATGTCCTCCTATTGGATCTAACTCTCTATGGGGAACACAAGTCCATTTTCATGTGCTAATTTCATTATATACAGGGTGTCCCCCCAAAAATGTGTACATGCTGATAGCTCAATGTATACTTTTTTTTTTTTTTGCAGGGGGGGGGCATCCTATGTTTTCATGTGCTATTTGTAACAGTTGTCATTAGTTAAACAAAAATAAAATGACTTTAGATATGCTTAGATATTAATATAGAAAACAAGTAGCTTTATATGTTTTTGCAATTCATATGCTACTTACATTCATAGGGTTCTAAATGATAGGTATTCAGTGTTGCAATTTCCATAAGTGACCTTTTTTAAATTCAGTGTTTTATTTGTAAGGTAAAAGATTCACAACCAACCCTAATTAAAAACCATGGAGGCATTATTTTCCCCACTACAACTTCCATTTCATTGCTACTTCCAGAAGCAGGAGGAGACATTTTATATTCACTGAAACATTGTGGGTAATGATCCTTAAAAATCTTAGCCATTTTCCTCTAATTAATGCCTCCCCAGGGAGGAAGTGGTGACGGTGGAGGAAAAATGGACTATATGGGTATTCTATTGATTAACACGGCTGCACTAGGAACAGACAACAGGACAATAATTTTTAAATTAATAATAAAGTTAAATGGAAACCAATCAATTGGGTCACATTCTATCCAAAGGTAGCATAACCACTGCTCTCCATAAATGAATCAGGATGCCTTTACATTATTGGTTTTATTGTGGATTTCTACAGTGCCAAGAGACATAAGAGAAAGTAAAGAATTTTGAGTTCTAACTCTGGCTCCTCCATGAGATTTGGACATTGCTGATTCCACATGCATTTCAGAAAATTATTACAGTGAATGACATCTTTAAAGATCTTAAAAAATATAGTGATAAGTATAAAATTGAAAAATATAATTGAAAGAATAAAAAACCTTAAAATTAGAAGATTATATATAAGATGTAACTCCGAACTTCACTCCCTGTTCTTAGCATTTTTTGGAAATAATAATTCTTTCTTAGAACTTCACTTACTCTATATGTAGTGGAGCAGAGCTTTGTAAAGTCCCTTTAGGGGAAAAAACAAATGGGTTCTAGTTAAGACCGCCAATGAAAAAACCTTGGCTGCTAGTTTACATTCAAAAGATATTAAGGTTTCTAAAATAAAAGTATTCTTATCCAAAGAGGATTAAGGATTTTTCTATTTTGTTTCTTAAAATGAGCACTAAAAAAAAAAAAAAAAAAAGTGCCCTAGCTGGTTTTCTCAGTGGTTAGAGCATCAGCCCTCAGACGGAAGGGTCTTGGGTTCGATTCTGATCAAGGTCACATACCTCAGTTGCAGGAGTGGGGGAGGGGAGCGGGTGTGCAGGATGCAACCAATCGGTGTTTCTCTCTCCCTGTCTTGCCCCCTCCCTTCCACTCTCTCTAAAGATCAATGGAGAAAGTATCCTCTGGTGAAGATTAACAAAAACAAAAGTTTCTTAAGCTAAAATGTCATCAAAGCTAGCTTCAGCACTTTCGGCCTGAGCTATTAAATGGGCTCAGACCCATGCTCAGAAGAGCCATATACTTGTGTGTGTTTTTCTGGTTGTTGTTCTGCTGAGAATGTCTTAAGATGCTTAATAATTTTATCTTTGAATGTGCGTTTTGTAAGTGATGTCCAATGGTACAACAGAGCACATGCATCAGTAGAAGAAACATTTCTAGCAATATGTGTGCACCATGCCTTGTTGCCCTGTTCGTGTAGAGCAGTGATGGCGAACCTATGACACGCGTGTCAGCACTGACACGCTTAGCCATTTCTGATGACACAAGGCCGCTGAGGCGGCCGCATGCCGAGGATGAAACATTTGCTGCTCCTGAGGATGAAACATTTGCGAAATAATGTTTTTTCCTCAAAGTGACACACTACCCGAGTTATGCTCAGTTTTTTGGCGAAGTTTGACACACTAAGCTCAAAAGGTTGCCCATCAGTGGTGTAGAGTCTTCGTGATGTCTCATGAGCACAGAATTCTTGTGGATTTAGGAAGGACACATAGAAGTTCAGAGAGACTCAAAGCGAGTGCAAGGAAGCACGTTACATCACCAACTGAGTAAGTCCTGGGAGGCTGTGCTTTCTGTTTGCACCAGAGCTTGCTGCAAATGCAGAAAGAATGCAGTGGCATTCTAAAAAACACTAATGACCACAAAATGCTGCAATATTGTTTTCACTCTTGTTACTTTCCTGTATTAGCCAACCACCTTTGATGAAAATGATAGAGAAGAAAAGTGAAGGAAAGAGCACCCATAGCTCCTTTCCTTTCAATCCTTTCTTACTCACCAGTAAGCCTGAGGTAGTTGTAGAATATGTGCATATAAAGAACTGATATAAAAAGTTAGTTAGTTCTGTGCAGCATTTCTATTGTCTGATAAGACCAAAATACATATTCACATAGGAACTATGAAATACAAGTTGTGCAATTTTGGTGATTCTGCAAATAAGTTAAATGGTCTTATATTTGCATTTAAAACTGGCATTGCACAATTTAAGATGAGTGGCAAAATGCACACTAATGAAAATTTCTAATTTTTCTTTACTTAGAATTACACTAAGGAGCAAATTAAAAAAAAACAACCCTGAACAAAACAAAACATTATGACAAGTCATGAGAGGAACCACAGAATTAAGAAAAAAAGTTTATTTATTTATTTTTAAAATATATTTTATTGTTTTTTTACAGAAAGGAAGGGAGAGTGATAGAGAGTTAGAAACATCGATGAGAGAGAAACATTGATCAGCTGCCTCCTGCACACCCCCCACTGGGGATGTGCCCACAACCAAGGTACATGCCCTTGACCGGAATCGAACCTGGGAACCTTTAGTCTGCAGGCCGATGCTCTATCCACTGATCCAAACCAGTTAGGGCAAAAGTTTATTTTTTAAAATTTTATTACTAGAGGCCCGGTGCACGAAATTTCTGCACTCGGGGAGGGGGGTCCCTCAGCCTGGTCTGCGCCCTCCCACAGTCTGGGAGCCCTCAGGGGATGTCCAATTGCTATGGAGGTGGGAGAGGCCCCTGTGAGCTTGGCTCAGGGCTTCTGGCTGAGCCGTGCTCCCCCTGTGGGAGCGCACTGACCACCAGGGGGCAGCTCCTGCGTTGAGCATCTGCCCCCTGGTGGTCGGTGCGTGTCATAGCGACAAGTCGTTCCGCCATTCGGTCGATTTGCATGTTAGTCTTCTATTATATGGGATTGAGAGTATTACGAATGTCCCCCATTTAAAAAAATTTTTTTTACATAACTTTTTTCCTTCCTTTTAAACAAAGGTTCTCTCATTTCTATTTGCAGTAAGTCTCACAATTATACATCTAGCCCTGGATGACATCAGCTTTTTTCATACCACTTCACTCTTTTGGTTACTATAGACCTCATTGTGGAAGTTCTTTTTTGATTTTCATAAGAATTGCTTTCCTATTGGTCTTAGTTCAATCTCTCATTCTGATCCCATATGCTCAAGATTTTGTGGTTTGCTTTGTTTGATGTTTCCTTCTACCTAAGTATATGATGTTTAATTTAGTTCTTTAAAATGCAATAATGTTAACATCCATTTGGAAAAATTGATATTCTATTAACTAACTCTATTATCAAAATAGAATTGAACCCTGAACTAGTCTTCCACATTTTGGCAAGATATCCTCAGTTCAGAAAGAGCTTTACTCCAATTTAGTGTTCTCTGCTGCAAGAGGTATTTATTTCTGAATGCACTTGTCTTTTTTTCTCTCTCTAAGATTTAGAAGAACTCTCTTTATAGCATTTGGATTACCCCAATGACATACATGGTGGCTATTGCTTGTCTCACATTAAATCACCAAATAATTATATGCATGAGATATTATTCAGCAGTTTTCCACCTGGGTACATCAGCCTAAGATGCTAATTTTTATGGGGAACAAAATATATTTTTTTAAGGGAGAGGGAGAGAGAGATAGAATCATTGATCAGCAGCCTCCTGCATGCCCCACACTGGGGATCTAGCCCACAACCCAGGCATGTGCCTTGACCAGGAATCAAACTCTGACCTCCTGGTTTATAGGTTGACACTTAACTACTAAGCCACACCAGCTGGGCAGAACTAATATATTTTTTTCTGCTTTAGTCCATTGAAAAACTCCAAAATTATTTCCAAGTAATATTAATAATATATGTATGTGATTTTACATTGTAACTGGGTATTATCTGTTGTGTGCTTACATATAAAGGGTGTGGCAAAAGTAGGTTTATAATTGTGAGTATGGGAAGCAGTTTATTCTTGTATTACTATTTATTAATTATTATGTTATTTTCCATCTAAACAATGGTAAACCTACCTTTGTTGCAACCTGTATTCTTTACATCTCTTTCTGGTACATACATTTATGTTTATTTATTAAAAAGTAGCAAATGCACCCTCCCCCCCCACCCCCCCAGTATATAAATGTTATTTGGCAGTGTACTAAGTTTCGTTTTTTGTGTTTTTTTTTTTAACAAGTAAGAAACTTATTAGTGATGAAGCACCAAAATTAGTCATTTATAAAACTAACCCTGATTAACAGACATTCAAAGAATTTTAAGCAGATTCAGTTGTATAACCTTGGGCAAGTTGTTCAACTAAGGGCTCTGCTTTCCTTGTTTGTCAAGTGAAGGTAATAATAGAACCTAATTTAAACTTGTTAGAGGAATGCCTCTCACACCCCAAACATTCAATAACTGCCTTCTAATACAGCAGCCATTATTCTTGGTATTGTTGTTGCTATCATTGTTGTCATTGTATTTATTAATATCATGTGTGGTTAACTGCTACAAAATTCCCCCTTCTTCCTGGCTAACAGAAGTGGGACTTGAAATCAAAGCAATAAGCAGTGATGTATTTGCCTCAGGTTTTTGGCCATGATTAGTTTTAGGAAGTAATAACCATCCTGTTTCTCACTCTCCCTTAATTTCCCAGTATTCCTTGCAGCTAGTGCAGCGAAAGGACCTGTTAATCTAGAAATAAATGGCCTTTCAAAGTGAAAGTCAACAAGCATTCATTTGAGATCAAAGTACATGCATTTTGGAAGCATTGATTCAGGCTGAAGCTCAAATAATGTTTTGATTAGGAGACATGGCGGTGGGTAATTATGAGAAAAGGAAGGGAAACAACTGCATCCATAGAAGGAAGGAATTTTTATTGATGTAAATAATATAACCTCGTGATGTTTATTCTAAAGAATGTTTCTAAAGTTCAGTCTGGTAGCCTTCAGTCTAGTAGTCATGGCATCTGCTTTCCTGTTATCCTTGCAAACAGTTCTTTGGGACACAGTGTTACTTAGGCCCAGTCCAAAGGGTACCTGACCCTGTTTTAACATTCCAAAGAGTTGAGGCAGGAGACGTGCAAGGCAGTTCCTGTGGCATGGCGGCTCGGGCTCCTCTTTAAAGTGGCTCCATTTATTATTTTTTGACAGACCCAAGTTAGGCCAATAACGTCTAAGCAGAAGTTTTCTGATGACGTTTTTGAGAAGACATTTAATATTGTTCTTATTAAAAATGATTTTTTATATATATATTTTATTGATTCTTTACAGAGAGGAAGGGAGAGTGATAGAGAGCTAGAAACATCGATGAGAGAGAAACATCGACCAGTTGCCTCCTGCACACCCCCTACCGGGGATGCGCCCGCAACCAATGTACATGCCCTTGACCGGAATCGAACCTGGGACCTTTCAGTCCGCAGACCGACGCTCTATCCACTGAGCCAAACCGGTTTTGGCTGATTTCTTAATATTAGTCATATTTAAGGACTGGCTTGTGCTTGTGACAAAGGTAGTATAAGGGGACAAATGTGCCTAGAATAGCCCCATAGCCTATGGCCTCTCCCATCCTTCTGCCTTCTTTGAATGTGGACCTCATGAAACAGCAATCTTTTGACAAGAAATTAGGATAAAAGCCAACACACCCATCATGGCAAACAGAGGAATAGAAAGGGTCTGTGTGCCTAGGGACATCACTGAGCAGCGAGGCACAGTTTGGGGACATCCTGTGACTGTGAAGGAATGCAGAATGGCATCATTGTAAATACTTTGGACACTCCTAATAAGATCATTAATGATCTTTCAGATAAATCATTTTGCTCTCAGTGTATAGTTGCAATAGCATATGATGCATAAATAGAATCTTAAAAATTATTTTAAGGGGGAAAAACACTGAATTATATCTCATCTGTATTTTGGATGACCTTAAGTGATTTTCCTAAAAAACTGGCTGACTACAACTTTTCAGAAATTTCAAGATGGTCTGGCCATTGTCAACTCATTGCTGGATTCACAAAATTCATTAAATTTAAATGCTAACATTATTTTAAAAAATGGTCCATAGAGCAGTAGTTCTCAGGTGAGGATACCTTCGCAATTGGCTAGATCTGGAGGCGTTCACTGGAGGACATGCTATTGGTATCTACTGTGAGGCCATGGATGCTGCCTAACACAAACACTGTATAAAGCACAGGGTTTCTGACCCCACCAACAACAAAGGATTATCCTGTCCAAATGCTAATAATGCCAAAGTACTCGCAGAGGATTGGGAATGTATCCATTGGGAATGTTAAGGGTCTACTGAAAAAGTATTTTACTTAAACTATTTCTTATTATTAGTCATACTTAATGGCTAGATTCTACTTGTGACAAAGCTAGTACCACATTTAAAGTATCTTGACAGTTTCTTTACTTGAAACAATATCCATTGAAATTAGTTTTGATTACATGGCTGTAGATAAGAACAAAACATTAACCTATAATCACCCACAGTAAAAATATGAGATAGTACATATAGTGAGACTATTATGATAGTGTAAAGGGCCTCCGACTAATGAAGAACTAATTTCATTATTTTTGCAACTTTATCCCTTCAAATTCTCATAACCCTGATGGTCCAGTAATAATGTAAAAGTTACTTGCGGGGGGGCGGGGGTGATAGGGACTGGGAGGAGTGGGGGAAAGGGAGATATCTGTAATATTATCAACAAAAAATAAATATTTAAAAAGAAAAAAAAAACAATGAAAAGTTAATTTTTTTTCAGACTTGGTATCTATTGTCATGAATATTTTGTATTAATTAGTTGGTTAGTAATAGCTTACTCTTCATCCATAAAACTAGAGGCTCTATCATACTGTAACACAGATCTGGAATTAGAACCGGAAGGGTGGGGAGTCAAGTTTGCTGTTTATAGTGCTAAGATACACATGTTTGGACACATATTTTTTACAATTAAAAGTTTTAATATGTTCTATTCATTTGTGTACCTTTGACTGCTTGTGGAACAACAAAGTATTCTATTTTAGTCTTCCTGAAAATATGATGGTGCCATACAAAGTATAACTGCTTTTTAGTAAGGAGCTGGGTTCCATTCACCATTCAGTATTTCATGACCCTGAAGCCAGCCACTCTCTCAGAATTTTACGTAACAGAAATTGCAGTAAAGACTAAATGAGATGTTTTAGGCAAAAAGTGCTTCACTTCCCACCTGACACAGAATGAGGTTCTCAAGAATGCCGAGCTCCTTTCTCTGCTCTGATATTCTTGCCCCAGCAGAAGTGCTTGTGCTGACTCAGGGCTCATGGTCCTATCTTAAAACTTACCTTGTGTCCACGGAGCAACCTCTGTGTTTCAGCAGAAAGAATAAATCCCTGATGTCCCCTTTTTAATCTATCCATTTTTATGTTATTGACTTTGAATATCCTGCTTATTAGACAGACAATTTACTTTTACTTGTCTGGGCATGCTTTGGGTTAAGCAATGGATTGAGACAAACGGACTTACTTTAGACAGTAAACTAGAATCCCACAACTTGAACTGACATTTAAAACAGAGGGTGAATGAAATCTTCCTTGAAATGCCAAAGGTCTTTTCTTTACCATCAATTTAAAGCATAACTGTTTTCCCGCTTTATATTCATAAGAAAAGATGAACTTTAATATTATCGAGCCCATTGGAATCCCTTCAGAAAATATTTGTTTGTATTGTTGACTTCAGGGGTAATTTGTCCTTCAGAGACAGCGTTAAATAGGTTACTTAGGAAAGTGTCTGCCATTTTAGATTGCAACCTACTGCTTTGCTTTTCACTGGAAGCCATGCAAAGCCATATGTGGTAGGGTAAATTGAGAGCAGCCCAGCCAGTGTTAACTTGCTTCGAGAAGATCTAATGATATACCTGCTTCTTTGCTGAGGATGCTTTTGTTACCAAGAAAAACACAATTGAGAGATGCAGGTAATCAACGTCTGACTGACAGCAGATGGGAATCTTTTTCTAGCAGGTACATAGCAACAAACCTTTAAATAGAATCCAGCAGCTCTTAAATTAAGAAAAAGAATACTTATTTTATCCTTTCTACAGTCCTATTATTCTGTGATTCAAATGTTAACTCATCCTGTCTTATTTTTAAATCTTAGTCAATAAAGAACAAAATTTCTCTACCGTATATAGATAGGGCTTTGGAAGGCTCTGACCTCATTTCACAGATGAAGCTTGGGAAGTTTACTCAGATTCCGTTAGGGGTCTAGCAAATGTTTTTTTGTCTCCTTTAAGGTAAATGATTATTAAGTTAATATGTATGTATTTCTGGTGTAAACAGGCACAGATTCTGGTAGAACTAGGTGGGAAGTAAGCTCGGAGATTTGTCTAGATTAAATTCAGGTCTGCTTTCAGATTAAAAATGACCCAATATATTCAATTTCAATTTCAGAATCACCTTCTTTGTTTGCTGTGATGTGGATTAAACACTGCACACCCTGAGATTTTCTTTTCCCTTTTTGCGTATGCAAGTGGCATTTTCCTGTTCATCCGAAGAATGAAGTAAACCCGATTAGATTGGTTCTCCATCTGGGAGCAGGAAATTAACTTTGAAAATGATTTAAATCTCTTGCCTGGGGAGGGACTTTTACTGCCCCAAGTTCAATAGTTCATTCTGACAGAAGCCTGTGCCAGATTTCTAATACATAGTTGTGTTTAAAAAGAGAATGGAAATGAGGCTGATTTAAGTTTTATTAACTGAATTTTTATATCAGGCCAAATTTGGAGACTGTAAGGTTGAAAAAATTTGCCCAGTAAACCTTTTGAGTAAACATATATTAGTAGTTTCAAAGGAAAAGATATACAGGCTTTTGTGTATTGAGAGGAAATATTCAGGTCTGACAATTAATTATTCCGTATAATTTTTTGTTATGCTGTAACCATAAATAAGAACAGACAGTGTAAGCCAGAAACTATGAAAACATATGTTCAGTGTTAATTTTAGTAATCAAATAAAAAAACAAAGTTATGGTGACATATTTCTATTGATATACATAATTGCACCGAGAGATAAGTAGGCAAAGATGGTAAGATGCTCATATAAATAACTTTATTTTGAATTTTTATATGGAAACAGATGCCAATTTTAGAATTTTATCTTTTCACTTTATTTGCACATATTCATAATTAACATTGATGATGACAATTCCCTTCTGACTATTTGTCACACCCTCACACATTTGTATTTATATATGCCTTATTCTCTGTAATTGGGTTTTCTTTGCCTGGGACCCATTGTCCCATGCCCTGGGAATAAGAGTCCTACTTTTTCCTCCATACACTCACACTCATACTGTTTTCTCATTAAATCAAGGAGTAATTTTTCAGTATCTGTTAAGCAGATAAATAGTTTAGGTGAAGTGAGTTTGTGGTAGCAAATGACTCTCAAGTTTGTCTTTTTTTTTAAGCTTTGTTTCTTGCTCCTACATGTCCATTGGGGGTTGATTACAGGTTTGCTTTATGCCATTTTTTACTCAGAAACACAGGATGATGGTAAGGTTTTATTGAGATAGTAAATTTATAGCAGAGGAAAAAGATCAGAGGTGTTTTTAAATTTTCTGCTTGGAAAATCACACATTTTTTCCCCTCATGTTTAATTGACCAAATCAAGTCATAATGCCAAACCCAATGTTTATGGGATAGGTAATATAACCATATGGAGTGGGTTGTCAGGGAGGGAATTTCAGATATTTGAAATAAATGCGAATAAAATACATTTTACATGACCCAGTATATACATGCACACATAAGCCCATATCAGAACAGAGTAGGTGTTCAATAAATATTTGTTGAATGGATAAATTAATGAACATAGTCATTGACAAAATATTACTATCTGATGTACTCTGATATTTCTATTCTATTTTAGTTTTTTAAATTACTTTCTATTTCATTTTGTAAAGTGCTAATCATGACCCACTAAATTGATTTCATGACCTACAATTTAGAAACACTGATTAACAAATGTAAGACCGTGAAAGCAATATTATTTTTAGTCCTTGATTCTGTTCTTTTTTCCATGAAAACATAATAAACATTTAAACATCTTCTAGGTGTTAAGTATGTGGTATTATTGATGTTATGAATAAATGATACAAAGAAGTGTAAAAGCTGGGGGTTCCCCCCAATAAAGTGATACTTAAACTAAATCATGATAATGAATAATGGGTGTTTAAACATAAGAAAACCTGCTAAGGAGATTCTCAGCAGCATTAAAATTTATGGTGAGTTTGAGGAAGGCTAAATGGTCTAAAAGAAGAGTAGTCAGAAATATTAATGGGCTCATATATGACCTGTCATGTTAGGGCTCGTATATGACCAACTAACTATTCTTCATTTACTACACATGTTAGGAACCTCTGGCTTGTAATTCTATCTTTCTAAAAAAGCAAGTGAAGGAAAGCAGGAAAGTTGCAGAAATTAGAGTTTTATTTCACAAACAGGTCAGATTTAAGGTTGACCAATCTCTTATCTCACATAGGTATTAGATGAGCTTTTTGTGCCTTCTAAGTATACTGGTCTGATTTATCCTTTTAAAAAATTTTCTCCTATTTGAGATTTGACATAAACTAATTATATAGCTATAAAATAAATCGGCCTCAATTTCCTTATCTACATAAATAAATTAATAATACTTACCTTCTATGTCCTTTAGGAAATATATCTGGCAGCATGTCACACACAAAAAAATGGTGTTATGTTTGAATCGCATAAGAACTGAAAGGATAAGCCGGAGCCCATAGAACAACCCAAGAATGTTGAGGCCACAACTACTTTGTTCCTTTGGTTTTCCTTCAACTTGCAAGGTAATTGCTAAACCTTCAGTTAAAACACCTATAAATCAGGCAGGAAGAAGGAGAGACAATGAAAAGAGGCAAGACTATATCAGCAATCCAAAATTTTCCAGAAATCCCCAGGAGACTTTGACTCACATCTTAATGGCCATAGACCATATTTATGTCATATGGCTATCAGGGATAGGGAACATCTGGCCATATAAGGCCTTCAAAATCATTTGGTCTGGCTCTGCCAAGGCATTAGGGGTGAGATAATGAAATGTTTGAGCAAATATAGCAGGCTAATTTTTAAGTTGATAGTTTTTTATGGCCTGTGAATGATGTTATAAGTATCCAAATGGCCCTTAGCAGAAGAAATGTTCCCCAACCCTGTATCTAGCTGCAAAGGAAGTTAGATTTTGAATAAAATTAGAGTCCCTGATGATAAAGAAGAAGAAAATGATAAATGCCACATCCTCCTAAATCAAATGAGTATAGGTATATAAGGACTTAAGAAATTTCAAGTAATCATGAGCAAAAAAATTTTACTTGTAAAAAAGTAAGAAACATACAAAGTTAAGCTTAGCTAACTAGCTGTTTGTGACATAAAAGTGCATGGAAATTCCAACAGGCAACTCACACTACCATTCATACACATAGGTGTTGCATTAATTTATACAGTATAAAAACATTTAATTATCTATGGGCATAGACACACACACACACACAATAAAATAACTGAAACAAATCAAAGATACTATTTTTCTCTTAATTTTATGCTATTAAGGACTCAAAATTTTCCACAGTTCAATATTATGAAATTATTTTCGAACCTCCCACCAAAATGCTGAACATTTTCATGCAATTTCATTGATTCCAAAGAGAAGTTCTAACTGGAAACTTAGAATATACAGATTAATAAGGGAAACATGTATGCATTCACCACAAATTTCACAGGGAATTTGTAAGGCTCACAGAGTTTTGAAAAATTGAGTAGAGTTTAGGAGAGTTGGCTTTGATGGGAAGAAAAAAACAATACTGGAGGAAAGCTTAACTCTAAGGTATATAAAGGTATGTTATACAATTTAATAGTAATTATTCTGTTAGCTGGGAAGGACAGAACATGGTATATTGGTTGAGGCTGCAGCAAGAAGTGTTTTATTAAATAAAAGAGAGAAAGGCTATGGAAGCTTCCAAAAATGTGTCTTCTTGCACCTACTGAAGATATGCAAGAAACAGCAATTGCTATCTTAGAGTCTGTCTTCCTGACATAGCAGAGAGCTACGTCATCTATGTTCTCTCTGTACTTTTGGACATTTTATTTCAGTTTTGTTGTTTTTTTTTGCAGTATCAGTATTATTTATGAGAATTGGCTGGGAGCTTTATATTATCACATTGTAATTAAAGCAAGATAATATGCATGAAGATCCTTTGGAAGCTACAAAGTACTGTAACAAAAGCATAAGCAAATACAATGAAATAGTATTATGATCATACTAAAATACAGCACACAATCCTGAGCTGATGCAATACTGTACAGCAGCATGGATTCTTGTGACTCCTGAGGATATTTCAGGGGCATGTGAGGTCTAAAGATTTTCACAATAATATAAAGATGTTATGTGCCCTCTTCTACTGTGCTGACACTTGCACTGAGGCTGCAAAATAATAGTGGAGAAAACTGCTGGTCCTTCAGCGTGAACCAAGGCAAAACTGTGCTAGTAGTCATTGTATTTTTCACTACCATGTATTGCAGTAAAAATAAAGTAAAATAAAGCAGTTTCACTTAGGGATAGACTTGATAAAGCAATAAATACTATTAATTTTATAAATGCTAACCCTGAGGACATGTTTTTTAATATTTTGTAAGATAAAACTGAGGTGGGGTCTTCTATAGCACTCCAGCTGCTCACCAAAGTTGATGGTTTGTCTTGAGGAAAAGCATTGTGTTGTGAGGGGAACTAACTTCTTTTTTAATCAAAGTTTATCTTCAAAACAACAACAACAAGAACACACCACAAACAGACAAAAATGATATTGTTAGGGCTGACACTTTCTAAAAAATGAATGAAGGAGTCTATTAATTACTTCAAGGAAAATAACTCACAATATGTTTCCAGTGAATGTATTTGAGCTTTAAGGTGAAAATTAGAAGTTTTTAAAAACTTGCATTTGTCACCATGAGCTTGCTTTCCAATTCCTACTGGGTTTTCTGATGAGGTCAGGAGTGATATGAATGAATGCAATTTTTTGATATTGCATAGTGAAACATCAATATTTGGAAGCTTTGCATAAGCCAGTGAAACAATACTTTTCAAATGACCAATGCAATGAGTAAAAGATCTATTTAACCTATAAAATATACCAAAGATTTAAATGTAACAGTACAAAGAGATCATTGATATGATTTCCTAAAGGATAGTTACAAAATTGGATCTGAAACTATAGCTTGTCATATTTTGGTGAATAATAAAAGAAAAATATCTACTATCATGGAAAATTTTATGAAATAGTTCTTCCAAATACTTACCTGTGCATCATCAGATTTTCTTCATATACTTCAACTAAAACAATATACAGCAATGGAATGAATGCAAAAGCAAATGGGAGGATCCAGCCATCTCTATTAAGGAAGACACTAGATTTGCAATGACAATACAATTCTTTTTGTTGCATTTGTTTATTTTGGAATATATAGTTATTGTTTGTAAATAATATGTTTGAATATGAACATGTCATGGATTTATTACTGATATTTTTACATTGCTTAATAAATAAAAAGTTAAAAATATATTTTAATTTCAAATACCATGAACATCAATTGATGCTATTACATAAATAAATGCTATATTCAGTAATTTTAAAGAATATCAAGGAGTCCTAAGACCAATTGTTTGGGAGCCACTGGTACAAAGAAAGCATTAAACCACATTGTTTAACATTATCCCATTTACTTAATACAACTCAGACTTGGATGCATGTGTTACTTTTGCGTTCTTCCCCTTGTTCCATACTTTGGTTTGTTCGCCAATATTTATTTTCACTGTTCAGATAAGAAGACAGTCTGCTTAAGCTTCCTGTACTTTTTAAATAATGACGATCCCCAGGGCTAATGCATTTCTCATTGTGTTTTACAGAAGGTTCATATTTCTTTTCTTCCAGAATTATGTGGTAATTCAGAAGTCATGTGCCATGATATGCTGCTGGTAAACCTGCTTGGGGGAGTGGGGGCAGGAAGAAAGCCCTGATTCTAAGCATTGGCTGATGCCTTTAAGCTACCAAGTTGACATCACTCTACACAGAGCAGGAGTTGGGAAGAAATACAAACAGTCAACTCTCCTCAGTGGAAGGGAATGGCTCCAGCATGACCTTGGCCCATGTCACTATCAATGGCAAGTGATTTCTGTCTTTCACGTTTAAGAAAAGAGAATTCTGTATTTTCCTATTTTCATCCAGAACTTATCTGTGATGCTGCTGACATTTCTGTCAAAAAATTAGATTCAGGTTGTTTTTTTGTTTTCTTGTGTTGTTTTGTTTTGTTTTTTACCTCTCTTTTTCCAGCAGTTAGACATTTGGACCCTCAGTGTGGTGTGGAGACACCTGGCATTACACAGGCTGTAAAATGTATCAAATGTTCTCTGCTCCAGAAGAGCCAAATTCACATCACACACTTTGAATTTTAAATTTGACTGTTATCAGGATAACTTCATCAGCGAGAACTTTAAAGAGAAATAGTTTGCCTCGTACTCAAAGTGTATTTCTTTTTAAAATGAAATAATTTTATTGTTTTAAGAGAGGAAGGGAAAGGGAGAGAGCGATAGAAACATCAATGATAAGAGAGAATCATTCAATGGCTGCCTCGTATGTCTCACACTGGGGATGGAGTCCCCAACCCAGGCATGTGCCCTGAACGGGAATCGAATTGTGACCTCCTGGTTCATAGGTTGAGGCTCAATCACTGAGTCACAATGGCTGGGTAAAGTGTATTTCTTGAACTGCAGCTTCCACATCCCCTGGGACCTTGTTAGAAATGCAGACTCTCAGGCCTTACCTGGGGACTTTATTACAATCTGCATTTTAACAAGAGTTCCAGATGATTCTCATGGACATAAGGTTTGTGAACACTGGTTTATGGTAATTGCAATTTGAGCCCTCGTGATCTCAGCCTGCATTAGATTGGCAAATGCTTGCTGTATAAATATGACCCTCATAAAGTGTGTTATGTTTCAAGGTATTAGTCAAAACATTACATCCCCCTTGTTTCTTAGCTGTTCCTTATTTTTCCCTAGTTAATTGAAATTAAGTCTCTTTGAATGTTGGGATGTTTCTGTGTGTTATTATAATCCATTTTCTTTAAAACAGAATTTCTATTCTTTTTTCTAGCATCAGATTCATCATTTCAGTTCCTATTAGATTGGTGTCTCCTTGAGACTATCAATGTATAAATTTTGTGCTCTGTGGAGTGATCAGAGCTGGTACATATTTGTTTATCTCTGCTGATTTGGAGATTCACTTATATGTGTTACTAAATTAGCAAAGTGTTAAAATGCTATGCCTCTGAATTCTGTGTCATCCCAGGCCCTTGGCTGTAGAGGCTAACACAACTTACTGTCATATAGTTCTGGAGCTTCACAGAGAAATGGGACCTTTTTTAGAAGAAGAATACATATGAAAGGTATTAACACATTAATAGGAGTTTAGTGAAGTCCCTCTAAGGCAGCTGATCTCACCCAGACTGCACTTTAGAATTATCCTGAAGCTTTTAAGAAGCCTTAGGACTGGAGGCCCTCCGCAGAGACCCTGGTTTAATGGACACGGTGTTATTTCCACGTGTCAGTATTTTTTAAAACTCTCCAAGTGGTGCCACCCGGGGACTGAGAGTCACCGCTCCATGGAGTGGCAAAGTCAGGAAGGAATAAGCGCCCCTTGGGCAGGCACCTTACTGACAGCGTTCTCTCTCCTTACGGAGTTTCTGTACTTATCCTGTGCACACGTATGGTGATGAGATTTGTCAGCTGGGTCCATCAGGTTTAATTATGTGTCTCTAAGAATTACATAAATGTCTGTCTTTAACCTACCTTTACGAAGATTAGACAAAGATCAGGAGGCTAGACTATGAGATAAATCATATAAAATGTAATAAATAGCTGATTTAAAGTTTACTCTGTATGCATCAAACTAAAAAGACTATAAGGATAAATAAATGTGGCAATTTCCTCAAATTCGTTCTCCAACTAAAACAGAATATAAATATATAGTCTCAGTTGAGCCTAAAGACATAAACACATCCTAGCCTCGTACAATACCCTGAAGTTATTTATAGTTTTATGTTTGTTAAAGTTTCATGTCAGCTTTGCATTCTATTTCATAAAAACACTTCATAGTAATGTATTTAATATATGATGAAATATATATATATATGCTATTAAATAAAATTCAAAATATAATGAATATTTTAATATTAGTATTTTTAAAATTTTATCAGAAAACTTCCACTAGGAAACTTATCATCATCAACAACTTCAGGTTAAGCAGAAGGATAATAGATCACATTTTTTAGTTTAATGTCCTATTTCATTATGTGTTTCTTAAAAGTACAAGCATTTGGAAAGAGTATTAAGTTAGCTCGGCTGTCACAACAAAATCCCACAGACTGGATGTCTTCAGAAACAGAAATCTATATTCTCACAGTTTTGGAGGCTGGAGTCAGAGGTCAGGGTGCAAGCCTGGTTAGTTATTTGTTTGTTTTTAATCCTCTCCCAAGGACATGCTGAGAGGGAGGGGGGGGGGGAACAGCAATAGGTTGCCTTTAATACCTGCTCTGACCAGGGATCAAACCAGCAACCTTTTGGTGCACAGGATGACACTGAACCAACTGAGCCACTCCGGCCAGGCCAGCCTGGTTAGTTTTTGGTGAGAGTTCTCCCCTTGGCTTGCTCATGAGCACTGACTTCTCACTGTGTGCTCACACGGCCTTTCCTTGGTGAGAGAAAGTGGAGCGCTCTCTGGTGTCTCTTTTATAAGGTCATAAATCCTATCAGATCAGGGCCTAACCCTTATGACCATATTTAACCTTAATTACTTAGAAGTTCCATCCCCTATACAGCCACAGTGGAAGTTAGGGCTTTGTCTACTACCTTTGTGGAGAGGATTTCTGGATTGGGAGAAGATTTTGCTTTTAACTACATTTCCTCAACACTGGTTCTCCAGGACTCTTTATTCTATACTTGTTGATATCAGACTGGTTACTTTCTTCTCAATAATAACTCTTTAATATTCCCAGGTTCCATCTGAAATTGCTCAAATGTGGTCTTAAAAGTTACCAATTTCTCTTCTGCATTTCATTATTCTTGCCATATCAACTTCTCTTTGCTACTAGGAAAATTGTGCAAATATAGGGACCTTAGGAGGTTCTGTTTTCAATAGAAATGTGTGTTGCAAATGCCATCTATTAAATCCATCTTCTCTACATTCCTCAGTTAGAAGGTCTTTTTAAACCTCCTTAATTTTAGTTAGGAAAAGAATAACTTCTAAAGTTCTCTGCCTTCAATTTTAAGGGGCAAATGTTAATTGCTAATCTTGGATTGCATTTTAACTAAGATTGCTGACCTTTTATTAATATTAACACTGATAGGATCAATTTAACATATTAACAAGTGGAAGGAAGGTACAGGCATTCCAAATAAGAGTCATGGTCAATAGAATATGGATTTATAGGTTCTAATGGTAACCTAAGCCAGAGACCTTTTTACCTCCCTCCAAAAAGCCTTCCTATAAACAGACTTTTAGTTGTACTTTTCAGACAGAGTATAAACAGAAAACTGTCCTATTAAAATAGATTCCAAGGCTATTATTACTGGGACCCAGTTATAGAACATACATTACAGTGTTTGTTAGAGCTTAAGAGGATAGGGAATAGTTAACTTGAGCCAAAAGAGCTCACTGTAGCACGTGAAACAGCATTTTGAAGGTCATTTATACATAAATGAAGAGCTTGCTTTTCCACTACTGCCTGTTATAATTTGAAACATGCAGCAATAGAAGAATGGGAGTCTGATTATGCCCTTGGATGGTCGGTTAAAGACAGTAGTCCATCTTATTTTCCATGTGGTGATCATTAGTGTCTGGTCAAGTAAAAGGATTTTCTGTACCTCTGTGATTACTGCTATGAAATCATCAGCTTAGAGAAAACATGTAGTTGTCTGTGTTAAATATCTTGGCCAAGCACAAAACAAATCTATGTCAAAATCATAAAAGGCACTAATCAGCCCCACATGTCTAGCTTGAATAAACATGACAATTCATTTAAATTCAATTTAGTGGACATTTTGTTAAGCACCTACTGTATGCCTTTGCCAAGATATAGTTTTGGTCCTTAAAAGAGTGCAGTATTCAAGCAGAATTAATATATGTATGAAACTAAAGGGGACTCATTTGCCTGGATGCATCAAAGCCCAATAAAATGCAGACAGGAGTTTGCAGCAAAGAAAGTAAAGGTTTATTTAATGAAATGGCTCCAACCCTGGAGACATAGGTGAGCCAGAGTCTATACATGCCTCCCTGATGGCTCTAGGGGATAGATTATATATAGGAAAAATCCTTAATCAAGGTGACTAATAGAGTTGGGGTCTTGGCCTCTACTGATTGGCTGGGGCCAGGTAGAGAGTATTTGATCATTGTGTCAGGTCCTGATGTCAGCCATGGCATCGTTCTATCTAGTTTAGTGAGGGTGTGGTTGGTAGGATCATTATGCTTTCATAGGTTTGGGGCTGAAACACAACCAAGGTCAAGATGTTATCTTCAGTTTGACGGAAACTGTTCTCTTGATCAACAGACCTGAGGCTTTAGATGTGCAGTGTGAGCAAGGTGGAAGGGTCTGGTTGAAAAAAGGCAAGGGAGTCATGGTGCTATTAGACTGGACAAGACTAGTTTGAATCAAGGGAAAGGTCATATCAAAGGAATGATGCTCCTGTATAGTTACAAAATGAACTGAGCAAAAATAAGGAAATAATTTTCCAACCTTTCTTGGTGTAAAAAGTAGACATTTACATCATTTCCTTTGGGTGGGATGAACTTTAAATGACTTACATTTGCATAATGGCTTTCCTTTTGTTCCTCCTGTTGTTCCAAATAATTTATTGTCTATAGCATTTTATGGCTCTCTGATGAATACCTCCCTCTTTTAGGAAAAATATAGGTGATCTGGTTTCTTCCAAAGTAAAAGCTGAAGTTGATTCCTGAAAGGAAAGGGTAATATCACAACCCTGAGATACTTAAGAGAAGAAAATTTCAAGAGATGAAGCAAGAAATATCTACTCCAATCTTTTGTTCTGTTTATTCAGAGGAAAGGAGGTTTTGGAGATGGAGAGAATCTCAGCAAGGTTAGGAGGTTATTGTATAGAATGTTTTAATTTTAAATGGGGTTTTCAATTAGCCATGACATTTTCCCTTTCAAGGTCAGGCTTACCTCTGATGGATACCATGTAGTTAAAAAAAAAAAGTCCCAATTCTTTGAGCCAATTGAACTACTTCTTTCATAATTTATTCAAGGATCTAAGGAACCATAGCTGCAGGGTGGATAAATGGGTCCTGACACTCACTTGTTAGAGTCTTCATTAAAGGTATGCTAAGCAACATTAGAGTAATGGCAAATGTAAAAGAAAAATTGTATCAGATCAGTTAAATAGGCAAGGGGGACTTTATTCAAGACTATTGCAATATAGGAGAGAGAGAGTGAACTCAATTCCTCTGAATCAAAACATGGGAGACTTTTTAAATGTGGGGGAAGGTTGGTGAATGCGATTAAGCCATCTGTATTTGCTAATTGTCACTTATTGAAAAGTTAGATAGCTACTGGCCCACAGAAACTGGAAGAGAGGGGCCCTATCTTCTTCCATAATTATATTTCGAAGAGATGACTGCCAGGTCCTTGAGAAAGACATTTCCAGGTTGTAGAATATTTATATCTCAAAGAGGCAGAGGAAGAATCTACGATTGCAAATTTTATGAAGTAAAATTACTAAGAAAGGGGGATCAGGAGTCCATAATAAGGAAGAAGCCTGTCAAGTTCAGCCAAGCTGAAGGGAATGTTCAGGCCACCTTGATCACAAATATACTAAATCCAAAACATGGCTAAGATTTTTTTTTTTCCTCTTTTTCCTTCTCTTCCCCCACCCCCCCCCCTCCTCGTTCCTTCCCTACTTCCTTCTCTACCCACCTCTCTCATCATACACACATTCTTTTTCTCTCTCTTTCCTTCTTTCCAGTTTACGAAACCACACTGTGTATATTAAAACAAAATAAAACTACAAACCCTGTATTATTTTATTATGGGCATTCAGACCAAGAGCAAATTATTGTAATGATAATACATTTAGCAATAGTCAATTAGAGTGTAATAAAATATATTTATCACAACAACACAAAACATGATTGATTTGCCATTCATAAGATATTTAAAGTATTTTGTGAAATATAAATAAAATCACTATTACCTGCATAATTTTTAAATGCCCTAAATTAATTCTGGTTATTTTATGTTAATTGTTTGGGACTAGAATGAACACAATGATTTTGCATTCTGTTTATGTATGCATTCTATTTATGCATCCATTAGTTGACCAGGGAGTGAACCTTCAACCTTGGTGTGTCAGGACAATGCTCTAACCAACTGAGCGACCTGGCCAACGCTCTATGTGGGGGGCTCAGAGCAAGTCACTGCAAGATATGCTTTTGTGGTATGTGGATTATTTTTGAGCTAAAGGCAATCAAGACCATGCAAGTTCAAGAGAAACTCCTGCCCATCTTAATTACCTAGAAGAATTTAAATTAGGGTCCTTGCCCATAATAAGGGATTATCAGAGATAATCTTTTTTTATCTACCTATATGGCAGGTCGCACTACTAATTACTGAACACCTCTTCTTCTTATGTGAGGTTTCCGTACATACATATGTAATTATTTTGGTTATTTTATCCTGTTAATTTGTCATACATAGACTTAATTATTAGATCAGCCTAAGGAACCTTGATGAGTAGAGAAAAGTTTAGTCTTCCCCTACAATCCTGATTCCAATTCATTTTCTTGTGTGATTTACTCATTTAAACCCAAGTACACATTCTTTTTTTTATTATTATTGATTTTTTTACAGAGAGGAAGGGAGAGGGATAGAGAGCTAGAAACATCGATGAGAGAGAAACATCGATCAGCTGCCTCCTGCACACCCCCCACAGGGGATGTGCCCACAACCAAGGTACATGCCCTTGACCGGAATCGAACCCGTGACCCTTCAGTCCGCAGGCCGACGCTCTATCCACTGAGCCAAACCGGTTTCGGCACACATTCTTAAAGAACATGATTTTTTTTTTTTCCATTTTAAAATAGTTTTTAGCTTCTACTAATCTTCGTAATCAGAAAATTTAATAACCCTAACCAGCCAAGACCTGGCTGATATTAACCCACTTTTATTTTCTAGGGCTGGCAAAGATAAGCTGATTACATATGATTCTCTATTGGTTCGTATAGGGTCAGTAGGTTATTTGTTGCCTATTAGTAAAATTTTAACCAAGAGGAATCTAAACAGAGAAATGCTATGATCAAAAGTCAGGTAAATAATTTTACTTAGAAAAAGCAGAGAAAAATAAGAAATAATAAATTAACAGTTTCAGAAGTGTAAGGAAAAAAAAAGTCAAGGCTATGGAGTAGTTAGAACCTTTCATGTAACTAAGCCCAAGTTGAGCAGGCCAGAATCCACTTCTGTAATGTATTAGCTAGTAGAGGTAGGCATGGGCCCGCCTTCTGGATCTCAACCAATTCCTTAGGCCAAAAGTAACAGTGATGTAGTAGTGCTTTCTTTTTTCAAAAATGACATCAAGGAGGACTCTGATACTTTCATGTCCCAATTTTGTGTTTCAACTGAATATTTGGGAAACAACATGATATGGTGTAAAGGAGCAGAGGCTTTGGAGACAGACTGCTTGAGTTTGAATTGTAGCCCTACTACTTACTAATTTCATGACCTGGACAAGTTACTCAAACTTGGTTTTCTGATCTCTCGATATGGAGATAAAAGTACCCATAGGACAGGGTTTGTATGAAGACCAAATCTATATATATAAAAGGCTAATGTGCAAAGTGTCCCCACGGGAGTTCAACCAGGAGATCAGGAGTTCTATTGCTCACTATGATGTGTGCTGACCACCAGAGGGCAGTGTGGAACAAAGGAAGGCCCCAGCTGGCAGCTAGAAGGCTCTGATGAGCCGTGATCACCAGCCAGGCCTAGGGACCCTACCTGTGCATGAATTTCATGCACCGGGCCTCTAGTTAAGTAATAATAAGATATCACATTGGCAATCTCAACTTAAGCACCACAAGAGAAAAGAGATGCTAAAGTGATTTTGTAAATAAATCATTCTATAGAAATGTCAAAGCAAATCAGATGATGACATATCATATGTATAAAAGAGTCAAGGTTATTGAAGATTGAGATATTTGTGAGCAGAATTTTCTTCAAGAGAGCAGCTACTGCTCTTTATCTTCCCTTTACCACTATGCCAAGGTGTAAGAGTGTAGATGCTTCAGGGAGAGGGCTTCAATCATGAGATTAAGAGAGCTTAATATATGTCATCTCACTTGGTGATACAGTAGACTGATATCTTTTGTAAAGTGTTTTGGTTTTTTTTAAAAAATGTGCTTTTATTGATTTCAGGGAGGAAGGGAGAGAGAGAAATAGATCGGCTACCTCCTACACACCTCCTCCTGGGGATTGAGCCTGCAACTCTGGCATGTTCGCTGACTGGGAATCTAACTGTGACCTCTTGGTTCATGGGTCAACACTCAACCACTGAGCAACACTGGCTGTGCTAAGCTAACATCTTATTTCTATCCTAGTAATCTGGTGAACTTGGCTGACAGAGTTAGGTTAAACTTAGCTCCTTGGCTTTGCTCTGCACCCTGTGCTCCTAACACTTGTTTTCTGCATGAATGTTTTTTTGTGTGGACTAGACATGAACTAGATGTGTGTGTGTGTGTGTGTGTGTGTGTGTGTGTGTGTGTGTGTGTGTTTAAGAATAGTTTATTGATTTTAAGAAAGAGAGGAAGGAAGAGAGAGAGAAACACAGAGAGAGAGAGAGAGAGAAATGTTGATGTGAGAGTGTAACATCCATCTGCTGCCTCCTGCACACCCCCATCAGTTCCCCCACCCAGGATTGAGCCCACAACACCGAGATGTGCCTTTGACAGGGGATTGAACTGGCATGGGATGATGCCCAACCAACTGAGCAACTGAGCCACAGTGGCCAGACTGGACTAGATGTGTTTTGAGAGATGTGTCCAAAGTGGCCTTAACATGGGAGAAGCTGAACATGGACCATACCATTTCTAGGAGCTAAGGACAGAGGAAGTAATCTCAGAATCCATTTTTCTGGAGATTGGGGAACTTGAAAGTAGTAACCACTAGTAACCCTATGGGAGAATGGGAACCCAAGTGTGGGAACCTAACAGGCAGGACATTATTTTATGAGATTTATGTTCCTGTAAGAACTTTCTGCCTTCTTTACCTTTTTGTATCATCTCTCTCCCCTCTCATGTTGGGAAATTTGATTATTACATGGGAGGGGGAATTTTTAAAATTTACTAAACTGAAGATGTGTTTATAATGTAAAGAGATGGCAGGGCTTTCTAACGCCAGGGACAGAAAATTCAGAAGGCCTCCCCAAGTTTTTTTCCAGAGGCAAGGAAGAAAACTCCCAATTGAGTTCATTTCATAGAGGGAATAAAAAATGAAGTTGCAGTTTGACTAAATCCCAGCAGTCAAGCTTGTTCAATAGACACAGTACAAAAATGTAAAGCAGAACTGTGATTGACAGATAAGAAGCACTCAGTGACTGTGAGGGCTGTTTTTGTTTGCTTGCTTGCTTTGTTTTAATGGTTCAATTTACAGTTTCTACCTAAATCACTCACATTAATCATGCCTAGGAATTTGGTTTAGCTTTTGAATGAAGGGCAAAAAAGCTCCTTTGGTAATTTCAAGTGTTACCCCCATTTTAAAGCTCCTCATATTTGGTTTCCCATCTTCTTTGTCCTGTCTTTTTGGGCCTTGTAAGTATTCTGGCCATTGATTATCTATCTGAAATTTTGAAATCTCACTTTGCCTAATTCTTTAGAATCATCGAGGTTTCTATATGCCAGACTAGTTCCTGATTCATGGTTGACTCCATTAGGGAATGTTCGTATTTCGGGACTTTTTACTGGTTTACTGTCATTTTTCATCAACTCCTACATGTGTTAGGCATTCAGCCTCTGGACTCGATCACACTGCCCTTGCCTCCTTGTGTGCCTACAACGTGTCCCAGCTGCTCATCCCCTATAATCATCAGTAATATGGAGCTCCCTCCTCCCTTTTTAGGAACCTTTTAGTTCCTTAATAAAATGACATGCTTTGAGACTTTTTTTTTGTTGGTTTTGTTTTGTTTGTTTTTTGTTAGAGTAACCCAATTCTGGCACAGATGAATAAAAAAGTATCCCTATGCACTTTTCTATATGTGAACATCTATATACTTTTACACTGTGGATATGCTTATCTTTCCACGTATGTACCCCCAAACCCTGAACGTAGAGGAAAATTTCTTTTGTTAATAGAAATTCAACTATAACTTACATGTGCTTTTTTTCTAGCTTGGGGAATTTAATGTGCCAACAGGGAGGGGAAAGGGCACAGGATTTGGAGGCACAGAGCATCTCAATTGTAGTCTTGCCTTTCAGTGGAAACAGGAAGCATAATAAAACTCCTCTTCCATCAGAAAGGAGAGAAGATGGATGCTCTTCCCACTAGTGGGAATTGCTATTCAGCGATTGCACTGGAAACAGAGAGAGAATATAGAGCACACACACTGGTAATCAAAGGGCATGTGCCTCTTTCTCAAAGGAGCTGATTTAATAAAAAGGAACGGGGAAGGCACGGAGCTAAGGATGTGATAGAGGGTGATGTAATCGTTGCTGACTGGAGTCCTACATATTTATAATGTGACTGGTCGTGATCCCTGTGGGTGGGTTGTTTTGTGAGCCTGTTTATTTTATTCCTGCTGACAGGAACACTGCTGACAAACTACACATGAATCATCAAATATTTACTCATTATTGAATTGATATAACACCTCTCCTCTTAAGAGCTCACTGTGCTCCACATGAAACTTTTAAATTATACAACTAACTTTTAGGTAAGTACTTGCATATGGAAACAGTAAAGCACCAGATGAAGCCTGGAGGAAGAGGGATGAGCAATGGAAAGGCAGGGCTACCTACCTGATTATCTGTGACCTTTAATCAGCCATGTCCTGAAATAAATAATATAAAGGGATATTTAGGTCAAATGCACTCTCTCATTCCATGAGCTGAGCCTTTATCCAGAATTCTGCCTAAATTACTGAGGGGATGGGGCTAGACAGAAATAATTTTTCTTACCCATCCCCACCCCATTTCACCTCCCTCCTCTCAATGAAATCCCAAAGCAAACTTTAAAGGGCCATCTCTCCATTGTTTCTGCATTGGTTTCTCTTAATATCTCAGATTTGAAGCCAGTACCCAAACCTCCAGCCCTCAAATGTACTTTGTTCAGTCATAAAATTATCATCAGTATAGGTGGGGTGGAGAAGGGAGAGGTGCTTAACCGCTGTTATAATTCTGTATAAACTCCATAAACGAGAGAGCCCACCCTCCCGCCCCTGATAGCATGGGAGGCAGGCATGGGACGTTATTTACTCCTGCGGCCCTAGGAAATGGATGTTGTTCTCTCCTTTCCAATTCTGTTCTTCGGTGGCTCTTGAATCTCATGTTGTAGAGAGGGCAGTCCTCCAAGTCTAGATGGTTCAGCAGCTGCCAGGCTGATGGAGGAAGGCAGATTCAAATACAGTAGCCGTGTAAAAGAATAGTCTCTACATAGGCACTTTACTGAAATCTTCCCAGTTCCTGGCATGATGCCTGGCACATAATAGATGCTTAATAAGTATTAGCCAAGATAGCCATTGCAACAAAATAAAGATTTTTTTATCCTTGGCCTACAGATGTTAAATGGTGTTTCTAGCAATTCTAAGTCACCCAGATATGCAATTTGGTTCTTCAGAGAATGTAAAGAAAGTCTGGACTTTCTGTATTAGTGCTTCCATATCCTTATTTAATTTAATTGCATTCATTATATTTTAGTTTAATTAAAGATCAATGGCTCCCTATTGCCTGTAGGATAACGTCTATATTCCTAAACCTGGCACTTAGCTTCTTCCCTCTCAACTCCTAGAAAACCTATCATGATTATTTTTAAAAGCTCATTAAACAATGAGTGTTGCTATATTTTACTGATGACTATGTGAATAGTATAGTAAGAAAAATTATTTCTTTGTCATGTATCAAATGATAAAAAGTTATTAATATTTATAACTATCAAAAGATCATACTTATGATTCCACAGTTTGGGGGGAAATGTTGAAAAAAATACAAATACATTGTAGCTATTATCACCCTTGACAATGATCTTATGGTTTATCTTGCCAGGTGAGTAAATGCCTCCATTAATGCAAGAGAACAAGTGAAGTGCTTAAAGGTGATCCTTGAAGGTAGATAGGATCCCAATAGGAGAAAGTGACAAAGGCATTTCAGGATGTATATGCAATAGCACAGGAGCCAAATATGCCTGACAACCCGTGAGAGAGTAATTGGAGACTTAGTGGAAAGACCCTAGTTTAAATGTAAAAAAGAAAAGAGAAAAAAAGAGACTTTAGAACTTTGGGAGTTAATAGTGGCTTAATGCACTTAGGAAAAATAATGACCCTGGCTCTATAAATTACAGAAAATTTCTTTTGTACATTCTAAATAGGCTCTAAGAACAAAAATCTCTCACTGTACTTCTGCTACAATAGCTTGTAGTTAAAAGATAAAAGACTTAAAGCTGGTACTGATGAAACTTTTAGAATTATTTTCTATGTCACTCACAATATCTTTGATGACTAGTTTAAAGCACAATTTTATACCAATTCCCCTCTGTTCATTTCTGATGCTCTTCACAAATTCTTTTTTTATTCCTAGTAATACATGTAGATACTTTGCTTACATTCACTTTAACACAACAAGAGAATTACTTTTCTTTGTGAAATAGACCAACTTTCTTTTTTTGTTTGTTATAAATATGAGTTGAGCCTAATGATTGTATAAGTTGCATTTTATATTGGTCCATTGTTTTTACTTTTATCATTGTAACATTTATTAGTATTTAGAATGTCACATAAGTTGACGATGTACCAAATAAAATATCATTTGCTATGTAAACTAAAACTTGCTTCCATGTAGTTTAAATTTACTTAAAAACACCCCAAGTATTCCAAAAATCATTTTTAACACCTTTTTTGAATAAATAATACATGCAAACTGAAAAAAAATATTCAAGTTTTCAATAGTGTATGGCCCTCTTCCTTAGAAATCCATTATCAGAGTAATATTCTAGGCATATTTAGGATTTATGTAGTATATACATATATGTATGTATATGTATTCAATTGCAGAATTTAAAAATTGTTGACTTTTTGCAAATTGCTCTCTAAGAGCTGTATCAGTTACACTTCCACAATAAAACAGCAGTAGATAAAGATCTCTGTTTCCTTACACCCTCATCAGTATAATGTACTATCAGATTTTCTGATTGGTATGTTTCATACTCTTAAGTTGCATTGTTCTAATCCAGCTGGTATGGCTCAGTGGTTGAGCATTGACCTATGAACCAGGAGGTCACGGTTTTATTCCCAGGTTGCCAGCTTCCTCCCCAGTGTGGGACAGACATGCAGGAGGCAGCTGGCCAATGTTCTCTCTCATCATTGATATTTCTATCTCTCTCCCCCTCTCCCTTCCTTTCTGAAATCAATTATATATATATATATATATATATATATATATATATATATATATATATATATATATATAATTGATATTATATTAAAGTTGCAATAAAACAATGCAACTTTAATATATATATTAAAGTTGCATTGTTTTATTGTGAAGAAGGTTAAGCATATTCCATTTGTTTAACATATTTATTCTGTGTGCCATCTGTTCATATATTTTTACTGTTGTCTGAAGTCTGTCTTTTTCTTATTAAGTTATAGTAGCTCTTTATATATTAAGGAAATTAGACCATGATTGTAATATGAGTTGTATACATTTTTTTAAAACTTGGATTTTTTTTAACTTTGCTTATAGTTTTTCTAAGGACATTATTTTTTTTTTAATTGATTGATTTGAGAGAGAGAGAGAAAAAAGGAGAGAGGGAGAGAAACATTGATTTGTTATTCGACTTATTTATGCGTTCATTGGTTACTTCTTGTATGTGCTCTGACCAGTAAGGACATTACCTTTTTATTTGTATGTATTAAAGATGTGTTTTTTCATAGCTTTATTGAGATATGATTGATGTATAATTAACTGCACTTATTTAAAGTGTACAATTTAATAAGTTTTAACATCTGATTATACCTGTAACCCTGTCACTTCATTCAGGATAGTGAACATATTCACCACCCAAAAAGTTTCTTCATGTTCCTTGACAATCCCTCTAAGTACCCCTATAGTAGCCTGAAAAATACTTTCTAAATTTTACTTTTGAAGAAACTAAGGCTTACTTTAGTTTTTTCTCCTTTCTCAGAGATCATTGTGTTTTGTTGCCTGATTCTAATGCCCAGAAAACTGTTATTCCCTGTATGTATCAGGTGTAGGTTTTCAGATGAGAGGATAAATCCAGTCCCTGCTACTCTTTAAGTGGAATCCTATGTAATCAAATTTAACATCTTTTTTTTCTTGTGGCATCTGGTATTTGTGTTCCAACACTCAGATTATTATTATTTTTAATCCACATTAAAGGAGTGCGGATATTTTACCTCCCCTCTCCCCTTGATTTTTAGAGTTAGGGGAGGGGGGAGAGAGAGAGAGAGAGAGAGAGAGAGAGAGAGAAAGAAACATCAATTTGAGAGAGACACATTGATTGGTTGCCTCCCACATGTCCTGACCCATGGCAGGGAATGAACCTGCAACCCAGGTATGTGTCCTTGACCAGGAATCGAACCTTTGACCATCTGGCCAATGCTCCAACCATTGAGAAACACTGTCCAGGGCTCAGGTTACTTTTAAACCATCAAATTTTCTTCAATAACTTTGTTCCTTTGTTTTTCTGGAATTTATTTTGGAGTAAAATATGAAGTGTAGAGCCAGCATCCCTACCACCACCCATTCTACACAAACACTTGTAGCTTTCTAATTATTGTAACATCCTTTATTGAGTAATATAGCTATTTGTCATATCCCAAATTTCAGTATGCATTTGAGTGTATTTCTGGACTTTCTATTACTCAGTTGCTGTATATTTGTGGGCTAGTTCCACACTGTTTTAATTTTTGTGGTCCTATAAAATATGTTGTTATATGTTGCTAAATAGAATTAGTTGTACATTGTTGTTCTTTTTAATTTGTCAAAAAATCTTTATTTAATTTTGTTTATTTTTCTATGTAAAACTTTGAAACATCTTGTTAATTATAAAAAAATCTGGTTAGAATCATGCTAGATTCATATATTACCTTTGAAAGAACTGTTATCAGTAATATGCTGAGTCATTTTACCCAAATCATAGTAAGCCTTTTCAATTTGATTGTGTTCCTGTATGTTCTTTGGTAGTGTTTTAAATATTTTAATTTAGTTTTTATATATTTTTCTGAAGTTTATTCCTAGATGCTTATGGTTGAATTACTTCTGAACTATGTCCTTTTCCTTCTATTAATTCTTTTAACTAGTTGTTGTATGAAGTAGTGATTTGGTTTATTATTGGGGTAAGCACTACATCCAAATCACCTTCTTCTTTTCCTACACTATAAAGGTTGTGCAAAGTAGATATTTGAGTTTGTAGCTTCAATTGGAGGAATAAACACTAACCCATATCAGCTCTCTGGTTGCCATGAGGGACAGGCCTAGAGAATGTCAGAGACATAACAATGCTATTATAGTCACTGAGCCAATGCCAACAAACCTCCCTCCCCATGCCTGACCTCAGAAAAAACTTTCTGTAGGACTTTGAATGATTATATATGATTGATGTGAGCATTTTTTCAGAAAACATATGTTTAAAGATATTTTCAAAAAATATCATCTTCTAATCAGACTATACCATACAGAAATATTAAAATCCGAATTATACTAATAACTGACATGCTCTTTATATGTTACTAGAGGCTGGGTGCACAAATTTGTGCACGGGTGGGGTTCCTTGGCCTGGCTGGCGATCAGGGCCAATTGGGGCCATCTCATCCAGTCCCAATTGGGGCCGATTGGGGGTGGCTAGCCAGGGGGGAAGGGACAGCAGGAGGTTGGTTGGCTGTGGGAGTGCACTGACCACCAGGGGGCAGCTCCTGCGTTGAGCATCTGCCCCCTGGTGGTCAGTGCGCATTATAGCGACCGGTCAACTGGTCGTAACAGCTGCTTAGGCTTTTATATATATAGATATGTTTTTCATAGATGGGGGCCAACTGGGGTGGGTGGTGTTGGGGGAGGGGCCAGCTGAGGGGAGGGGCCACGGGAGATTGGCCAGCCAGCCCCGCTCCCAGTTGGGCAGTTTGCTGGCCGCAGTGGGCGTCATAGCCACCGGTCGTTCCAGTTGTTCTGGTCGTTCTGGCATTCTGGTCGCTGGCTTTTTATATAGATAGATGTTTTTCATAGAATTAAGATTAGAGTATACAAATGTATTCTTTATTTCACAAAGTTAAACTTGAATGCATTAGTATCATCAGTAGGCGGATGTTTGAGAACTACTTATAAAGAAAAGCCTGTCTTCATTAATAAAACTTCACCTTACTACTTTACTAAGCAAATATGTATTTTTGACCTTTTAATTATAAAG
Source organism: Cnephaeus nilssonii (assembly GCF_951640355.1). NCBI lineage: Eukaryota > Metazoa > Chordata > Mammalia > Chiroptera > Vespertilionidae > Cnephaeus > Cnephaeus nilssonii. The sequence continues at coordinate 72,101,845 of NC_137080.1, read as the reverse complement.
AAGCCTCAGTCATGAGGGCAGAAGATATTGGACTTCTGGAAGAAAAGGCTGAATGTAGGGACCTCAGCTGTGTTAAAGCAATGAGGGCAGAGGAAGGTGGTGGAAGTGTGCTGGGGGTGGAGTGGGGGTCAGGTCAAAAGGGGAAAAACAGTTTATCTTTACAGTTCATCATTGGCACATTGCATTAACATTTTGTCAAGTGTTTCTGGTATCATTTGATTATTTCACTTAAGGACTCAGAGTGATCATTCCGAAAAACAGTACAGTAGTCAAAAATATGTGTGTGAGCGGTTATAGTGACAGTTACATGTCATGATTGCATTTGAAATTGAAAAGGCCCTGTGGCTGTAAAGTCCCTGACTTTTATAGGATGAGTTTCGGAAGTCTCTGGGTTATTAGGTTGGTTGCTTGTACCTCCAGAGCAGTAAAGCTCTCTGCCAGATAGAGCATTGTGGATACCATTGCCTTTGCATTCCACACTTCATTTAAAAGTGCTTTTATCTTCCAGTAAAACTTTGCCTTATAAAAACCAAATTGGATTCATCAAATAAGAAGTGTGGCTGCTCCATTGCATCTGTATCATGGTTGTCGTGATAAGATATTTTAAATGTGATAAAATTATCTCTTCACAGATTCGTGGGTAGTAAAGCTATTACAATCAGATGCTTGGACAATGAAACTATCCTCACCAATTAAGTAAAGGAGATTCCAGTTTATTGAAGGCAATAAGAAGAGGATTTGCTTTTTCTTTCCTCTCTGTCCTCTTTAACATTTAGCTAACACTTTCCATTTGCATCTAACGCCTTGTACTTTCCCTGGGATTTACATGTTACTGGTAATTTCCTCTCTCAGCCCGGGAGGAAGGTCGGTAATAGTTTTATCCCTATTTAAACAAGCTAGGAGTGTGACAGCATGTCACAAAATATTAGTTTTATTTGGTCCCTGAAGCAGGGAGAGAGGGAGGCAGGCTGCCAGTGCTAAGTTTAAATGTAGAATGAGGATAATGGTGGGAGTGTAGCTGGGAAGCACAAGTGTGCACTCCTAGGAACCTCAGTCCTTCACTTTACCTTCTTGGGAATGTCCTCCCTTAATTCTATGCCCAGGATCTTAATTCCATGCCCAGCTAGTTCTGCTCATGGGACTCTGACCTTGGTCAACCCCTCCTTGGTAATGAAGGATAGATTATTTGGACTCAAGTTTGGAAACGGTCCTTTCACCAACTGTGAATACCAGATCAAGACTGTTAGCAAACCTGTGTGATTAAGGCACAGAGATACCGGGGAGCCAAAGCAAGCTTTTTCTTGTGAAGCCTGCCACAGGCCTGAAACACAAGCCGCATCCTGAGACTCAAACACTGACATCATCACCGGACCCCACTGTCCACTCATTCCCAACACAAACTGAGCACGTACTTTGCAAATCATATACCATATTCTTCTCTCTGCCTCTGCCCTTGTTCTGTGACCTCAAAATAGGATGTTTGCATTCCTCTTTTCTGTGGTTTAGGAGTTCAGTTCTTCTAAGACAAACCTCAATATCACTGAATAAACTTTTCCATTTTGATTTATCTTGTTTAACCTGTGTTTCTGGTGCTATCAATGATAATTTTTAAATTATGTAGCCAAATATGTAAAAGATAGCAAAAATGGCAAAACTAATGTAAAACTGGAATTAAAAGCCAAAGGAAAAGTACTAAAGACATAAAATCTATGAAACTTAATGGATGAAATAAGACATAATAAAACATGTATAAAGCAAATATAGAATCCTAAGGAAAAATTAAGAAATATAATTGGCTTTGGAAATCTGAAAGCATCACTTTCTTTTATGACAGCTCAATTAAACCAAAATATATAGAAATGGAGAATCTGAATAATATTAAGAAGGTTGATAAAAGAGATGCATGCGAAGATCTACACCCAAGAATAAAAAATATACATTATTTTCAAATGTCGATAGAACATGTTTAAAACTTATTCTTTTAAAACTCAAAATAAAAGGGAAATTAGAAAGTGTAGCAACCTCATTCTCCAATTTTAAATTGCAGACACGAATAACAAAGGTCTACTGGGAAAAATTCTGAAACTCAGACATTTTTAAAAAAGGACTCTTGATTTTAAAAAAGCAAATAACACAGATATTACAATTTATATAAGTGATAACAAAAAAATCTATTAAATCAATAGTAAATTAATTACCTAAGAGATTATATATTAAAAAAGGAAAAAGTGAAATAAATGAGGTAGGCAGGCATTCAGCTTAAAGAGTTAGACAAACAAAACATAAGAGCAGTATGTAGAAGGAAATAAGCAGAAAAGCAGAAAATAATAATTTCACATGAGCAATGTAATAGGATGAGCAAATCTAAGAAGTTTCTGTTTTATTTTTTTGGTTTTGTGTTTTTAGAAAATAACACATGAAAAATCTAGAAGACTAATGAAAGAAAGAAAACAATGATATACAAATAGATACAGCAGATATTAAAAATAACTTACATACTTCTTAGAAAATAAATGACCTAAATTTACTCAGAATAAAGTATAATGCCTGAATAGACCATTAAGCAGACAATTAACTAAAATGCTGTTTAAAGTACCACTGATAAAATGGTTCACAAATGAAGTGGTTTAGTAGGCAATTTCTTCAAACATTGAAGAACAAAATTCCTATATCATATAAAATCTTCCAGAATGTAGAAAATGAGGGAAAACAGCTTATTTTTATAATTCTAAAAGGCCAGCATAAAATTTACATTCTGACAAAGATAAATTCTTCATATTCCTTATGATAATTAAGTAATTTGGTATTTTACAGGGCTTTTTGGAAGCACAAAGGTAAATTTAAAGTACAAATATATATATGGTTGCATATTTGTAATCATCTTTTCTTGGTCCTGTTCCTCTCTAGACCTCATTTTATATTTTAAGTTATCTACCTCAGATCTCTTATTTAGACATTAGAGAAAGCTTTATTTCTGTGCTTATCATGAATGAGAAAGCATGGCATCTTAGGTGCCATCCATAGCTCATCTCAGGACCACAAAGGGGAAGGTGCTGATAATGCAGGTAACACGAAGAAAGAGGTGAGAAATGAACCACAATCGAGGTCATAGTCCCTTTGTTCAAGCTCTTAAATTGACCCTTTCTAGAAGATACCAAAACCTTTCCATTTTTTTAGTGAATTAAATTCCTTTAGTCTCTAAACTAGTTTGGTTTAGGTATCTATTACTTATAATAAAAAACAACCTGCTAATATTAATTGGGGAAATGCTTTCTTTTAAACATCGCTAGTCAGTCTTCAAGGAGCATGTGAGTCCCCATAAATGTATTTGTCCCAATATCAGTATATATCTCTTCCTGCTTAGTACATTTCCCATTCCCCTTCTTTTAAAAAAAATTTTTTTTTCTCTATCCCACCACTCCCTCCCCTTTAGCAACCACCATCTTGTTCTCTATCTTTGAGTCTATTTAAATTTTGTTTGGTTTATTTGTTTTATTTTTTCATATTCCACATGTAAGTGAAATCATACAATATTTATCTTTATCTATCTGATTTATTTCACTTATGATACTCAGTAGGTTCATCTATGTTGTTGCAAATGGCAAGATTTCATTTTTTTACTGCTGAGTAATATTCCACTATATATACAGTTCACATCTTTATCCATTTACCTATTGATGGACACCTACGTTGCTTCCATATCTTGGCTATTGTAAGGCTACAATGAACATAGGGGTGCATATATCTTTCCAAATTAGTGTTTTTGTTTTCTTCGGATTAATACCCAGCTGTGGAATTGCTGGGAGGTATCACAGCTTGATTTTTAATGTTTTGAAGTGTCTCCATACTGTGTTCCATAGTGGCTGCACCAATTTACAATCCCACCAACAGTGCATGAGGGTGTCCTCTTCTCTAGCTCCTTGCCAGCACTTGTTTGTTTCCATTTGTCCTTTGCTATGAAGCAGATCCATTTCTTTTCGGGATTTTTTCCCATGCTTTCTACCTCACTTCTGGGACCAGCTTGAACTTTCTTAGGGGAACTCCCTACCTCTTTCCATGTGTTCTGATGGAGCCTGTAATGACAGTCTCCAGCCATTTGTGCTAGCTTGGGCCGGTCAAAGAATCCAACATTTTTTGGCAGAATGACTAGTACAAGGTGGATGTGTATTGTAATAAAGGAATCAGTTTTCTTTGTAACAATATATGACATTTAGAAAGAGCAGCAGTTGTTTTTTTTTTTGGATTTTTGTTATTTTGTTTGTTTGTTTTGCTTAGGAGGATTGAATTTGGGGCTCCCAATGGCCTTGTCCTCAGTCACTCAATGGAAATACATATGAAGTAGGAAAGAATTAAGCTAGCCCAGAAAACAAACAAACAAACAAGCAAACAAAAAAAACAGAAATGGGGGAGAAAGGGAGCCCAGAATTTAGGATTCAAAACCAATATTCCTGACGTGCCGAAAGCTAGCTCCGTCTTTGAACTTCTCTATGCTTTTTTTGTCAATAAATTCTTTTTTGAGGTTAATATAGCACAAGTAAGGTTTCTGCACTTCTCAAAACCTAACTAATAACATATGAGGAAACCTGTTCAAACTTCTGTGTACATACAGATGCCTCCCAACTAATTTAGTTGCACACCTGCTTATTTCACTTTCTCCTTGCCATTTGTATTTTTTCACTCAGCATTTGACATTCTCATGGTGTTGTGTACACCGATAGCACTCCCTATGCCCTCCCCATACTCTGTGCTGCGCTTGCCCGTCCTGACAGCAAGCCTCCCGATGAGGAAGCGGCCAGAGCTGCCTTCTTGAATCACAGCTTGGAGCCTTGGATCAACTAGGCTTAGCAGACATTTCTTTTGGAGCTCTCAAATCAAACATACTGGTCTCCATATGAATTGATTAACTAAAGTCTCACTGTCATTTTGCTGACCTTGTGCCCAGTGACAGTCAGCTGGCGCTAGGGAGACTATGAAGGTATAGCATTTTTACCTCTCTTTGCAAACAGGTTTCTGTGGCAGATCCAGCTATCAAATCACATCCCCTGACCAGTGGAAACACCCGGACTCAGTCATCACCTTGCATAAGTCTACCTTGATATTGAATTTTATCCTTAATTTTGTTTTAATGGACAACTTTTATTTTTTTAATTTTATTTCTAGATTTTCAGAAGTGACCCGAAGGTTGGCATAGATGTCCCTACCTTTTCCATGCCCCTACCTTTCCCAACCTGGGGTCAGTTTAATACAGTCCTAGTCCTTAGTGAGGCCAAATGGATGGTATTTTTTTTTCCTGACAAATTGCAGTTCTTTAACTCAATAAGAACAATGGGCTGGTTAACTTTCAAAATGTAATTGGTTACAGTACATATCTTTATACTAAACTGTCCCTGTCTTTTTCTCTGACTGTATCTCTCTTCCAATTGCCCTTCCATTATCCCATGCACTTATATCACTTTAAATAACCAATCTCTCTCTTCTAGAGATTGGTTTTACCTTCTAATTATAGGTGCTTAGAAACTAATAATTGGCATCTTTCTATTGTAGCATCACATCTATACTTAAGAAACTGTATTTCAGACAATGGACTGCTTCATTCTTTGTCATCAATTTCCAGTTCATTTCACACACAGATATTTATCGAGTGCATATTCTCAGCCAGACACCATGACAAACAAGACAAGGCCACACCCTATTGTCATCAAGCTAGCTGATGAAAGATGAGTTGGGGAGCTTTGACTTCTATTCGCATTTAGTCAACTGTCCATTTATTAGGATTTTTGATGCATTATTCAATTATAATTCATATCACTACTGTCTGTGCACACTTTGTGCATTATAAAGCTGTATGCAAATATAAGTAATATATTATGTCAACAATTCTAAAAATGACAAGAAGATGAAGAGGGCATTCACTGCAGCTGCTGCTGTTTGTTTTGTGTTCTCTTCTCTCTCCTCTCCACTTTCCTTGCTTTTGACGTTGCACAAATTCAGGAAAAACTAAAATTTCTTTGACAGTTATTATGATAATTGTGATTATTGTTGCATTGCCTGAGGATGTGAGAGTGCTCACTTATGAAGTCCTGTGATCTAAATTGGAAATATCCACAATTTTACCCATATTGTAATATTTAAAAAAATAAATGTTGAGATACCTTTAACTTCATGATTATGGTTAGATGATTCAGATATTCTAGGTCTGAACATCTAGTTTCTTATTTATTTTATTTTATTTTTTTAGAGATAGAGAAGAAGGGAGAGGGTGAGAGAGATAGAGAGAGACAGAGAGAAAGTGAGAGAGAAACATCAATGTGAGAGCAAGACATCCTATACTACCACCTCCTGTACTCCCTCTACTGGGGATAGAGCCTGCAAACCAGGCATGTATATCCTGACCAGGAATCAAACCAGCAACTTTTTGGTTCCTGGGAGGACATCCAACCAACTGAGCCACAGTGGCCAAGGTTAAACTTCTAGCTTATTAAAGAGAATGAGAGTCATTGGGGAGACCCTTGGGAGACAGCTTGCCTAACTTGGGACAACACTTGAATATCCTCCAATAATTGAGAATGAATATGTGTTCCAGCAACTTAGTTCTAGTAAGTTTTTTCTTAATTTTCTCATCATTAATAACATTTTCTTTTCTTCGTTAACAAGTTTCTTCTGCAACCTGAAAAGCCCTTTTAACTAGCTACATAACTAGAGTTTATGCAAAAGTGCCTTTTTTTTTATCACTTGGATATAATTGGACAATAAGCTATAATCTGAGTAGGAAAGAGTTAAGGAAGTAAGTCCTCCCAACCCAAGACCTGAGTGATGCTCTGACTCAGTGCCTTCCTTGCAATAGGTTCTTGGGAGAAGAAGAGGAAAAAAATTGTTTGCCATAGAGAAAGGTTTGTGGCTGTTGAGAAATAATTATTTTAATTACACTTTGCCTGGATTTATTTTCCTCATAGAGGGATAAAGACAATCCCGCCGCCTATGTGTTATAATTAGTCACAACCACAAACAGTAGAAAGAGGAAACCTTATGGTATCCTTTCAAATTCTCAGATGTTGAACTGCCAAAAAGTAACCCCAACACCCTAGCTGGTTTTACTCAGTGGTTAGAACACCGGCCTTCAGATTGAAGGGTCGCAAGTTCCATTCTGGTCAAAATCACGGACCTTTTCTTCAGGAGGCAACCAATCTATGTGTCTCTCTCACATCAATGTTTCTCTCTCTCCCTCCCTCCCTTCCATTCTCTCTAAAGATCAATGGGGGGGAAATAGCCCCAACAGAAAACCTATCATTGAATGTGCCTCCTTCTTTATGTGGGCAAGGTTTGTGTTTCCAAGAAGCATCTGCTGAAGAACAGAATAAGCAGCTGCACTAGAAACACATATTCAATGAGGAAACTGACAGTTTAACCTACTAATGCTCTTTTTACATTCCTGGATTAGTCATTCTGGTCCCAAGGCCTGAGGGACTGGGATCTTGAAAAATAAGTTATGGCCATGACCGGTTTGGCTCAGTGAATAGAGTGTCGGCCTGCGGACTGAAGGGTCCCAGGTTCGATTCCGGTCAAAGGCATGTACCTTGGTTGTGGGCACATCCCTAGTAGGGGGTGTGCAGGAGGCAGCTGATCGATGTTTCTAACTCTCTATCCCTCTCCCTTCCTCTCTGTAAAAAAAAAATCAATAAAATATATTTAAAAAAAGAAAAATAAGTTGTGATGGTGGGAGATGATGGGGACTTTTAAAAGTATGGATTGCTGCTGCTATGCAGGATTTCTATATGGAGTATGGACTGCAGCAAGATGTGAGTACTAAAAACTCATCATTATATCATGCACGAAGATCTCTGAGTTGTCACGTGGACACATAATAGGGCGATGGTCTGGTCGCCCAAGAGACCATCAGGGTGACATTTCCCTTTAGTGCACCTTTTCCCAAAGTATTGTCTGAAGAAATACATTTTTGTGAGCTACTCTGAAATAAAATAATTTTGGAGTCAAATAAGTTTATTCCTAATCACATCCCACTATTAAAGACTCCAACATATTGCACATAACAATTAAGGAATCTGAGAAGCCAAGAGTTAAATATATCTGCTTAACTTTGTTTCTCATCATAGAACCTCTCTTTTTTGAAATAAGTAGTATCTTGTGGGTTTACTTTCACCAACAGGGCCTATGTGAATTTTCTTTCTGATGTTGTTTTGTCAACAGTTACAAAGGGCCTTTAAAGGGCCTTCTCGAGCACTGTAGATGACACAGAGTCATGCCCATAAAATGTCTTCTTTTTCTTTCCCTGACACATTGGATTTAGAAAACATCCTAAATATTTTAAAATTGTCTTGAATGTAGGAGTTTGTCAAATTGGTCACATTTTTTTAAAATCATGTTTTGCTATAATAATAAGGAAAAAAAATAATTCATGTCCCTATTACCAGTACCCCAGCCAAGCTCTGAGGAGAGTTCCAATTACAGAAAAAGGAAAGAGGACCTTTTGTTGTGTTCCTTTAGTAATGTCTTAGAGATCTACTTTAGCTTTTATCTCTTAGTAGTTACTTATCTCTGCACTGTTCGTCTTGACCACTATTTAATGAACCCCTTGAGAACACTGTAAAATAATATAGAATGTAGCAAAATATTACACACACACACACACATACACACACACACACACTGAGTCCGATGGATAAATGGATGGATGAATATATAAAAAATTGATGGGAGGTAGGGGTGAGCATGAGGTTGAAAGATAATTCTGATACTAGTCATAAGCATACTTATTCTGGAAATTCATTAGTATTCCTCAATTAACTGGTTATGGAGCTCTCAGAATGAGGAGAAAAGTACTCAACATCATTGTGCACTGCACAGCAAGACCACCAGTGTTCAGTCCAACAGATCCCCTCAAAATAGGAAGGTTACCTGTTTCTATTACCTATCAATGCTCAGAATTTACTATTTACATTTTATGGACCTAAATATCACAGTCACCACCACCCCATTATCTGCTCCCTGTAGATAAAACAGTCTAATGCAATAGAAAATGTAGCTTTTATCTATTTGTATGTTTGTTTTTTTAAGTGTTCTCCTTTAGAATATAAGGATCATGAGGACAGGCACCTTGTTTGACTTAGTTTTTGCTATAACCTCTCTTCCTAAAATGGTGTGTAACACTTAATGGTTGCTCAATAAATGTTTCCTGGATGCTTAGGTGAGTGAATGTTTATGTTTCATAACATTTAATTTTACAATAGTTTGTTGTCACAACTTAATAGAATCATAGAATGCTTGAGACCCTGGGACTCAACCTAGTGAGTCTATTTAATTCATTCTTCAGATAAAGCAGCCGTGGCCCAGAGACATTGCATTAATGGTGCAAAATCATACCAATTTTTACAATGCTTAGATGAGGCGTCAGCACTCATGTCCATCAGACTATTTCTGACTGTCCACACTTCTTCCTTTTCCTTTCTGCATTACTATCATCTTTGTACTGTCACTGTAATCTCATTTTCTTTAGTATAAGAAACCCTCATTATTTACTTTTTAGTGTACAAAACTCTAAATAAAGGTGTTCTTTGACTCTGGTCAGTATTAATTCTACTGGATAATCCAAATTTTTGCCTCAAAGAACTAGAGGAAAGCTATTGCATATCAAACAATTGACACCAGAAGATGTAAAACAGATAGACCCATGGTATAAACTCTTCCCTTGAGCTTTCAAACAAACAGACAGCAATATTTGGGCTTTTTCTTTCAAACAGTTTACCACATGATGTTTTAAGTCATCTCTCCATTTCCTAGATTAGTTGGCTATCACATGGCTAATTCATCGTCTTGTTTAACAATAATAAAGCCAACGTATAATTCCATTTATTTTGATGCATGTCAGGAGGATTTTAACCCAGAAATGGTGCTTGGCACTTTGAGACATATTACTTCATTAATTTATTTATCATTACCATTAGCCCCACTCTAAACAAGAGAAACCAAGGCTCCCAAAAGATGATTTGCCCACAATCACATATTAAGAGCAAAATCACAATTTGAAGCCAGTGTGCTGTGTTTTGTTCACTGAACATGTGGTGGCCTCTCTTTCCTATGATCTCCCATGCTTGTGGGGATGGTGGGTGGGGAGTGCAGGCATCACTATTGATTCCTGTGATAACATAAATAATCAGGTTGACTCAGCTGTTAATTCACTTGCCACGATGATTATCAGAATAGATTTACAATCTGCTACTTTTCTCAAATTTCTTGCCAGGGGTAACAATGCTTCCAAAGATTTCCTAGTGTGATGATCTTAATTCACTACAAGATAAAGTGTTTATTTTTATTTCTTCTTATTAAATATAATGGTTTAATTTGTGGAATGATGATAGATTCATTTCTTCAGTGCCTTCCTGTTTAGTCTTTTAGGGTAGGACTTAAATTATAATGAGCATTAATGACATTCTGGGCTACATCCAGACAAAAGGAATGGGGCGATGGGTCTACCTAATCCACTAACATTTTCCTTGTAGATGGGGACATCATCGTGAGCATCAGATTTCTTTATTTTCTTCAAAGAGTACAATGGAGATTTACTTTAAAATGACAAACAGGATTTTGCATCAGTGTTAGAAAGTCAGGCTCCAGAGGCAGCCTGACCTTGGTTAGCTCTCTGTGAACTTGATCAAGTTAGCCTGAAAGAACCTCAATTTTCTCATCTTCAAAATGGAAACAACAACAACAACAACAACAATAATAATATATTTTATATACTTAATGTCAAGATTAAATGAGTTACTTCAGATAACAGTACTTGGCTCATGATAAAATATATTTTATTATTTGGTGAGCTTTACCTACCAAAGCATCTGCTGACTTTCTTCTTTGCTCATATTATTTGAGAAGTTGTAGGTGGATATCATTCAAAATTTAAAACATGAACAATCAGAACTAAAAACAAATGAAGAAACAAGCAACTGTGTTGTGTCCTCATATTTTGTCTACTCCCATTTCTATAGTCACATACATTCTCTCTGGGAATCACTGAATCCCTAGATGTTATTGCCTGATAATAGCCTACACACATCACCTATCAAAGAAAGAATTTGGAGAAATGGCAAAATTTTAGTGGATGTTTAGCTTTGCTGTTTTATCTTTACAAGGATTTATAATATCAATTGGATAAGTTCAAAGTTGACTAATCCATAAAAGTCTATGGAAAGGACAGTTAGGGCTGTTCCAGGTACTATATTATAAAGAGTAACAGTCATTTTTTCCTCCAAATGTCACTTTTTATTTCTGTTAAGAGACAGAATCCTGAGTTGGATAAATTATGGTTCTGTCTAAAAATGGTATTTTTTTCCTGTAAGGAATTGACTATAGACAAATGTTTATGTTCCTGTGTCCCCTAAACTAGCAACAGAAACATCAAGTGTCAATGAAGATGAGGGTGAGAGTTTTAGGGGCTAAATATTTATGTCTTAAGAATGTGACCCAATTTATTGTTTGCTTCAAAATACTCTAACGCTTCTCCTATTTGAATGCCTTTCTGGAAGATTAGGACATGTGATTACATGATAACACTATTGTAGTGTTTCATCTTGAACTCAATGGGCATGTGTGGGGGGTTGAGGGAAGGATTGGCAAGTAATTAGCTAGAAAAATGAAATGTGATGATCCAATAGTAAGAATGGTTTAACAACATTTTAATTATGAGATGAAAAAATATGTTTAAAATGCTATTGCATTCTAAACCATCCATAGCCTAAACTATTTCTTTTAAGTATTTGTAGTTGATCAAGTGACAATTAATTTAACTGATAAAGAAGGATGTACCCTTAGAATTTTGCTAAGGCCAAATATGAATGATAAGCTTACATATATTAAATATGTAAAGTGTCCTCTGTTATCTTATTTTCTTTTGCTTGATCCTAACAACCCTGCTGAGAGTCAGATTAATGAGAAGTCTGAAGCTCACAGGAGTCAAGTGTCTTGCAAAGTCTACTTAGCCCTTTGATTCCAGGCATAGAAGAGACCAGCTCCCTGCATTCTCAGATGGAGCTTTTCTCCCTGACTTCTCAGCATAAGTGGAGAAAATTTTAAAACTTTTGCAAAAGATCTCTTTTGTTAGGCAAGATCTGGCCCCACTAAAAGTACCAATGTTCGGATGACTATTCTAATTCTCAGGGACAAGTTGTTTGATTGAGTAGCTGTTTGTTTTTCTTTTTTATGTATACAGTAATCAGGAAGGAGATCACAACCAAAACTTAGTGTCAGTTGGGGCCGATTCAAAACAAGAGAAATGAGGATCTACATGCAGATGTGAAGCAATCAAGTATTTTTATCAGAAATAATTGCACTATTGGGATTTAAAAATACATAAAAATATAACTTGTCTATTTGGATATTTGTAACTGTGGGGTTTGTCTTAAACTTAGAAACAGTAAAACTGGTCCCATACACATTTTAAACTGTAGTCTTTCCACAGGACTATGCACCTTGATGCATGAAAAATGGATTCATTTCAGCCTTCTCATTGACCAGTATGGCTGTCTGTATATATTGTGATAATTGATTTTGAAAGATAGCCATGCTTTCACCCAGATTATCAATTTCATTGTCTCAGCCATCAACTTACTTTGATGATCTTTCTAAAATGCTACCTATTATTAAAGTAATTACCTCTGAATATTTTATTGCAACAGTGCTTTATAACATTCCAATCTCTTAGAAACCACATTTATTTTGATATGTTAGACAGCTAGAGTATGTGGTTAGAATTAAATATTAAAAATACAAATTAAGAAGAATGTTAATTTATTTTGTTCTGAAAGCTTATTAACTGAAGAAGTCTCTTATTTTTATCTATTTTGAGTATCTAGTGTCAGCAATATCATGTTCATAGCACACCTCATTAAGTAAAGCAATTTAACAAAAAAAAAACTGTATCCAAATGAATGCTAATAACTTATAAAAGTACAAATAAAATTGAATTTGTATGAAGTGTTTGTCTATGTCTAGACAGTAGGTAATCATTAATTTCCATATTTTTTTAGAAATATAGAGAATTTCATTGTTTTTCCCAACCTTTGGATTTTCAAGAATACTATATAAGATTAAAGTTTTAAAATTAAGCAATAAATCCTAATTTTTCCTCAAACCATCATCTCTTCTAAGAAAATTTAGTGCTATTTTTATTTTTGAATATTTCTATTGATTTTTAGAGAGAGAGGAAGGGAGAGGGAGAGAGAAAGAGAAACATCAATATGAGAGCAGAACATTGATCAGCTGCCTCCTGCACACCTCCTACTGGGGTTTGAGACCTCAATCGGGGCATGTGCCCTGACCAGGAATCAAACCAACAGCCTTTTAGTGCATGGGATGATGTTCAACTAACTGAGCCACAGTGGCCAGGACAGAAAATTTAGTGCTATTTTAAATCAATTTGCAGTTTATTTCCTTTTTCTTTCCAAGATTCTCATACTTTCATATCAAGTTGTTTTCCACATAGAGATGAGTTTTCGAAATTAGGAAGGAATTTGAACCTTAGTAGAAAGTCACAAAAATAAGTAATGATGTTTTTGGTTTTTATCCTCACCCAAGGACACTTTCATTGATTTTGAGAGAGAGAGAGAGAGAGAGAGAGAGAGAGAGAGAGAGAGAGAGAGAGATCAGTTGCCTCCTGCACACTCTGACCAGGGCTGGTTGGAACGTTCAATCCAGGCATATTAGGCAGGACTCTTTAAGCAATTATAAAATGTTTGAAAGAAAACACTTCCTATACATGCTCATGAACCAATCAATCAACAACTATTGACTCTAGTATTTGTGAGAGACCATTTTGAACCAAGTAGCATCAGGGGCTGTACCATTGGGAAATGGCTTTCTCTAACTTGGTGGTCATCTAGAAGGTCTAGAATTCAGTCTACCATTACACATAGAACGAGGTGTGTGTTTTTTCAGGACACATGCATAATGTGGCCAATTTTCATGGAAGAGAATTGTTTTTAAAGGAATTTTGAAAGTACTTTGATTTTCTTGTGATGCTTTTTTATTAAACGACTAGAGGCCCGGTGCATGAAATTCATGCACGGGGGCTGTGTCCCTCAGCTCAGCCTGCACCCTCTCCAATCTGGGACCCCTCGAGTGATGTCCGACTGCCTGTTTAGGCCCGATCCTGAAAGGGCTATACATGTGGGAAAACAACCTAGTGTCAGTTACATAGATCTGGATCGGGCTTAAACGGGCAATCAGACATCCCTCTCACAATCCAGGACTGCTGGCTCCCAACTGCTTGCCTGCCTGCTTTCCTGATTGCCCCTAACAGCTTCTGCCTGCCAGCCTGATCACCCCCTAACCACTCCCCTGCCTAGCCTGATTGCCCCTATCTTCCCTCCCCTGCAGGCCTGGTAACCCCTAACTGCCCTCTCCTGCCAGCCTGGTCACCCCTAACTGCCCTCCCCTACAGGCCTGGTCCCCCACCAACTGATCTTCCCTGCTGGCCTGGGTCCCCCCCAACTGCCCTTCCCTGCAGGCCTGGTTGCCCCCAACTTCCCTCCTCTGCTGGACTGGTCACCCCTAACTGCCCTCCCCTGTAGGCTTGATCACCCCCAACTGCCCTCCCCTGCTGGCCATCTTGTGGTGGCCATCTTGTGTCCCAATGGGGCAGCCATCTTTGACCACATGGGGGCAGCCTTCTTGTGTGTTGGAGTGATGGTCAATTTGCATATTACCATTTTATTAGATAGGATAGAGGCCTGGTGCACACAAGTGGGGGCCACCTGGTTTGCACTGAAGGGTGTCCCAGATCAGGGTAGGGGTTCCCTTCGGCATGGGGCAACCTAGGTGAGGGGCCTATGGTGGTTTGCAGGCTGGCCACGCCCCCCGGTGACCCAAGTGGAGGCCCTGGTATCTGGGATTTATTTTTCTTCTATAATTGAAACTTTGTAGCCTTGAGCTGAGGCCAGGGCTGGCCAGGGCAGGCGGGAAGCTTGGCTTCCTCCATCGCTGGGGGCAACCCAAGCCTCCTGCTTGCTCCAGCTCCGTGGCCACCTCCATATTTGTTGGGTTAATTTGCATACCCACACCTGATTGGCTGGTGGGTGTGGCTGGTGGGCGTAGTGGAGGTATGGTCAATTTGCATGTTTCTCTTTTATTAGATAGGATTACTGGCCTTAATGTGGATAAGCCTTTTGAGGTATACCTGCCACTCAGGAAGTTGCAGCCCTTTTAGTGGGCATCAGCTGACATCTATGTAACTGACACTAGGTTGTTTTCCCACATGTATAGCTCTTTCTTTAGTGCCTTAACTATGTGTGTGTGTGTGTATATATATATATAGCTTATTGTTTGTTTCTCCAACTGAAACATAAGCTTCATGAAGGCAGAAAGTTTTTTTTTTCTGTTTTATTTTCTGCCATTTCATTTTCAACAGCATATTGAACAAAACATTGTCTGTTCTTAAGGAACTCATTTTGTTTACAATGTTGAAGAGCAAGTGAACATTAGTAATGCTTACCTCATCACTTTTGCATTTGTTGAACAAGAATGAAGTATTTAAGTCACTGCTATGTCAATTTTGGATTTACATATTTTTATCACATTTTCTCTAGGGATTGTTTGATATGCTTGTAAAAGATACATATTTTAGACATCTGGTTATCAGAGAAGATGCAGAAAGAATTGTTTCTATTCAAGTTAATGTTAGCTTCAGGCTAAGCATTGATTTCTTTAGAAAAATATGTTCTATGTGTTTTAGTTGCCTATTCTATTGCAAAGGACTCATACCCCAACTGAAGCCCTTGCTGAATAACTTTGAACACTAAGCTATACCATGTGACCTTTCACTTTGTGGCCAAAGTCACCTCTCTAGTCCTCTTTTCTCTCTCTCTCTCCAGCTTGTTTTGAGATTTCAACTGTCTGCCAGAGATTCTGCCTGAAAGAACCTAGAGTTACTTCAATCTCATTCTGTTGTGTAACGAAGAATTTGGCTGCATCAGTGTCTCTGGTTTTCAGGAGAGATCCTCTAAGTCCTTGAATTTCCCAAGTGATAGGAGTGTGTTATTTATGGTGGGCCTCTTGGGCCACACCTGAATTTATGCTAATGAGATTACTCATGGAGTGCCTCTAGGTAGTTTTTGCTCACAAGAAGGGTCAGAATGAAGCCTGGCCATGACAGAGAGACCAATCAACCATGTGTTAGAGGTTTGGTACTTGGAGTCCTGTGATATCAGCCTGACTTTTGAGGAGGAAGGGGGCTGGAGACTGAGTTTAATTTCATAGCAAATAATTGAAAAACATCGTACCTCTGTAATGAAACTTCAAAAAAACTTTTGTACAGTGATGCTTAATCAGCTTCCTGGCTGGTGATACACACTGATATGCTGAAAGGGTGATATACCCTGAGCACACGGAAGTTTCATGTTTGGAAGGCTTCCAGATCTTTCCCTATATGTGCTTCTTCATTTGGCCAGTTCTGATTTTTATCCTCTATAATAAAACTTACTGCTTTCTTGAATTCTGTGTATCATTCTGGTGAATTATAAAACTGAGGAAACTCCCAAATTTGTAGCCAGTTGGTCCCAAGTGTGGGTGGTCTGGGAACCCTAGAGTTTGAGGCTAGAGTCTGAAGTGAGGGCAATCTTGTGGGGGACTGAGCCTTAACCCCTGAAGTTTGACTGAACTTGGGCTGGTAGCATTAGAACTGCATTGCACATCCTTTAAATCCTAAAGCAAAACATAATCCCCCCTAACAGCCAACCAACTTAGCTGCTGAACTTTCTATTTCTCTTCCCACATTCTCAACCATTCAGTCCAATTTCTTTTTCCTTCATAACAGCTTTCACATGCATCTCCTTCAGTTCAGTACAAGTTAAACTGGTCTATTTTCATTGCAATCTATACCGTTTTGTTCAGTCAAATTTATCTCCTTTACCCTACCCTCAAGCTCAAACAACTTTTTCAGAGATGTCTGTTTAGTGCCCAGTACAACACCTCTCAAATAGCAGACACTCATTTATTTGTTGTTGGTTCCTACATATCTCTTCAACTCTGTCTTCTCTTACTTCCATAAATTAATCCTTTCTTTCAACCCAATTACTTTACTTGTTACTTTGCTCCCAAACAATATGGGTCCATCTTCATTCCATTGAACAAAATGTGTGTCTGAAATGCTCATTTCGCCCTCAATTGTCTCAGCTCCATCTCCATGAGCCTTCTTGGGCTTCTCCATTCCTCAGGTAATGCTCTCACCTCCGGATTTTCTTAGCACATGTTGTATACATTATCCTTTCTGGTTCTTGGGAAAACTATACCAAGGTGTTTTGAAAACAGGCCAATGTAATAATTTCTTTTCTGTGAGCTCAAGGACTAACATGCAAAACATGCATAAACTTTTCAGTTTTTACATAGATTTCCTTTTATTCTGTCTAATCAGCACAGGCAATCAAGTCCGATCTGTATAAACAATGAAGATGAGAAAAATAACTTACTAATTCAGAAGTAGTTCTAATCAACCGAATAACTTAATGTCTTTGAAGTTTAAGAGGTAATATTTTCCTTACGGTCCTGACATTAGCCAGGATTACAGAGAAACTAATATTCATTTGTTTTCCTTTGACAAGACAGGTGTGCTTTTTTTTTCATATACTTATTCTAATCTAAACTTTTCTCACCTGCATTTCTAAAGTCAGTAAGGCTCACACTTCCCACCATGGAACCAAGCAGAAAATGAACCAATAAGCATAATACAGCAGCGCTCACTGTTTCCAAACAGGGAAGAAACCATGCCACAAACATTATTTAAGCAACACAGCATTTTTAGGCAGCTTTGCAACCCTTAATTTGGCATATATCCCTACACTACCTGCATGCCCACATGTAATTGAAGACTAAATATTGGCATTCTTTAAGTTTCTTATTTTGTGGCAAAGAGAAGAAAAACAAGATTCCAGTCTGACTAATCAAGATGGATACACAATTCAGCACTCATTTAGGAGGCATGCCTTGGGAAGAAATGTCTTTGTTGTGACAAAGACATTTAAAAAAAAATCAAATTGTGGAAGTGACTTCAGGGAGTTCACTAAGCCTTTGGGCAAGTGGGTTCTGGGGCATTTGGTCTACATTTGTTTTAAAGATGTTTATATGTTCCGAAAGTGACTGATCAATAATAATACTGGGATGCTATAAAGCTGGATTTCAAAGTCCAGCACATCTAGTTTGTGAATAAAGACAAATGTGTATGAAAATAAAGATAAAGGGATTTGTGAAAACTTACTTCTCTGGGAAGTCTTATCTAATAAATTTCAAATTGTCTTGTAAGATTCTACATTATTTTTACTTACTGCCAGTGGAAATACATTTTTTACACATCTTGCTTTGTCATATATAACATTGTCGTGTTTCCATATCCCTCCCTACACCTCAGTTAATGGTTTCTCTCAAATAGTACTTTCAACCATTTATAAGTATGCAGGTCAATACACATTTAAAAACAGTAGGAACTTTTAAAATGAACTCCTATCAACTCAGAGAGATAACAAAACTATGTACTTCTATAATGGTCTATAACGTGAGATGGTAACTGAGAAGTTCAGTTATTTTTTACTGTCATATTCTTGCCTCTTGAATGAGTTGTTAAGCATTATGTTTAGCTTACAAGAAATCAGAGTAGTAGAAAGAAATGTAGACATGTACATATTTTTAAACACTTGTTTATTTTCAAATTTTATAGATGTATAATAGGGACTGGTTACTGAAGATCATACTTGGACCACAGTTGATATCGGGAATGAAAGGTAGGGCTAAAACAGAGGTGAATGATTGCTTTCTGATGAAGGCCCTCAGCTCCAACTACTGGAGTTCCAATGTCTTCCATGATGAACAGGATTGTCTTTGTAGGAAAGGACCTGAAACAAAACCAGAGGGACATGGCTGAGAAAGGCTTCTTGGGAAATTTCTCACATGCAGTAAAAGGTTGTATTATGACAACAGTGTGGTACATGCTTGCGGAGCAGAGTAAATTCTGAAATGATGCCTAAAATGAAGAAGTTTTAGAATAGGTATTAATGGAATGGGTTTTCTGTCTTAGGGATCCTCAGATATTGGACCAGAGAAGAGAGTGGCCAGGGCACAGTGGGAACAGGGGACAAATCTAATTATCTCATCAAGAGGAAAGAACAGGGGCTCAATGTTCGGTATAGAGGACATAAATAGTCCCAGATAACAATATCCTGGAGTTTGGAACATGTTCCTGGAAACTGATTTGAGTGCTGAATCCATATGTCAGACTTTCAGAATTCTGCATATACTGCCTATTTGTCTCTTGATTCTGAGGCTTTTTAGGCTCCTCCATAAGAAGCAGTATTGCTTTAGAAACAAATTATTTTCAGCTTCATATTGGGAGCTCCAAGTCACATCTCTTCCTTATTTTTATTTTTATTTTTTGATGAACTATTTCCAAAGAAGTTAACTTTGATCCAAGTTTGGAAGGTGGAAGAAAGATGAATAGAACATATTTCTGCCCACAAGAAACCTACATCCTAGTGAAAGGATACAGCCAAATAAGCAAACAATGACAATACAGTTTGTTCCATTCTCTGTTGTATTTGCTGAAGGTACTCTAGGAGGGGAGGTGTACCTCACCCACATCAGGGACAGGTGGAAAGGGACAGAAAGCATTTTCAAAAAATAGTGGCTGAGACAAGTTTGAATATCAAATGTATGTGCATATGACTTTGTGTACAGGATTATCTGTTGAATTGTGACGAGTCATAAACCAGAGGCATTCAAAGATGAATTGGTATTGGGCCCTGAATATCAAACTGGGAAATTTTATTTGATAGAAATGGGAGATCATTTGAGATGTTAAACTGGGAGCAATACTATGGCAGGAGTGTTTCTAAGGCTCTCTGTCAGTAGGGCAATTAGGTGAAAGGAAGACTAAAGGCAAGGAAGTAAGCTAATAATTTGTATCGACAACGTAAGTGTGACGCAATGAAGACCTAGGATGCTGGTCATGGGGAAGAGCACACATCGTCAGAATGTGTGTATGAGTTCCGAGTGTTTCTCAAATGTTTTTTGCTCAGGGATGATCATTTGATTGAAACTAGAGGAGAGAAGAAAGCCATGAATCAATCAACAGGAGCACCCAAATGGTAACTTGTTCAAGGACTATGAAACTCTCTTGAGATGTAAATGGAGGGTTTAAAAAAGAGAAGAAGGTAAAGGTGGTTTCAGGATGAAAGTATTAATGCCCACTTACATGCTTATTTATGCCTTCAAAGTTGTTGCCCTTGTTGTTTTTCAGCATCATGAAAATGTCCTAAAATAAAACAAGAATGACTATGTTTGTGAAAAGATTGGCACCAAATAATGTATGACCAGTATAAATTTGTGAGTGAAAACAAATTTTAACATACCTAATAATTGGTAAATGTTATTTTAATACCAAATTATTTTTGGAAAAGAGTGGGTTATTTTGCCCTGGGGTTAGTCCTCATATGAGATAACTAACCCAACTTAAAGTAGTTTATCATGATAAATGGAAAGAAGGAAAGAGAAAATATTTAATGAACACTTATGATATTCCAGACATTGTGCTGGGCACTTTACTAGAGCAAAAATATATCTTGAATTTGAATGTGTATTGTATTTTATCATTTTAGTTGAGAAAGACTCATCCTAACAAGGTGATAGCAAGACAATTTTGAAAAATAGTTTAGAATCAAAAAGTAAATGTTCAGATCAATTTAAAAACATTTAAGCAATCAATTGTGAATGGCATATTCTTGATTATATCTACTCTCTACCTTTATTTGTATGTGGTAATAATTGTTGGTGGCTATGATTTAGGTTCAGTCTCTATGAGGATGGCAAATTTTGATCTTCCCGTTCGCAGAAGCTACTTTCTGACAGGGCCATTTTTCTCAGAGATGGATCACCTCAAATTCATCACTGCCACAAGAAAATTAACAAGTCAGTATCTTCTGAGTCTCAGTTTGCAATATAACCATTTCCAAATATGAAGGGCACCGTGCAATTGCCCAAATATAAATGAAAACAATATTCTCCTTCTTTAAACATTCTAATTTATCTGATTTATCTTTTCTGAAGTATTTATGATTTGAGGTAAAAAAAAATGAACTGAGTAAAAGCCTTCTTAGAACAAAATAAATTGCCCTTTGATAGCCAATGCTGCAACCTAGTATTTGAGAAAAACAGAACTTCACAAAAGCTTAATATAGTCAGAATTTGACAAAGTGTGACCCATTTACTGAAGCAGAAAATGCACCACAGGTTTTTTCAGTGTTTCTTTCTTCTTTTTTTTCTTCCAAAAGCCGATAAATCATATTTACCAGCCACAGAAAATAAATGCTTCTCGACTTATTTAGAGGAAAATCGGGAGAGAAACAGAGTGTGGAAAATACAAGAATTTTGACTCAGAAAGATACTCCCAAACAAAATGCGGTAAGTTTTAAAAGGGTTCTTAGGCATGTCAAAATATGGAAAATACCTGATGAATTTATGTAAATGAAACTTGTAGTTACTGAAGATCCCTTCTGGCCTTTTAGATACTGTGAGAATATTGAACAGTTTATGGAAGCCACATGTTCACATTGCCATTTGCATGGGAAACTTCTAAGGTTTTTGTTAGGATTTTTAATATACTGGAAAAAGGAAAAAAAACAACATTACAAGACAAAAACCCTTACTCTGACTTATGTATTCTCCTAACTGCTCATCTCTATGGTAGTACTTTTTACATTTTCTACATGTACCAGGTTAATTGTCTCTCTTCTCCTAGACTGTCAACTCCTGAAGAAAGGGGGGCTCTGTCTTATACACCCCCATGTGCCCAGTCCCTTGTACTGCCCAGAACACATAACATGTTATCAACAAAGGCTTACTGAATATTAGAATGAGGAAACAAACCCTGAGCCCAGGGACAATTCTTTATAAAAAGAGTATATATTAACTTATAGATCAAGATACTTTTAGATTACATAAAAGAAAACTCATTTATAGCACTTAACAGTTCTATAAAATACCAAAAGCCATTTAATTGTAATTAATATTACTTAAAAAATTCCAATGGTGAATATTATGTTGATAAGGTAGGAGAATGACTGGGAGGTTTTACTTCTAAACCACAATGACATTTTTAGATTTTTTGATAGTTTAGATTTTTTTTAGATTCATGCTTTAAGCTGCAGTCAGAAGTGGGACTAAAATTTAGTTTTTTGACAATCGAGGTGTTTTGTCTTTTTACTTAGTTCAATATACATTTTAAATGATATAAAAAGATGAAAAGGGCTTTAAATGCAGTCTTTTTATTAATTAACAGTCACTCCCAATGGCCTGATGGAACAGATCAGATGTGGTTAGATTGAGGGCATCCATAATGCTGCAGATCAAATTAAGGAAAAAAAAAATTGGAGATAGCTTTTGGGACCCTTGAAAACCACTTCTAGTCTAAAGCCACAAGGGCAGAAAGAATCAATAATCGTGGCCATTTGGTTCATTCATTTCTTTTCATAAACACACTCTCACTCACTAAAAACATTCTTGCAGGACCAGGAAGGATTTCAATTTTCTGGTGATTGACAGAAATAGAGCCTTTGATAAAACCTGGAGGGGTGGCACTGCTCCCTACCTTTTTTCCTCCCCCTCACTTTAGCACTCGGTGCTGTTTAACTCAGAAAATATGTCATCTTGGTACAGACTGACAGGCAGTTGATTGGCAACTATTAGCAAACTTCTCCCCATGATTCTTAATGCAACTTATTTTAGGAAAACATCCCAGAAGTGTGGATTTGTTTCAAATATGTAAAGTCTGATAAGTGTAGGGATAACAACCTCAAGAAAAAATGGGCACTGAGCTGGTTTTATCATTTTATTAATATTCAGTAGGACATTTCCATTTCTGTAGTCACTGCCCTAGTTCAAGTAAGCATTAATTTGTATCTCATAAGGTGCTATTAATACTGAGGATACTTAGAAGCTGCTTTTGATAAATGAACAACATCTGGGTTACTGCAGCAGCCTCTTACCTTCTTTCACTTATTCAAGTTTCTTCCAATTATCTATTTTATATCTAGCTGACAGGAATAAAAAAAAAACAAAAAAACCTCTCTTGAATTTCCACCAATACGTAATTCCCTGTTTATGAAACTAGAGTTTGCTTATTTAACAAAATCAGAATTTTTGTGCCTGAGATTAAATTTTTCCCTGGTTTCCCTAGGTATTCTTTTCTTTCTACCCAGTCAGCCTCTTACTGCTTCCCTGCTTCTATGTTTTGCAAAGAGTGCATCTTAATTTTTTGGTGTCTACAAACATTTTACATTTTTTTTGGTGTCATAATCTAAAAAATGGAAGCTTAATTTAAGAGTTTCTAGAATAAATATACTACCCTGTTGGCAAACAAAGGATAGAAGGTCTCTGTGATTTCAGAAAACGCCCCTTTCTTAGATCTAAGTCAGAGGTGACTTGGGCAAGAATGGAAGATGTGGGGGTGAAAGGGAAGTGATGACATTCTATTTGATAGTTGCTTCTTCTTCTCCCTATTTTTATTTTTAAAATATTTTTAAAAAATTTATTGTTGACAATATTACAGATGTCCCGCATTCCTCCCTCCCCTCTACCTAGCTCTCAATCCACCCCAGGCCATATCTGTGCATGAGAGGTTTTAATGTACAAAGGGATAGAAAATCTTTTCAGAGCAAATGAACAGTGTAGTTACAATCAAGAGTAGATTTACCAAGTTTACATTTTAACCCTTTAGAATACTTGAATACTTTTCTTGAACGACATTATTTAAACTCTTAGATTCCTAGTTTCTATGTCAATGGAGAGTTGTTTTTGAGAATGATATCATTTTTGTTTTCACAACTCTGCAACATCAGTTATAACTTTCCACTTCATGGAGTCCTCCCAGAGAATCTGGGCACATCTGCCCATCAGCTCTATTATAAAGTGTCAACTGTATTATGAGAAAACAGTTTCAACAACAATTTATGAGAGCAAACATAGAATCAAGTTATAGACTTCTTCACTAGTTTTTCTTCTCTCATTCTATGTTGGGAAATACATCTCTCACAAATATATTCTCCAATTTCTGCCAAATTATGTCCTTAACTGAGTCCCAGACCTAAAATAAACTTTCTTATTTGCCTAAATCATTCTGCCCAGAACTGCCATATTAACATTTCCAAAATGATGCTTTATTCATTTCACTTCTATGTGCAAATGGCCTCTCTACAAAATGAAAACCATCTCTCTTTATTTTATATACAAGGACCTCCATAATTTAATTGCTTTTTTTACTTTATCAGTTTTTCTCTACTAACCACCCAATGCTACATGACTCTTGAACATAATTCATACTTATCCACTTGGCTTCCCATCATCAGTTTAGCCACTTTATCATTATCTTCTCTAGTCCTGAATTTCTCTCTTCTTTTCAACCTATTCATATCAGCCACCCTTCCTTTCATGGACTTTACTTGGTTTCCCCAACTAGAAGTTATATTCATTAGCAAAATATACATAGGAATTTCCATCTAATATAGTTGTTGAAAATTGCAAGTGATTTTTAACTCCGTCCTTGGGGGAGAGTTGGCACTATCTGGACATATTTTTGGTTGTCACAACTGGAAGGTGTTATTGGTATCCAGTGGGTAGAGGCCAGGGATGCTTCAAAACATCTCACAATAGACAAGCTAGGTCTCCACCACTGAGAATGACCTGATTCAAAATGGCAGCTTAAAAACCCTAACAATGCAATTTGACAGCTCTATTTTAATCCTGCCTATAATTTTACTCATCTGTACTAGAAGATGAGTAAATCTGGAAACCAGGACCACATTTTATGCACAATGTTATTTTCTCAAAAGTCTTGCATAATCTCTGGTATATGTGGACACTCAAAAATATTTTAAAATCTATATGATATGGAATACATTGATCACCTTTTATTAAAGAACTAGAGGCCCAGTGCATGATTTAATCATGCACCTGGTGCACCAGCTGGCTGGCTGTCCGCCGGTGCCCCAGGCCTTCCGAAAGCCTCCGGCGCTGCGGAGGCTTTCGAAAGGCCTTGCGCCAGAGCAGACAGCCGGCCAGGTCCCCCGCTTTGGCCTTTGATCGCGGGGGACCTGGCCGGCTGTCCGCGGGTGCCCCAGGCCTTCCAAAAGCCTCCGGCAGCCATGGCTCAGCGTCCTGCTGGCCCAATCAGCTACCCCGGCCACCCTGAGTCCCGCCCCCTGCGCCTCCTGCTGGCCCAATCGTGGGCGTAGCGGAGTGATGGTAATTTACATATTACCATTTTATTATGTAGGATAACATGCAAGAAGAAAATACTTACCAACCAAGTTCAATGTATACGTTTTTTGAAGGCTTGGATAATTCAGCTGTCATTTGAGGATATTTTAATGATGAAAGTCAATTAGCATTATGCTGGTAAAGAGAAAATGTATGGGTCAATATATGTTTATTATTGATAGGCAAAAAAAAAATAGACAACACTCAAACTCAAACATATTACAAACTTCACTATATTTCCATAGTAGATGAAAAGTGTAGAGCCTGAGGATTGCAGGGCTAGTACATCTATCTTTCATAGCGTTATCATCTACCTCTCCTATGGTAGAGTTGTTGTTGTTTCATACTATGCCACAAACAATCAATCTTTACTTTATGAAGGCCTCTCAGCTGCTGTGTAGTGTATGTTGGTTAAATCAACTCCAATTTGTTTGTGTTCCTCTAAGTGTAGCATCAATAGCTTTTGGGCAAAATAAAACATTAAATTATCTTGCCAACTTGCTATAAATACTTGAAAATGATTGCTATTGGAATGCATAAACAGTTTTAAAATTTCCTTGTGTAAAAAGCTGATGCATTTTTGCTGACTAATGGAATATCTATGTTTACATCATGTCAAGAATCTCCAGTATTTGGAAAAATGAATGGAGCTAACGGCTCTCTGCTCTAGGGGACATGTTCAAGCTCCTTAGCCTGGCATTTAAGATCCTTCCTCCTCTGCTCCCTACCTGCCTGCATCTAGCTCACAAATGTCCAGCTGCAGCTGAGTTTTTTTCATTTATAATCCCTTGAATGTATCTTTCACTTCCTTCACCTCTAAGATTTATGTTCTTTTTCTTCTTCTTCAGGTTTTTCAATCATGGAATAAACTTTCTCTTTTTACTCTTCTTAAAACCCAACTGCCTCTAGACTTGGTCACTCTAAACCATCTATGTTACATGCCAACTTCTCTAAAAAAGTTCCCTTTATCTTCTAAACCATGCCTCTGCCTTTAGAACCATAGTATCTTATACCACTTAATTCTACGATACGTTGTTGTCATTATATTTGTGCAGTATTATTTTTCCTTTTCCTCCAGATTGTAATGTCCTAATAGTAGAGGCCATGATTCACAGACATCATTGAATCACTATCAGCAGCACTACACTATCCTATATATAACATAGCAATTGTTCATTATACAGTAGTTGGATAACGGTTGAATGAATTATGGTTTTGCTTTAGTAGTAGGAAATAGTGTAGAAAAACTGGTTATAAAATATGAAATTAAATTTGTTTTCTAATAAATAAATGTGAAGAAAAATTAAGGGAGAACTGTTGAAGACATAATAAGCAAAAGTGATGTGTGGACCTTGTTAAGATACTGATTTGAACAAACTAATTGTAAAGGAACATCTTTAAAATATTTGGAGAACTGTGTATATGGAATGAGTAATAGATGATATTTAGGATCTATGACAAATGCATGCTCATTATGTAAAAAATAGTTCTTATCAGTTAGAAAGACATACTAAATTATTTACACATTAAATGTTTAATTTAAAATATTCCAATAAAAAAGTATGAGAGATAATAAAACAGTTGACAATGTTTAATGAAATATTGATAATTATGAAGTGGAGTTAAGGATACATAGTGTTCATTATATTATATCTCCCTACTTCAGTGTAAGTTTAAATATTTCTGTAAAATTTAAAAAATATGTTAAGTGTTGTAGGAGAATAACCTTTTAATTACTCTCATAGTAGCAGAATAATCTTTCAGTCATTAAGATGTTACCCATAAGAGACTCCAGTAACTTGAATAAATTTTCATTTACAGAATTTAACCCAACACTTAGAACCAATTCAACATGTGAAAAGATTACAGTAGTTGCACCATGTCCTACTTCCTCGTATGCCACAGAAGATTATTTGATAGTGAGTCCTAATATTTATCCTTAAGGACACCATTTTTATTATTGATGATTGTATAATGGCCAAATAGTCAACCACTAACCCAAAATGACTTACTTATTCTGAGAATGATCAACAACCCTATAAAAAGCAAAGAATACTTTTTCCCCTCGTTTGCTGAACTGGATCCACTCATCACCAATGCCATGGAAGACAAATGCTGTGAATAAACTTTCCTTTAACAGATATACCAGGAATCAGGTAAGTTTTTATATAAGTCATAGACTTGGCCAAGTGGAAAATGCTAAAGAAAGATGACAGGGGCAGAAAACAGAGCACTAGACCTAACTATTGTCAAGTTTTTCGTGCTCATTCCTATCCTTGCATCTTTGTTGACACTTTCCTAGACAAGGTCTTTAGCATTTGTTCAGGAAAGGATTCAAAGCCTCTAACGTTGATTACCTCCATTAGCATGCCCCAAATCACCCCCGCCCCCGCCACAAAGAGTATAAAATCTGTTATATTCTTGTGCTTGATAAAGAAACACAACCTTGAAAGAAGTCCTCTATGCTCCCAGCTTTCTACCACCAGTATGCCCTTTCTCCCATTGACAGGGGTGCACCTCCGTTTTTCTGTGGGTTACATCAACAGCTTCCCTGTGGGTTTTTGCTTCTAATTATTTCCTCTCCAACACACACTATCAGGTGCTTCCAGATCAGGTTTCCTAAGATATGGCACTTATCATACCACTCCCATGTTCAAAACTCTCAGTGGCTCACCATTGCTTATACATATATAAAAATAAAAGTCAACTTTTGCTCACTCAGCATTTCAGGCCTCACAAATCTGTCTAGAGTCTAATTGTGACTTCTTTTAAGAACTATGAACCAACAGAACCAATAGCTAGCCCTTCCCTGAAAATACTCTCTACTTCTGGGCCTCAACTCTTTGTCTTATTAGTGTTCCTATTATTTAAAGCATCTCTTTCCATTCATTTCTAGTTGAGACCCCCTCCCCAAAGGCTCTCCTGGTTCTTGTCCGCATCGCCCTCTGACTCTGTAAGTTTCTACAGAGTTCTATCTTTGTTGGGAATTTTTCTTCTCTCTGTATAATAACACTGTATAAGCTTCATTTCTCCATTCAGCCATAAGCTTTTCAGAACACAACTTATCTATTTCATCTCTGTGTCTCTAATCTTTCAAAGAGTGGTTTGTGCTTAGGAAATGTTTAATAAATATTGCCTAAAAGACTGGTGGAGGAATATTAAAAAAGTATATGCAAAGACAGAAATCAAGGCAAAACAGTGCTTTCAAAAATTTGAAACATGATGATGTTTAAATTCTAGTTATCAAGTGCATTGTCACCATTTAAATAGGGGCTGTGCCAGGCATTAGACCAATTGCATTCTTTGCATTGTCATGTTTAATCTCAATTCAATAACTTTCTAGATGAGAAAACTGAAACTGAGACTTGGAGAGATTAGGTAACTTGTCTGTAAATGGTCTGATTCAAATCCAGGATTGCCTGAAGTGAAACACAGTCACTTTTCTAATATTAAATGTATCAGGGAAGCCCTAGGGCCTAGGATTTAGCAAATATAACTCCAAGGATACCCAAGGGACAAAAAAGAAAAAGGCTCAAACAGAAGATAGCTCCCTTCCCCAGCCCCTACTTTGACAACAGAAGCTTCTTTGTTTTGTTTTTTTTGCAGTGAAGTTTATTTTTCATTTTTACCTGCAATGCAGGACACTCACTTTCTTATTTTCATTATTTATTTTATTAGTTATTATCTTATACCCAAGAGTTTCGCATATTTAACTTATTGAAGTTATATATCTATATCTATATCCTCTCACTTAATGTAACAAGTTGCATTTTCTTCCCCAAAATAGGCATGACATCACCCTCATCCCTATTTAAACAATGTAATTATATTCATATATATATATATATATATATATATATATATATATATATATATATATATTAGACAGAATCAATTTCTAAGTCTCACAAGAAAGTAAATTTCATTACTTGATAGTCTCAATTTCAACTTGTTCCACATAGTTTTGGTTCTTTCCAGAAATTCTTCAATCCTGAGATGAGAACATCATTGGGATACTTAAAATTTAATTCTTTAAAGCCAACTCCAAAAAGGAATTTAAAAAGTTATTTGGCTCCATGGAAGAGATCTCATTTTGAATATGTAAATTCTGGTATTTATGTGTGTGCGTTTTCTGATATACATACATATACACATAAATATATAATATATATTTTTACATATATATAATATTTTTTAAAAGTTCTTTAGTTACAGGTTATATCATTAACTACTATAGATCAGAGATTGGAAAAATACACATTTCTTCTGGGGATGAAGGAGAATGTTTTCATGAATAAATGTGGTATTTAAGTAGTCCATGGAGATTTGGTATTGGCAATAGATAACCTTATTAATATTCATGTCAGTATTTTCCAAAGCATTTCCTGGAGTGCTAGCCCCATAAGATGGTATTGTATTTAGAAGGGGGAATAGGAGAGATCTGTGGTCAAATTGTTGGGAAAACTACATTCCCTCTTGGGACATAAAGTATAACAGTATATTAAAGGTTCAAAAATATTTGACAAGAAAAAAGTGTTTAATTTTGTGTTCCCAAATCTTGAAATAATGGATCACCCTTTCTTTATATAACCTTTGATAACACCCCTAATTACCCATGTAAGTAGAACTGTGCTATTTAGACTGATCATTGTGATGCATCCCTCATATTCCTTGCCATAACACATACATTTTTGTGCTTTGTACAGTTTCTTGTGTTTTTATTGAGTGTGACATTTACAAGTGTATGATTATGGAAATTTATTTAGTCTAAGCCTCAGTTTCCTTATTTGTAAAATAGGGATACCATAACACCTATTTGGGAGGTTGTTGAAAGGATTAAATGTGTCGATCCATGCACAATGCTTAGAACCATGTCCAGTCACCTGATAATGGCATGACCTTGGATAATTCCTGCAGGCCAACTAGAAAACATTCATATTTCCACACAAAGGCAATCTGTCCTTTTGGTAGTTTCCAATTACAGAAATGTTATGTAAATGAGCACACAGTGCTATAAACAGAGGGTTTTTTTTCCTCCTTTTTTTCCACAGTAAACTCTAAAATGTTCCCAGAGCACCAAGTGCCTTAAAACAGGTGGTGTTGAGAGCCCTCCCAGATCCAGAGGAGTAGGAAGGGCCAGATCTGCACAGGATGTTTCTGTTCCTCAGGCAACAGCTACCTTTGTTCTCCTGTGTTGCTTTTTGTGTGGTTTAAAAAAAAATACAACAATTCCTTCTTATCTCTAGAGGATCATTTATTACATAAGAAAACAAACATTTATGTGGACATTACTTTTGTTATACAAATGTATAGGATAGTACTTGGGAATTACAGAGAGGTGCCACAGTACATATTATTGATCTGTCCATTATGAAGAAGATAATTATTCTGATTTCTTTAACTTACAGAGTTGTAAAGAATATGGCTTTTGTCATTTGGCTTTTGAATATGGTCAGAAAAGTTTATGAGGCTCCTTGGCAACCATAATACCATCTTTACCTTAAAAAAACACACACTTTGTTCACCTGTACAGCCAGAAAGATTTATCAGGTACTAGAGGCCCAGTGCACGAATTCTTGCACCAGTGGGGTTCCTCGGCCTGGCCTGCAGGATTGGGCTGAAACCGGCTCTCCTACATCCCCCAAGGGGTCCTGGATTGCAAGAGGGCTAAGGCAAGGCTGAGGGATCCCATCGGTGCATGATCAGGGTTGGGGAGGGATGTGGGAGGTTGGCCAGCTGGGGAAGGGCCACGGGAGGGTTCCAGGGCATGTCCGGCCTGTCTCCCTCAGTCCTGATCGGCTGGACCCCAGCAGCCAGCTAACCTACTGGTTGGAGCGTCTGCCCCTGGTGGTCAGTGCACGTCATAGCGAGTGGTTGAGTGGCCTTAACATATCATTAGCATATGATGCTTTGATTGATTGAATGGCCAACCAGTCAACCAGACACTTAGCATATTAGGCTTTTATTGTATAGGATTTGTACTCCTTTGTGTCTAACTTTTATCAAGAAATAAAGAACAAGTAGAAAATGAGTACTTAAATATATGGTATATATTTAAATGTGCAACTACTATTGTCTTTATAACCTCTACTGCTATAGATCTAATGATAAAATAAGATCACTGAGAAATGATTGTGAAAGCATTGTGTAAATAATAAGTTATTATAAATATATATTTACTGATAGCAACAATAAATTGGTGTGTTAGATTTTTATACTGAAATCTATCATTTTACTTGTTTATATCTCAAAGAAGGACCAACCTTAGTCAGTATTTTCACAAACAGAGATAAATAAATCAAAACATATGTTTATGTAAGTTAATATGTAATTATCTACAGTTATATAATCATAGATAATTACATAGGATAAATGCAGAATTCTAAAACATTCATTAACAATTCCTCCCAGCCATAGAAATTAATTCAGTTCGGTTATTTGCTGTACACATACATTTAAAAAATCAATTGTAGTACACACATTACATTTTTAAATTTTAAAATCAGGATGCTTCTCATAATCAATAGCAGAAAATTGTTCTGATTATTTACCTTTTATACTGAAAAAGCTTTTATTAATTATGTCTTACAATCAATTTTGTTTCATAATGAAGGAAGTAGAGGATATTGTACCACCACATGTCAGAAATGTTTTGTGGATATAAGTTTATATTACTCAATTAGCCTTCATGCTCTTTTATGCTTTCCATTTTTTTTTTGCTATGAAGTATTTATGAATGCTTATTCTACCTTAGCAATTTTTTAAAAATTATATTTTTATTGATTTCAGAGAGAGGAAGGAAGAGGAAAAAGAGAAACATCAATGATCAGAGAGAAACATCAATTGGTACATCCTGCATGCCCCCGACCGGGGATTCATCCTGAAACCCGGGCACCTGCCCTGATGGGGATAGGACCATGACCTCCTGTTTCATGGGTCGACACTCAATCACTGAGCCACATCAGCCTGGCTCTACCTTAGTCATTAAATGCGGTGATGTAGAGGTCACAGACCTCCCCAATATTGGTTAATTTTTATTTTCAAAGGCCAGATTGTGAATGATGAACCTGTATCATAGTGAAAAATATATGGAAGCAATGCTATAACACATCCATAATATTCTTGGACCAGCTTTGATCCCTTAAATGATAATCAAAAACTGCATTGAAATCACAAAAAGGGGATCTAATTAAGAATAAAGAATTGTCTCAGATCTTATATAACTTGACCTAAAATACAATTTTTTCTTTATTTTAAAAAATTTTAAAGGAGCAGTACCAAATTAATATAACATTATGCCACCTTGAGTTTGTATGGAATTAGCTGCTTTCTAATTACTTGAAAATTTTCACATTATTTCATTATCTCTGCATATGTAAGTCCATTGCCCTAATGTCTTTATTTAGGGTGGGGATAGAATCTAACTTCAGATTGAGAAAGAGAAATGGATAGTAGTACCATCATCATGAAATCATGGTGAACCAATGTTCCCCAGCCTCTTGAAGACTTCCATCACCACATTAGCAGCCCATTCTAACACAGTCATATGGTGTGATTCATTCATTTAGTCAAATTCTGAACATTTTTGTTTAGCAATCCTTATGGTGGATACCTGGAATTTAGAGATGAACACACGTTTTGTTTTTGAGGAGAGCCTCGTGTGTAGACTGACAAATAACGAGGTACTTCCTATAATATGTGGTAGAACAATAACATAGGAAAACCCAGGAGCAGAGAGAAGGGCAGTCATTCTGACACAGCATGGCTTAGTAGAGGAGGAGACAGGATTTTGTCCCAAAAGGAACCAGTGTCTGGCCTGAGTCATACAATATGAGGAGAAATGAACCAAGTGGCTATAGTTGTATGTTTTTTCTCTTTACTAGAGCTCACATTTTGAAACTTCAGATTTAGTCCTGGGCCCTCTTGCTTTCTTTCTGTACTCTTCTCCTGAAATAATATCATTGATTCCCATGGCCTTAAGGCCATCTCTACACTAATTATTTCCCTCTAGTCATCTGAAGTCAGATCTTTGAGCTTCTGTGGAGGGTTAAAGAGATTTTGCAGCTGATCAAGGAAAAAAAATTGACCACAAGATGGCAGTAGCACACACAAATTTTATTGGGAGCTGCTTTGACAAATTCACTGGGGGAAAGTCCCTCAGAGCAGGAGTCTATTCCAGGGACAAAGGCTCAGGACAGCTATGCAGAAATGGAGGAGGACAAGGGGATTCCTGGGAGAGGGTTGGAGAAGGGACTTCTGAAAGTGGGCAAAGTCACCAAGCTGCATGGTGGGCAGTTTCTGGGTCAGAGAGCTCTGAAGGGCAGCAGTGGCTTGGGGTCTTTATGGCCTGGGTTTAGCTATTGCTATCAGATGTGGGGTGAGATTTTACAGAGGTATGCAAAACAGGCAGGTGCCAAATGGCTAAAAAAATCTGCTTGTTTGGCCTCTTTATAACATAAATGGGTGTGTAAAAATTTGATTTTTTTTTTCCCCTGGCTGGTTTTTGAACTAATGGGTCACAGCCTCCAATGAAGAAATACAAGACCTAGGGGCCAATACATGCAAGCCATCTTTTGGCTAGTTTACATAACAGGTTCACATCAGTATCGAAAGCTTACTGAACATCTCCATTGGGGCGTCGCATAAGTTTCATGAAATTAACCTGATCAAGACAGAACTCCTGGTACTCCTCCAGTTTTTCCTTCTCAGTAAATGGAACCATCATCTAATATTTGAGGCAGAAACTTAGGTCATACATGATTCCTACCTTTTCCATTTAATTCATCAAATTTTGTCATTTCCACCTCCTAGTCATCTCTCATATCTCGTTCTCTGCATCCCCATTGCCAACACTTAAGATTAAGCCACAAATCTCTCTTGCTTGGATTACTTTAATATCCAGCTAGGTTGCCTTCTTACTTTATTCATATGCCCTTTTCATAAATTCCTCAAGAGTTTCTTGTGTAGCTTCCTTAGAGAGGCCTTCTGTAATTGGCCTAAAATAGCCCCCACCCTCCCTCCTACCCATTCTCATTAGTCTATCTCAAGCTGTCCATTTATTTCTAGCATAACGATGATCTCAATATGTAATTGAAATATTATGTATTTTGTTCATTGCTTCAAACTTCCTCTAGATGCTAGGCTTCATGAAAACAGAGACTTTGCCTTGTTCATTTCCTTTTTTGTTTGTTTTATTGCTTATTTTTTACTTAGTTTTTAGTACAATGCCTGACACATAAGAAACTAATGGATATTTGTCAAATACATATATATGTTAATAAAGAACAAATAAGCAGGGGAGGGTGTAGTCAGGTGGGAAAGTTTCTTTTTCTTTTTTTAAGTGTTAAATGTGTTATTGCATTATGGTATACAGTTTAACAATATGGATAATTTTAATGCCTTTTTTGATGAGGTAAAGGAATTCAAACAACTCGGGGGACTATGAATAGCCTTTGAGTGAACAGGTTTCAACATCATTAAATTACTTCTGATTCCTTTACAAGACTGGGGATTATTAAAAAGTTTATTGTAATCAGCTGTTTTCCAAATTTTTTAGATGAAGAAAGAGGAAATAAGAGTAATCATCATCATTAGGTATTTAAAAAGTACATGAAGGAATATATTCTACCAGGAGTAAGAAAGAAAGAAAAACTGCTTACCAAGAGGACATAAAAATCTTAGAATTCTGACCTTCAATCATACCTTTTCACATTGATGATGCATCTACTGCTATATATTTTTCTTGCTTCCTATTACTTATGTATTCATTGTCTCTCTGGTTTTTTTTTTCCCTTTCTCGTGCTTAATGGGAATGCATCTATTCTGTATTAGAAGTAAACCTGCCTTAATTCAGAGATGGCGGCTAAAATAGTGACATAAAGAATAAGAACATGATTACTGAACATTTACTGAATATCTACTGTGTGCCAGGCATTATTCTAAGGGCTTTGCATGTTCAAACTTATTTAATCCCATAAGAAGTCCTATGAGTTAGGTATTACTATCTCCAATTTACAAAAGAGTTAACAGAAGCAAAGCAAGGTTCCATAACTTGCCTACCATCTCCCAGAGAGCAGAGTGAGGACTGGAAACCAGTTTGTCCTCACAGTCCCTGTTGTCAGCCACCATCCTCTGCTGCTTCCTCCTATAGTTATGCCACACTCTTTCTTTTTAGTGATCAGAATTGTTATGTAGGAGAAAGGAGTGCACATGCTGCAGCTATATTCTAAAGATAGCGGGGTTGTGCTCACAGAGAAGAAAAAGAAGTTTGTAACAGTAAATGTAGGGATGCCTTGTTAATTTTTTGAAAATCAATTTGAAAATCATTAACTTTTTGCTAAAATATTTGTAGTCTTAATTAGTGGGTAGCACCAACAGTGGATAGCAGAGACTTTCTTGTCTTCCTCTTTCCCCTCTCATTAAAACAAACAGAGAAGTCTGTGAGCCTCTTTCTGGAAGGAGACACGATCAATCCATGAAACTGTGGAGTAGAGAGTAGCACCTTGGCGCCTTTCTTTTTCTATTCTTCTACTCCTCTTTTCATTTTTTTACAGTAAGACTTAAGTCGTGATATGACTAAGACTGGAGAGAATTCTCTGCTCTTACAGCTTCATTCAGTCACCTTATTTATTCAACAAATATTTCTGATAACCCACCATGTGCCAGGCTCTGTGTTAGGCTTTGGGTGTCATGTAGTGAAGTAAGTTATTGTGAAGAAAATATGTGGATGGAAAGAGAAAATTAAAGCATAAAACACACACATATGTACCCTCACACATATGGGTGTCTTCTGTATGTATTATCTATACACATATGCGCATATACTTTATATCTACTATATATTTCACTTATTTGTATAAATTTAATATATTTATGTGTTTATTCTACATATACTTTATATATAACTATACCTGTTTATATATGTGCAAATATATGTATATATGCATAAATACATTTAATATAATTTATATATGTATGCATGTATGTAAATGTATATAGTTATGAATTATCTTAAGTGCTATGAGAAAAATGAATAGGTCTAGTAACAAAGAACCAATTATCAAAGGGGGGGATTACTAGAAGGGCCATTGTGAGTCCCTGAGAGAGGTGGCTTAGGGATATTCCTGGCTTTAGAGAAAAGTGGTAAAAGGGTCTTGAAGTCCCTGGGCTGCCCAGCCAGGCCCATGGACTCTGAACTGGACTAAAGGAAGCACCCAGAGCCGTGTCCTGTGTGATTGACCTAACACCCCAAGGTTCTAGCTGCAGAGTGAACACAGCAATGTGTTCATTTGACAAGGACTAAAAATACTGGCTCAGATACTGGTAAAATCTAGAAGATATTTAGTTCGCAAGTGATGTGAACATCCTGTGAGGAGATAGAAAAAGTACTTCTGACCACAAAGCTATGAGTTTAATTGGATAGAATAAACAGATGCATGAGAAATGACACTAGAGGCAATGGACCAAAATGTACAAAGAGAGCCATTATCTATGGAATAAAAGAGCATGATTGAGCTCATCCTTTCCAAGGGAAATGAGTTAGAGACATGGAATTTACTTAATTGATGGTGGAAGCAGTGGGAATATAGTTGGATGGACGCTGAAAATAAGGGTTCAAATTTAGGAAGACAAACACAGAAAGAGAATGCAACTATAATGAAGGAGAACATAAACAAGACAATGAATTCAGAATCTTTGTCCTAAACGTGCTAAGGTGCTCCCATTCCTCTTGTGTGCCTAGTTCCCTATTTATCAATGTTGGTCAACAAAACACAGGAACTTCTATATGTGGGGCACAAACACTGGGCATTTTGTGAAATAGCCAGTGTCTGCTATATGTTTGTGGCAAAAAATGTTCCTAGTGCAAAAAACACACAAAACAAAACAATCAAAATTTTTCATTCTGTGATTCACAATACTAAATTTGGCCAGCATGAGAGGCCTTGGAACTGTCAGAATATTTTTCAGAAATAGTACAACAAATATATTTTGAATGATTCCTAAGTGCCTGGAAAGTTACAGAGCACTGGACTGCAGAGATGAAACATAGTCTTCATAGTCCTTTCATTTTGGAGCATAAAAGCTAATGCGAGACAGAGACATAGTGTATTTCAGACAATGCAGTACGTGGGCATGGACACGGACAAGTGGAGTCGCCCAGACAATGAGTACGGAAGTTCAGATAACACTCCTGGAAATGTGGTTATTTGGTGGAGAATTCATAACACAACAACAGAAAAGAGAAGAAAAAAATACCATTTCAGGAAGGGGAGAAGCATTGGGCAATGCAATAGGATGGGGAGGGTGCAAAAAGGTGAACATCTTCACAAAATATTCTTTTTAGAAACTCCTCA
The DNA here is from genome assembly GCF_951640355.1 of Cnephaeus nilssonii. Taxonomy (NCBI): domain Eukaryota; kingdom Metazoa; phylum Chordata; class Mammalia; order Chiroptera; family Vespertilionidae; genus Cnephaeus; species Cnephaeus nilssonii. The sequence goes on along the minus strand of NC_137080.1, from coordinate 72,064,193 downwards.
TCAATTTATATTTCAGTGTTCAAATTCCAAAATAAGTTTAATGAAAGCATGGGATGCACATCCCTAGTTTGACACTTAGGCATTAAGAATATATTCCTAGAATTAATTTAAACTCCCTAAAGTCATTTTAAAATTTGGAGTTGTTCGGGGCCCAAATGTCTTTCCTTGGGAAGAAAGCAGCAGGAATAGAATTTTAGAATGCTAGCAGCTCACAGATCCATTTCCCACCCTGTCAGTCAGCCCTGTGGAAATAAGATGGGAACCCTGTCATCCTTTGTGACTTTCTAGGAAGGATACTACCATTTGGTAGCAGAATCACTCATAAATCAGCTCCCTGTGGTGAATTTGGGGAGTGTGGCTTGAAGAAGGGGGATAGGCTGGACTAACATTCAAGTGTAATGGCTGAGTGTCTTGTTAGCAGAAATGAAGAAAAATAATTTTTCTCTGCTTCCATCTCAGGAACATGGCACAGAGCAGGCCTAAGGTAGAATCTTCATTTAACTAAAGGAGAAGGGCTGCAAAGAGAACAGTGACTGTGGGAGTTCATACTCGAGATGGTCCTCTGAGATCTTTGGGATGAACACAGAGTAACTGCACTTCCAACAGTGTACTTTGCCCAAGAATTCAGTTGAGCAGGAGGAGCCTGATACCTTGGGTCAGTCAGGGTCCAATCAAGGAAAATAGGATTCACCTGGAATATATAAATGCCAGACTCTTTTGCAGGGGATTGATGAAAGCCTGAAACAGGTAATGAAAGAGACAGAAGAAGCCAATCAGAGATAAGTGAGGCCAATAGATTTAGCAAGAGGGAAAGGTCATAACCAACCCCAGGCTGGAAGGACACAGGATCGGGGGTGGGGGGTGGGGGGGGGCGGGCGGGGGGAGGGACTTGGGTTACTTGGTGAGAACCAGAACCATGGCAGGCCTCAGTGCTGCCTAGGAAGGTGCAGGAGGCAAATGAATGTCCAGAGAAATGCCCTGGCTTCTCCCTTGTTCCCAAGTTCAAGTCTTCCGCCATTGCCCCCACCCCCAAGTCCCGATTGGCAGAAGCCAACTATGAGACAATACTCTAGGAAGGGAAACTTTGGGCTCAGACCTCCATCCTGTGCATGGAGTCAGGGAGCTACAAGGAATGGATCCAAGTGGGCTTTGCTTGACCAGGTCATGGTAAAATGGGGACATCTACACGCATACCCTCAAAATTAGTTTTAATTTGGTGAGAAATACTCATCAGAAACAACAATCTGATTTTTGTCTCTAAAAGAAATTGCATTTTAAAATCCTATTTTGTAAAACTTCGCCGACATGTAAGATTTTCTGTTTGTTGTGCTAGCACATTCTACAAATCAGAAAATCCTTGAATTATCAAACAAAGGCTTATTTGCCTAAATTACCATGCAGGCCTAACATGAAGAAGTGGGTTTGTTTTGAGTCTTTGTACATTTAGTGACCTGCGCTATTGTGATAAATGCCATTGCCTAAAACTATTCAGTAGGAAGCTTGGGCACCATCTGTGTTTGTTTCTGTAGGAGCAGTAACTGCCTAGAGAAAAATCTGATGCTCATTTCAAAGATGCAGTATAAACAAAATTCGAGATGATGCTTTAACATAATTATTCCACCTTTCATTTACATAGTACTTTATGCATCTCAAAGTGATCTGATGTGCTTCCATTTAACAGTTCTTCACAGAACTTGTGGAAGTTGGGTATGGGCTTCGGAAAGATATAAAAGCTCAACAAGGAACAAAAACTGAAATTAGGAGTCTTTTAGGAGAACACTGTAAGAAACCATGTAGTCTCATCTCCCGTTGATATTAATAGAAAAGACTTATTGAGCACCTTCTCTGTGCCAGGCACTTTTTAAAGTATATCATATATGTTAACTCATTTAATCATCAGAACAATTCTATGAAGTAGGTATTATTATGTTATCATTTTAAGGATAGAGAGGCAAAGGGAGGTTAAGTCACAATTAATAAGATATGAGCCTTAACAATCTAACAAAATACTGTCTCAAGCAGTGTCTTCTTTAAATATGTACTCAGAAAGCAAAGCAACAAACTTAATCACAGAGACATATATTTTATATTGAGTGTCTTCTAACATGTGCATGTAACTCAGTGGTGTGCTGGTAAACTGGCTCACTGGCTCTCTAAAAATAAATAAATAAACCCTGATTGTTTGTGCCAACTTACATATTGGAATCCTAACCTAATGCCCAGTGGGATGGTGTTAGATGAGGGAGCCTTTGGGAGGTGATTAGGTTATGAAGGTGGTGTCCTCTTGAATGGGGTTTACATTCTTTTAGAAGAGATCCCACAAGAGTCCCTAGCTACTTCAGCCAAATGAGGATACAAGGAGAAGTCTGCAGCCTGGAAAAAGGCCCTCATTTGACCATGCTGGCACCCTGATTTCAGACTTCCAGACTCCAGAACTGTGAGAAATAAATGTATGTGGTTTATAAGATACCCAGCCTGTGGCATCCTATATAATAAAGATCTAATATACTAATTAGACCAGATGGCAGAATGACCTTCTGGAATGACCTTCTGGAATGACCAGTGCGTGGGGGTGGGGCCGCAAGGCAACTGGGGCTGTGAGGGACTACTCTTGCATGAATTTTGTGCATTGGGCCTCTAGTTTTGTTATAACACTTCAGACAGACTAAGACATAGCATTTGCCAATTTCCATGATATAAGTACTCCCAGCAGCAGCATCCACTTCAAGTGAAGCCACTGAATGCCTAGTTGAGAAGAAATGTGCATGTCTGCATCTAGTGATCTCGTGAGCTTGTGGCTCCAGCACACCCCGGGCTGGTTAAATTACTGTTGTACTCAAGGTGACATGTATGCCATGGAGGTGATGATCTGCCCTTGAAATGTTCTTCAAACGTGAATTCATTTTATTTTCAGCTGTTTTATAAAACTCAATGTGAATTAAACTGTTTTAGATATGTTCATGTATAATCACTGCTTATAAAGAATAATGTAATCATGTCTATTTTCGGTATGTTTTTACTGATGATAATCAGGCTTGTCTGGAATGAGGTAATCACACAACAGCTGGAGAGGGGAGAGGGGAGGCTGAAAAAGTGTAACCGTTTATATGATGGCCAGTAGATACATGCCTTGAGCCAGGTACCAGACATTTTCCAAACCATAGTTCCTTAGGTCATTTTGCAGCCCATAGGGTTACTAAGATTGCAGTTAGCAATTTGGAAGGCTTGGGTTTTGATCTAAATAAGAATTTCATGTGTCTGCTACAGAGTATGGTCACCTCAAGAGTTCATTCATTAGTCCTTTAGGGAGGAGTGGCCACTTGTGTAAACCTCACTAGCCAAACAGTGTCAACCAAACCAGTCACAATGGGGAAAGCCAATGAGGACTTCCCTTGAGTGGCACCGAGGCTGAGCTCAGGCATCCAGTACTCTGGCAGTGGCTTTTGCCCAAGCTCCCTCTTCTATATCCTCCCTGTTCTTTCTCTACTATCAACAGAGTATTTTTCTTTATCCTTAAAGCTGCATCACCACTAAAAACGCTTTGCAAACACATGTCCACAGCCACTCACTATAGGATGCCTTCCACTTTCCCCTTTATCCTCCAAAACACATAGATGAATAGTACAATCAAAGCTTTCTGTCATCAGCTCAGCATACTGTTTTTTCCATCTGTGTTTTGTTTTCCTTCCATTCTTTGTTCTCCCTATCATTCCTTCTTCCTCAAAAACCTGTTTTGAAAAGTATTATGAAATCCCACTGGGGGGAATATGAATATCTCCTGACATTTCTTCTACAACATAAAAAAAAAAAAAAAAAAAAAAGTTAGGGAAGTTAGGCTTGGTTGGGGCCGGGTAGAGGTAATACAGTAAGACAAAGTTTTTGGTGATCTTTTTGACAGTCATGCCTTTAAAAATCCCTATTAACAACAAACCAAACAAAGACAAACAACCCCATTCCACAAAAAAGCAGGTCAGCAGATCGAACCTGGGAAAGTGTGGGAAGCCTTGTTCCTCCCATTGACAGGTTGGCGGCTGCGTGCTCCTCCCTCTGGAAAGCCTGGCCTGAGAAGAGGGATGTGCCAGCTGTTCTGGGCATAAACATGGATGAAGAAGGCCCCTTGCAACTCCTTTTCCACATTTCTTCTTTCCCTGCAGTCTTTTATTTATCTTTATTTCATTATTTCCCCCCATCACCATTCTACCTCCATCCACTCTCCTTCCCCCTTCAGTCTTTTTATAGGGAAAGAAAACATCTAAAAGCTAACTCTGATGAGCTAAAAGTATTAAAAGTCTTTGCCAGCTCACGGGTCCTGAATCAGGAAACAAACAAACAGAACCAAACCTTCTGAGGCAAAATACTTTATCCTTCACATCGAGGGCATTGAAATCTGCCCCACAAACAAGGCTGAATGAATAAAGCAAGTGAATTCAGACGTACCTTTTATTCAACCAACAAAAATATATTTTGTATATTCTAGTTTCTAAGCTTAAGATCTAAGAATCCAAATTTGAATAAAACACAGATTCTACCTACCTTTTGGCAGTTATCAGTCTTAATTTACTAATCACAATTTACTAATTGTGATTAAATTTCTTTATTTCAGATATAATCTTAATAATACTATACAAGCTTTCAAGCAAGACTTTAAACCTGAGTTGCATGTAGCCATGTTGTAGATATATTACTTGATAATGGAACATTTCCAGGTATTTATTGTTGTAAGTTTTATTATCTATATAAGCCAATTAGAAACCTGGAATGCAGAAAAAGCAACCTCAAAGGCAATATTTAATTTTGAGCTAAAAAAGGGAAAGTAGAAAAAGTTCTGTTTCACCTACCTCTTGTCCGTATCTGACCTTTCACTGAAATCGAATCTCTTCTATAAGCCCATCTTTTAAAATCTCAGCCTAAATGGACCTCTTCTTTTTTTAATCTGCATAATTAACATGTTAATATGCTCCACCAATATTTTAATCCAATGGTTGTTATTCATGGTGCACTTCAGAATCACCTGTGTAGTTTAAAAAATACACAGTTTCAGGCTCCCACATCCCAAACTTATTCAGTCAAGGCAGGAACAGTCTAGCATCTGTATTTTTAAAACACAACACACATAACACACTCCCAGTTAAGAACAACTGTTCAATTTACACTAGACAATTTGGCATCTTATAATGACACATAATCTATTTGTGCGTTTATATGATCATATCCCCAAGTGAACTGTAATCGTCTTTTGGGTAAGGCACAAATGTATTTCCTTGGTTCTCTGCAGCATATAGAACTTATTCTGCACTAGTAAGAATTTCCACACTTCTTGTTTGAAAAAATAACAAAGAATTTCCTTTCAATGACATCTGTATAACACTATCATATCTGTTTTTCTACTCATATTCTTTAAATAGTGGTAGAACAAATTTGATCATGAACAAACATCATGTATTCATGTTTATTTAATACTGCTTTTCAAAAAGTTTCCTCGCAATTCCTAGAGAGTTTCAGAGAAGGATGCTCTTTCTAGCACAGTACAGTGAAACTTACCTTGGTTCAAATTCTCTTTTCATTTGTCCTACAGTGAGGAGAAAAACAAAAGATAAAAGTTGTAAAGTTCACGCCATTAGTAAACTCAATGCCTTGCATGATAGCTAATAGAATATGAGGTGTTGGGGAAGTCTCTTTGCCCCTGGGAAATTCCTCAGCATCAGCTTTTGTGCCTGACATCCTGATAATCAGTTACTCCAGAGAGGTCTCATCTAGTCATAGAAGTCAGGTGGAGATGCCTGCTGAAATAATTAATCCCACAGTCTTCATTTTTAACTGCTGAACCAATTTAGGGCTAATAGCTAAAGCAATTTATACACTTTTTTTTAAGCTTTATTGTTTCATTTGGTCCAATGCATGGGAGAGGGCTTCAGGGTGGTTAAAAGCATGGCTAGTAGTTTTGGGGAGAGGCTCAGGTAAAAGCCAGACACCAGGGGAATGCAGCGGGACCCCCACAGGCCTGTCGTGCTTGAGGGTGAGCCTTTAGAAGAGATACTCGCCCAGCCCAGCCTGGGGGCGGGCCAGCCTGCAGGGTGAGCCAGGTGTTGCCCATCTTCTTGATGAGTTTCACCTCCTCACCCAGGAAGTGGTTCTCCCGGAAGTCAGTCAGAGCTGAAGGTCTGCGCGGGTGGAACCCAGGGCCTGCAGCTCCTAAAGGGCCTGGCTCAGGTTCCTCTCCGGGGCCAGGGCGGCTGCCATGGCCTCCTGAGTTTTGCCCACTCATCTCGGGAAGCGTCAGCACGTCCTGGAGGAGAATGCGGCCACCGCGCTGGTTTTGCAACTTTAAGAGACGCTCAGCGCCCTCGGCTTCTTCTCTGCCAAATCGAGGAAGAAGAGGCCCACGCCCTCGGGAGCCACGTCTTCATGGTCGAAACAGAAGCCCAGAGAGAGGTAGGTGGGGGGGGCCCGCAAAGGCAGGTTGGCCAGGAGGTTGACCACAGCCTCCACCTCGGTGGGGTAATTCTGACAAATTTGGGAGCTCATGGTTGTTCGGCAATGAGTTAAGGCAGAAAAAACCCCGGTGTGTTGGCTGGTCTCAGAGGTGGTGACTAGATAAGACGCAGGAGAGTGGTCAGAGGCTGGAAGAAGGGGCGTCCCTGAGTCTGTTCTGTCCAAACACAGTGTTGAAGCCGGAGACAGATCTGGGACCACAGGGCACTCCAATTTATACACTTTTGTGGGGCTCAAGTGTTCTGCCCTGCAGAGCTGTGTTAAGGGTCAGTGAGAGAACACAGGGAACCCCAAATACAGTGCCTGGCATAAACTAGTCACTTAAATCATTGTTATTATCATTAAAGTGGTAGTAGTAAGAGCAGTAAAAATGTCAGTTGACTTCTAGTTTAGTTAGGTGCTCTTTGCCAGCCTCTTAAAATGCACAGTACTTATTAAAATATAGCTATAATAAGTAGGAGGAATAACGAAGTCAATGTTGTGTTGGTCGGTGTGGTTCAGTTGGTTGGAGTGTAATCCCGTACACCCAAAGTTTGCAGGTTTGTTTCTGGATCAGGGCGCTTGCCTAGGTTTCAGGTTTGATCCCTGACCAAGGAGTGCATGGGAAGGCAACTGATCAGTGTTTCTCACAATGATGTTTCTCTCTCTCTCTCTCTCTCCCTCTCTCCCCCTCTCCCCCTCTCCCCCTCCCTCCCTCCCTCCCTTCCTCCCTCCCTCCCCATTTCCCTCTTTCTGGTGTCAATAAACATGTCCTCAGGTGAGGATTAGAAAAAGTAAAGAACAACAATACCCAGTTACTGTTCACCAGGAAACAGGAAGGCAGTATATCATCCTCAGGCATATGTTGTTATGGAGTCAGACCTTCATCTGGATTCAGATTTCCTCACTGTGAGAGTAGCACAGAGCTCTCCATCTCTTTGTTTCTTTAACTGTAAAATGGGGAGAATAAAATACCTCTCTAATTGGGTTATTGTGAAGAAGTTATTATACATGAAAGCATTTCAAAGTATGAAGAAGAGCAAGCTTCCCATAAAGGTTACTTTATTATTATTAACACTCCATTATTATTTATAGATATGGTTACCATAATTTGTCATGCCTACTGGGGACACATCCGAGAGTGAATGGTGGTGCTATAAATAACTGTGCTGGGACAGCAGGCATAATAAACCAGAATGCATGGTCACCTTATCTGCAATATATTTTCTAACTGAAAGCAAGTTCCCAAGGGAGTATTATATTGTGCACGGGAATTTATATGGAACTTTTTGGAAAGATGTTATGTATGGGTCAGATTCAACACGGGCAGAAAAGCATGGCGCGCCTCCATCAAAACTCCTCTGGGGCCCTAACCAGTTTGGCTCAGTGGATAGAGCGTCGGCCTGCGGACTGAAGGGTCCCAGGTTCGATTCCGGTCAAGGGCATGTACCTTGGTTGCGGGCACATCCCCAGTGGGGGGTGTGCAAGAGGCAGCTGATCAATGTTTCTCTCTCATCGATGTTTCTAACTCTTCTATCCCTCTCCCTTCCTCTCTGTAAAATCAATAAAATATATTAAAAAACAAACAACAACAACAAAAAATCTCCTCTGGGATAAAATAGACGGAGGCCTGGTGTCTCTTTGGTGTTCATACCTCAGCTGACGTCTCTCCCAAGTTCTCTCTGAAAATAAGGTCCTGGGAAATGAGCTTCCATTCAACATTTTTAAATTTTATTTTAAGTATTTTCAAGAGAAGCTTTCTGATATATCTCACACAGTTTCCTGCCTCATTAAACAAACATATACATTGTAATGTATACTCTCTGAGTAAGACCTTTTAAAATAAAAGTGCATATAAAGAAGAAAACAAAAGCTTCTCTTCTGAACTACCTCTACCCCTGACCACTCAGCCAGCCATACATTTATCCCTCCTTTTGTTTTAGAACAAAGTAGAATTTTAGGAGGGAACAAATAATCACGGTCCTAGGCTGGCCCATTCTGCTCCATTCCACCTCATTTCATTCTACAAACAGTTATTGGAAGGCCACTATTCATCAACTAAAACTGAACTTTCCTCTAATACTCGGAGGTGATATTAGGAAGGACAATGACAATAACTCTTCAGACCAGAGCTCCAGAAAGATCCGTTCAGGTATGGCAGGTGACATTTACTCCCCTCAGGAACACCGTGTCCCCTTGCTTATCAGAAATCATGTGAATATTTATCACATTCTCTCAACTACATATATATTTTTATTCATGGATTTTAGTTTCAGTTTTTACTCTGTAATACAGAAATGCATAACCTTAAGTTCTGGTGCTATAAGACTTACGAAACCATGTGCATTTGAGAATCAATGCATTGCTGCTATGCTGCTACAGTGTAGAATTAAACGAAAAGTCTCTCACATGTTTGACGTTAATTTCATGTCCTATTTGGTTTCCATCAGATGCAAAGAGCTGCTTAATCCACTTAAGCATTTCTTTTCAGGCCCCTAATGAAGTGTTCTGTTCCTGTCTTGTAAGTCAAGTGCATACATGACATCACAAATGGTTTATATTCTACGAGGGGACTCACCTCTATGGTTAAAATCTTGGACCCTCCAAACAGTCAGTGTCCAATTTATTCCAGCCCTTAGTTTTTCTATCACACATCTTCACCTATAGTCCCAGATGAGCAGAACAACTGTAAAGCATTATGCAATTACACATATAGGCATCTATAAGGCATTCCCATAAGGGATATCAATTCGGCTCATGGCAAATTTAACCACAGGAGCAGCTGTCAAACATACTCAAAACAAAATAAATTATCCATCCAACCTCTTGTACTTAAGTGCTTTTTATATTCTGTGTTTTAGAAAAACAGTTTAGCTTTAAGCAGCATTCAAGCTAGGATCAGGCTCTCCTGAGGAAGTTTTTTATGAGATTGAATGAAGATAATGACAACCATTAGTCATCGCATTAGCATGAGGCATGAGGCACACTACAATATTTATAAGCAGCTAAGCCATGACAGTAAAATTATGACATCCTATAACGCGGGCTGGCTTTTGACAGCAGCTGACTGCTATTTTGTAAAGTGGAACTGGTCTACGTCTGGTAGTAGTATATTTAATGGCATGCTCATCATAAGACCTAATTGTTTTCCACCACAGGGTACGAAGCTTTATGTCCTCTATCAACCAAAAACAAATAGTCATACTGCTTAATGGCTATTCAATTAATGTTTATGTGCTACTTTTACACCCTGAATTATTTGATGAATAAACTCCAAGAAGCTATTTGAGAACTAAGTTTCACGGAACTTCTACTCTCATTAAAAATCCCCAGGTTTTTACAGTATCTCAAACTATCAGCTAGGGAATACAGACCAGACATTGATATTTAAAAATCTCCTACACTCCCATAAGAATGACAGAAAAATCAAATGTTGGAAGGAAAAGATCGATGTAGGTTTAGCCTTGCTGCATTCAAATTGAAGATCAAAACAGGGTTAAAATAGAAATAACCTGGTCAGACTTAAGTCAAAAGGTGAGGCTTGATTTATTATACTAGAAATGCTCAGCTTTTGTTTCAATTGCTTTTTTAGCTTCTAACTCCACACCTATTGATATTTCTACTTTCCTTATATAAGACCTAGCATAGTAGTAGGTGACTGTATAAATTCAACACCTTTCCTTTGGTAGAAGTTTTGTAAAATTACTGAAAATATATTTTTGCTGAAAGACTGCCATTTTTTAATTTATGAATAAACGATTTCTGGTTTTTATAGTTATTTGAATATGGCAGAAATATATTTATTTACTCTTTTTCCTTCTAATATAAGAGATCTGATGTCTCCAACAGGTGGGCAATTAATAGTATCCCTTATTGTTCCATGTTAGTTGGCACCATTAGACAAAGAAAAAAGGCAGGAAGGGAGGAAGGACGGGAGGAAAGGAAAGGAAAGGAAAGGAAAGGAAAGGAAAGGAAAGGAAAGGAAAGGAAAGGAAAGGAAAGGAAAGGAAAGGAAAGGAAAGGAAAGGAAAGGAAAGGAAAGGAAAGGAAAGGGAGAGAAAGGAAAGGGAGAGAAAGGAAAGGGAGAGAAAGGAAAGGGAGAGAAAGACCACAAGATCCGAGGGAATGGGAGAGAGTATTCATTTCCTTTTGGAAATTAAGGCTACTTTCACACCATGCATGGTATTTACAAGTGCTGATGTATATATTTTAGTGGAACTGTGGCTGCCCTCTTCTCCCTGGTTTAACATATCAACTTGACATTCATGAAAAGGGACAAATGAGATAGCAAGCTTAAGAAATGTCAAACATTCTTGACAACTTTCCACTAAGAATACAACTGAGAAATGACAAACTTATCACCTGGTTGGTTCAAGTTTAAAGCTAACTGCTTTTGAATGTAAGCCAATAAACTTTTCATATTTTAGTTTATTTTGTATTTATTTTTTAAAAAATATTTTATTTTATTGTTGACAGTACTGTAGATGTCTCCCATTTTCTCCCTTTATCTTGTATTCCATAAACACAATTTCACTGAAATATATGTAGTTGGGCTGATTTGAATTTGATTAGTTTAGCATTTGTATTAACAGTTTTATTACTTGTATTAAATAAAGGTGGCTCTATGGTTTATAACACATTAAGAAACATTTTAGCAGAGCAATTGACTTTTATTATAATTTTAAATGTATTGTTGCTTGACATTAAAACCAAATTCATTGCACCTTAACTGGATTTTTTTCTAATTCTACATATTGTTAGATACTAATTAATATTCTAGTTTATGTCTAGTCTAGTTTTGAAGCTACTGAGCAATTAATATTTGACAAATAATTTTGAATGTGTTTGGTGGGCATTTGGTAGATGACCTGATTAGGAATGAAATAATAAATCCTTAATTTTAATTCCAATTAGAAACCCATATGTTATGTTTCTACAGTTATTTTATAGCTGATTTTCATATGTCAAAAATTAGAATAGTGGAAAATATTTTAGGATATTAAATATGGGGAATAGGCCTTGGGTGTTATTATGTTAATACTAGAGGCCCGATGCATGAAATTCATGCAAGAGTAGACCTTCCTTCCCCCGCTGCTGGCACCGGCTTCCCTCTGGCACCCAGGACCCAGGCTTCCCTTGCAGCCCCAGCTTTGTTTGGAAGGTCATCTGGAAGGATGTCTGGTCTAATTAGCATATTACGCTTTTATTATTATAGACTAGGGGCCCAGTGCATGAATTCGTGCACCTTGAAAGGAGGCTGCGGTGGGCACAGGGGCAGGTCTTGGCCCATCCTTTGCACCCCCACCTGGCCCCTCCTGCTGCAGCCCTTGGTCCCCTGTCTGCTGGCAGCCCCGCTCCTGCTTGCGCCGCTCCCATGCACTGGCGGCGCCAGCCCCGCTCGCACCCACTGGCATGGAGCAATAGGGGCCAGCGCCAGGAGCAGGTGCGAGTGGGGCTGGTGCTATCAGTGGGTGCGAGTGGTGGCTGCTGCCCTGATCACTCCTCAGGAGCAGGGGGAGGTGGAGAAGCCCTCAGGGGTGATCAGGGCTGGCAGCTGTTTGCACCTGCTGATGGTGCTGAGCAATCAGGACCAGCTCTGGGCAATAAACTGGCAGTGGGTGCAAGTAGCGGCTCCATGCCAGCAGCAGGTGCATGTGGGGCCATCGCCGGCAGCAAGTGCGAGTGGCAGCTGCTGGCCCCAATAACCCCTAAGGGCTTCTCCACCTCCCCCTGCTCCTGAGGGACGATCGGGGCCGGCAGCCACCGCTCGCATCTGCTGATGGCGCCAAGTGATCAGGGCTGGCTCCTGCCATGTTCTGCACGACCCCCTGGTGGTCAGCGCACATCATAGTGACTGGTTTTTTGGTTGTTTGGTTGTTCCGCCATTCGGTCTATTTGCATATTAGGGTTTTATATATATAGATAAGACATACATCACTAATGTTAAATGTAGTCAGAACTATTGTATGATCCTTAAGTTCTTTTATGTCATACATTTTTTTCTATTAACTCCATTATAAAAGTCTATTTTAAAAGATGAAAGGAATTACATCAATTATAAGTAATGCTTATCATGAGAGTTGGCTAATTTTGGCAAATGTCCTATTTTAGGTGATTAGTTCAATAGATAATACTTGTTTCTAAATGTCACCATTTTAAAGTGAGAAAAAGATAAACTTTCAAAACTGCCTAATCAATAGAACTAAAGGCTGGGTAAATATGTGATATGGAAAATATAAAATTTATACTAATTGCATTAAAGTATGAAATAATAATCTTATTCATTTGCTTAAGTTCTGATAAGATCTGAATCTTTTGAAGGGATAAGTGTACTCAGGATTAAAGATATTATGAAACAGATATTCTATACAATGTAAATAAGTTTTTATTTTGTTTTCATCTTTTAATCATAAAGATCATTAATACCTTATTTTGTCCTCCAATAATTTGATTTTGAAAATGTAATTCCATCATTATATATAGTCATTGACAATTTAATGGACTGTACCTTGTTCTGAAGTTTCTGTTCCCAAATTCTATTTTAGCTATTTGTACATTATAGATGATTAATAATAAATGAAAAACTACTATACTTAGGAAGCAATAGTCTGATAAGTTAAATGATTATATTTTTATGTTGTCTATGGTCCTATTAAGAGTAAATATACTAGTTATATATACAGATTATTTGCCAGCTACAACTTGGTAAGTCTGTAAAATTGAATACAGCTGAAATATATTAATGTTAATCAGGGTTACTTTGAGAAATAAGGTATACTTCTACTTCAGTAATAATGAAGTCTAATTAGAAAATAAATAAAACGAGGCATTTATAGTATTTTGACATTACTAAAGACCTATTTTTAGAAGAGAAGAAAATAATGCTCAATTAGATATTTAGCAAATATCATTATCAAATAATATATCGTTATAAATAAATACATGCTCTAGAAACAACCTGCAGCATTTACAAAAATCTTACTCTCTTTTTCGGGGGGATTAACATTGTAGATATAATTAAAGTAATCTCTCATCTGCATTTCTTTTTTTTTAAAATATATTTTATTGATTTTTTACAGAGAGGAAGAGAGAGGGATAGAGAGTTAGAAACATCGATGAGAGAGAAACATCGATCAGCTGCCTCTTGCACACCCCCTACTGGGGATGTGCCCACAACCAAGGTACATGCCCTTGACCGGAATCGAACCTGGGACCCCTGAGTCCGCAGGCCTACGCTCTATCCACTGAGCCAAACCGGTTTCGGCTCATCTGCATTTCTGACCCTTCTCTCCTCTACATTGGGAGAGGGAGGCAGCAAGAATGATCTCATCACCAAATATTTGTATCTGTTATACTATTTGAAACTTAGGTGGTATATCTTATTTATATAATGAGTCCTAATGTTTTAATTAGTTACCTATGTTTAATTTTAAAAAGTACACTTTCTGATCTCAAAAGTTAACCAGAAACCTGTGTGGTTCTGAACACATCAGAACCTGAAATGTATAGCACAGTTCAGCTATCTGACAGACCACAGGAGCAAGAATTCAGGACATCATGTCAAATTCAGGAATGAGGTGTGACCTGGAAACTAAGTAAGCCTAAGACTTAAATATGCTGCTTTTATGTTAGAGTAGCTAGTATATTTTTGCATGGTGTAATGCAGCAGATTAATTGTAAAATCTGTATTGAAATGCCATGTATTACTTCAACGGTGAGTTTGTGACATGTAGGTATTTCTGGGTACAAGCAATGCACTTTAATAATAAAGGTGAACCAAGATAAATTGAACAAATAGAATCCTCCCAGATGACTACACTCGCACACAAAAAGCCTGTCTCTCCACTGCTAAATGAAATTGTTTAGGAAATTAAATCAAAGTCAACTGCTGATCTGTTTAATTTAGACTCAAACGTTCAGAGATCTTTTTCTCAAAATAGGGAGCTTGATATAAAATTAGGAAATTGCAGTGACTTTTTTTGGCCTTTGCAAACTAAGCCAAAATTAGACTTTGAAATTCGCAGGGCATTTAAACATCTGATTTATTCAACGGTTATAAAGTCCCCACCCCTTTTTTAAAGATGAAAGGTCTAATGTGAATATGGAAAAGTGATAGCCAAAGTTATGCTAATTTTTTATCTAGTGGCAGAATAATTCACTTTTTTTTTCTTTTAAAGTTCTGAGAATCACAGATGCTAAAAAACAGAGTGAGTGTTAAATTTGATGTATTATAAATAAAAATTGGAATGCTTCCAATAATTTCTTAATGTTTTATGCTTTTAATTCATTTTAGTTTCTTCCTCTTCCAGCTAAATCAGAAAAAATATTACTCAATTTAGTATATACTTGACATTTTGAATTCACTGTACACTTTTGTAATCATTAGGCTCTTGATTTTGAGTAATTAATTACATATGGATCTGATACCGGTAAGCTATTTTTTTAAAAAAATTATTCAACATCATGGCACATCTTTAGAAGGTATCTACATGTTAATAATTAAAGTTATGAATGAATGTTTATATACAGGTAAAGGTACATCTCAAAGCTTTTGGTTTACTTATAGAGTGTGTTTTATTAAAAGCTGCTTAATAATTACTACACATGGACAGTGTTCTCTTTCATACAAACTTGATTTATCTTTCACCACTGATGCTATCTTTTACAAAAAAACAAGAAGATTAGTTATTTTGGAGAATTTAATGTTCAGAACATGTCCTACCATTTAGAATTTAGGTGATTTTGGACAAATCTCTTAACCCTATGAAATTTTGTTTCCTTATCTTTAAAATGAGGGTTAGAAAATTTGCCCTGCTTTCTTCATAGAGCTGTTGTGATAATTCAAACAATATTACCTTCAAAGTTTTTTAAGATATCAAGGCATAGATAGGTATCTAGATATACATATATAAGTATGTACATATGTCATGTACAATATTAGTATTTTACATAATGATATACTATATATATCATAAGTAGTACATAAGAAATATAAGATTAGAAAAAGATGGAGGCAAATTAATATTTATTCATTTAGTTATATTTGATAAATGCCTCCCATAAATCTGGATCTCTGTTCTAGTGAAGATAAAAAAAGTTAAGCTATTTTTAAGGAGGGCTGTAATTTTTGGTATTTGGAAGGTAAAGTATGGGTGTTCTTTCTCTAAATATTTCTTAAAAATACTTATTTTTAAAATGTATTTTTATTGACTTCAGAGAAGAAGGGAGAGGGAGAGAAAGAAAGAAACATCTATGATGTCAGAGAGTAATTGATTAGCTGCATCCTGCACATTCCACACTGGGGACCGAGCCTGCAACCTGGGTATGTGCCTTGACTGGCAATCGAACTGTGACCTCCTGGTTCATAGGTCGATGCTCAACCACTGAACCACACAGGCCAGGCTCTTGAACATCTTTAAACCAAGATGTTGCACTTGATATCTTATGACTTGATGACAGGCTTCCTCATGTACAGCTAGCAATATGTTTAGCTCAGCAAACTAATTGCCATCCACTATTATTTTAGCTGAAAATTGTCATAAGGCCACTTTCTTTTAAATCCATTTCACTTAGTCAGAGGTGATCATTTCAGTCTCATTTGCAGGTTAAAGTGTTTTTGTGAGTGATATAATGAACAGGTAGAATTATAGATGGAAAACTATAAGGATTCAGTAAGTCATTTGAATATTACTTAAAATACACAGATACTTGGAATTACATTCTGAGAGAATTAACAAATCTCTCCTATTTCTGAGCAATCAAATTGATTCATCACCAAATTTCTTTCATTAGTAATTAACCTTTTATAATATCTTATGTTACATATCTTCTTAAGATTCTAAATACAACAAATAAACAATTCTTATTGAGAAACTTGGAGAATTAATGCTTCCAACATTACTATTTTTACTCACATTATATAGTATGCCAAAATACAGGATTTTTCAAATATAACTGGGACAGTATCTCTCAAACATAAATATAAGATGTACAATAATTTGTAATTTTCTAAAAGCACAATTTGAATTAACATACACTCTGAGAGGCTGGCATGAATATTTATTTTTTTACCTAACACTGGACACATAGAAATTTTAAAGTGGTGAAAACATCTGCTGGTGGAAGTGAAGGGAAAATGCAATGTTCTCTGAAAGTGATTATTCTGAGACAGACAATAGAAGTTCCATTATATATTCAACAGTTTAATGTTCTGTGTTTGTGGTAAATGGGGGAAAGCATGTTTTTAATTTTTTAAAGTTACTTCCTTATGTGGTAAGTTGCACCTTATGGTGATTTAAGATAATTTTTAGACCTCAGGACATTATGTTCCTTGAAGGCTATACGGGGTGGTCTAGCTTTTCTTTTTCATGTTACCTATTCCACTTCTTATGGATCTTTCTCAGCCTTCCAACTACATTCCTTTTTCTTCTAAATTTAATTCTTTCTTATTCTCGTTTTCACCTTCATTCTGGTGTAATAAAGTATAAAATACATTTTAATAGTGTGGATCATCTATAGGACAAGAGATAGTAAAGGAAAAGTACATTTTATTTTTGCAATCACACAGATCGGGTCAAATCAATACAATAGAGAATGCCATTAGTAAAAAAAAAAAAGCAACCATGGATATTTTCCTACAAATGTATTTTTATAATTTTCATTTTTCATTGAAGTTTTGCTATTTTTGGACATCTGAACCTCCATGAAGTCTAAATTAGATACACATAGCTTCCATTTAATCAATGGTAAGATGGACAAATAAACCCTCTCAGGCACAACATATACAGAGTTGTGAGTTATTATACAAGACTCACTTTTAAATAATCCAAGGAAAAGAAATATTCTGAATATCTTCGCTTATGTATATAGACATGTTTAAAAATTTATCATCAGACTTTAAAGTTAGTACTTATCTTGGAAATATTCAGAGTAAGAGAATTTCTTCTAATTCCTTTTTATTAGCTTGAAAAATGAGTTACACATACGCAGTTTGGTCTCCTCTCAAATTAGTTTGCTCTAAAACTTATCACTGAAGACAGAGGGGACAGAAGGGGTCCAGGATGAGGCCTCTGATTACGACTGCCTGGGTTTAGAGTCTACCCCACTGACCAGGGATGTGACCTGGGATGGGTTCTTTCTTTCTCAGGCTCAGCTTTGCCACTTAGAAAATGAGGATACCTTAGAATTTAAATAACAGGTTGTTGAGAAAATATATGAAGTCATTCTTACAAATACTTAATACAACGCTTGACATGTATTATGCATTCCATTATTGCAAATTTCTGTTTCTTCACCTTATTATTGAAACTAGTATACCAAATTATTGATAGTCTCA
The DNA here is from genome assembly GCF_951640355.1 of Cnephaeus nilssonii. NCBI lineage: Eukaryota > Metazoa > Chordata > Mammalia > Chiroptera > Vespertilionidae > Cnephaeus > Cnephaeus nilssonii. The sequence goes on along the minus strand of NC_137080.1, from coordinate 72,046,387 downwards.
CTTTCACTTTTAGTGTGAACTATATATGTGCAACATTATTATAAGATTATTGTGTATAAGCATATCGTATACTATTTGTTATGAAGATACACAATAGATGCTTGCTAATAAATATAATGAGAAAAACTAAATTTTACAACTGTGTTCTAAAGCCTGTATTAGCTGAATATTTTAGTGAAGAATAATTTAAAAAATATTGTCTAAGTTGCAAATTGATTTGAGTAAATATGAATATTTTTATGGGTTAAATAGCTTTTATTTTTATATTTGATACACACCATGGAGATATCTTAAAGTATAAAAATTTGTAGTCAAGGAAAAATAAGTTGGGGGAATAATAGTAACTAAATTTGCAGAGGATATAAACACATCTCTGTGATTTTACTTTACGTACCTCACAATTCTATTACTATGTGCTGTTATTATCTCCATTTACCTATAAGAAAATTAAAGCTTGAAAAGTAAAGTAACTTTGCTTAGTCTCTAGAATGTGTAGTGTGGGTTATAGGTTCATAGTGTAATAGTATTGCTTTAATCCTCCACACACAAATCTGCCTCATGGAAATTGGTAACAGTTCACAAAGAAACAAAATTTGTCTCACTTCTGCATATGTATACAGCAGAATCCCATTTCAAGTAAATAAAGAAGTAACAGCTGCTGTGGAATGAAAGAAGGAAAGCAAGAGAAAGAAAATCAGGAGGAATACACCAATATGTTAACAGAGTTAACCTTGAGGAGGAGGATTATAAACTTTTGATTTTTAGATTAAATATTTACATTATACAGTCTAATTTAAAAAAACCCTGATTATGGATTACTTTTATAATAAAAAGGATACAGTACACACACACACATGCATGCACATGTTTAAAAAGAACCCATCCAAAAAAAAAAAAAATCCACACTATTTCACCAGCAATTCTGCCATAGTCTAAGATAACCATTATTTGTACATGAATGATTTACTTACTAGAAGTGAAAGAAATTTTTTTAAGAACTTAAACCAATGTGCACTTTGTGGTTATCAGGTATGAAAGGATTCCAGAGAAATTTCTCTGGTAGAATATAGTACTACTTACTGTAAAAAATATCCTAATATATAAAGAGCCAGGATTCATCACGACCTAAATGTCCGGATGGACTACTGAACACCATGCTAGGGTCCTGGCTGGTGCGGTGGAAGTCAGTGCTTGGTCCTTGCCAGCACGGCGGAAGTCAGTCTTGGGTCCCAGGGGCCTGTGGTGGGAGTCAGTCTTGGGTCCCGGCCGCCCGTGGAACGGAGCCATGCTGCCATTGGACTGGCCTCTGGGTCCCTCCCCACACCCGCAGGCCTGGGGAACCAGAGCCATGCTGCAAAGGGACTGGACCCTACCCGAGGGGTCCTGGATTGTGAGAGCATGCAGGCTGGGCTGAGAGACCCCCCACCCCCCCGAGTGCATGAATTTTCATGCACTGGGCCTCTAATATATATATATATATATATATATATATATATATATATATATATATATATATATATATATATATATATATATAATATATATATATATATATTATATATATATATATTATATATATATATATTATATATATATATATATATATATATATATATATATATATATATATATATATAAAAGCCTAAGTGACTGAATGACTGAACAACCAGTCACTATGACATGCACTGACCACCAGGGGGCAGACACTCAAGACAGGAGCTGTCCCCTGGTGGTCAGTGTGTTCAGTGAGCTTACTGAGTGGAGCGGCACGGTGTCTGGCCCAGACTTGGGCTCTTCCCAGGCCACCTGCTGCTTCATGCACTACTACATCCCCTGAGGGGTCCCAGATTGAGAGAGGGTGCAGGCCAGGCTGAGGGACCCCACAGGTGCACAAATCCATGCACTGGGCCTCTAGTTGTCTTATAAGAAATCATAAAGCAGCATGCCTAATATTAGTTTCAAATAACTATTGCTCAATAAAAAACAAATTTATATTCTTACTTCCCCCAATAGGAATGTTGAAATAAACAGTTTAAAAATTCAACAATTCATTATGAAGATTATCTTTATGAAATGTAAATATAATCTTCCCTGTTTAAGGACATTTAAAACTGGCTTTCTTCCAGTCACAGATATATACTGATCTTAGTGAATTCCATAAGTAAGTTTGTTTACTTCTAATTTTAAGGTTTATATTTTGAAATAGAGAACTTAGACTAATTGGAGAAATTTTCTCACCTATTGCATCCCCTTAAATGTTTTAGCTAAGAAATCAAGACTTTGTGACTAGTAGGTTACATATAAATGTAAACAGTTGTTATTTCTGTTTTAATTAAAAGTGATTTTTTTTCCTTTCCATACTTTTTGATTTACAATGGACATGTATTGGTTTCACAATTAACACTAAACATTTTCTTAATGGCTCTGGTGAATAGATTGCACAGTACTTCTTCCTCTACAGTCACTAATTGCCTTTCTCTTTGTCTTTTCACATCCCCATGTGCAGGGCCAGGGTGGTGGGCGGGTGGGAGAGAATGACAGCAGACATTGGGAAAGAAGGGGCAAGATGTATCAGACAAGTTGAAAAATGTCATGTCCAAAAAGACAGGCTTAGAGGTTAGAATGTAGGACATATGAATCACCTGTGTGGGGTAGGCAGAGAATGAGACAGAAGGGAGGGAACCTCCTGATAGAGGTCACCTTGAGAGGCATCTGTGTGTAGTGCTGAAATTTGCTTTGAGAGGTTCCAAGAAGGGGATCCAAGAATCACCAAATATCTTTTGGAAACAGACCATTGACTCTATACCATTGTTAAGTATGAATCATGATGGAATAGAACCTTGAAAAAGTATTGAGTGACTTGTTAACAATTTTTAATATGACTCATTCTGTACTTTTTTTTTTTTTTGTCAAGACGGATAAGCTGGCTATTGTTAAAGCATCCGGTGGTGTATGAATCTGATGACTCCCTCTCCTTTTCTCTCAGTTTCTCTCACAAGGAAGTATAAGAGACTGAGATATAAGATAGCATGTCAAATAGAATGGCCTTTTCCTCTCACTGTAATCATCCATGTGCAGATTAATGAATTGCATGTAAAGAGTTCAGAAAATTAAACTTTATGATGGTATGGAAGACTGGTATCTGCTAGTCAACAAAAATAGCTATCTTACCATTAACTCGGATACTTTAGTAGGATATTAAGATGTCTAGAAAAATATTACACATTGCATTGGCAACAGGAAATGCTTTGTTTTTAAATATTTAACATTGAGTGATACTTGTAGTTTGTGTTCTTAACACATGGCTGCATGACTTTCACAAAGATATTTCTGATTTGAAATTGACCCTCATACTTTAAAGCTGAGTTCTTATTTATAGATTGAAGAATAAAAGCCTGAAATTGCTTTCATGCTTTTTCAATTATGTGAGATTTTAATGTCAAAATAGAGTGTATATTACAAATGAATCCATTTGATCTAGAAAACTGTGGTCATGCTTTATGACAAATGTAGGATACTTTCATTTGTATTTTTCTATGATGAAATCAGAGCTTTTGAAAAATGACAAATTTGAGGAATGATCAAGGTAAAAATGCACTTCAAGTTAAAATATTTTTGTAATATTTTAGTCACTATTCAACAAATTGCTACAGAAGAGAAATTATGTTAAGGCTATTTGAAAGTTTAGATTCTCATTTCAATCAAATTCATGAAAAGTTGGGAATCACTAAAGAATTCTGGAAAATGTGGGCTATCAAACTTTGTTTTAAATATTGGTTTTGTTACATATAGGTTGTGTGACATTAGTTAAACCTCTGAATTTCAATTTCCTCTTCTATAAAATGGGGTTAATTGTACTTCCTCTGTAAGCTTGTTGTAAGATTACAGATGTCTCATGTAAGTTTTTATGTGAAAATTCTAGTACCTTGCCAGGCATGTATGTTTATGAAACAGATGGCCCTAGTATTATCATTGTTTCCATTATTATTACTCTGCCCTCATGTCAAACATAATCATGTCTTAATTTTGTAAATTACCATACAATTGGATATTTGAAATAAATTACTACATATTATTTTGCCGTAAAAATGAAACTTTCCTATGGAACTTGCAAGGGTGTCAAACAGATTTTTTAGTAACATACAGCCCTTTGATACTGAAACTGATACTTGATATTTAGCCAATTCAGATTCCTGATCACTGTTCTCTATTCTATTTAAAAAGCACAGAAAACAAACAAACCCTATAAGCTCCTATGTTACATTAACCAACAGACATAGATATAGTGAAGAACTAAAGGAACAAGAGTAACATTTTTCTTTTTTTTTTTTAGAGAGAGAGAGAGAGAGGAAGAGAAACATCCATGAGGAGAGAGAATCATGGATCGGCTGCCTCCTGCACACCCCCTACTGGGGATGTGCCCGCAACCAAGGTACATGCCCTTGACCGGGAATCGAACCCGGGACCCTTCAGTCCGCAGGCCGACACTCTATCCACTGAGCCACACCGGCCAGGGCAAGAGTAACATTTTAATAGTTTTAAAAAAACACCTTTCTTTTAAAGGAATTAATAAGAACATTTACTGTCATTCTATTCCAAATGTATTTAAAAATTGTTAGTCCTTCAATTATCATTAAGTTAAATGGCCTTCCATTAATACACTAAAAGTAAAAATTATCTAAATAGTACAAATAAGACTTAAATGCATTATTTGGTATCTTAATTGGCATCAAATTGATTTTTGATTGAATCATACTTGAGTGTAGTCAAACTTTCTGCTGGGCAAATATAAATTACTGTTATTATTACTATTTAAAGTATTTTTTTAAGTGTCCAAGCTAGCTACCTTTGGTGTTTTGTGAGTTCCTGATTGTTATAGGATCATCGGTACAGCAAGAATTACAGCACTCCCTGATAGAATGTATGGAACATGGACACGGACAACTTCAACTACACTTAGATGGAACATGCTGTCATTTAAAAACTTTAATTTGCTATGCAAGTTTGTATGACCTGCACAAGATGAATTTCAGACCTGAGAATGTTTGTATGGGCAATGGCTCTAGAACTAGGAAGGTACCTGCTCTGCCATCTTTGGGAGCCAGCACTTTGAAATTAGTGAGAGCAGAACGTGATGTCATAAAGGGGTCCAGGTGGGACCCCGCATAATTGATAGAAGAGAATAAGGCACCCTGTCTGGGCAGATGTTCATCAGTTAGTGCCACTCTGAAAAGTTTTCATTCTATCAGTGGTTGTTTTTGTTTATTTAATCCTCACCCTAGGATATTTTTCCATTGATTTTTAGAGAGAGTGGAAGGGATGGGGAGAGACAAAGAAAGAAACATCCATGTTAGAGAGACACATCGATTGTTTACCTCCCGCAGGGCCCTGACCAGGGCCTCAGATCAAGCATGCAATCGAGGTACGTGCCCTTAACCAGAATTGAACCGGGACACTTCAGTCTGCATACCGACAATCTATCCACTGAGCTACACCAGCGAGGACTATCAGTGGTTTTGGCTGAGAGGCCACCAACTTAGGGAAATTCTCATTCCCTGTTGCCAGGGAAACCTGCTATATTCACTTCTGATTATTTTAAGAATCAGACAAGTAATGCAATAAATGACTGCACTGTATATAAAATTATATTTTTCTATACCTCAACTTAATTTCATTCTCAAGTTGCCATACTGCCAGGCGGAGAAAAATAACCTCAGCCAGTTCAGATGAATTTTGGTCAGAATTTCCTCTGTTAACTCAGAAATTTATGTTTCCCCTCTTTTTCTTCTGCATTTAAGTTTTGGAGGTGTTGGTGGCAGGGAGCAGCTGACTTTCTTACCTTCACAGATTGTATCCACTGACACACCTGGTCAGGGCTGGCCCATGCCAAGGCTCCTGGGCCCTCCCTGCAGAGGTGACTGTGTGTGTGGTTCTCTTGGCCACGCCTGCTTCATTCAATCTTGCCAGCAAGGAGAAACATTCTAAGGAAACATTCATCTGCAGGATTGCACCTGGAACACACTGATGTGGGGAGCTCTGTGACGCTTGCTGCCTCCCCAGCCTCCCCTTCAGACAAAGATCCCCTTTGTGTTCCAAAACTATCTCAGGTTTTTATTGGATAACTGATGTAGTGTGCAGACCTCATACCTGAGGCCACACTAACATCATACACTAAGACCTTAGTTATTGCTGCCTCTTAAGCTTTCTTCTCAGCCTGGTATACAACATTTATCTTGTAGATGTATGGAGGTGCGTGGGTGGGAGTTAATTAATTAATTAGTTAATGGATGGGAGTCCTTTACATCTACAGTTAACACAAACTTTATGTCCTACTTGAAACTCAAAATCCCCTTTCTCACAAATCATTGTTTTGGAGCTTTACAGATAAGAATATTCTCTTCTGTTCAGCACCTGTTTTACTGCTGATAGCCCTGCCCTGAGTTGAATGGTGAAAGAGTCACAGGTTTATGATGCAACAACAATTGCAACAACAAAACATAATGATTAATATATCTAAAGAGTAACAAACTGGTTTCTTTTTCATTGCTTTACAAGATCAAATCAATGGCTGGAAAAGGATCTAAGGAGATGAATATGCAGGATAACTGGATTAGAGATTATTTATCCCCTTGGTTTATAAAAGCAGTAACCTTATATTTCAGAGAGGAAGGGAGAGGGAGAGAGAGATAGAAACATCAATGATGAAAGAGAATCATTGATTGGCTGCCTCCTGCACGCCCCCTACTGGGGATCGAGCCCACAACCCAGGCATGTGCTCTTGATCAGAATCGAACCTGGGACCCCTCAGTCCGCAGGCTGATGCTCTATCCACTGAGCCAAACCAGCTAGGGCCCGTAACCTTTTTTGAGGGTTGTCAGATATGGAATGTTACTGATAAATAAAATTTCAAAAATGCATTTTCTGTAACTGATTTTTTGATTCTGCAGCTTAACAAAGGCACTTAACTGAAGCAATACGGTATTACATAGTTCTTTTCACAAATTTGAATTTTGGGAAAGCTCTCTCAGATGAAGAGGCATTAGTAATTATAAAATGGACTAAGTGTGAGGTTTGCCTTCGTTACTTGGGATAATTTCCTTAGAGGGATAACTCTGATTCTTTACTTCAAACCTACATCAGCTTCCTTTTATCTTTCCAATGAAATCCGAACAATTTAACACTCTGCTCAGGGACAACCATGACCTGACTGGACCCCACCGCTCCAGGCTTTGCTTTCACGCTGCCTTCGTGAGTCTGGTCCTCAGGGTCCCTCTCACTTGCTGAACTTTTTGTGTCACAAACTGACACAACCTACTCCCTTCACCAGTGGTGCTCTCTTCCTCATCAATGAATGAACAGGCTACCTCTTTCACGCCATGCTTCCTGTCTCTGCCCTACCTCCAGTCATAACAAATCTCAGCGCTCTCTCTTTTCTCTTTTGTGGCACTTGCTTAAGGCTGCACTGTATTGTGGATATTTGGATATTTGTGTAGTAAAAAGAGAACCAAGCCCCAGAGGAGAAGACTTGTAGTTTACCCTTTTTCAAATATGATAGCAAGGCCATTTCAGTTCTCTGAATGTCAGGTCCATCTGTGGAGTTCATATGTGTCCTTGCATTGTTTTCAAGTGGGAGGTTTTTTGCCTAAAGTTTCCAATTCCTTGTGTACAGAAATCAAGTCTCAATTTCCAATAGTGTTTGTATTCAGTAAGTACTTGTGAATCAAAAAGAATGACAGATGAGAAACAACTTTATTGATAAGTCCAGTGGGATAAATGGGGGAAATAATGGTAAGTTTAGTTATTTTATCTTACTAAATAAATGTTAATGTTAATAAATTTTATCTCATTGGCAAGTGGTAGGTGAGGGGTTTGTTATGGAGTCCCCTTTCCCATCCCTCCACCTCAGCCAATAATTGTGATTTCCTTCTCTTATATCTGAAGAGTAAAAATTTTAGTATTCTTTATTTGTAAAGTTTAGAGGAGGTAATATGTGGTCGTTCACAGCAAAGAAAAGGACTGAATATTAGCTACTAATTCACGTTTCATTTGACAAGCTTCTGGATAAGCTCAGAAAGTCTTGCCAGGTAAACACCAAGGTATGTCACTTTATTTCAAGGGAGATAAAAATAACTCGGTTCCTTGACAACAACCTAAACCTTTTCCATTTTTTACCAAGTGGCATTTGGTGTTGTAGTTCAGTGCCATAGCTTCATGTTGGTAAAGATGATCTATTTCAGAGATGATCAAAATTAAGCTTACCTCTACTTTTCTTAGCCCATCACTTCTGCTATTCAATTATGTGCTCTTTGCTTGTGAGTACCTGAAATAGTGAGAAAGAATAAAAAAAAAGAAAATTAAATATAACTCAAGAGTATTTTGTGAAAGGCAAATATTTACAATTTTAATTGATGACAGACACACACTTCATAAAACTATTAGCATGCAACTCCAGCTGCAAAAACTGAACAGCAATATGCCTAAGCTGGTTAGCAGCAAAAAAGTAAACCAATCACATCGACAAAAGCCACCATAAACAAAAAAACTGTATTTAAAAGATTAACAGTTTTGGCATTCATCCCTACCATCAAGTCTTTCACTTTCTTTTTTTTCCATCAAAATTTAGCTTACGTTTGATGTTAGCAAGAGTTGCATTACTATTATTATTAATTTTAGTTCTGTTTATTACCTTGAGGGTTATATATTGTAAAATAATTTTGGTGCCTCTAGTTAATGTTAATTAGTTGTTTTAATAACCTATAGACCTATTTGTTATGTTTTTGTAGGTTTACTTTTTTAACTATCAGGAACTTAATAACTGAGAATATTTAACATTACTGTTACATAGGCAAAATTACAGAGTTACTATTAGTGTTACCTGTTTAACGTTTAGTCATCCTTTGAGTCCTGCGACATATTTCCTTAATAATCATCAGCCATCAAGTCTGATAGTCTCAAAAGAAATATCAGCCCTCTAAACTGCCTTCAAGGGCGGTGATATTTAGCACTGAAAATTACAAATAAAGTTTTTGAGGTTGAATAGCAACAACTGGCCAGTGACACTGATGATTTGTTTGTCAAAACAAATTGTTATAAACTACGCAAATGAAGTCCACGCACTCCTTTGAGTGAAAACAATAAAGTGAATCTACGCAATGCTTACATGTTGGATGGGATATTTAATGTGCGGGGAAACTCAAAGGTTGAAGAACTAGGCATTTAGACAGTGGTAAGTGGTAATCTTACCTCTTTATACTCCATTACTCTTTCTCACGAGAGACATGCTAATGCAAACAAGTCAATCAGAATTTGTGTTTAGCAAGATAAAGCTTAGAGGATAGTTTAAAATCCATTTATTATTCTAAATCCATTTTTCTCCATTAACAAGTTATACATTAGTGTTTACTAACCATGATTCATGTAACAGTTTAGTTTGTTAACTTTTAAATTATTTAACAACCATAAGTTATTAATACATTTTTTAAGTATTACACAAATATCTTAAAACAGGCTTGGGTTCATTTTTGTAATTTTTAAATAGAAAACATTTTAGGCATCTCTTGAAGAAGAAATAAAGCAGACATTTAAAGCTAGAAAACAAGTAATTCCAAATTTAGTTTTTACAAAAGTTTTCAGCTTTATTGACAAATTATGGCAAACATATTTGACAAATTGTGGTTTCCTATTTAGAGAAGCTTACACATGGAACTTTATGTGTGTGTGTTTTTTTTTTCTTTTTTAACAAATACAGGTTAAAACACTGAACAAATTCAGTTGGCTACATACATACAGTAGCTGCTTATTTTCAACCCCATTAAAACAGCATTTAAAATTAAATTTACAAACTTAATATCGAACATCTTCATCTAACTAACAGATATTAAAAGACAGGTTAAAACATCTTATCTACAACTTTATTATCAGCTACTTCAAAAATCATGTTACAGTCTTTTAGCAACCCTAAACAAAGTTTTTGCTAGTTGATTGAGACTCAAAATCTGTCAACAGATTCATGCTGTTTCTTAAAAAAAAATAATAATAAAAAAAAATAAAAAAAAGATTACACACAACAATGAAAAACAACCAAGAGAATATCATCCTACTGAATGGTTTGTAGAGAATGCTTGCCAATGTCTCTTTTAGTCCGTTTTAAAAATTAATACTACTGTCAATGTCACGCCAACAGTATAGAGGAAATACAAGAAATATATGGGAGTAATCATAAAGGAGTTATCCCTAGAATAGGAAAAAAAAAGGACTATTACTTGTCTTGTTGCTGTTTATGTGGAGACCAGAGGCTATGAATTGTCTTTGAGGTGAGGTCACAGGTGAGGAGGACCTTCAATATCTACCATAGGGGTGCTCCCTGTATCCCCCTCTGGCTGACCTTGGCGGTGGTGCCTTCAGGCTGGAGCGGGTGGTGGCCCATTCTTCTGGGGCTATGAACAAGAGAAAAACAGTAACATTCACGTGGCTTCACAGGTATCAAAAATGTTTAAGACACAAGAGTCAACCCGAGAAAAAAGAATGCAAGATCTCAACACCGACAGCTCAAGCCTTATTGTGGAAAATAGCGTTTGTAATGTTTATGCCCCCAGAAGAGAAATATGACCCCATCATAGTGAGTTAATCCAAAAAGGGTATATATTTTGAAATGCAGCCACTTGGAATTAAACTTGCAGGGCACTTTTTCAACAGGAGAAAGTTGAAGTTCTTCAGTAACTTCACATTTATTGTATTAAGTTTCTATACCACAAAATACAAAGAGAAGTATCATATTTAATCCTTTATAAAGACTCCTAAAAGAAATCAGGTTTAGAAAACTGGTGGTTCTGAGGCCTTGATTAACTTGAGAATCACCTGGGAGCTTAAAATGAAACAAAACAAAACAAAACTAAACTAAACTAAAAATGACTAATGTATTCCTAACCAAATGTCTAGAAAATTCTACAGGGTGGGGCCAGGGTTTGGTATTTTTTTCAAATGCTTCCCTAGATCATTCTTATAAGGCTGGGTTAGGGTCCATAGTGCAAAACTGTTCTAGATAAAGTTAGTCAGAAATAAGCAGGGTATGGAGAAGAGTAAATTTTAAGGAGCAAAATTGGTAAAGAAAAAAAAACAATCTCATATTAGTTTTCCCAAATAAAGAAGTTAGAAGATAAAGAGGTATTAATACTCTAGGAAAACTCCTCATTTACCGGTTCATCAGGCTTTTAGGAACCTCAATGTTTTGGAACCTAGCCAACACGTAAAAAACAAGCAACTAAGCTTTTGAGCATTGTGGAAAATAGCATTTGTAATGTTTATGCCCCCAGAAGAGAAATATGACTCCATCAAAGGGCCAAGGACTTAATATTGGGTTTGTGGTGAATTATGGGATGCCAGAAACTGTTATCTGGGTCTTTCGAACAGAATTCAGTTTTTGAGTAGAGAGCAGACTTGATGCATGGGACTATGGTGGGAGGAAGTATGGACATAAGAAAAAGGATTACTTGAAAGAGATCGTTGGCATTGATGGTTGATACAAAAGATGGTGGTAATGGCAATATCACCAATGGCAGGCTGAGACCAACTGATATGGGGTATATGCCCCCAGATAGTTCAAGTACCCTGAGAATATCTCTAGCAAAAACAGTAAGAAAAATGTGACTTGCACTCGCTATACTATAGAGCATTGGATAACTATCTACAATATAGAAAAATAATCAAAAGTGTATCAGTGTAGAAATAAATAGCATTTAAATAGGTAAACACTGGGCTTCTAAATATATCCTTCACCAGGAAATCTTCATTACAAATGATATCTGATGATAAATGAAACATTATGTCTTTCAGAATTTAAGATTCATGCTTATGTTTATTTCAATATGTGACAGGGAGTAAAATAGAAGTGAGAACCTAAGTAAATAAGAGACACGTTACCCTTACTCAGAACACAGACCACCTAGATCAGGCAAACTGTGGCCTGTGAGCAAAATCTGGTCAGCTGCCTATTTTTATAAATCAAGTTTTACTGGAACACAGGCATGATTATTTACTAATGTGGTCTAAGGCTGGCCTCATTTTACAAAGGCAGAGTTGAGTGAATGTGATACAGACCACACTGCCTGCAAAGCCTAAATTAGCTACGGTTTGGACTTTTACAGAAAAGGTTTACAGACCCTGTTCTGGATCCTGTTGCCTTTTTTTGGTGGAAGGTTGTGGGTGTTAGTCTTTGAGCTGTGATTTCCTGAGGGAGGACTTGACTCCAAGCTGCCAGAATTTCTCAACAGAGACATTTTCAGAGAAGAATTTTATGTATGTACTTGACTGGAATTAAATAAAACTTCCTCTGATGTACTAGAATGGAAAACGAATTTTTGCTTACAAGGTCAAAAGTGCCTTCTTAGCTTTATGAAATAAAAGTTTTATACTTTGTGTATGCATAGCCAACAATATGTCCTCTAGTGGTAAAATCTTCCCTATTTTGTTATTATTTTTAACAAAGGTGATGTACCACGGTTTGCTTCATTTGTTCTAGAGTGTTAGAAATCCCAGGGTTGCAGTCTGTAGGGTTTAGAGCCGAGTTAAGATAGGTTTTAAGTTTTCCCAGGTTATGGAAGTTTGGGGTCCTTTTTCAGATGCTCTATGTTCCTGGAAGGTTCTTCAAAATAGCCAAACAACCTTGAGCAGAGTGACAGCAATACCGGCCACATCCACCCCCAGACCTGCCAGAACTTTTAAACTGGCATCGTTTTTGGGGACTTGCCGCAGAACATGTTTAACATGAACTAATTGGCGCGGCTTTACTTGACTTCATCTAAAGCTCTAGCCAGCTAATTGATGGACTAAAACCTTACACTTTTCAACTGTTGACCAAGATTGAAATGAGAAGTGTCCCTGTTGGCAGCTATATCCCAAGTGCATGGAACATATACAGTGCCCAGGAGGGCTTGAATGCAATGAAGATTGCATGAATGAATGGTTAACTTTAGGAACGAAGGCAGAAAGAGCTTCCAATGACAACCTTGAAAACAGTAACAACTAAGCTGAAGAAAGTCAGCATGAATTTTAAAAGCTCTAAAACTAGAAATCTTAGATAGGAGTTGAAGTGAGACTTCTTACTGAAGGGTTAATTAGCTATGTACCAAAAGTATTCACTACTGGATTCAGTGAAACAGTCATAGTGGAATCCCATTATAAAACGGTGTAAAAACATTATGTTTCATTGCACAGAACTGTGCTCTTCTTTGGTTTTCTTTATGCAAATTAATACTACGCTCTTTCCTCCTTGAAAAGGCTAGGAAGAGGGGAAATACTAGTAGTCTACTGAAATTATAACCAGATAGTCAGCCAAAATGAATTTCTACCCAGGCAAAGTGAGTTTTAGATTTTCTGAGATTCCTTACTATGAGTAGAGGAAATCAAGGATTTATTTCACTTAATTCAGGTCCTGGGTTCACTGTTTACATGTTCTCAATAATAATAGTGAGTTGTGATCAGGAAAATATTATTTCTATTTGTTCCAATTTCCATGGTCTATATTTTTGGTAATATCATGGTGTTTATATACAATATAGACACTCATATTATCATATAGTAATACAAGCCAGCTTGTCTCAGTGAATGTATGGTCTGTGATCTGTACTGGATGTTTTAGCTTTGTCATCATGTAGTGTGTCATTGAACCTTCTATGGCCCACCAGTCCCCTCACTGCTCACCAGAAACTCTTGGATTTCTTCACTGTACAGGATGGGGCAAAAGTAGGTTTACAGTTGTTCATCTAGCAAATAATACAATATTAATAAATAATAATACAAGAATAAACTCTCTATTCTCACAACTGTAAACCTACTTTTGGCCCACCCTGTAAGTATTAGAGATATAAATGATTCTTAGAAATCTAAAGGAATTTTAACTTGAGTCCACCATGGAATGCTGCACACGGGAAAAATCCACACACAAGGAGAGAAAATTTATTATAAGGTTCTCATAGTGGGAATTCTCTAAAATTTGAAGTTATAAAGGACTAGGAATGCACTTAGAATCTGTCTTCTTTGGGTTCTCCTATTCAGAGGATGGGGTGGATTTAAAATATTTTAGGGCTTCATGCAAATTTTGGAGTGCTGGCCAATTGTATGTATTCCCATGACATATTCTAGGATGTCAGTTAAAAGAAAAAATCATTGCAGACAATGAAATTTAGAGATAATCTTTCTTTGTCCTCCTGGAAAACAATCAAGGAAGTAAATGCTCTCAATATCAGGATCATTGTCAGATGAGAAGCACTGGCTAGACTATGCATGTAAATTGAGCAAATAAATGAGTTATTACTTCAAGAAGGTGAAAAATAACTGTCTGCAAAGTTAAATTACTGGAATGGTTTACAGAATTGTGGATCTGGAAATAGCAAATTAGGATATGAGAAACGGAGCTTAAGTGCCTTGATCAAATTCCCACCATTTCTAGACTTCCTAATTCAGGTTTTAATGTACCATTTGTATATGAAATAAGAAGGAAAGGGACAAAGAAAGCATTCATAAAATAAATTTTTTCTTTCTTTATTCTTTATGAAAGATCTCCAATATGCCAGTTGTTGTACTTAGCCCTGCATAAGAGGATAGTTTAAGGAGCCTCAAGGAGATCACAGGACAAAGCTAACATGAAATTTAATAGATTACAACACAATTATAATTGATATTTGAAGAAAATGCTGGGGAAAGTCTAGAGAAGGGAGCTACTAATTTCCATCATTCAATTGAATTTGGACTGAAATCTAGCATTTATTCATCTCAAATAAGTAATTTTCTGAGCAAATATGAATTCAGATGCTATTTAAACTATTTAAGATTACTCATTTTATTTTAAAAAAAATATTTTTTTATTGATTTTAGAGAGAGAGGAAAAAGAGAGGAAACATTAATATTAGAGAGAAACATGGATCTGCTGCCTCCTGCAGGTCCCCTACTGGGGATCAAGCCCACAACCTGGGCATGTGCCCTGACCAGGAATCGAACCAGCAACCCTTTGGTGCATGGGATGACTCAATCAACTGAGCCACACTGGCCAGGGAAAGAAATCATTTTCTTTAAAAAATTTTCTGCATTAATTATTTTGTATCATCTGGCCTTGTTTTTTAAACTGAATTTTAAGATCTACGAGAGAAGAGACTTTTAAAGGTGGCAGACACATATTAAGAACACCATAAATATTTGTAAGGTATACATAAATAAAATGCTATTACTAAATAAATCAAAATTTTAAAATCAATTATGCAAAATAAGTAAAACAGGACTCTTATTCAGAAACACATAGTTAGCAATTAGATTATAGTGTTGCATATATTTGAAATATAGCAATATTTCTTTTAAAAATTACTCCATCTCTGGTTTTATAACTCACTCTGATTTCTTTTACCCAGTTGAGTCAAGTTTTATAGAATGCCATAGAGTGCATCTCCATTAGATGCTAATAAGCACCACTGAGGAGCATTTTCTTTTGATAAAGAGGTGCAAATTACTCAGGTAACTCTTCTGGTGCATTAAATGTTACTCTTGTGACTTAAAAAGTGTCTGCCCTCAAATACTCTGCTATCAGCAGAATCAGGCCTATTAAAAGGTGTGCATTTCTCAAAGTGTTCTCATTCCTGCTATGGGACCAGGTACTTTGGGGAGCATACAGAGTTGGAAAGAAAAATCTGGATGGTTTTTAATGTTGCAAAACTGTATTCTCTGATTGCTCCAGAGATACTATAAATGTTGAGGTTAGTAGGGGGAAAATCAAGTATAGGAACAAGGAGCCATTTTAGGAAAAGTTGGCATTATTTAAGTACCTGGAAAGTAAACTTTTAATGCTTATCTTTCTGAAAGTAGGTTTAAAATGCCACCTTCTGAGTAAATTAACTTTTAAAGATCAGTTCAGAAAGGATGTAGGAATCATGGTGATTACCTGAGAGCACAGCTCTGTGTTCAAACTTTGCTAGACCAACATAGTTAGTCGTTTATATTCCTGAGATCTGAGAAATAATCTCAAAGAGCCCTTTAAAACACACATGCTGTTTATTTTTGGTGCATTATAAAGCAATATGCAAAAACCACAAGTAAAGTAGGACGCCTAAGTTAAACTCTAGTACTACTGGTTGCCAGTGTTTTGGTTTGTTAATCATTAAAGAGCATTACAACAAGGCTGATGAAAATTCACACCGACTCTAAGCCATTGAGACCAGTTGGTTGGTCTCAGTTAAGTTTCTGAACTTTCTGAAGAGTATAATTCTTTGTAAAAACGTATTTCAAATATATACTTACTTGTTGTTTTATGGTTATTTATTCCCAAAGAAAATATGTTACTCAGATACTTTATTGTTGTTGTTGTAATTCATATAATAACATCTATTTTCTTTATGTAATTTTAAACTACCTATCCTATTAAAACTAAAGATATTACCATCACACCTTCTAAGGGTGAAACGCAGTGTTAGGCATTTTATGTATATTATCAGCAAATACAAGTTTCCTGCAAGATACGTGCTAATGTTGCCTTCCTTTTTAAGGTGAAGAAACTATAACTCAGAATTTTTTAGAATGTTTTTATTGATATCAGGGAGAGGAAGGGAGAGAGAGAGAGAGAGAGAAATATCAATGACAGAGAATCATCTATTGGCTGCCTCCTGCATGCCCTCTACTGGAGATGGAGCCTGAAACCTGGGCAATGTGACCTTCTGGTTCATATTTCAACTGAGCCACACACTGGCCAGGCTATCACTCAGAATTTTTATCGGTAACTGTCTTACCATCTTTCCACCACCCCTTTCATCTAAAAGAATTCCTGACTGCCCCTTCTTTACCCTTTCCTTTTCTTTCCTAAAAATAGGACTTACTTTTATTTCACTCCTCTTGGTTTATGTACTAATTGGTGATTTCAACAACAAACACTTAATTAGCTAAATGAGTGAGATTGTAGCTTTAATGTTGTTAACAAGAATGTGGGCTGCATGAATTGAATTTGTTTAAGGTGCAAATCTAGGTGTTCATTCACTCAAAGTGAATGGTAGGATTATCTGCTCTGCTCTGAGCATTTAAAAATATTAATGGTTCAACTATTTCATCTACACAATTTGTATGGCCACTATTTATAATCATTGAGTTTATTGTTTTAAGATGCAGATGGTAAAAGGGAAAAATACTGAAGGAGAAATATATGACCAGCATCTGTTTTGACAGATGAACATAGTGAATTATGTTCCAAGAAGAGTTAACTTTAGTTCACAGTCGGTTAATGCTCTCAGGAAATTCAATCAGCCTATGGAAAGCATTTACAGCTTTTCTCACTGTTTAAAATTTTTAATTAGATGTAACCTGTTAAAAAAAGTAACACTTGAGATAATCCACTTTGAGAATAATAAAGGACTAGATCTTTCTAAACATTCTTTCTCAACTATAGAATCTTATGATGCACATGGCAGACACCTGGTAATTGTTTATTGAATACATTAATTATATTTAAGTAACTTACATTTCTATTTTGTACCCATAAAAGAAGCTCCAGGCTTCCCTCAGATGGATCCCTCACTTTGAATGGGAGTCCCAAGAGTCTTGCCCCCAGGGCTGCATTTGAATTCCAGTTCAGCCTCTTCTTTGTTGAAAGACCCCTATGCAAGGCTCTTATTCTAAATACTGATGACACATTTTAATTGTCTCAAAACATTCTGAGCTGCTGACATGCATATCAAACTGCCTGTGAGACATCTCTTCAGGTGTCTCAAAGTCAACTTTTTGAAACTAAACTTACTTTTTCTCCATACTGCCTAATACTCTTCTCATGCTTATCATTGGCAAATGATGCAAACCATTATTATATTCACCCAGAAAGCTAGCTACCTAGTTATCTTTTGTGTCTTCCATGACTTTATCCATGCTATAGCATATAGATATATAAAATTAATATTGTATATATTTTATAGTTATACAACACAATATAAAATATTTATATTTTAAACTACAAAATAGATAACATATTATATAATAAACTAGCGTTCCCGTTGCAGGAAAAATCCTGCAATAGGGTTTCCTGCTGCACTCTACCCCACCCTGCCTGCTCTCTTCCCTTGTCCCCCGCCCCGTGATCTCCGCCAGCCCCCCTGCTTTTCTAACTTCTCCGCCAGCCCGCTCTCCTTCCTTCTTCCCTGGCCCCGCCTCCGCTCCTCCCTTCTCCCCCGCCCCGCCTTCTCCGCCAGCCCCCCTGCTTTTCTAACTTCTCCGCCAGCCCGCTCTCCTTCCTTCTCCCCCGGCCCCGCCTCCGCTCCTTCTTTCTCCCCTGGCCCCGCCTCCGCTCCTCCCTTCTCCCCCGTCCCCGCCCCTTCTCCCCCGTCCCCGCCTGCTCAACTTCCTTCTCCCCCGGCCCCGCCTCCGCTCCTCCATTCTCCTCCCCCCGGCTTGCTTGCTTCTCTGCAGCTTTGCTCCCTTCTGCAGCTCTTGGCTTCTTTCTACGCTGTCGCAATATGCAAATTAGCCGCCATCTTTGTTGGGATAATTTGCATATCCATCCTGATTGGTTGGTGGGCGTGGCTTGGTTGGTGGGCGTGGCTTGGGCGTAGCGAAGGTGCGGTCAATTTGCATATTTGTCTATTATTAGATTATATGTAATATAAAATATATAATTATAAAATATATTACATTGTATATTAATTACTATTAAATATTTAATTAATTTATATCATATATATGTTTTATATATATTCCATACTGTGTATATGTATGTGTTTGTATGTGTATGTGTGTGTGTGTATGTGTAGGTATATATGCTCTCTACTCTTCTCTACCTTTGAGCTAGAGGTACTTTACCAAGTACAATTGATTAGGCCTGTTCAATTGCTCTTATAGCACATTCAAGATCAAACCCAATCCCTTAGCAAGAAATTCCATGCTAGGCCTAGCTTGAGCTGACCTTTGACTTCATTCTAGACAATTGGAGTTGATGACTACAATGATCCCTTAAAGTACAAGTATTCTGTCGTATTCATTGAAAAAAATTATTGGGTCTGAAAATACAAGGAGTGTTGTTGGTAAAGTTAAAATTTTAAAATATATTTCTCAAAAGGAAATTCATCTTATTTTTTTCAAAGACATAGACTCAGAGTCAGTTAGGAGATGGAACCAGGAGAACAAAGCCATTTAAGATACCCATTAAATTTTGGCAAATGCATGATTTCACTT